>NC_047532.1:25429405-26054405 GCF_012275295.1 Melopsittacus undulatus | reverse complement strand
CTCCTAGTTTGTCAGCTTCCCTGAAAATGCTGCCGTCAGTAACTCTTAGCTCAGATCAGTGAGGACTATGAGAGGACTGATCTGGAATGAGGGCTACTGTATGAGGTGCTAGTTTCAGTGCCAACACATGCTACATGATGTGGAAAACACACAATGCTGCAGAAACTCTGGCATTCTTGCCAAAGGATGTTACAGATGATGCAGTTGTACAGGGGTTCAAGAAGAATCTGAACAAAGTAATAAATGAAAACTCCTCTGAGAAATATCAATTATGTATACAAAACATTGAGCTCATTACATTTTTGAGCCCTAAATAAATGCGAGCTTGAAGATTGGCCAAGGGTATAATATATGCTGGCCCCTTTCTTATAGCTTTTATCTGAGTGTTAGCTTTTGCTGACCATTTTATGTCATTAGCAATACTGAACACGTAAGCAGGTGGTTTGAGAGACACATGTAAAAAAATTAATAAAGCATCATCCACAATGTCATTTTATCATGTATTCCTGTGGCATGAGTTAGAAAACAAAGCTAAAAGTATTACATTTTTAAGCTTTTCAGGAACTTACAGGGTTAATATTCTCCCTGAGTGAGAATAATGCATTTTTAAACAATATTCAGTAGAACCGGCTTTGTTTTAGAAATACAAATATGTTTTGCATAATTAATTTTTTTTTCCAAATGTCATCGATTCCTTTCTTTGATCTAAATAAATATTTGTTTATATCACACATAGAAAGCCCTGTACTGAACTGATAAAAACTATTAATGTTGCACTTCAGACAATTAAAATTGCTTACGTAGAACTATGCTGATCTGACACATATTGGACAAAGGTCAAAACCTGATCTAACATATCAAAACATATGAAATTTTCTTCTTTGCTTAACCTAGATTTTAGTGGGGAACTTATCACTAATACAAATTAAATAGAAAAACTTACTGATTCCAGTAAACATAAATGTATTTTCCATGGTAGGATGCCTTTTCAAGTCTTTAAGTAATATTCTGGGGATTCATTATCTTTTCAGCTAGCAATAATAAAATAATAAATAGTATAATAAAAAGCATAGCTTAATAATTTATTTCCCTGAACCTGAAAAGTTCAGTTTGGTTTAATGTCTTCATAATTTTTAATATAGAAATTATATCCATATATAATGTTGCCAAATAAACATAAACTATAATTCAGTTTGTCTTACAGACAAAGCCTGATGGTTGCCCAAGCCATCTAGAACTTAAAAGCATACAAATATTCTCTGCAAATATGTGCAAGTATTTCTGTGGCTGTTTGTAGGGCTGATTTGTTGAGGTGTTGGAGTGGAAAGGCTGCAGGGTTGGCCTGTGTGAGAAGAGCAGGGGCTGCCCTGAGCTGGACATGGCCAGTCCTAGTTGGTCTCAGCTGGTTCCAGACAGTTCCAACCAGGTCTTCAATGACCTCACTGTTGCCACAGCAGAGCCCATCAGCCACACTGGTGGCACCTCTGAGTAAATGTGTTTAAGGGCAAAACACTGCACAGCAGAGTGAGGAAAGAAGTGTGGCACTCAGAAGAAGGGGAGGGCTGTATTGCAGGCTCTAGAGCAGAAATTCTTCTACAGCCCACGGAGAGCCCACAGAGGAGTAGTTTTACCTTGAAGGATTTTAGCATGTGCGGAGGACCCATGCTGGAGCTTGGATAAAAAGGAGTGGCAGAGAATTGTTATAGACTGACCATACACTCCCCCCATCCTCACTCCCTTTACTGCTTAGGGAAAGGACATATAGAAGCTGGGAATAATGGAGTGAAGTTAAGCCTTTAGGGGAAAAAAAAAGGTTGGAGTGTGTAGAAGTTTTTTTTATTTTGTCATTGTTTTTCTCTATCCAAACCAATTTTGTCAATGAATTAAACTACCCCAAATCAAGTCTGTTTTGCTCATGAAGGTAATTGATAAATGATTTCTCCATCTTTATCTCAACCTACAAGTTTTTTCATCCTTATTTTCTCCCCTTGTCCTATTGAGGAGTGGAAATGAGAGAGACTGGGAGAACATCTGAGAGACAGCCAAGGCCAACCCACCATTTTTACAATGCAAAAATAAATATTCCAAAGAATGGAGACTCACGGTAAGTATTGTTGCTGGTGTACAGCCTGGGCTTAAACCACAACAGTTCTTTAAAAACAGAGTAATAAATATGCACAAACAACCTTTCTCTGACATTGCATCATTTTCATATTTGAATTTATCTGCTTAATTTAACAACATTTTATTTGAGGATAAAGTATAGAAGTAGTGTCATGTTACATAAATTTTATTGCTGGAAGCAGAAAGACCCTTAGATCTGTAAATAATTGTGGCTTCTTTGACAGTCCCTGATTACTCTTGTAAAGTTTATAGTGATTAAGAACTAATTTATGCTGTTTCCATTGGTAGTTCTTTGCATCTGTGAATAGGTTATGTACTCCTTGTGATAAGTTTAGGCCATAGGCAGTTTCATTAACTGTGTTTCTTTTGCTTTACTCACTGCTTTCAGCTCTACTGACATGAAAAGAAAAGCAAGTACAGAAATAAGTGTTCTTGGTACGTATGTTTCCAGAATTTTAAAATATTATTATATAAACATATTTACCAAAACTTGCCCAAAACTAATTGCCCCTTAGCACAATTATTATTTAAAAATATGCTTGATTTTCTGATTTAAGCCAGGACTGTTACTATATTTTTTTTCTTTCCCTTTAAGATTACCTGAGAGCTTCTCTGTTTGCACAAGGCAATTTCAAATCTTTTGGCAATTTCATATAGCATTCTTCTATCAGGCGGAATATGTATCAGTCCTGCATTAACCTCACTAAACTATTCTGTTCCTAGTAGAATGCTGCATGTAGGTGTATGGGAAAAAGATATAAAGGCCAAATTCAACACAGCTGAAGTAAAAGGAAGATTTACAGTTTATTTCAGTGGGAAAGCTGAGTCTGTAATTGATTCTCATGCATGAATATGGCTTGCAATAATATTTGTGTATGTGTGTATAATCATGCAATATTCTGGTTTCTATAATTTCTATAGCACAATAATTGCAGTCCAATTACTTCATCCACCTTTATCTGCTTATTTCAGGTAAATAATATCTCTCCCCTGTACAAGAGGTGCAGCTGGAAAAGGGTAATGTTAAAACAACTCAGAGAACTTTAATATAATTGTAAATAAAAATTAATTCTATGTTGGAAGCAGGTGTTTTCATGAATATTTATACATGTGTCACTTTCAGCATTTTTATTGATATTGTAACCTTTGGAGGAGAGAATTTACTGCTCATCTTTATGACTTATTGCTATACACTGGTTCCTTATAGTCTTGGACCAGACATTCAGTACCCATATTAATGTGTGATGACTAAATTCTTATTTAAAAAAAGAAAAAATAGCAACTATAATTGCTAAGAGCTCCAAAGCTGAACAAGTGGAAGGCCTTTACAGTATCTGGCACTAGAATATAAATTTTTTACTACCATAAATTCAGATCAGGCTCCAGTCTTTCTGTCTTCAGAAAGAAGTGCAAAACTTCTCTGTGCATTGTTAATTTTATGTGTGAACAGCTTGGCAGTACATGATCGAGGGTTGTCCAGTCATCCTCAAGCACATCCCTCTCATTATCAGGGTCAGGGAGACACAACCCTGTCTTTGACCATCGCCTCCAGAGCAGTGTTGTTAAGCTTGACACTTTCCAGCCTTCCCCTGGCAGTATCATTGGTGCCAACATGGAAGAGCAATAGGTGATAATACTCCAAGAGTCAGAGTAGCCACAGCAACCTCTTCACTACTTCCTGACTGTGAGCCCTGGGCAAGAAGTAGACCTCACTGTGTGAAAGGCTAGGTTGAAAAATGGCATTCTCTGTCCCCTGCTGTTTCCCACTACTAATCCTTGCTGTTTCCCCCATGCCACCAGTGCCTGTGGGTGGCTCAGACTCAGCTGACAGAGATGCTCCATTCAACAGTGCTCCCAGTTTCTCATCAGCCAATGTTGTCAAGAAAAATACAGGTTCTTCATTTGAAAATAAAACCTTTTATTTATCATTTTGAGACCTCATTACCCAAGTCTTCTTTTTATCTTTTTTTTTTCTCAAGTACAGTTTGATTTAGACCTTCATGTGGCAGACTGCAGTAGTTTTGAAGTTCTGTTCTGTAAAAGGTCACAGAATTCTTCAATGCGTGGTTTTACTGGTATCATTCAGCTGAGGGACAGACCTGTGCCACTGAAAACCTTGAAATTACTAAACTTTTAACTAAGAAATATTCTTGTATTCTTCTGAATCAGAAAAAAAAGTGTGCTAAAAGATGAAATAGATTTCCTTGCTAAAGAATGTCAAGGGTGTGTTAATAAATTTTATAATGAATTGGAAAGACTTACCAAACAAAATTAATTTGAGCTCCTTTTGGAAGCAAAGAGTGAAAAGTTACAGGTATGCTTTCCTTCAGAAAAAAAAGGAAGGGGAATGAACCAAAGAAAGGTAAAATAAAAGCATGATATAAAAGCATGACAAATTAAAAGCACTATAACTTTACGTTTTACCTTTTATTTTTTTTTTATTTCTTTTTTCTTAAGCCCTTAAGGAGCTTTTTTGCTTGGATTCAGCATAGTGAAGCTGTGGTAGTATAATTTGTAGAGTTAACATGGATATATGTACCATATTCTTGCCAGCTCCCAGCTGTATTTTTTGCTTATGTGAAGTTAGTTCATGTCTGATATCACTTTTAATAGTTGATCTAATTATCAGTTCTGGATTTTTTTTTATACTGGCACACAGCAGTAACATCTATCAAATGAAAGCTGAAATAAATTGTTTCTTACAATTATACTGTATTAAATAAGACAATACTTAATCTGAATGAGGAAGTAGCACATTTGAAATGTACAGTTGTCATGATACGTATAATTTTCTGTGTTTGAGCTTAATGAGGTTAATAACATAACATAAAATGGTAATAATCTTCACAATTTTGAAGATGCTTTTTATTATATTAGTGGTGTAAGAATTAGCTGTTCTTTTGTTTCTATCCTAACCTGTTGAACTGTGTACTTATGGACTACCAATCATTTACTGCATTTCAGTAACAGATAAAATTAGGCTCCAGTATGCTCCCTAATGCTGCAAAGTGTTTTGTAAGTTATCTGAACATGTAAATGTCTTTGCAAGGTGAAAACAGCAATCTGCCTAACATCTATCATATTTACCACGATGTTCAAAAGCTGAGAGGGAAGTTGTCCTTTATGTGTGAGGATAACACCAACATATGTGACATTTAATCCCATTACTATGCTGTTGTGGTTTAAAAGCAGACAGCAACAAAATACCACACAGCCGCTCGCTCACTCCCTTCCCCCAGGTGAAGATAATTGAAAACAAGTAAAATGCCTGGGTTGAGATAAGAACAGTTTAATAATTGAAATAAAGTTAAAAGTCATAGCTTTAATATTATAATAGACCAGCAATAACAATGATGAAGATGAAGAAAAAGGAGATAACAAAGAGAGAGAGGAATATACCCCAAGAAACACGAGATGCACTACTCACCATCCACTGCCTGACTCCTAGCCAGTCCCCCAGCAGCAATCATTCCCTCCTGGCCAACTTTCCTCCCAGTTTCTGTACTGAGCATGATGCTCTGTGGTATGGAGTAACACTTTGGTTAGTTCAGGTCAGTTGTCCTGGCTATGCTCCCTCACGGCTTCTTGTGCACCTGGTAACTGAAAATTCCTTGATCAGGGTAAGTGCTACTTAGCAACAACTAAAATGTTGGTGTGTTATCAGCATTATTCTCAGACTAAATCTAAAACACAGCACTGCACCAGGTATTAGGAAGAAAATTATCTGTGTCTCAGCCAAAAGAAGGACATAGGTTAACCTTCAACAGTTTTCAACCAGCAGAATATTTCCAGAAGGTCAAGGAGCTGATCCTTGCTTGTCACTGGTGATGCAACATCTGGAGTGCTGTATCTAAAGCATGATAATAGGCTGACAGAGCTGGCACTGTCCATCCTGGAGAAGGGGCAGACTGGGGAGATCTCATTCATGTGTACAAATACCCAGTGTGAGGGTGTAAAAGGGATATGGCCAAGCTCTTTCAGAGGTGTCCAATAACAGGACATGAGCCAGTGGGTCCAAACTGAAATACAGGAAATTCCATTTAAACATAAGAAATTTTATTTATTTACTTACTTATTACCATGAGATGGATCAAACAGTGGGAGAGGTTGCACAGAGAAGGTCTGGACTCACTGTCCTTGGGGATATTAAAAA
Source organism: Melopsittacus undulatus (assembly GCF_012275295.1). Taxonomy (NCBI): domain Eukaryota; kingdom Metazoa; phylum Chordata; class Aves; order Psittaciformes; family Psittaculidae; genus Melopsittacus; species Melopsittacus undulatus. The sequence goes on along the minus strand of NC_047532.1, from coordinate 26,048,128 downwards.
CCCTACTGAACATAAATCTGGGCAACCTGCTCTAGCTTGCCTCTCCTGATCAGGCATTTGGAATGGATGACTTCCAGGGGTGCCTTCCAACATCAGCAATTCTGTGTTTCTGTGATAATGTCTAAGATGTGCATAAAACTTGGATTTAAATAATTTAAACAGTAGCACAATAGCATAAGTTATTTTTCTCTTTCTTCCTTCCCTAGAAGTTTCCAACATTTTTTCTGACTCTATTGAGATGACCTCTTTGTGGGCCTGCCTATCACAATGCTAATACCACTCCTGAGTGATCAGCTTAGAGACAATCATAATTTTATGTTTGTCTGCCCATATACATTACTTTACATTTACCTATAATGAACTTACAAAGTACTATACTCAGGAATGTACAAATGCTCTATTTTCAATGCTGCAGCAGAGATATCACCTCAAGAAGTATAAATCTTAAGATTCAGTCTGTTACAATAAGGCCTTTTTTCAGGCAAATGTATGAAATTTAAAGACCTTCTAACATTTGTCTGTTTAAATACATAGGCATAGATACAGCTGCTCTTCTTAAACCAAGGAGAGCACTTGTTTGCAAGCACTTCTTGGAATGAATAAAGAAGGGAGAAGTGTGATTAATAACCAAGTACTGTTAATTAGCAGTCTCTGGCGCTCTATGCCAGAGGGTCCAGTAGTTTAAATTACTGATTCCGTACAGTGCTATATAAACACAAGTTCATTGTTCTTACTTTTCAGTTTCTTTTACAATTTCCCTTTTGAAAAGAAACAGGTTGGCATATAACATCTAAGTTCTCCCATGTTCATAAGTGTTTTCTCATTTGAGAGTGTGGGACAGCACAACAGCAGAAACTAGGGTCCCTGATTATTTTCACACACAGGTAACTTTACGTAAGACATAATAAAGAAACAAAGGACCACCATAGTGTAAAATATTAGTGGAAAACAGAGCTTAATATGTCATTATTTGATTGGTATGGGCTGATACAAACTTAATGGAAAGTTTGGAAAAAATAATCTCTTTTTTAACAACAAGGACAGATCACTTGAGTGCTTGATCTGCTTCATTTGCTGAGTTTGTGTTGAGGGTTTTTTTGGATTTTGTGGGTTTTTTGGGGGAGATGTAGAAGAATATTTGCATCTTTTGCAAACAGTATTTTAAAACTCTGATGAAATTTTACTAGAAATCTTGTCCTATTGCTGAAAGCATTTCCTAAGAAATAGATTGAGTCTGAATGAATTTATAATGCTGCAGTTTCAAAGTGCAGACAACTTGCCATTACCTTTCAGTGTGCTGAAAACTGCTGTGATTCTTGGGTACACTGATAAGCTACTGATGTATTTGTGCACTTACAGGTCCTTGACTCCAGCCTGCAGAATCTAATGTTTACGTCAAACTGTCTCTAGGGAATATATAAATGTCAGAAAAACCTTTTTACTTGTATTGGCTTAGGTTTACTTTCCAAATACTACCTCAGACATGAATAATATTTACGGCACTACTTTTCATATACATAGCCCCAGATAATGGTGACACAACTTTAGTCAATTTAGGCAGAGACAATACACATTTCTTGAGAAGAGGTAAAATGGCACTATATAAAATGACACTATGTAGAGGTAGGCATAATTTTCTGAAGATTATTAAGTTCATTGAAGAGTATATTTTGCATGAACAAAGCTATTAATAAATATAGATAAAGTGCAGTCATTAATTTTACATGAGAAAAGAGGTTTTTATGTCAAATGCTTAATTTCAGCATTTTCTAAATGAAACACCCACTTTCATTTTAGTAGTGTTTTCATTTTTTAATTGATGAAAAAGAAGAAAAGTTAATTAAGCCTAAAATTAAATGCAGCATTTAATTACATGTCAAATTGAAAATATAGTTAATGAAAACATTTTTTTGGTCCAGAATTCTTACAAGGTCCTCATTTATGAAACTAATTTTCTCCTTGTCATCTTATGTTGATCTTAATGTCCTTGTTCTACTTTAAAAAAAAAGGATTTTAACACACACACACACAACTTTAAATTCACTTTCACAGTGGAGGACAAGGGCACTGGAGGCATGACAGAACTGCAAAACACCATAAATATGACCATCCCCTTGACTTCAATGTACAGGGCATTATGCATAAACATACAGACATACATTGAGGCCAATATGCACCTGTATATCTCCTTTCACAGGTGGATTTTTTCCTCTCATTTGTACTGTCATTTTCTCTTTTGCATGGCAGGTTATTCACAGATCTGTGCATGCAACACATCATAAGAGTCATAGAATCATAGAATAGCTAGGGTTGGAAAAGACCTTCAGATCATCTAGTTCCAACCCCCCTGCCATGGGCAGGGACACCTCACACTAAACCATATCACTCAAGGCTTCATCCAACCTGGTCTTGAACACTGCTAGGGATGGAGCATTCACTGCCTCCCTGGGAAACCCATTCCAGTACCTCACCACCTTATCAGTAAAAAATTTCTTCCTTATATCCAATCTAAACTTCCCCCGTTTAAGTTTTAACCCATTACCCCTTGTCCTGTCACTACAGTCCCTAATTACCTGTTCAGTCACAGGGTGCTCTATATGCTTCCCCTGGACCTTCAGGATTGTTTTAAGCTTTGTTTTTACAAAGGTGTTTGATTATCTATTGGCAAACCCTGGTGATTTTTATTAAAGATGGAGTGACACACTTCACTCAGAGAAATAGCCATGCTTATTGATGTAAAACAGCAATTTAATAAAGTTTATTAGAAAATACAACAGTGATTTAACAAGATCTGATAGTGAAGTGTACTTGATTATTTACTACATAGAAGACAGGGACAGACAAAACTGTCAGGGAGATCCTTACACCAAGTCCCCAGGTTCAGAAAGGACCTCCTTGCTTTCCAAACTCCTTTCTGAAGGCAGTTAAGGTGTGGCTCTACCCGGAGTTATTCCCAGTCTTGGTCAATGGTTTATGTCTAAAGGGTTATATATGCACACTCAATCCTTTACATGTAGTAAGGAATCTCTCAGCCTTGAGGAGACCAGGTTGGACAGAGCCTTGGGTGATATGGTTTAGTGTGAGATGTCCCTGCCCATGGCAGGGGGGTTGGAACTAGGTGATCTTAAGGTCCTTTCCAACCCTAACTATTCTTTGATTCTATGTTCCTACTCAGGGGTAGATCCTGGCATGCACCTGCTGCATGGGCCTTGGGCTGTCCGCTGTTTATGGAGTAAGATAATTGCCTTGTAGTCATGTTTGCATACTGATTATAGAAACTTGGTTTGAGTCAGACCTTGACCAGGATTAGGGTTGTGGGGTGGTGGTGGTGCACATTGTTCAGATTAGCCCTTGGCCATTCTCTTGTTATCTGTCTCCCGAGAATTGAACTGGATGCACTTATCTCGATCCAGACACATCCACTGGTGGTTACCACATGCACAAAGCTGGTAAATAAAGGTCAGGCAGCGGAAAGCACACTGCCACATGTCTCTGCATTTTATTCCAAACAATAGGGAAACAATATAACTTTCAGTCATTCTGATTTTCACACTGGGTTGTTGACCAGGCAGCTCCTCCCACACAGATTGTGCTGGCTCCGCACAGACTAGTCCCAAATTTCTTCAAAGTCAGTATTAACTTTCACTGAAGGCTCATTGTGTTATTTCTAATAAGTGTAGGTAAATTGAATAGCACAATAGATGATCTCACCTGATCTAGTGGCTGCATTAAAGATGAACCCAAAATAAATAGCAATCTTCATTTTACTTGAGGTAATTTAATCTAAAAAGTTATTCATTGTACAAAATGGCTGTTCATAGTAAAATAGTAGGAGTAAAATATCTCAAAAAAAACACCACCTCACAAAGACCTTCAAAAATAGCCTGTGAAATCAACTAATTATGTTGCTGCCATGTTGCTGTTGTAAATGCTTTATGTTCATTTTTTATTTGTCTTACATTCTTCACAAGTTCACAACTTCTAATTCTGCTGGACACATTACTACACTTAAAATGCTCTTAGGAAAATGCTATTTACAAAATATCTAGTTATTTAAATATTATTATTAAGCATGGAATAGATCAGCATTACATCCACAGATGATACATTTTACAACTCTCTTTAAATACCCATGTAAAAATTCTGCCTTGCATAGGCTGTACATAGTTAAAATGCTTCTAATGCCTATCTAAACAGACATACATATTTATATTTCCAATTTTAATGTACAGATACAGATATTTGGTTTTCTGATAGAAATTTTGGGACTATTATGGATGCAAATGTCAGACTCTGAAGGCAGAAGCTGTTTGTTTCTAAGTTCATTTCCATACTTGTAAGCTGAGTGTATAAATGTGGTAGTTACTTTTTAATAAATTTTAAATATGTTCTTATGACAAAATTCCTGAAGAATTGAAATTTTTCTCTTGATTTTATTGAGTAATGTATCTTTCCAATCTAACATTTGTCTGTAGGAGAAATACTTTCATGCTAAATTGGGTAATGTGCAAATCTCAAAATGAAGCCTCTGTATAAACTGAATCATATTCCATATAGACTTGTAAAGTGACAAATGTGCTTTATGCAAAATTACAGGATGAATGGGAAAAATATGCAAGAAAAAAAAGGATTAATGCTGTAGTGACTGCAGATTAAACACAGTAGACAGCCATCTTTGGATAGCTACCACCAAACTGTAGCTTGGATGAATACCATGAAGATATTGTATTATAGCAGATATTTCAACATTATTTCAATATAACAAGTGGGAAAACTTGCAGCAGAGATCTGTTAAATTCAGTGACACTGCATCGATTTTTATTACTCAGCAGTGTGGCTTTTTATTTGTAGAATACAGTTGATAGTGAATTTAAGGAATTAAAGAGCTTTTTTCCTTAAGGAGAAAAGAAAAACAAAAGCAAGCAAGCAAACAAACACAAAAGCCTACTAGCACACACAGTATGTATGCTGGTAATCTGGTCAAAAAGGTTTAGGAATAGCTGCAAATATTAGCCCAGACATTGCCTCCATGGTAGTGGTAATTACAGGTATAAAGGCACATAAGTTAGGAAAAGCTTGCATTTTTGTAGTTACAGCTTGTGAGAGGTTTCCTTTGGGCTTTCTTCTTTACAGTGTTTACTACTCATAAAAATGACACAGTAAAATATTCATGAACAGCAGGTGTTATGCATTAAACATCATGAGCCTGCAGTGGAAGAATAATACTGTTGAAGTAATTGAAAGTTGTCAGTAAAGAGATGTACACTGTCTCGGGATATCTGGAATGTAAGTACGTGGATTGCAGGGACATCTGGTTTGTGAAGATATCTGGTTAATGATGTGAAAAATCTAAGTTTATTTTTTTCCTTGATGGTTAATACTCTGTTCATCTGTGTGCGTGATTCACTAGCAAACTTCAGTCTGGACTAGCTGGAGTGGAGGATCAACCCAGAATCTGGAAATACTCAAATTTGGAGCTCAATACTGGAAGAAAAGTGATCCAAACTATGGGTATTTAATATGACCACAGATGCTGGACAGGATTTAGGTCAAATCTAGGGACTGAGTTACCTGTGGATGTGAGCTCACTCAGGGACAGGGGTCAAGAGGTTACCTTTTGTCCTGCCTTCTCCTCCTGTTCTTACGATGGCCTTGCTTCAAACTCTTTCACTAAATGAGCTGACTTTCATGTCCATTTCTTCTTGTGTATAGGAGCAACTGATATCATCGTGGGTTGGTTCTTTGGTTCAGATGCACTGTCTTTTGTCAAGGTTGGAGTGGCTGCAGTGTCTTTTGCTGCTGTTGGAGTAGCTGTAGTTCCTGTCACTTGAGTTGGCATAGCCATAGTGATTGTCACTGGGGTTGGAATAGCTGCAGTGCCTGTCACTTTGTCATTAGGTCCAAAGTCCCTCTTTTGCCCTCAAGGGTATTGGGTAGTGTTCAGCATGGTTCAGTAGGCATGGACCAGGCCACAGTATGTTGCAGTGATTTGTGTCTCTGGTATTGTCAGGAGGAGAGCATACTTTTTCCAAATAATTTACTAGTTTTTCTGGATTCTACTCTTGTTCAGGGCTGAAGCTCCAAAACACTGGACGTGCCAACTGGCTTATATCCTTGCCTATAGGATCCCACACATCCTGCCACTCATAACTATCCAGCCTCGAGGAATATCTCTTGGCATTCTTAGATAGCTTTTTAACCTTAAACAGGATTTGAAACCCACTCAGCAACACGCTGGTTCCTAGCAAGAGGGCCAGGCTGGTTTCAACATCCCAAGAATATTAACAATTTTCAAAATTCTCAAATGCCACTGTAATTAAACTGGTGGGGAAGGGGAAGGTGTGGGAGGATGTCTCCTCCATGAGCTGGCTATCTCAGGAGCGAAGGATGAAGATATAATTGATAATAGTTCTCATTATATGGCTCCCATAGTACAGGAGTGACAGCAATGCTGAGTACACATACCAGATCAGCTTCACTATGAGCAGTTCTATTGTATCACAAGCCAGTATTAGAAAGTACAATAAACCAAGAGCCTTAGCCCAGGTCCCATGATTGATAAACAACAAAACAGGGAATACAGGCTGCAAGTAATATGTGACAATGCAAGTCTGAGACCAAATGCAACAATTCTGAGAGCAAACAAATCAACATTGTGAGAAATGACTATTAAACCAGTACAATGAATACTTATCACAGATTTGTTTTGACACACTCTGGTTAGATCTGTTGTTATCTCAGCCTTTCAGTCGCCATGTTGGGCCCAAAAAGAACTGTTGTGGTTTAAGCCTAGCCAGCAACTAAACACCATGCAGCAGCTCATTAACCACCCATACTAACTACTACTACTACTACTACTACTACTACTAACTATTTGTCGTGGTTTAAACTAAATCTGCACAGTTCCCCCCCTCCCCCCCACCTTCCCACTCCCAGAGGGATGGGAAGGAGAGCTGGAGGAATACAACTCCCATGGATTGAGGTAAAATCAGTCCAGCAATTAAGGTATAACACAAATCACTACTGCTACCACTAACAAATCAATGTTAGACGAAATAAACAGGGAGAGAGAATATGATACCACCCACCAACACAAGCCCAGCCAGGAAGAGAGAGCTAACCCCTCCCCTCCCGGCCAGCTTACAGTTCCCCCTCCGAGCCCAGCCTGGAGGAGATTTAACCCCTTCCCTTCCAACCAGTTTCCAGTCCCCTCCCCGAGCAGGACGTGCTGTGGTATGGAATACCTCCCCGACAAGCCCAGACCAGACGCCCTATCTCTCCCTCCTCCCTGGCAGAGCATGAGCTACTGCTGAACCCATGACACTACTCCTTTCCCCAATGGGTTGGAGAGGAGAACTGGAAAAAAAGGCAAAACCTGTGGGTTGGGATAAGAACAGTTTAATAATTAAAATAAAGCACAGTATGATGTTAATACTAATAATAATGAGCAGAAAAATTACAGAGAGAGATAAAACTAAAAAAAAAAAATGCACAAAGCAGCAATCAACAGTGATGCATGATACAATTGCTCACCACCCGCTGACTGATAGCTAGTCCAGTCCCAAGCAGGGATAGCTCCCTTCCAGGTAACTCCCCCCAGTTTCTATACCGAGCATGATGCTCTGTAGTATGGAATACCCTTTTGGTTTGTTTGGGTCTATAGGCCTGTCTCTGCTCCCTCCCAGCTTCTTACACCCCTCCTCACTGACAGAACATGAGACTGAAAAGCCCTTGATCAGGGTAAATGCTACTGTCCAGCAACTAAAACATGGGTGTGTTATCAGCATTATTCTCAGACTAAATCAAAAACACAGCACTGCGCCAGCTACTAGGAAGAAAATTAACTCTATCCCAGCTGAAACTAAGATAGCATGGAAACATGGTGGTGACTATGTGTCATGGTGATGAGTAACATGAAGTGTTATCTAGCATATCCCTTTTTTTCTAAGTGTGATATTCCTTTCAGTTTATAAAGGTTTTCAAAATGCAGCCGCAGAAAGCAAGCTGTTCAGTAAGCAACCCTTCATAGTGCAAGATGATGAACATTTTGCGGCAGACTTTTTAATACGTTATATTTAATGTTTACACTTTTTACTTTAGCTGTCCATCCCCTCTGCCTTCCAGACTTTTAATAATTGAAGCTTGGAGAAATCTGCGAAATAGCTGCAAGCTCCATTTAATGCTTCTATATTTTTTCCCTATATCACAATAACACAGGGTTCATTAAACATCCCATGAATTTTGTTATTGAGTTGTTTCAGACACCTTGTCCTTGCCAAAAGCTATTCTTTTTATTAATGTGTTAGTCCTTTTTTTTTCCCAAATATGCTTTTATTTTTATTAAGCTTGCTTATAATGGCATCTGTCTAAGAATGCATTTGGACTCCTTCAATATTTACCCCTGTTGAGTCTCATTTGAATACAAACAGTAAGTTTTCTGAGCCACTGGCAATACCAGCTGGTTGCTGTTGAGAACTTGCGAAGTAAATTAAAGAAGATAGAAAAAAGATACTTAGAGCTGAAAGTTCTTGCATCTGATTCCACATTAATTTCCAGTGTTTGTGATTCTATGCCATGAAGTACGTGGCCTATAATGAAGGCAGAAATTAACTTTGAGACTTTTAAGAGCTACATTACACAAGCATTGCATAAAAGTGGATGTTGAATAGAGGAGTGATAGCACAAATCCACCACAAAAGAAGGAGGATTTTAGAATCACAGAATTATAGAATGGTTGGAAGAGACCTTCAAAGTTCATCTAGTCCAACCCTTATGCCTTCAACAGGTACATCTGCCACTAGGTCAGTTTGTTCAAAGCCTGTGTGGGGGTATTGCAGCCTTCTGGCCATTTTTGTGGGCCTCCTCTGGACCTGCGCTAACAGGTCCATGTATTTCTTGTTCCCATGTACTGGGAAGCCCAGACCTGGGTGGAGTACTCATGGTGGGATCTCATGAGAGTGTAGTAGAGGGACTGAATCACCTCCTTTGACCTGCTGGCTATGCTTTTGATGAAGGCCAGGATACAATTTGCTTTTGGGGCTGTAAGTGCATGTTGCCAGCTCATATACAATTTTTCACTCACCAGTATCCTGAAATTCTCCACAGAGCTGCTCTCAATCCATTCATCTCCCAGTCTGCATTGACACTGAGGATTGCCCCTGCCCAGGTGCAGGACCTTGCACTTGACCTACTGAACTTCATGAGGTTCAGAGGGGTCCACTCCTCAGGGTCCTGTCAGGGTCCCTCTGGATGATAACCCTTCCCTCTAGTGTTTCAACTGTACCACTCATCTGCGTTTTGTTGTGGGTTTCTTCAGACTATTATAATTTATCGCAACTTTGCAGTATTCTGAAAGTACAGAAAACAAGAAAAAATGCAGTAATAATCATTTAGTTCAGCCTGAACTTATTAATGTATCTCAGGAAGCAAATACTGAATATTTTTCACATAAATGTGCACTAACACATACATCTGATAATTGTCTGCTTGCTGCTTTTTTAATGCAGCCTGGACTATTTTCAGCTGGTTCTAGGTGATGTGTTCTAGTCTGGCCAATCAACTGCACATAGACCTTCAGAGAGAGAGAATTAAAAGAGCTGTGAGCTTTAACTCTTCCTACAGGTCAAGCAAAAAAGTCCTCTGCTATAGCACTTTTTTTCCTTGGTTCTTTTCAGTTCTCAGCTGCATGGTAATCAGAGCTATAATGTTTCCTTTTTAGAACACTTCTATGCATATTTTAGGCATTTCTATGTGGTTTAGGAAAATAGCCTTCATGCTTTGATAACTTTTATCTAATTTTAATTTTTATGTCTTTTTCCAAGGCTGTATAATGTCATTCATAACTCTAGTGTCACATCTGTGTCTGTGTCTGATAGATATACTGGTTCTTTATTATGGGCCCACATATTAAAGGCATTAAGCCATGAGGTTAAAGCTGTTCTTTAAGTCAGATAAAAACTTCTCCTATAAAGGAACACAGAAACCGTTAAGAAACCACATGACAGACTGACGCTGTTGCCAGGATATTTGATGTAAATAAGTTACTGCAACTTGTATCAGTAGATTGGGTTTTTAGAAGGACTATCCTTTTGGTTATTAAATATGCATAAAATTAGTTTGGCTATTATGGACAAATGTTTTAGAAATTATATAAATGCATGGAAACCTTACTATTTCTTCCTTTTAACTGTTTGCTTGCATTGATTTGATACATCATATCTTCAAGAGTATGCTGAAACTCTTCAGCTTTCTACGCTTTTGCAAAACAGAAAGCTTGCAAACAAACCACAATGAATTTATTTCAAAATATAGTCACAAAAGTCTCGATTACTACAGTTTTGAACTTTGCCACTGATCACAGAATCATTTTGCAGTTAATTAGGAGTAAATCATAATCATTCTGCCAGCAGCAGAAAATTATAAAACAGAGATACTGTCCCTCCTCCAAATTTAGAATTAGTAAAAGAACAAGGAACCATCTGGCATCTTCAGCACATAATGTTGGACTTTAATAGTTCAAATTTTTGATTGAAAAGAAGTAACCTGGTACATTTAAGTAATTTTCATGTATGCCAGGCATATATTTATGAAAGTTTTTCAGGTATTAAAATCTTACTAGAAAACATTTTGGGAGTTTTGGTTATTGTTTCATTCACATGTTTCTGTGAAGCTGGAATTCCACTGCAGCTTTCTGTTTTAGTAGGCCAGGCTGCCTTTATCAAGCAGCATAGTTCAAAGACCATTTCTGGGCTCTATCATCTATTAATGTCAATCCTTTTCTAAAGGTTTCACTCTGTAGCCCTTAAACAGCATAGAAAATTTTTTTAACCTGATCTAGAATTAAGTCTAAGTCTAGAGTTAACCTCATCTAAAAAAACTCATTTAATGTAATTTTTCCCCCAACACACATTTTTATCACTCTCTTCATGAAAAATATTGTTTCTTTGGATTTTTTTTTTTCCATTTATGCTTGTTTCTAAAATTTATACAGTAATTGATGGCAATCTGATGAACAGTGCTATTGCATCTGATTTTATAGTTTCTATGGCAGATGTGAATGTGTCTGAGGTCATTTTACCTGTTAAAATAATTTGAGAACATTCTTATATTTAGCTTTTTTTTCCTAATAAGAAGGCATTATTTGTTAAGAAAGTATTATGCAGGACTCGTAGCATATACAGTATATATTTTCATGTGGTTTATTACTAAAATTAGCTATTAAAGGAAGACTCATTCTTATCTGGGAGGGGAAATCAGAACAAAAAATGTATATTCAATGTAAGTCAAGCAAAAAATGTACAAAGGAAAATGAATATTTTAAAACCCACGGAACACAGATATGAGTGTCATACTTACCAAAGCAATCTGTAATGGATGAGCAGTCTCCCACAATACATGAATTTCATTTACAGAAAAAAAATATTATAATTTTTGTTATTCCTGTTATTTTTAGTAAAGTATTTTATATAATAATAAGAGATGGTACCTGTTCCATGAATAACATCATTGGCTCTGTGTATTAGGAAAATGCTAATTATTTAACTGGTTATACATTTCCAAGCTTTCTTGTTTAATGATAGCCTGCTAAGCACTCTTGTGACTTTGTAAGCAAAGATTGCTTTAATGAGTAAAGCAATGCTAATTCAGACCATTCCCACCAAGACACACAATTTTACTCATTATTTTTTTTCAGTGTCTGGTTTTTATCATATACAAGATGCTTTATTACCTAGTCTTCAGGGCCTTAAGAGTCAGTAACAAACCTTAGTGATCTGGAGAAAATCAAAATAGATAAATCAAAATAATCTCACAACAGATAATATATTTTTCTATAAATATTTGGTTTGAAAAATATGTTTGCATGCTGTATTCTTATCAACAGGGAAGTCCCTTTCCATCATAAAGCATTTTTTATGGCATTTAAATTCCATTTTATGTTGTTAAAGCAGTAGGCAATGGTGTCATACAGTCAAACCTGAGTGCTTTGTTTTGATGTTTTGCAAAAATCAACATCTGTAGCTTTTTGTAAGCTTAACTATTAAACAAAATACAGAACACTGTGTCTCAAGTCAAAGTGAATTGAGAAGGGTGATTATTTCATCATCCACAGAATTAAGTTATCCACATTCAGCAAAGGAGATAGCATTTAGTCATATTAAATATGACTATTCAAAAAACTGCATGATTTGCTTTTCTGTTTTGTTTTTCCTCTAGTGAACTCCCCCAACAATAATTTCCAGGATTAGAGCAGATCCTGACCTATAGCTACTCCTGAATAAGTCAGGTTGTTTGGAGTACTTTGCAAATCATAAGCCATAAGATAGAATCATGTTTTAGAATAGAAAAGAACCTAACTGAAAAGAAGTGAATGGAACTGAAAATAACTGACTGAAAATAACTAGAAAAGAAGAGAAAGATATTGTAAATTTTTAAATTGCTGTTCTCAGATTTTGTATTTTGACCCTTTTCTGGCCTCCTAGCACTGACTATTTGACCCCTGGCATTTCTTTTCTAGATGATGAGTCTTCCCTCTCTATAGGAGGAATTAATTCTTCTGTCATGAAACATAGAGCTTGTCTCCATATCTCTTCTAGGTATGTTACCTTTTTCTTGACATTGTAAAGCAAATATGTACATAACAAAAGAATTGTGATACAGATTTAGCAGCATAATGTTGCACATACGCTTTCCATTTCTTGCTAAATTTTTGAAACCTTGTTTGGTTTTGACTGCTACTGAGCTCGCTTACTCATGAAACTGTATAAATGCAAGTACTTAATTCTACTTATTCCAATGAAAATCTCTGTTGCTACCTTTAAAGAGAGGTTCTCTGATTTCTGCTAACAGTAAATCAACACTGGGTGTCTATAGGTGCATATTTATTTATGAGTGCAGATGGAAAGATTTGTTTGTTTGTATATTAAATACTCATTACATACAAACCAGATGCTTATAACTGCTAGGATGATAATTCTGTTTGGTTTAATATTAAATTATTCCAACTGAACTCCAACCAGAAATGTCTTTTAACTGGCAATAATAAAGCTGAGCATTTATGTATCCTGTAGCTATGGAGTAACAGTCCCCAGCCATCACTGGCCTGTGGGCAATGTTACACAAGGAAAACCCTGTGGGCAATATCAATTTTTGCTCTACCGTTTACCTTCAGTTTTAATTTTTCATTTTCTATGGCTCCCAGCAATATTGCTATCTCTTGCAGGCAACATGTTCCTAGAAAGCTGAACATGAAGGAGGAGCATGCTGAGAAAGTCCGTGATTTTCTCACTCCAATTCCACATAGCCATTTGCACAGGAGTCTCTGTATCATAAAATGATTCTGCCTGGAAAGGATCACTTATGCCTTGACAAATCTGAAGTGTCAATCAGAACTATTATGTATGAGAACAAGCTGGCACTTAAATGCTGATGCTTGTCAACACCATGCGTGGTGTTGTGTGCCTGTCACATACTTATTAACCTATTTTTTCTGATGTGTATGTATACATGTACATGTAGAGGAAATCTGCATCTCTTAACGGATAAAACTGAAAAAAAAAACTGAAAAGCTTTTTTTGCATAAGAGATACTTAAATATTATTTTTGCATTATTACTCATGGTTTGTATTCATAGACCAGCTACTCAAAAGAGATTCATCCTTAGCAATGTACCTTGGAACTCACATCTCCTTTGCATGAAATGTGAAAGACAGCATTTGCTTCTGGCTTCAGTTTCTCTCAGTCATGTTGCTCAGTCAGATTTTTTTCCTTTAATAATCTTTGAGGTTTTTCTTCTTTGTATTTTCTGTTCTTCCTTTTATTTGTTTCTCTGTTTTTGCTTATCGTGTCTTCCCCAGCTAAGAAAATAAATCCTCTCTTATTTATGGTCCCTCCTGTATAACAGGCTTAGCATATGCTTTTCTTTTCTTGTGACAGAACATGTATGTGGAAAATGCAGAGTTTTTTTGGTTTAGCTTTTGTTGTTGATGTTTTGTTGTCTGGGTTTTTTGTTTGTTTGTTTTTTAGTTTGTTGGCCAGAAAAAGGAGAGGCTGAAACGTACTTTTTCCTGGGTAGATCCATCAGCTTAACCTCAGATCCTGAGGGTCTCAATTAACAAGCTTTATCTTGACAGCATACAGTCACCAAAAAGTGAAAGGAGTACTGGGATGGTTTTTGAGACTGTCAACATGCAAACTTGCACTTCAGTCTCCTATTTCTGGTCCTAATCTGTCTTGCTTTTTCTCTTTAAAGCATGATAAGAGGATTTAAGAGTTGACTGTGTTACTGTGTCTTTTAACAGCTTTTGTGGCATTTGGCAAGCTTAGCTGAAGTTCTCTGGCTTTATCTGTACAATGTGACTGTGCATATGGACAAATAGTCTCAAAGAATATCCATCCTTCCTTTTCCACATAGACTTCAGGCAAATGAGAATGGATTCACTAAAAGGAATAGATCGATCCTTCTTCATGTGTTGTCTCTTTACTATGGGTTTCTTGTTTTCTTTAAGTAAAATAAATAATCTTGCTTGGAAATCCATGTTTTCTGTCTGTGTACCCAACAGAAAAAGTAGTAAGGTGTCAAAAATACAAATGCAGATATATTTATATAAAATAACCCTATCCAAATCAAACAAAAATTATGAATACCAGAAATTAATCAAATATGTATTCAACCTGGCAAGCATTTTTGACTCAAAAATTATTCTGATGTTGATTTTTCTAAGGCTCTGGTTGTAGGACATGCCTCTTTGTAGTGAAAGAACATTGGAAACATACAAAAGATGCTTTTTCTAGTTAATAAGGCACTCTCCCAGTTTCCAAAATCTGATCGCAGTATTAAAATTACACATACAGTTTGACCATCTAGTGAAACAGTCAGGATTTGTGTTTTTTCTGGCTGGGTGGGTTGGGGTTTTTTATGTTTGAAGGTAATTATGCATGTTTTCATTTATTATTTTGTCACCTTTTCCTGTTTGAAATTTCCATTATTATGATTAGAACACAGAAATTCTCAGGTACCACTACCTAGTTTTCTAAAAACATCAATGCAAAAGTTTCCAAAGGGTCTTTTAACAATTATTAGCAGAAATTAGCTGTGGGCTATGGATAGTTTTCAGCTTTCATGATACTTGACTTCTCACTTGATAATATAAAGCTGAATTTTAAAATTGCAGAAAAAAATGGAGAACAGGTAGATCATGACAAGCTGATGCTAACTTTGCTATGGAAGGAGAGAAAAGAATTACCTGGATTCTCCCAGAGTTCTGTGATTGCAATTGGCAGCCAGTGCTAGGGAGGGATTATATATATATATATATATATATATATATATATATATATGACAAGAACAAGTTTGCACCATATAATTATACAAAACTGACAAAAAAAAGAGTAGATAATAAAGAAATATTCACAGAAGCAAAGAGAATATAGTCACAGGGTTTCTTTCAGTAACAGTCACATCTCATATTTGTTTGCCTCTGTCAGTGATGTCAAGAGCTAATGACATTGTGGTAGGATACAGATAGGGATGACAGTTTGTCAATGTACTTCTGATACAAATTTTTTATTTACACCAATACTTTTGTCAACCAGTATAGTGTTCTATCTTCAGAGACCCTTTTCAGTTATACTGGGGAAAATGTCAAAGTATTCCTTTTGAATAACATACTGGTTTCTGCTTCTCTGTTGTTTGGATTACTTTCATTAGATTGCATATTAATATAATAACAATATATAATATTTTATAACCTGATAAAAACTAACCAAAATTACTGTATTTAATGACATAATTTAATGATACCTAAATTGTCCTTCCTTGCATTTTTCCAGGTTTTGTTATGTTCTTGTATTAGCTAGCATTAGTATTTGCAATAACATTATCTGAGATTAAGATGTCTTCCTCCTGCTGTATTACTTGAAGACAAATTGCATTATAATCCAAATAAGATGCTTGACCTTTGTGGAACAAAATGGAAAAAAAATAGTTGCCAAACACTAGTAAATAAGGTAGTTCATAAAAAAGGACGAAGTGTACATGCAGGTCCAAACAAATTTTCAAATCAAGGATACCATGCATGAGATGACAATGCATTTGCATTCTCTGTAAACTGTAGAAATCTTATTTCAAGCCCTACTAAAGTATACAAACTGTAGTGATGCTGTGCCTCATGCAGAGTTCTGGCGCTGTCATTGCCTTTTCAGAAAATCTTGTAAAATGACAATCTGTTATTCTCAGGCATTTTAGCACTTCCGTTGTAAATAGCAATGCATAATTTTTCATAATAAAACTTTCAGAAATTAACCTAATTTCAGGTCTTGTAATAAACATCAAGTTTGCTCTATACTTATTTCAAAGCTACAAGAAAATGTATCATTTTTTCAGTGAACATGAAATGAGTTTCAAAGTTTATGGCTTTTTGCTTATTTCCCTCCAACTTTAGTAAGGACAAATATGTGATTTGGAGTGAAGATTACAACATGATGGGTTTTTTCATAATCTCAGTCTTAAAATGAAAACCAATTTGATCATTTCAGGTAATGTTAATGACTCAGGAAATATATACTGTGTGAACTGAAGCCAAAATGTAAATCATAGCATTCCCCCTACAAAACTTCAGAGCTAACTTGCTCATTGCTCTAGTCACAGCCCAGCTGTGTGGGAATTCTTGGCACCTAGGAGCACTCCATTTTCATTCCATCACAACATTTAAGAGCAGAAATCTTTTCAGGCAGTCCTGCAATCCTCATTTTGAGTTAATAACCAATTCTCCTGGGGTGTGTCACTGTGGAGAGAGGAAGAATGCAGTATTTTAGTATTACAGCTGTAGTGCAACAAAGAGCACTACCAAAAAAGAAAAAAAAAAGCATCACTTTTCCTTTGGCCAGAAATAAATAGCAAAACGTATGTCATTAGACTGAGTAGAGAATAGCATTAAAGAGTATCACTAGAGTGTATGCTGCTGGGGAGCCGATCATGTGTCTGAAAGGTTACAATTCTGAAGCACTGCTGAGTGTTGAAGGGACTGTGCTCAGTAGAAATCTTAACTTTTTTTTCTTTTTCCCCCTATTTAAAGCTTAAAAAACTGCCACCCATTCCTGTTGAAAGTGGTTCATGATTTTTATTTTAAAAATTGTAGGCACCTACACGAAATGAGAGCTAAACTAATGAACTCATATGTCACTTGAGAAAATGAATGGAAAACTGGCTTTGATTTTTCCTATGATTTTTGGAGCAGACCATTTTTAATCATAAAATAATGTCTAGACTTCCTTCAGGCAGTAATAGAATGCTTTTGTTTGTTTTTTTTTATGGAGGTAGTAAAAAGGAAATTTCTCCTTGCATTTCTGTTTCAGGGAAAGGTTGTATAGAGAACTATATTGTATATTTGCATATAGTACATGCTATGTGCAAACCTGTACCTGTTTGCAAACAGATTGAACTTTTGATGGCTGTAGAGGCCATGCCTTCAAATTTATTATTCTTTTCTGAAAGCCAAAATGTCTGATTTTCTTGACTGTCTTGCAGTTTTTCTCTAGAAGTTACAGTTTGTAACTGCTTTCTTTAGAAAGGAGAAAAACAAATGAAAAAAGGATCACCAATAGATTATCAGTATTTCTTTTTCAACAGTGCAAGAATAGCTTTGCATTAGCC
Source organism: Melopsittacus undulatus (assembly GCF_012275295.1). Classification (NCBI taxonomy): domain Eukaryota; kingdom Metazoa; phylum Chordata; class Aves; order Psittaciformes; family Psittaculidae; genus Melopsittacus; species Melopsittacus undulatus. The sequence continues at coordinate 26,030,478 of NC_047532.1, read as the reverse complement.
TTAATTTTCTAGTAAACAGAACAAAGTGGTTAAATAGTAACACAAATTTAAAGTCTTATCATTTGGTACTTTTTTCAAATCTGCTTTCACAGATCTACATTGACAAAGCTAATTTAGAGTCTTGGTGCTTCTATAATAATAGTTTTCTCAGTTTTCAGTACTCAAGAGTTTTGCTACAATATTGGGTAAAGCTTGATAGTTCTATACAGTTGTATACACAGAAGAAGACAAAATAAGATTGGATAAATGTTTTAACAGAAGTCTTTATATTTGTGTATTTCAGGTAACATTGTACATACTTGGAAACTGAAAAACAACTCATTATTTTAGTCTTTCTATCTATTTTCACAGATCGTTATGAAACATGATGTTAAATACATTGATTCATTGCTGAATGGAGAATCATTTGTAATAGCTGCTGCAATTTGTCCATTATTTTAATATTCTGTAACAGTCAAACATTCCAGATTGAAAGCATTTTAAAATAGGATTCACATTAAGTACTCTCTGAGCTTCTTTAAAATACAAGACAATCTCAGAAGATTCAACCTTCTTATGCATTTTTCAAAATATATTTTCAGTGAAGAGCTTCAGTTCATTTTCCTTAACCTCTGTATGAAATGCCATATCCTGATTAAAGTCTATTGTCTTAGTTTTGAGATAATAGGTTTCACTTAAGAGACAGTATGCCCTCTGCCAAAAGACTATAAAGAGAAAAAGTGCTCTGAAGTATTCAGGCACTGATGCCTTAGATGTAAAAATACTATCTGTTATTTTCTCAAATCAAATCTTTGGACACAAATCTGGCAGATACATATTCTAAATATCTAAAAATGATGGATCTTTATATATGTTAACCAGATGCAGTCTCAAGATATCCATTTCAATAAGACATTGAGCGGTGACTACTGATGAAGGAATGACCTTTTAAAAAGCTTGCTTGAATAGGTTTTACAGAGGTTTCAGAGAAAACAGAAAGACTTTAAACAGTTTTTGTAATGTAACAGGTTATCAGTTAAATCCTCCAAAGAGCTACTCTAGAATCTCTGGTGTTCAGTATTCATTCATGATCTGAAAAAAAAGGAGTCAATAGTTTGCTGACAGTATAGAATGAATTCAGAGCAGTAAAATCTACAGCCCAATGTAGGTGGCATGTGCTGTTCCCTTTTGCAGGTCCAACCAGGAGCAAGGATGAATATGTAATCCAGAGAGATGCTCAGACATGCAAGCACACACATGCACATGGATGCAGATGACTTAAGGTCACTGGGAAACACATTTACACTTCAGTCCTACCAGTTGCTGGCACACAAACCTATAGACCTGGCACTGAGACCTCTTCAACCATCCCAAGGTAGAAAGTGAGGTCACACAGGAAGTATTTACAAATAGGATGTAACAAGAAGATAGGATGGATGGCAGTGATGAGGTGAAACAATTGGGAGCATTAAGTAAAATTATTAAACAGAAGATTGAAAGAAGGCATGAAGAGGTATCTTTTACATGTAAAAAAAAAAGAAAAAGAAAAAAAAGAAAAAAAGTGTTACTGTGGGAGATAGCACTATGTCAGAATTGTACAACCTGCCTGCAGAGGTTTCCTGTGGTCTGGTCTTCAGGAAAGAATGAACATCTGTGTTCTGTGGGTGGTCTGAAGTCCATGGATTTTTACAGATCTCTTGCTGTTATAAGAGAAGGAAGATACCGTCATGCTGGGTGGTATTTGAGATGCACCACCATAATATAAATATAAATTGGTATTTGTTAGCTATGTGACCAAGAAAATAAAACATATCTTTCACGTGACACATGCAATAATTGATCTGACTGTCTGAAGTTGTTGACTTCCCAGTACTCTTTCATCAGCTGCTTCTGGACCCAATGAACACTTATTGCAGCCAAAATCAGCCAGTGAAAAATGGTTGATAATTTCATTGTTTTCAGCAACAGTGAACTAAAATATTCTCTTTTAATCAGGAAAAGAGGATTTCCTAACTGCAACTAGGACTGTATAGGGTTACAGCTGTCTGCATTTTGACTCATCATGGCAAATCAAATATAAATCAAAGCTTGACCAGTCTCTCTTTGGTTGTTGTTAAGGGTGCAGGAAGAGGTCAGCTGTCTATGTTTTCAATTTCCTATCATGCTGTAACACTTTGAGACTAAAGATAGCACCAGGAGAATATATCTATCTCTATTTAGTCAGCCTTTTTTTGCTCAGGAAGCTTACAGGGTAAAAAAACATTCATCAGCAAGAATGAACTCTTGACAATAAAACAGAGAAATTATTCTGACCATGCTGTGAGAGGATAGTAAGCTTTCTAAGACTGGAGGTGTGGGGGGAAGGGAAATCTGCTATTGCTGTAATAAGTAAAATTGGGATTCATTACTGATTTCCAGTAATCTGAGTGTCTTAAAATTAAGTGCCTGTCATCTGAAATAACTGTTAAGGAATAAGGGTGTATTCATATGGCAAGGCCACAAAGATGATCTGAGGGCTGGATTTCCTCTCCTATGAAGACAGGCTGAGAGAGCTGGGCTTGCTCAGCCTGGAGATTTCCGGGAGACCTCAGAGCAGTGTCCGGTGCCTAAAGGAAGTCTGGAGAGGGACTTTTTTACAAGTGAATAAAATAATAGGTTAAGGGGAAATAGCTTTAAACTGATGGGAGATTTCTATTAGATATTAGGAAGAAATTCTTCACTATGAGGAGGAGAGACACTGGCACAGGTTGCCCACAGAAGCTGTGGATGCCCCATCCCTGGCAGTGTTCAAGGCCAGGTTGGATGGGTATTTGAGCAACCTGGTTTACTGGAAAGTGTCCCTGCCCATGGCAGGTGGTTGGAATTAGATAATCTTTAAGGTACCTTCCAACCCAAACTATTTAATGGTTTTATGAGCTCATTTCCTAAACAGCTGCCATGATGCAGCTATTTTGAAAATGAAGCCACATGTTTTTCATGTTTCTCTAGAATCATAGAATCATAGAATAGTTAGGGTTGGAAAGGAACTTAAGATCATCTAGTTCCAACCCCCCTGCCATGGACAGGGTACACCTCACACTAGACCATATCACCCAAGGCTTCATCCAACCTGGTCTTGAATCATCTGCATGAATGCCATTTTCTATGAAAAAAAAACCCTGATTTAAAATACTAGAGAAGTGTCTCCCCCAGTAATATTATAGGAAGTATTTCCCAGGTCCACTACCAAGATGGAAAATACTGTGTCTTCAGTTGGCTTTGGACAGAGGTTTTAGTCTGTGAATCTGACTTACCCTTTTGTTTCATGAAGATGTTAGGTGACATCCTCTGGCAAGTCCAGAAGAGGACCACAAGGGTGATAAGGGGACTTGGAGCACCTCCCATATGAAGACAGGCTGAGAGAGTTGGGGCTGTTCAGCCTGGAGAAGAGAAGGTTGCGTGGAGACCTCATAGCAGCCTTCCAGCATCTGAAAGGGGCCTACAAGGATGCTAGAGAGGGACTCTTCATTAGGGACTATAGTGACAGGACAAGGGGTAATGCATTCAAACTTAAACTGGGGAAGATCTGGTTAGCTATAAGGAAGAAATTCTTTCCTGTGAGGGTGGTGAGGTACTGGAATGGGTTGCCCAGGGAGGTGGTGAATGCTCCATCCCTGGAAGTGTTCAAGCACAGGTTGGATGGCGTCTTGGGCGACATGGTCTACTGTGAGGTATGCCTGCGCATGGCAGGGGGGTTGGAACTAGATGACGTTCAGGTCCTTTCCAACCCTAACTGTTCTATGATTCTGTGATTCTATAACCTTGAATATGACCTATGGGTACTAAAATCCTTTTGGTTTGCCAGTCAGCTTCCATAGACATAAATGATGGTATCATAAGGACTTCAAATTTTGCACAAACAGTATCTAGTATTTTATTCTGATGTTAAGACAAATAGAATTTCTGTGCATTATTTTATCTAGCTCATGCTAGATACCTGCCATAAATTCTTTTTTCCTAATGAAAAGAAGAAAGCCCCACAAACTTTTGGCAGCTTAAGATAAACCAAGAAATCCAGTTAAACTCAGATTAAAATAATTTTCCCTTCCCAGAAAATTTGAGAATTTGAAGGTGTTTTTTTTTTTCTCATAGCAAGACTCCATAATCTTAAAAAAAAATCAATTATCCAAAAGTGGGGAAAAGGTAAGCAATTTTTCAGTTTGTATACTTCACAGTTTAAGATTTTTTATTTTTCATTCACCTTAGATAACTCATCAGCATCTCCAAAAAGGATTTTTGGAATGTTTCTAATGAGATGTACAAATTACAGTCCTGCCTGTTTATGTAAATCATGGTAAACCCCTTTGCCGATGTAGATCTTACTGAGTTTTAGTTTCTTATTTACTCGATAACTTTTGGATTTTTTTAATACCTAGTACATTATTATTCTGTAACTTTAATCCTGAGATAAGAGTCAGACAACAAACACTATTGGGCAATTCATTCACATGCTGCACATCACAGGTTTGGCATATACAGGTATAAGTTTTATATTTATACAAAACATTGCATGAGAATAATACTAGAAACTGCAAGGTCAGAAAGGCTCAGAAACATGTTGTTTAGTATAATCAATCGGTATTTGCTGAGAGATATTAAAGATCTTCCTTAGTTGTAGCCATGGGAAAATATTATCAAATTCTCTTCTATCTGAAGAGTTTAATTCCACATCATTCAAGTATTGGTTATACTTTCTATTTTTATAATTCTATATGATTAAATCTAAATACGATACAGTGCCTTCGTCTCTCACCCTTGACTTTCACTGAAATTAGTTAGTTGTATTAAACAGTAAACTAAACAGTTTAATCATTATTGGATACAGTCTTCCCTATGTACATTTTCATGTTTCTGTGCTAAATGCAAAGAATATGTCTGTTTCTGAGATATCTAACCTTGGTTAATTACCTTAAATTTGTTCCTTGACTAGTGAGGAAAATAAAATTAAGCCTTCAAAAACTCCTGGCTTATCAGAATATAAATAGTTTTTAAATTAAGATGAGAATTTACCTTTTGATCTTCAAAACCACAATCATTTATGAATAAAAGGAACATCTAAGTGAGAGAAAACAGTTTATTTCTTTATCAAGGAGTTCAGTTCCTCAGAAGGGCACTACTCACATAAAGTAGAGCTTTTTAATTAAGCTCACTAAACAAATGCTAAATCTGTCTATGCAAGTATTTATATTCAGTGAGCAGCACTTTTTGCCTTAGTTAAACACTGATTAATACAGGCATCTCGCATGCAATATTTGAGGAAGATTGTTAAGTCTGCTTATGTAGTCTGGGAGCAGCACACAGAACCACAGCAGTTGTTACAGAGTTTCCAGGCTCCTTCAGGGACTGACTTCTTGTGGCTCCTGGGGGTGAGGGATCTGTTCGACAGTGTGCTGAGCAAGATGAGAGCCTTGCTTATTTCTGGCTGGGTGAGCCTGTACCTTCACTGAAGGCTGCATAGCAGTGACTTGCCATGTCTTGTGGCCAGTGTGAACTGGAGACAATATCTTCAGCACAGCCCAGAACTTGACCAGAAAGAGCTCCTGAGAGACTATGTGAATATCCGGGTCTTGGCTGCAGGGTGTCCTGGCTGGTTTCACTGGGGGTAGTGCTGGCATCCTCTCTGGGACGTTGTTTTAGTCAAGGTGCAGAGGCACCATGTGAAGAACCTGTGAGAAGTGGCAATCACTGGGTAGGATTATTAATGGAGATAAATGGGGTCTTTGCAGATATGCAAAGGACCAAGAACCTGAACTCTGTGTTCCTAAGAAGGAGGAAACCAGGGAACAGCTGACAAATGAAAACTGCTGAAATATGGGAGGCTGGAAACTTCCTACTTTCTGTAACACTTGTAAATCTCCTTCTCTACCTCTGGTTCAGCAGAGGGCGCTGCCAGTGGAGGGATCCCGAGTACATCTTGTAGTTGGAAGGCTTCTGTGTTTGGTTTTTGTTTTGTTGGTTTTTTTTTTTTTTTGCTTGTTTGGTTGTTTGTTTGTTGTTTTCGTTTCTCCTGGTTTTCTCTTAATTGGAATGTGTTCTCATATGTTCCAGTGTTCTAAAATATTTTCTGTATTTTTGGTATATCAAAATAAAATTAAATACAATCAAAACTTGGCAATTCTTGTTGTTTACTACCTTCTATTCCTTTTCTTGTACAAATAAGTTTTAGGGCATCAATATGCATTTGTGAATTATAAACCTCTAGTGCCTCAACTTAAAAGTAAAAATCCTGCATTAGAAAAACCTTCTTTCTGTTGCTGTGGGGTTTTGTTGGGTTTTTTTGTTTCTTAAAACTTTCTCTGATTCTTGATTATAAATGTCAGCACAACCTTTTGGGAGAATAAATACCCTTGGTTAATAACACACAAACACTGGATTCCAATAGTCTTTCATGAAGTTTTCATCTTAATTCAGACCAAAAATGCTATTCAAGCTAAGAAACAATCAAAAACGCCTGGTGTTTTTTCAAACAGTTTCTTTCTGGAAAAAAACTAAAATACCAATTACAGCTCCTCTCTCAGCCTTCCCAGACTTTAATCACAGACAGTTCTTTCCCCTAGATGATGAAAGACTGTGGTGTCTTATTGGATGTGATGTTGATATTGTCCAACAAGTTTAAGTAAAGAAATTATAAACTGTGATAGGTAAAGTGCTATTTGTTAGGCTTTGCCACAACTATAACCATTGAATTATCTTTGTTTTGAGTTAGACTGGGGCAGATGTAGTCCAGAAGTCACCTTCCAGAAGGCTGTTTTCAGAAGAGCTTCACACCATGACAGTTACCTTCCCTGCACAGTTACAGAAAGTCTTTATGTCAAGCTGCTAACATTATCTCCCTCTCCATTTTTATTTTTCTTATGCCAACAGACTGATGCTGCCAAAAGAAAACTAATTTTTCTTGCAGGATTAAGTAGTAGGGAAAGCGGGATTGAAGGAAGAGGGATTGCTTTCTTTCCATACAAATAGCTTTAATACTACTAAACAATGGGAAAAATAGATAATGTTTGGACATTAAATTGATACTTTAGGTTTCATTTTGAGGCCTATTCCAGTGTAATTAACAAGATAATTTATTTCTTGAATGAGATAGCAATTGCCAGTGCCAAACAGAAAAAGATCAACTTTCAATTGTGATGCAAGCTTTGCATGCTAGCATTGGCTCACATGCAACAAGAACAACATAATTACTGCTAATGTAATCTTTAGTGTGGAAGGGAAACAAAAATAAGGGCCAGACTGTGGCTAATGCCTAATGAGACTCTGCTCTGAGCAGCCCCCTTCAGCCTGTCCTGTATCTTAATTGCAAGATATACTAGATGTTATTCCTCCAGGATGAATTGACAGAGAAAAATAGTATTTGAGCTTCTTGCTAGCAAGAGTATCAGCAACAGTATGGACTGAAACATATGCCATGTTCAGGAAAGGGGGAGAAAAATTAATTCTGTTGTACTCTTGGTAGCAAAGGACAAATTGCGGCTGACCTCTCCTTGTACAGTTATACACCACCTCATACCTTGGACGCAGAGTAGAGTTTTGCCCACATAGCCTCAAGTAAACATCCAACACATTGATTTGCTCTCTTTTTTATCTTACAAGCCTGGAAAGTGTCTTCACAGCTCAATTTGAATCAAATCTTACAACCTACTTTCTTTTCTTTCTGTATTTATCCATCTCCTAATTTTAATCCCTCAGAAATTGTAGTTATAATTTCCAAGAACACAGGAAATGGCTTAAAGACTGTTGGTTTTGTCTGTCTAAATTTTTACTCTCTCATTGTATTGTCAGAAGACTGTGGAGTAGAGAGGCCCTCATAAATACCAAATTTTATATATTTGTACACAAATATCCTGGTTTGAGCAGTAGCAGTCATTTTTCTCCTTCTTGGTAGCTGGTGCAGTGCTGTGTTTTGACTTCTGGGCTGGGAAAGGTTGCTGATAGCAAGCATGTTTTGAGTTACTGCTCAAATGTTTGGTTTGTCCAAGGCCTTTTCTGAGCTCATGCTCTGCCAGGGAGGAGGTGAGGCCGGGAGGAAGGAGAGACAAGACACCTGACCCAGGCTAGCCAAAGAGGTATTCCATACCATAGCACGTCATACGCAGGATGTAACCGGGAGAGACCCGGAAGGGCTGGAGCTCTGGGGAGATGGAGGAGGTATCTGTCGGTGCTCGGTCAGGCAGGGTGGGGTGAGTTAGGGGTCGGTGGCTGGTGAGGTGTTGTATTCTCTTGTTATTTGCTTTATCATTATTATTTGTAGTAGTAGTGGCAGTAATGATTTGTGTTATACTTTAGTTATTAAACTGTGCTTATCTCAACCCGTGGGGGCTACATTCTTTGGATTCTCTTTCCTAACTCTCTGGGGGTTGGGGGAGCGAGGGGGGGAGGGAGTGAATGAGCTGTGCGGACTTGGTTTAAACCACGATAACAAATAATATATTTATATAAATATAAATAATTCTGCTGATAGACTTTAAAATTAAATGTTTGGTAAACCTGTAAACCTGGAGTTACCAAAAGATGTCCTACAACTCCGCTGGGCTTGTGAAGCCATGATTACTTTTATGCAGGACAAGCAAATTTTGATCTTGACTAAAATTTTAAATTTTGCTATTATAATGTGTTCACTCATACATTTCTAGATAACATATTAAAAATTATTTGGGTAAATATCACTGAGTATCTGAGTCTTGTACTTTTACTGTAAATAATATCAATTATGTTAGCTGGAATGTCATAGGAAAAGTTCTTAAATTTATTCTAGACAAAAACTATAGATGGAAAAGAACATCCCCTTTTCCAGCACTGATATCAGGAGAAAGTGCAAAAGAACTAAAAAAGGCTAAAAATATCAGCCAGGTCCAGAAACATGATACACTAAAATTTACACAACTCAAAGAATGTGGCTTAATCCCAACTACAACCCTGCACTGAAAAATTCAGTCTGTTTTTTTTTTCCTATTTCCTTTCTAAATTCCTCATACCCTGGTCTCAGCCTTAAAATGAACAAGCTTTGTCTTCCTTAAGAGAAACACATGGAAATTACTTATTCAGATTATACAGCAGGTAAATGGCAGAGGAATGGAAATTTGTCTCCCTGGCTTCTATCAGAAGACTTCATTTATTAAACAGATGTCGTGGCTAATACTTGGTTTGTGCTGCTTGATGTTTCCCCTATGATTATCAGCAATAACAAATATAATCCTAGAAGAAATAAGAAAGAAAAATACTGAGATTGAATTTAATAGACCATAATAGTAGACCCGATGTTGTTGCCAAAAATTTGTATATAATCATTGTTTCAAAACGAACAGAGAGGTGGAAGATAAAAGGTGTTTGAAGAAGGTTAAGCAGTCAGGCCAGTTCTGGTGAGGTACTATAAAAGGAAAGAACAAAAAGAACAAAATGCTGCCAGATGTGAGAATCTGTAATTATTGAAGTCTAATACTCTCTGAAAAAATCATTAGATATTTCACATGTGGAAGCTTAGTGTTTAATATCGAATTTATTTATTTGAAGCTATTTGAAATTACTTGGGGTTCAGATTTAGCATAGTAACACAAAACACACTGGAGATTCCTGGGTCTCTTCATTGACCTCAGGCTAGCTCTGACCACTGGTGTGGAGCAGACAGAATAATCCATCAGGGCAGAGCTGGTACCCCAAGGACACCAACCAATGATTTCTTTATAGAGCCACTTGAGGATCTTTAGTGGTAAAAGAGGCTTCTAAAATTTTCTATGTTATATATTAAAGCTTTTGAATATCCAGCATTCAAAATCATTTGATAAAGATGGAGGTCACTAATGGAATATTTTAGGTCCTAGGGTGATAAACAGACCAATTTTCTCTTTCTTAATAGGCTGGTATAAAGAACTTAACAGCCATAAAATTTAAGTGGTACAAAACCAGACAAAGGAAAGAAGGCAACAGGAAGCATTGTAACAAACACGGCTGTAATTTCAGTGATGCTCAGTTGTAGCTAGGACAGACTGGAAACATCAGTATATACATAGGCTTTGTGATTTCTTGTGAGAAACTATAGGGTAGGAAATACTAGAAGGAAAAATCCAATAAATTAATTATAGTAAATGTTTCCTATATAGTACAAAATGTGAAGAGATGTTTAAGGAGCTTTTAAGAGAAAAAAAAATGTATATTCTGTAGCTAATATGTGCTGTCTTTGTATCTTGCCACTGTCTGCATTTTAGTAATTATTTATGGATATAAGGGTATGGAAATAATTTTAAGTGCATTGCCATTAGACTGAAAGTTATCCTATTTAACAGACTGAAGTGTGTTAAAAACCAGTATTTTTTACCAATATTTAGCATTAGTATAGCATCAAAACTGTCAAATATATAAATAACTTTGGTTTTGAACTTATCATAAAAGATAGTACAGGTTGATTAAACCACCAGAGGTGGGGGGAGATTGCTAGTACCCTCCATTGAGAAGATTAAAGCAAAAAGAAGGCTGCAAGTGCACAAGATTATTCAAATGAGAGCAACACACAGGAATGAGCAATACCTAGTAGAAGGTGTAATACTATCTTTCAGCAGATGGGGATAATGTACGTCAGGGGATGACATATTCCAAGTCTAGGTTAATAATCAATTATATAGGTCATTTCACATTCATAGTTTTGAGAGACATTAGTGTTATTCTTCCCATTTTTCCTGCCTATTTTCCATAAATGAGTCTCAGACATGCCCAGTTTATTAAACCTTTCACTTAAATATTATTTTCTTCCTGTTCACTCTTGGCCTTGACGGCCTTATGTCTGGATCAGTGATACATTAATGTGTGAAGGACATGGACTTCTCTAATCAATGCCACCTATTTCAGCTTGTCAAGGAAGAGGACTGCAGTGAAGCAGGACCATGCTCACTTGAACTCCTCACCTGCTGAATGCTAAATGATTACAATGCAAAATATGTATCTCTCTTTCTCCTGAATTGCTGTGGAAAGAGAATCCTGTGCAAGAAATGAGAGACACACGGTAAGGAAGTGACTTCAAAGTTACTGTATGCCTCATATATGGTTAGGAAGATGTGTCCTAGATCTCAGAGGATAAAATATATGTCCTGAATAGACACAGATCTAAATTTAGGTCCTCCTTTGCTATTGTCAGTGTGCATTGTCAAATGTATAAATTCTCTTTTTTCCATCACTACAAGATTGCCAAATGGATAGGATATAGCCTGGTGGTTCTGATTTCTTTCTGACTAGTAAGAGGTCACAGGTTTGGTATTGATCTGACAGTACAGTTGTTGAACTTGTTTGGACTTGCCTTCAACTAAGTCATTTTTTAGTATTTTTCAGCTGCAGTAACACTTGTTTATGGTCAAGTGGTTATTGCCTAACTAGTGTTGTTTCAGCTCTGCCAACACCACACACAATAAAAGTCAGGCAAAACTAGGTTGTCACAGGGCAACAAATTATAGCCCTTTGCATTAATTGCGTTGGGGAAAACTACTTTGTAACTTTCAAACTTCAGCTGCAAGTCCATGAAAAGGAAGCAGAATGTGTAAATAAAATGGCTAAATCCAAGCATACCCATGGCTGAGGAGAAAGAAACCACCACCACCATTATACTTCCTCCCAGAGGGGAGCTTGATACTCTGATTACTTGTAACCTTCATGTCCCATGGTGACCTTTGGGCTCTGAAAACATTGGAATGGTGAAGGTAACACCAGAGAAAAGAGGCAGATGCCAGGAATTTTTTACATATCAGCTTTAATTGTACTAATAACTAACATACAGTATTGTAATTGAACTACAAATAAAAGCTGCTGAATTCTGTTTAGACAGCCTGAATGTTAATTGGACTAACAATAATTTTTTAGCCCTACAAATGAAATTTGTACCATTTTCCTTGTAACAAAATGTTGAGATGTAACAAAACTTTGTCTGTTATGACAGGCACACGAATAAAAAAAAACCTGGACATATAACAGGGAAGTAAAAGAATTTACTACTCCAATCAATGTGCTTCTAAGGGATTCCTGAAGAATTTTCAAGGCGAAATCTTTCATATTCTCATAAATTATAAATATTATAGTAGGAATAAATAACTCTCCCATAAAGCCACATCTGGTCAAGCCATCAGCAAGGGTCATACTATCTGAATTTCTCTGACCAAATATTTTCAATTTATGAGAAAAACTACCTCTTTCTGGTTGTTTAAACAAGGGCTACACATGAGAAGGGATTTACATTTTATCCTTAATCAAAGCTACAAGTAGTCTGCTTTACCTAATGATAGGGAGGGAATGGGGCTCTGACCAGGATTTAAAGCAGTGAAAAGCATGAAGAGATTAATGATTAGAAAAAACAAGTAGGAAAGATTCCTGAAAGACGTGGGTTTAATGAATTATTTGAAAGAGTAGAGAAAGGGCGCTTGGCAAAAAGGCACAGTACTGAACATTCATTACTCATTTAGCATTTGGAGGATAACACCATATAAGGGTTTTAAAGATATAATGAAGAAGAACATAATCCCAAAGCATAAGAGTTTAGAGCTTAAATGCAATTTGCCTGCTGAATGGGAATATATATTAGAAAGTCTATTAAGTAATGAAGTTAAAAAAGTCCCCAAAGCTTTTATTAGCTCATGAGCCCAAAGTAGATTTGTATTTGTCATGGGTTCAGCAGTAGCAATCATTTTTTCTCCTTCTTGGTAGCTGCTGCAGTGCTGTGTTTTGACTTTCGGGCTGAGAACGGTTGCTGAGAGCAAGTATGTTTTGAGTTACTGCTCAGATGTTTGGTTTTGTCCAAGGCCTCTTCTGAGCTCATGCTCTGCCAGGGAGGAGGGGAAGCCGGGAGGAGGGAGAGATAGGGGGGCCGGCCTGGGCTAGACAAAGAGGTATTCCATACCACAGCATGTCATGCTCGGGGAGGTAACTGGAAGTTGGCCGGAAGGGGGGGAGTTAGCTCTCTTCCGGGTTGGGCTCGTTTCGGTGGGTGGTATCGTATTCTCTCCCCTTGTTTATTTCCTCTATCATTGTTTTTATTAGCGGTAGCAGTAGTGATTTGTGTTATACCTTAATTGCTGGATTGGTTTTTATCTCAACCCGTGGGAGTTATGTTCCTCTGGTTCTCCTCCCCATCCCTCTGGGAGTGGGGAGGTGGGGGGGAAAAGGGGTGTGTGGTACTGCGGGAGACTGAGGTGGGGTTTTAAACCACGACAGTTCTTTTTAGCGCCCAACGTGGAGTCCAAGGGGTTGAGTTAACAACAGATATGAGTGGATTTATAGTCAGTTGTCACAATGCTGATTTATTGGCTCTCAAAGTTGTTTCTCTTGATCTCAGTTTCAGAATCTTGTCAGTTACTTTGGCCCTGTATTTGCTGTGTTCATGTTTGTCAAGGTTCTTGTGTCACTGTACTTTACGGCAATGACTTGTAATACGGGGGGGCTCCGGCAGCAGGGGGGAATGGATGTGGCCATGGACTTGGACTTGTACCAGGCCGTCCCGCTGCTCTTCACCATCCTTGCCCTTGTCCTCGCCTCCGTCTGTGTGAGGCTGCGTGAAGCCAGGAAAGAGTGGCCCCAGGAGCTGCTGGCAGCTGAAGCTGCCAGGGAGAGTGGCCCGGGGAACCAAGCGGCAGTAGCAGAGCAGCGGGAGCAGATGGCGGAGGAGCAGAGAGAAGCGGTAGCTGAGCAGTGGAAGCAGGCAGTGGGGGAGCCGACTCCAGCGGCCGTTCCCAACCCTGCGATGGCTGAGAGCATCCCCCGGAAGTCGCCCACTGATCCCCAGCAGGATGCAGGAGAGCACGCAGCACTTCCCAGCAAGGCAGAGGAGGAAGATCCAGATTCGGGAGAAGAGCAGCTGGTGGTGGGAGAGCTGGCAAGCACAGCAGATACATCAGCCCGAGTGACAAGTGCAGCAGCAGCAGCTGAGAGTTCTGACGGTTTTGAATGGCTTTTGGGTGCCCCTGGGACCTGCCTGCTGATTGTGATAGGGACCAGCATTGTGGCACACACACAGAGTGTGTTCTATCCACAATCATTTTGTCTGATCCCAAAAGTTAAGCAGAGTCAGGTTTGGGTCTTGTCTAGGTTTAGACAAGGATATAGGAGCACCAGGAGACTGTCCCCACGGCTGGACAGTCATGAGTGGCAGGGCATGTGGGACAGTATGGGCAAGTATCTGGTCCACTGGGCCTCTCCAGTGCTTTGGAAGCATTGGAGGTGGAAGGCAGCTGTATGGAGTCCCCAGTAGCAAGCTGCAGAAAGGCTGAAGGGGACAGTGAAAGATTTTGAGCCTGGTGGGCCCAGATACTTCAGGCCATCAGAGCAGAGATGCTACATAGAGATTGACTCATGATCGAGGGGTGGACTTAAGAGTGATGGTGTATTGAAAATGTGGGACCCGGAAGGGCTGGAGCTCTGGGGGGATGGAGGAGGTATCGGTCGGTGCTCGGTCAGGCAGGGTGGGTTGAGTTATGGGTCGGTGGCTGGTATCCGAGGTGTTGTATTCTCTTCACTTGTTATTGGCTTTATCATTATTGTTCGTAGTAGTAGTAGCAGTAGTGATTTGTGTTATACTTTAGCTATTAAACTGTGCTTATCTCAACCCGTGGGGGCTACATTCTTTGGATTCTCCTTCCTAACTCTCCGGGAGTTGGAGGAGGAGAGGGGGGGGAGTGAACAAGCTGTGTGTGGACTTGGTTTAAGCCCCGACAATATTTTATGGACCAGAAGTGACAGGATGTGTATCAATGTATATTCCTTAGATTGTTTTATGTGGCATAGTCATTTTTCCTTCCTGAACTCTAATAATATTTTATACAAGGTGAGAACATTGTACCAACAATTTCATTTCATTTCATTTTTTAAGGGCTGGGTGGATAAGCAACGGACATTTAATGAAATGAACATTTTAATGAAATTGTATATTATTTCATTTCCAACAATTTCATTATTTTATAAATCATGGGGATGAAATGTGCCACAAAAGCAAGATATTAAATTATGATGCATATCAGACAAGATCTTCCAACTTGCACATAATTGTGTTCATGTAAGACTGAATGCTGAGCTAGAAATTTCTTTTCCATTAGCCAGAAAGTATGTTTTTTGAGTGCTTTCCTTATAATCCCCTCTCCCCCCACCAAAAAAAAAAAAAAGAAAATCCATGCTCCTTTTTGCATAATTATATGCATTCAGTAATATTGCCATATGAAGTGTGTACAAAGGAAGAGGAAGGAGGGGTAGGTAAGAACTATTATGACTTTAATAAATTTTGTATCCCTAAAACAAAAGCCTAGTAGAATTAATAGAAAACAAACATATATATCATTATAATCACATACATAATTTTCCAAATGTGTGCTGTTAACATGTGTGTTATTAGACTATATATTCAGCATTATGCACAAGGAAGTATTTTTTATTTTATTGATTTTTTTTCAACTGACTATTGTCAGTCAATTTAGGCTTAGATACATGTAACTGTTTTACATTAATCACAGTCATGAGATTCTTAAATGGTGCCACAACAGAGTAAAATTATCTCAAGTTAGCACTAATGATTTTATGTTAGCCTTGCACATTTAGGCATTTTTACAGTGAAGTGCACTTCCTGTGCTTATAATGCTTAAGTCATACAGAAGAATCCACACTTTTTCTGAGGAAAAGTGCATTTTATGGCATCTGCTGTCTTAAACAGTTTACTAATACTACTACAAATTACTCACTACAAGAGAAAACTGCTATACTTACAATTGTAAAGAGATGAATACATGGAATAGACATTTTTTTCTGACTCCTGATGTAGAAATATCTTCATAATCACTGCAGTCAGGCCCTTCTTGAACTCTGTCGTATGCCCACTAATCAAATGCAGGTGGGAAAACACCTTTTAAAATTAACTTCTGCAGGGATATTCTCACATCAGAAAGTCATCTTGTTGCTGAACAGAACATATTTATTAATGAGATAAGTAGTTTGGATTTAGGGGTATTTTTGGTTTTGTGATTTGGTTTTTGGGGTTTTTTGGGTTTTTAATTTAATTTAATTTTATTTTTATTAAGCTCCCATATAATTTTCTCTGAAGCTATAAATATGTGCTATTAAAATTAAGTTTTTGCTGTGCTACCTGATAAGACCAGTCTTTGCCAGGTATATCTACAGAAGATACTGTGTTAGTTTTTCAGCTGTGGTTAGAAAAGTACATGCCAGTACAAGGGTCTCCAACTAATCTGTTTCTGAACTGGTTCTTAATGGGGCAAGTTACTGTGTAACACTTTCAGTAGCACAGAAACCACTGCTACTTGCAGCATGTTGGACTATGCTCTGGGTTCAGCAGTAACAATTATTTTTCTTCTTCCTAGTAGCTGGTGCAGTACTGTATTTTCGACTTCAGCCTGCGAACAGCACTGATAACACACTGCTGATTTTAGTTGTTGCTAAGTAATGTTTACCCCAATCAAGGACTTTTCAGTCTCATGCTCTACCAGTGACGAGGGGCACAAGAAGCTGTGAGGAAGCAGGCAGAAGACCCCTGACCCAAATTAGCCAAAGGGGTATTCCATACCACAGCACATCATGCCCAGTAACTGCAGGGGTTACCTGCAAGGCACAGATTGCTGCTTGGGTTGGGCTGAGTATCAGTTAGCGAGTGGTGAGAAATTGTATTGTACACCACTGTCCTGGGTTCAGCAGTAGCAGTCATTTTTTCTCCTTCTTGGTAGCTGGTGCAGTGCTGTGTTTTGACTTCCGGGCTGGGAATGGTTGCTGATAGCAAGTATGTTTTGAGTTACTGCTCAAATGTTTACTCTGGCCACGGACTTTTTGAGCGTCATGCTCTGCCAGGGAGGAGAGGAGGCTGGGAGGAAGGAGAGACAGGACACCTGACCCAGGCTAGCCAGAGGTATTCCATACCACAGCATGTCATGCCCAGGATGTAACGGAGAGTTACCAGGAAGGGCTAGGACTCTGGGGGTTGG
This sequence comes from Melopsittacus undulatus, assembly GCF_012275295.1. Classification (NCBI taxonomy): domain Eukaryota; kingdom Metazoa; phylum Chordata; class Aves; order Psittaciformes; family Psittaculidae; genus Melopsittacus; species Melopsittacus undulatus. Next base: position 26,013,514 of record NC_047532.1, on the reverse strand, counting down.
AGGAGGTATTCGGTTGGTGCTCAGTCGGGCAGGGTGGGGTGAGTTATGGGTCGGCAGCTGGTGAGGTGTTGTATTCTCTTCACTTGTTATTTCCTTTATCATTATTATTAGTAGTAGTAGTAGTAGCAGTAGTGATTTTTGTTATACCTTAGTTATTAAACTGTTCTTATCTCAACCCATGGGAGCCACATTCTTTGGATTCTCCAACTCTCTGGGAGTTGGGGGAGCAAGAGAGGGGGGGTGGGAGAGAGACGGTTGTTGGGTTTTAAACCATGACAACCACTTGTGTTTATTGTTTTCTTTTCCTTTTCTCCTTTTAGTTTTATATTCTCTCCCCTTATTATTTCCGTTATCATTATTATTGGTGGTAGCAGTAGTGAGTTTGTGTTATACCGTAGTTACTGGACTGTTCTTAACCCATGGGAGTCACACTCTTTTGATTCTACTCCCCATCCCCTCTAGTGCAGGGGTGGAAGAAGGGGAGAAGTGAGCAAACAGCTACATGGTTCTGAGTTACCCACTGGTAAGTCATAACTGACATATAACTGACATATCACTGACATTCCTTTAGCTTAAGGTTGACGGCATGTGAAAAGGGTGTTAAAAACAGAGTATACCTCTAAGGTCAGTTTTAATTTTTGGGGTTTTTTTTTGTCTGCACCATAATACTGCCAAATATATAAATGTAAAAGCTATCAGTGTGGGACTAAAAGTAAGCAATAACTACGTGTGCATATAAAAATCACGAAGATGTATGTCTCAAGTAGAAAACTGTTGATTTTTAAATAAAAATTATATTGTGCTCTGTAATGGTCTGGATTTTTTAAAACTGTAGGCTCATATTACTGGATACAGGTTCAAAAAAACCAAAACAAACAACCCAAAAAAACAATGCAGAGAAGAAGAGGATGACTTCAAGAGGCAGAGTGAGAGGCCAGGGTGCAACAGTCCACACCAATAAAGGACATTTGCCTCTGTTGTGGGAAACCTAGTTTTGAATACTTATTTTGCCCTAGTGCCATGTTATTGTACTCAGCTGAGCTGTTTTCAGTCTCTGTTCCAAGCTCTATAAATAATTAATTACAGGCAGAAGAAATAAAAAAGAGACTTGAATCTTGTATCTTAATGTGAATGTGGAAATGTCACGCTACTCAAAATACAGAAATTCATCTGCATCTCTTTCTTATAAGAAACCTTTGGAAAGATTTTTCTAATGAAAAGGAACTTTAAGGTAACTTTTATCTTTTTAGAAGGACAAGAAAGTATTTTCCTTACATATTTATGACCACGTAACAATGTTTTTTAAACCTTAACAAAAACCAGTAGCTTTACTTTTCTTATTTTCTGCCACTTTGGCTTGCAATCCAGTCTGTCACTAAACATTATTTCTAGCAGCTTTCAGCTCCAGGTATGTTTAAATATTTCCGAAAACATAAATTTAAGCAAAAATTTGGAATGGACAAGTGGTGATTTTCAGGCTGAATGTCTTACAAACATCAGCCTACCACCTTGAACAAATGCATCACCACTCATCTCTACTGCTCCCAAAGCTGGGCATAATTTTTGCTACTAAATGGGAACAGAAGCCTTAGCAGGAAACATCTTCCTGGTATTGATTTGTTATTTATCACAATGTCCACTAGAAGCTAATTTTATTCTGCTTTATAGCACAGTTCCTCAATGTGGAGTTGTGGGGTTTTTTTTTCTTCTTTAAACAGCATGCTTTCTTGCTCAGAAAGACAGCTACATGTTATTTTCTGTTGTTAGAAAATACTGGCATCATTACATTATAATGGAAAAGCAATTTTCTTCCTTAGTAAGTGGAGGTCTGCCTTCATTAACAGGAAGAAAAGAAAAAAAGAAAAAAAAAGTAAATTAAAGTTTAAAGCAAGTATCAATACATTGCACATTGCATCGCAAGCATGAAGAGTAAGACAATATTTGTACTGTGACATAGTAAAAGCTAACTGCAGTGTGATTTCCCTGATAAGACAGCACACCGAAAACTTGGAAAGAAGACTGATTTTATGGCATTAGAATTCTCAAGTTGCTATTAAAAATGGCATTTTGATGTTTGATGGCAAGATTTTGTAATTTACTAGTAGCACCATTCTGTAATGCTATTAGATACCCCAGCATCAATGATGGCATTCCATTAACATTATGTAAATCACAATGTGACAGTTCCTGACAACACATGATAACTAATAATGATGGAACTTTATGGGTTACTTGTCCTTATCTTGTCTCAAAAATTGTCAGTTTTGACACCAGATGACGAAATGTCTACTGAGACTTTATTTTTCTGCTGTGTGAATTTTTAAAGTAGCATTAAAATTTATGTTAGAGTTAGATGATTGCTGTTTTAAGATCTCTACTGGAAACATACTTTATTTATGGTGGGTATATGCAGTTTTTCTTAATAATCTCTAGTATCTTCCCAGGCAAGTAGGCCCACTTAAAAGCATAGTGATATTTACCTTTATCAATGTAGCAGAATGTGATTCAGTATGAAATTGTTTGTAGAACAATATGGCATATTTTATTACTGTCTGTCCTCTGATACTTGAATATCATTTGAATATCATCTGAATCCATATATTTTAATGGATTGAAGGCTTAGCTGAAGAAAAAATGTGCAGCTGGCTGTTGAGTACAGTGCATGGTATTCACAAACAAATCCTAAGATTTAAACTTTTTGATTAAATGACTGACTAAAGACAGCAGTGCTAGTCTGAAGATCCTTGTGAGCCCTCAGCTCCTCCATGGCTCAATAATCCCTAACCCCTGAAGAGTCAACACACTGATATGCTATAATATGCCATCCTACAGCATCTATTCAGACCTTATGAATAAGCAGCAATATTCACATTGGTGTAGGTAAATTCTGTGATTGCAGGGACCCTTGTGTGTGTCTCAAAACAGCTCAAAAGTCAGCAGAGCTGAAGGGAGGCCGAGCACCCGCCATGGTGGTGAGCAGCGTCTTGTCGCCTGTGCAAACGACCGCGGGGGAGGGGCAGAGCCGCGATCGAGCTCCACGAAGGTGTGGATGGTTTTCCTGTGGTGTCTGCCCCGAGGCCGCGGAGACCAATTACCCCGGGAACAAAATGGTAGGAGACAAAAAGAAACACCACAACCACACTGCACCCAACCGAAGCACAGAGGTAACTAGTGGGGTTTGGGGGGCTTCCCCTGACCCTGTAAAGGGGACTGCCATCCTGCAGTCACGTGGTGCTTATCTTCCGCTCTGGACCGCAGTGGGCTCACTGTTGGAAGGCGAGGGCTGGAACTAGCCTGACTGAGAAAACGTCGCTGGATTCACGGAGAGTCGCTTTATCTTTCTTTTCTTTTCTTCGGATCTTTTTATGGATGTTAGAATTTGCCAAGACTTTTGCTCCTTCTCAGAAGAGTTTTAGGGGCGCTTACAATGAAATGAACTGTTGTTTCGCTTTTCCACCTCTGGAGGGCGTGTGGCCGCTCCCGCGGGCCACGCAGTGCTCTAAACGATCAGCTCCACGCACAGGGGATACGTGCCTGTAATTTGTTTGAAAGCAAACCGTCTTAACGAATGTGACTTTAGACACAAAATGCTTCTACGTCAGTGCCTGAATGTAGTCCAGAAAACGTGGAGGTTCCTTAGGTTAAAATACCATAGAAGTGCAGAAATTGTTTAATTGTTTGAAGTGTTTAAATATCCCAAGGTATTTGGCAATGCTGTGATTATTGTAGTAAATGAGAATTGCCTCACCTCGGGGGTTATGATCTTAAGGAAGAGAAACATTATCCTGAAAAGCATGGAAACCTTCTCGTTTGTTGCAGGAAAAAGCAGTAGGCTTATGTAGCTTTCAGAAAGGTTAAGAAAGAAATAAAGTATGAAATTTCACGTTCTAAAAAAGATACTTTTTTTTGCTACTTCTTACAACAGAAAAAAAAAAAGATAATATTGAATGCCATGAAAGACACCATAGTAAACAGAGAAATAAGTCTTTTTTTTGTATGCTGGTAAATATTGATGTATTCTTTAAAGTAAATATAAACATTGACATTATAAGGTAACGAAGTTGTCATATACTGAGGTATTTATCAATATATAAACCAAGTAAATACAAAAATACCCTTCTAATCTGAATTTTATGTGATACTCTATATTGCAAAGGCAAAGCTGTTTTTATCAGAGACATGTGTTACTAATAATTGCATAACTGACTGCTACCATTTGTGATTCTCAAATAATTATGCCTAGGAGTCATGATTCCTGCATCTGTTTTACCTTTTGCCAGTATTACAAAGGTGACACATGGTTTCATTTCCCTCTTTCTGGCAGTGCATCTGTCTTGATGCCAGATGTGGTTCAGCATCTTTTGGAATCAAGGATATAGATGCCAATAAACATATGTAAATGTAAGACAGAGTACAGTACCAATCTGTGACTGCAGACATTTGCTAGCTTACTTTTCCTTTCTGACGGTTGTTAAACACATACAGATTTCCGCAGTGTGATGAGCCAAGATTCAGTGCTGCCTTCTGATCTCCCCTTATCAGGAAATTTATTAGTATCATCTGTTTTTCTTTATCTCTCTCTTTAGCAATACCTCCAAATGTATTTCTTCAAGAAATCTGTAAAAAAAGTAAGAGCATTATGAAGTCATGATGGACTGCTGTATTTACATATGTAGTGTTTGCTATCATTAGAAAGCAGTTATTAATGTATATTGCAGAAAAAAAAGGAAACTTTTTTTTCTCAGTAATTTGATAAATTGTTAAGGTACTCTGGTGTTTGAATAGGATGTAGACATCCAATTCAACCTTGTATGGAGGTGAGAATGTAGGACAGCTTGCATTTTATGAAGTTGTTGTGGTTGTGTCAGGCTACTGGACTTGAAACTTGATGAATAATATCTGATAACAAAACCAGTTTATCACAGGGGTTGCGCCTGTGGTTGACTATTTCACAAGGATCTTTGGAGGATCTTACTCAAAGTTTGCATATGCCATTGCTTTCTTGGTGAAAGGTGTTGTGTGGGTCACCCACTCAGATGTTCCTAATTTGACCTAATGTAGCTTTATCTAGTCATCTCTCTGTTTTTATCTATGTGTTGCAGGTTAGTTCCTCTTAATGTTATTGGGTATAAAGGGCCAGTCCATCTTGTTTAATTTAACACCACTTTTGGACCACAGTCAGCACTAATTTCTAGGCAAATGTTTCCTTCTTTCCATCAAATAGGCTCAAAGTCAGTCTTTGTTTCCTTTTATTATATGCAATAGCTATAAAGTTTACTATGTGTTTACATCTATATATCTGGCAAAGTTGTGGTTCCATTGAAAGGCTGTATAAACTCCTCCTTAAGGTTTAGGTTTTCATAAACAGCAGGTTTACCTAATTGGTTAATTGTATCAGTAAACATCTAATTGCAGGGGAATTGGACTAAGTTACCTTTAAAGGTCCCTTCCAACCCAAATCTGTGATTTTTAATCATCATTCTTTAAAATATCACTATTTCAATTTATAATGTGTGGGTGGGTTTTTTTTCAGAACAAGTAGGATATGCAGTTCATTAATAATGTCAGCTAAAGTTGTCAGACACACAATATAAAGAACAAAAAATGTGAGTTTAAGAGGCTTTAAATAACCTATAATAGAAAAACTGTGGTCCTGACCCTTCCTGCCTATGACGGAGTTGTGTCAATTCTAAAATTCCTTCTACGTGGGAGATTATTTTTTTCCCACCAGTATACTATCATACTTATGGATGGGAGCAACATAAATAATGCTGATAATAATGGTTAGCAATAGAAAAGTTTTTGCTTTGGAAACCTAATTTTAGTACTAACCAGACCTAGTATAAAGGGCCATATATCTACTGTCATTATGGATTTCTTGTTTACATATGTATGCATGCACATGTACACCAGCTTTTTAAAGGTCTTTACTGAAATTTGTTCATTTACATGTAAACTTTATATATTCTTAATTTGTAATTACAGTTTCTTTGACGTTAACTACCAGTTGTAATTTGTTTTCTCAACCTATAGTGGAAAAAGCCAGGGACAGTCTTACAACATAGTTTGCTATGTTCTTGCTGTTATGTGCAAATAATTGGGCAACCAACAAAATTGCAGTGCACAGCAGAGATGAGATAGCCTTTTAGGTACTTGAAAACTGTGGAATTGCTACAGGCACTATTGTTCATACAAAACAAATTTTGTTGAAGGGTTTCTGTGAACTTTACTCAAACTATGCCCTGGTTCTAGGTTTGTTTTTTTTTTCCTGATACAAAGTGTTTCCTGTGACTAGTTTTGCATCCTCTGCAAGCCAGGTGAAGGAGTGTTCAGCTGCAGCATCAAAGTCATTATTGAAGTCTTATCTCAGGGCTAACCCCTGGGGTATACCATCAGGGGCTGGTCCCAGATGAACTTCTTGTCATTTATGATGACTCTTTGATCAGCTAGTTTTCAGCTCACCTCACTGTGCACTTATCTAGACAATGCATTATTAGTTTCTTTATAAGGTAGTTGTGGAAGAGTGCAGGCACATTCTTGAAGGATTTGTAATGGGAAAATATTATGTTTTACTTTTCAGAGAGAGATCTGTAAGCACTATTCTTGCAGGTCATAGTTAAATGTCTGTGATAAAAGGTCATACTTCGCGTGTAGTAATGTCATTTGAAATTCTACTGTTAGTCATTAATTTCAGTTTAGGTCCTTAGGGGACCTACTTTTGATGCAGCTTAATTTGTGACTAACTATTCCTAAGCTCCACAGGAGTGATTATTTGTACTCTAACATGTTATGTTACTGCTTTATCTTTCTCATGTTCATGAGGAAGACAAGTATATCATAGTTATGAACAAACACCAGAACATTTTAGTCTACTTCGTACTAATCTGTATGGGAAAAGAAGTTATTTTAAAGATAGTCTACTTCGTACTAATCTGAATGGGAATAAAAGTTATTTTAAAGATCTATAAAAAAATCTGCTCCATTTGCCTGGAAGACCAACATTATTGATTTGGGGATATATATTTAATGCTTTAACAGATATTATCAATCTGTTGCCTTTTAATGATTTTCAGTATGTGCTCCCTTGAATTCTTGAATTAATTGTCATTAGTTTTCTGTGCTGGATTTTTTACATTTTAAAAGGTAATTCTGTATGATGCATAGTTAGAGAGAGAGAATAATATCTTCAGGTTTTGAATAGTGCATTAGTGATAAACATACTATTTTTATGTAACACCAGCATTTCATCTTGAAGAACTCAGTTCTTAGAAATTCTATGCAAAGTATTAACCCAACAAAAAAACAAGCACTGATGGCATTTTGCATATATAATACACGGTCTGTATTCTTCTCTCAATTCCTCATTTGTGATCATTACCTGAAAGTTAGAACATAATTTGTATTGAAATTAAATATTTGACCCTTCTTTAGGGGAAAACCCGAAGTCTTACAAGGAGAATTCACTGGAAATAATCTATTTAATTTGCTTTGGCATTATGTTCTGTTAGTTGCAGGCTAATGATTAAGTACCAAAGAACCTCCCAAAGCTTGGTGATGCCTTCAGATGTAATTCTTCAATGTAGCAGCTGATATTATGGTTTGAAAAATGAACAATATAAAGGAAGAGATAGTAGTATCAAGTAGAATTATAGCCGTTTTCATTGTATTGTGCAGTTCTGACAGTTTTCAGGTGAATAATGTCTTCCTTTTTGAATAATGATCAGAAAGTAAAAAGGAATAAATTGCTACTATCCCAAATGATAAAATACTCAATATGCAAAAACTGAGGATACCAACAAAAATTAATTTAGGAATGCTACTATGCATTTTACATGCAACTTCATACACGTATATACTGCTTCATAGAGATGGTAAAACCTGGCCTGAGAAACACCATTGGGATGGAGAGTGAGGGTGGAATAGATCTCCTTGTTATACTCTAGGCTTGAAAACAATGAACTTTTAAAATATCTGTGTATCTCCCATTCTTAAGGCATGTCACTACTCACTCTTCCTCAGTTTCTCTCTCCCTAGTGCCCTTCCATTTCAGTGTGTGCTCTCTGTACTTCAGTGAAAACTCAAATTTCAAAAAAGTGACCTTTTTTTCTGAGTTGGAATAAATACTAAATTTTTCCATGTAAAAGAGTTTTGGCCCTCCTTCCTTTAGAAGCAAATATTTCTTTGAGTATTTAGAAGAAAATGCTTTTCTTTGGAAGAAGAGTGGGATTTTTCTTGGGGGTGGGGAGGGTTGTCAAGACAGTCCTCAGAAGTAAGAGAATGCACTGAAGATCTTTAAACAGTCTGGGAACACTTAAGATTTTGAACTATGGGCAGAATTTCCAATTTTTGAGACATAGATATGAGATACATAAAAAGTAGTTTGGTCATCTTAAGGATCTGTTTTTAAAATCCTTATTTCTAGTGTTATTCTAGAGCTGCATGCAGAGGACCTAATCTACCCATAGGGCTGGCAGTTCTGCAGTGCGCATGGGGAGCAAACTAAACCTTTTGCAGAATAACTCTGGTCATGCCAGTGGTCTTCCTTAGCAAAATACGTACTCAGAGACTAGGGTAATCAAATATCAGACTCTCTTGGTATTGTCTATGTCAGCATCTTGTTGTTTTGTGTCAGTAGCTATACATAAAGGCAGAGATCAAACAACCCTTGCATGTCCTGTTTCCGCTTGCACTTGCTTTAAAATAACTTTTAAAGAGAGACCTATTTACTTAAGTCAGGAGTCCTAAAGTAGCTCACAGAAATTAGCAGTAATCCCAGAACGGTTTGGTTTGGAAGGCACCTTAAAGATCATCCATTTCCAACCTCCTGTGATAGACAGGACAGCTGATACTTCTTGTGCAAGTTATCTGAAAACTATGTGCAGAGAAATAAGCCAAATATGTGAAAACTCAGTATATGCTTAGACAGAAGGTGGAACATTGTTTACAAAATACTGTTTTTGATTATAAAAATAAACCTTAAAGTTACATGCTCTTGTCAATATGACTTCTTGAAAGTTCTTTGTTGGGATTTTTTTGTGTTCTTAGTGTAAGTAACACTCATTGCAGGGTTTTCAGTCCTCTCAGGTATGACAGAAATGAATACTTGAAAGCATGACCTAAACAAAATTAAAGCTCAGAAAAAGTCAGAAATAATCCAATATATATCCAAAATAGATTTTTTTTTTTTTTTGGGAAAAAGAAAAAGAGTTATTTAAAAATAAAATCATCTTAGGACAGTGGTGCCTCTGGTTGTTGTCTTTTACGTGACGTAAGCTGCAAACCCAACTATAACATTGAACATAATCAGGCTTTTCTCTCCTTATTTCTTAAAGGAAGTAGGAATGAAAGATTCCTTCTCAGACACTGAGTGGGCCACAGCATCATATTCTACAGACCTCTCTCATATTGGAAGATTCTTTAAAAGCTGTTTGAAAGTAATAGAAGTCTTTTAATAAGCTTCAGTCAAAAATTACTCAATTAAAATATCTGTTTACTTCTGCCAGCATTGGGCTTAAATATAATCTATGGTACTTATCATAAATGTATAGGGAGATCATTATTCCAAATTACACCTTTCTGCTAGGAAAGGTTACTAAACCCATCTGTATTATTAATCTGTGTTCCTCTTTATCTCGAAGTCCCAATCCTTGATCCTGTAGTCAGTAATTTGTGACCAAATTCGAATTAATATTAAGGATTGTTAAATTCTGCCTTGTACAGCAGACCATTGTATTTCTATCAGATATTATACACCAACTGCTTATTTGGGTCATAATTCCTCTGATATGGCCACTAATGTTAGTGGGGTTCATAATTCTGCTTTATGGACTAAAACCCTAAGCCCTCATTTCTCTGGTGAGCTGGTTTCAGAAATCCTTTATATGGGTTCTGAAGTGTGCTATTTCGCAGAATGATATTTCATCCCGTTTCGGTTACCTCTGATCTTCCTCAACTGATCCAGGCATAGCTGTACAGTATCACAATCATCTGTACTGCAATCACTGTCTTCATCATAAAATATCTGAATCCACCTTACTTAAAGTAGCTTGTCACTGTTTCAGCCAATATTCATGGGAACAGTGTCTCATTCATTCTTTACCCATTTTATTCAGAGTGATAGAAGTAACTGTAACAAGCTCCACCTCTGCCTTCCTTTTGTCAGCTCTGTGCATTATCTAAATTTTAGGTTTAATTGCTTTTGAGCTTATGTATTTCATTTGAAAATTCAGAATTTCTGGTGAATTTATAATTTCAGTCTTCTGTACAATAACCTTAAATCCTTAAATCATTGCTGAATGTTGGTCAGCCAGCCTGGCTGAGAAAACAGGAAAGTGAGGAAACATAAAAATGTGTTATAATTCAACATTGTATAGCATTTTTCCCTGACAGTTTACAAAACTAGATATCAATGTATACTATGCTCTCAATATAATCACAGATCTTGCAGCACAAGGAGGTGAGTTTCTAAGCCTGTTAAACGTGTGGCTTGTGGTGTAGTTTAAAATCACCTGTGCAGTATAAAAGACAAAAAATAAATTAGAAAATAGATATAATATGTACTTGCTAAAGGAAACAAAGTATGTCATTGTAGCCTTTCCTCTCAATTTCCCTTGAATGCCTGGAAGATGTGCAAGGACTACATATATTGAAGCTGCCAGATGTGGTATATGCTACTGCATGGTATACATGGGTTCTCTATGTGCAGATAACATTGGAAAGTCCTAAGATTGACTTTACAGAAACTGGAAGACTGGCTCAAAAATTATTCTTCTACGTATTTAAGAACATCTATACAGTTTGCCTGGATTAACATAAAACTAATTTTAGATCAGATCCTCTGGCTAATCTCGATGCTTTTCTGATAGAATGAGGAGACAGGAATCCAGAAGGAAACTGTTCAGCTATTTCCTTATCCAAACACATTTTTGAGAGGAGTTCCTGTGTGCTGTTCTGACATGTTTCCTTCAAAGTAAGATCATCTTTTGTGCCATCAAAAAAGGATTACAGAATGAAAAAAGAGCTTCAGTACCTAAAAATCTCTTACCTTCTTCAGATTATGCTCCTTTGCCTGCATGTATGATCAGAAGTTAATAAATTTAATAGAATTTGTTTAACAATTCAGAGCTCTCTTCATCCGAAAGGCTGTTTATGTGGCCAGCTTTGGCTTCTGCTTCATTCAGTTGTTGGATAAGGAGGAAAAGTAATTCTGGTCTCTTTCCTAGTAATATACCTCCTTTGAGAATATTCCTGTAATGGATGCTAACAGTGAACATATAATAATATATTTTCAGAAAAGAAATAAATATCTGCTGTGTTTGGTATAATAAAATATTCCATTAATTTCCAGTTACATGATGTACTACAGCAGCCTGTAAATACAGTGACATTGGAAGTACTGGACATTATGCTTTAAATTCTGTTTTTCAATTTACATTGGAAAGAAACTTTGTGCATATATTTATCAGGTTCTGTGCAGAAATAACCTAGTATTTCATTAATAATAGCCTCCATAAATGTTTCTTCTAGAACACAGGCAAACAAACAAGATACACAACCTGTTACTGGCTATCAGGATATGCTAAAATGAAGTATATGCTTGAGGGTAGTAATCTGTTGTTTTATCAAAGATGGATTAGAATGCTGGAAAGAATATATTTTCTCATAGTCTTAAGTACCCTTAAAATCAGTCAGGAACTTTGTTTCCCTGGCTTTTTTATTGAAAGTTTTTTCTGTGTTGTTTTTGTTTCCCTGCTCCCTTATCTTCTGTGTTAGTTTATCATTTCTCACTGCCTTACCTATGTGTGCTTGCATAAGTATGCTACAAAAGGCATGAGCATACTTACTCTGTTCCACACATACATCTGCATGAGCACATCTCCATCAAATTCTACCTTTCCTTGTCTTTTCTATCTTTTTGTACAGCTCACACAGCTTGATGGTATGTTACTAGAGCTGTTACTTGTAAAGTCTGTTTTGTGAATAATTTAAGTCTTGGATGAATTTATCCCTAAAGAAGAGCAACTATTATAGTTACATCCCAGTTTTAGTAAATCCTCAGGGTCTGTTAATAGTTAACAAGATAGACTTATCTCTGAAGAAATACTGCACTGGTTAAACCTATGGCCATACCCATTTTTCTTTAAGGTTAGTTAGTCTCCCTTTGTATGTGTTTCTGTTGTGAAGAGTGTGCTGCATTCAGAGACTGAAAAGGAGAAGGAAACATTATCATTGATGTCTAGGAACATTGGCTAAACTTAGATGGGATTTTGCAGTACATGCACATACAACAGCAATTTGATCATAATGGGGAAACATCAAAAAGTTTTCAAAAATGGTATCTAGCTGTTGGTTTCTCTAGCACAATAGGTTTAATGATAGAGCTGAGAAGTGACCTTTCCTCTTTCCTTCCCTTATTAGCACTAGCAGATGGTGTGCACGTTTCTGGCTTACAGTTACTCAACCTCCCTTTCCTTTCCGTGTTTAACAAACTCCATTTAGTTTCAAGTATTATTTGTACAATAGAGCTGTGATGTTACACCATAAATGGCTGTTTAACATAAACATTTTTATATCCATCTTTTTCACTCCATCTCTTGCCATATTTCTTTTGTCATTAACAGGAATTATATCAAAACAATGATGTGAAGTTTTACATTAACTTTAGCACATCTAATGTGATGTGCTAACAATAATGGTTCTTTTTTGTCTTTAAGAGACAGCTCATGGGAATTGAGAATTTTTCTACAACTAAATAATATTTTGTAATATGAAATAGCACAAAGCATGAGAAAAACTAGATTATGATGCAGATGAGTCTGAAAATACCATATTTCAGAGTAAGTTTTTGACAGCTAAAATATTTGGGAACTCAGTTACTACAAACTTCATTTTGGTTGCGGAAGTCCCTGAAGTCCTCTTTACAGTCAGAATGAGAACATTTTCCAGAGCCGATTGCTTAGTTGGTCACATTCAGGGTATTATAGACATGTCTTTGAGAAAAAGAAATTATTGTGTCCATTTGGCTTCAGGTTTGTTTAGTTTTGGTTTGGTTTTTATGATTTTAAGGAAAAGTAGGCAAAATTGTCTAAGGAAGACCAATACTTTTATGTGCATTTGCAGGACAATGTGTCTGAAACCATTATTTTTTCTGTATGCTAAAAATACTGAAATCTGAAAATAATTTAATAAAAAAACAAAGGAAAAAACCAAAAACATTGTGACATTCATATATTACTCAAAATCTGTATGTTGTGATCTTTGGATTGCTGAAGAAGTTCTATAATCTGCTTCATTGCATGTAACATGAGAATAATACAGGCCTAGTTGCCTTTTTTCTCAAAAAAATATAGTAGCAGTATCCTAATGGATGGTTCTTAATACTGGAAACAGTCTGGACTTCACTATTATTTTTTTTTTGTCTTCGCCTTACCTCTGAAAGCAGTAGCTACCTTATTTGAAATGTACATAGATATAAATTTATGCATTTCCACATATATTCAATAAAATAGTATTGTGTTGATTGTCAGTGGCAGTGGGTGTGCTGTAGTGTGGCTTCTGTGAAAGGAGACCAGTGGCTGTCCCATGCTTGATGCAGCTGGTTCCAGTTGGTCTTAGCTGATTGCAGGGAGGAGAAAGAAGAGAGTGAAGAGGAAGAGGACAGTGAAGAGGAAGATGAGGTGCTTCAGATACTGGAGCAGAGATTCCCTTGCAGCCCATGGTGGATATTCTCTGAAAGAAACTGCAGTTTGTGGGAAGTACCCATACTGGAGCAGGTGAAAAGCGTGAGATTGAAGGTGTGTGAGAGACTGACTACAACCCTCCTGTTGAGGAGGGGAAGTGAGAAAGTGACTGTAAGGATATCAAGTTATGCCTTTTAATATAGTCTTAATACTAATCTAATATAGATATGACAGAGTAGCACAACAGTTCGGTTCTTCATGGATGCATCCACTGTGCTAGTTCTCATAGGGGAGACTTTGAGGGGAGAAGAAATGAAGCCCATTATAAGAACTGATCCTGATATCCTGATGACTTTATGGGTGGCTGTATTACTCCATTACTGCTTTGAGATATTTTTGAGTATGAGCTGCACTTCACAACATATTTTTAAAGAAAGGGAAGGACTCTACCAAACAATCATTAACTTTTTATTTTTTCATATTTCTGTTTGTAAGATATGCTGAATTTGAACAAACAAAAAGTTCATACTTAAGTAAGGCTTCGCTTCATTTAAGCCGAGCTTATAAGCTCTAACAGAGTTTAAATTTTTATGCTGCAGTTTATTGCAGTGGTGCCATTTGGGCTGTTAAAGTTATTTCTATGTTTTCATTACCAAGCCTCTGTCATCTGAAAAACCTCCACAAAATAACCACTGTTTTGAGCTGAAACAGTTTATCTAATTTCAGCCAGCAGCAATATTATTTGCTAAATTTAAGTCAAAATCTAAGTATACAAAAGCTATAAACACGATATTTAGTAGTTTCTGAATTTCATGCCTCTCCTACAGAAGCTAATACAATTCCTTCTCTTTTTGTAGTGCACATACCCATAAAATTGGTGAAGACTATTAGAGGAAAACATACAAATTGGTTCTCTTATTTATTTCCCTGTCCTGTTGGGACCTACATCTCATAACTATAGAAAGTCATAGCAACACTTAATTAAAGTTTTTGATGGATCATAACCTTGTATATGCAATATTATCCTAGCAAGGTGGTTACTAAGAGTATAATACGTATTTCCCATGTGAAACATAACTGTGAAAAAAGCACAAAAAATACGTTGACGTTAAAATAGCAGGGATGTAGCTTGACTACATGTGGGGTATAGCACTGCAAATAAATCACTAGTTTAACCAAGTTTTTTGTACACCCATCTGAGTTTTGGTTTTTATGTTAGTGTTTTTTCTTTTTTTTGTTTTGTTTTGTGGTGTGGTTGGCTTTTTTTTTGTTTTGTTTTGTTTTGTTTTTTCCTTTTTATTTCATTTTTTTGTGTGTTCAAATGTGCTGTCCATTTCCATTCTGTTTTCTTCCAACTAAAGTAGCATAGATAGTGTTGGTGAGAGGCAAGCTTTGGAATATATTGTTGTGGTAATCCTTAGCTTCATAGTATTTCATATTGCCTTTGGGTCACATTGCCTTTAGGTCCTTGATTTGGAAATAAAGAATAGAAGAAAAACTGTGTTTCTTCCTTTTCATGTCCCTTGTATGGAGGGTACGTGATTACATCAGCCTGTCCAGCCACACTCACAAGGAAACAAATATTTAATACTGAACAACCCTTTGAATCTCTTTTCTGTATGCATCCAAAAATGCTTTTTAGTATCTTACAGTAATATAATCTGCTATGAAAGTTATAGTGATGATAATTGCATGTGTATTTTAGGACAGATGTCCTGTGTGCTGTGTTCTGAAATCCTGGTCCCTATGTTTAGCACTCTTTTCACAGTTTGTTTGCATAGTAGGAGGCATCACCTTTACACCTACTATCATCTAACATAGAAGAAAACATGGATGGTTGATCTAGAATATTGTTGCAAAGGATTCAAAAAAAGACAGTAAACCAAAATAATCAGGAAATTAAGCAGATGACCTCTCATATGACAGCAGACTGAATACTGAACTGAAAACCAGGTGAACTCAATGGCCTTGGTTCCTGAAATGGGAAAGAACATACTGTGTAAAAGTGTAAGCTGAAGGTATACCCATGGACAGTAGCTGAGATGGTTCCTTGGCAGTCTTGAGATTGGTACTTCCTCTTAGGTTCTTTTTCTTTGGAAATGTGAAATTCTTTGGCCTCTCATATCTTTGGTATACTTAATGGTTTTTACAAGTTTTTTTCTAAAACAACTGAAGTTAAATGAAGTAAAATACCTTAAATTCCATTATGAAGATTTTTTTTTTATGTAAACATCCAGGATATATTAGGAACTATATGCTAGCCTATGATTTGTCAGACTGATGTGTTTTCAGAAATTTCATCCAAAACGTGAATAAAAATGGAAATGTGAATTTAAACGTAAATATATTTATAAATATATGGTGAATGAGTTTGCCATTTTAAAGCAGATTGTTTATAATAATATAGCTGAATTAAAGTAAAAAAGCCATAATGTTCCAGCTGACTCATAAATGACTGGTTTTAGACTAGATCTAATGCTTTCATTGGAAAAAAATTAACTTCTTAAATCCAGTGTCTGTATTGTATAGTTTTCGTTTCTTTTTTTGACTGTGGTTTCATTCATTTTGATGGCCAGTTCTACCGTAACTCTAATTCAGGGGATTTGTAATAAAACACCACTTAATTCATTGTGATATCTGGATCTATTTTTTTTTTTATTAACTGTACTCTGAAAGACGTAGGGAATATGAGGAGGTGATTATCCATCTTTATTACAAATATATACAGCAACTGACTGGAGATAATGCTGATACCTGGCTATGCAAACTGAAATTATGCTTTAAATGTATTTAGTACTCTTTTTCCTATCACTGGAGACACATTCCTCATTCTGCAGTTCTTTTATACACAGATTGGTAACCTGTTGTTCATAGTATTCGCTTCCCTTTCTCTTTAGCACTTCAAACATTAATTTATGTGTTTTCACAACACTTTAATTGATTAATCAGTATCAGCAAACCCTTGTCCTCAGCTCTGGCCTGGGTGGTGCTGCAATATCTGCAGTCTGAACAAGTTCAGGATGTGTGCTTACCCCATTTCTGAGTTATTCAGGATACCAACCCAAAATACTGTCAGAGTGCCGATCATGTAGAGCCATCTCCTGAATGCACATTTCACCTCATTTTGCAAACACCAGTGTGGTAGGTTAACCTGCACTGGCTGACAGGTGTCCACCAAGCTGCTCTTCTCACTTCTCCTTTGCAAGACAGGAGAAGAAAATAAGATGAAAAGCTCACGAGTCAGATGAAGACAAGGAGATTATTCACCAATTCCTGTAATGGGAAAACCAGATTGAAATTGGAGAAACTGAATTTATTGTCAGTTAAAAACCGAATAGGCTAAAAAAAAAAACCCATAAATTAAAACAAAAAACTGTTGACTGGTTCCTCCTATTTTTCCAGGCTCAGCTTCATTCCTGAGTTCTCTAATTCTTCCTCCTAGCTAGTGCAGAGGGATGGTGGTTGTGGTCAGTTTATAATGCATTGTATCTGCCACTCTCCTCCTCACAATGTTCCTCTGATCCCGTGTGTGGTCCTTCCCACAGATACAGTCTTTCACAAACTTCCATGTGCTTCCCACAGGCTGCAGTTCTTTAGGAACTGAACTAGCATGGGTGTTTTCCATGGAGTGCAATCCTTCAGGAATGGACTGCTCTAGCATGGATCTTCCATGGGCCATAGATCCTGCCAGAAAACCTCCTCTTGCATGGGCTTTCTGTGTGCTGCAGGTTCCTTTGGGGCACATCTACCTGCACAATGCCTGTGGAGTTCACCATGGGCTGCAGTGCAGATTCTGCTCCATCATGCAGGATTCTTAGTTTGATATACTTTTTTTCTGACATTAGTGCTATGTGAGGATGCAGATTATAAAGTCTGAGGTGAGAGCAAAAGATGCCGTGATATCAATGTCACCAAAGAAGTCTAAATTGAAATATGACCTTAAAATAAAACAGTGAAAAACAATTCCAGTTTTATTGGATTTTTTTATATATGTTGCCATAAACAACCTTTTCAATGCTACTGTAGGCCATTTAAATTCTCAAAGATAGCTTTTCAGCTATGCTTGATCATATAATTCCTGTGAAATTCTAGCCTCATAAATAAATGCTCGTGAAGTCAAGGACAGATGGAAACTTGCCAGAAATGCAAAACAATATTAATGTTGAATTATATCAAGCTGCTGAAAGTCAAAACAAGTAGTGTGAATCACCACATCAGTAAGAGCTACTATGATGTCAATTATGTGCTAATCAATTATGTGTTTGTTGTGGTTTGACCCAAGTGGGAATCTAAATACCATGCAGCTGCTCACTCACTTCTCCTTCTGTCCGCACTTTATGGGCAGGATAGGGAGAAGAATTGGAAGAAGGAAAAACCCATGA
This sequence comes from Melopsittacus undulatus, assembly GCF_012275295.1. NCBI lineage: Eukaryota > Metazoa > Chordata > Aves > Psittaciformes > Psittaculidae > Melopsittacus > Melopsittacus undulatus. Next base: position 25,995,453 of record NC_047532.1, on the reverse strand, counting down.
GTTAAAAACAGTTTAATAATTGAAATTACGTAAAATAGTAATAATAATAATAGGGAAAAAGAGAGAAGGAGGAGCAAAATTCAGGAAATAAAAGTGATGCACAACAGTTATCATCCACCCTCTGATCAATACCCAGGCTGTCACCAACCAGTGATTGTCTTTTTCTGGTCAACACCTCCCAATATATACTGGGCATGATGTTATCTATGGCATGAAATATCCCCTTGGCTAGTTTGGATCAGCTGTCTTGGCTGTGCTCCCTCTCAGCTTGTTGTGACCCTCCTCACTGGCAAATCATGAGAGACTGAAAAGTCCTTGATCAGGGGGATACTGAGAACAACTAAAACATTGGCTTGTTATCAGCATTATTCTCAGACTAAAGCCAAAACACAGCACTGCACCAGCTATTGGAAAGAAAGTTAACTCTATTCTAGTCAAAACCAGAATATTAAGAATCAAACAATAAAAATGTCATATATCAGAATCTTAATATGGATTATGAAAAAAATACAGCTAACACCATTTTTTACAACAATTTCTAGGTATTGTCATATAATGTAATTGGAAATTTTGCATTATATGGAGTATATCAGTGAATCATATATGCTTTGAAATCATCTTAGATCAATACAAAAGAATACTGATATGCTAATGCTTCTGTATCTCAATTGTGAAAAAATTCTGTGCATAATATTTAACAGATAAATCAACCATGTTTCATGCGCCTGATTTTTTTTTAACATATCTATTTTTTTCCCCTTATAGGAAGAATAAAAGTTATTTGTAGTTTAATTTACTTTTAACACCATAATATTCAATATTGACAATAGCTCCAAGCCTTAAAAACCTTATTGTACACCCCTCATTCTGTGGAAGAATCTATCTGAACATCAAGCTGCAAGAACTTTTTAAAACTTGTAGTACAAAGCTAATGCAGATTTAGTAGAAAAGTCCCCTAGGTATTAGGTTCTGCTAATTAGGTACTGTTCTGTGATACAACTTTACCTTTAGTAACTCATAAAACAGTGAAAGTTCAGGTTAGATATAAGGAAGAAGTTCTTTACTGTGAGGGTGGTGAGGCACTGGAATAGGTTGCCTGAAGTGGTAAATGCTCCATCTCTGACAGTGTTCAAGGCCAGGTCAGACAGAGCCTTGGGTGACATGATCTAGTTTGAGGTGTCCCTGCTCATGGCAGGGGGATTGGAACTAGATGATCTTAAGATCTTTTCCAACCCAAACCATTCTATGATTCTATGAATCAATCATTCTATTAAGCAAAACCACTTAATACTGAAGAAAAATATTGATATGTAATGTATTTATAACATTTCTGTGTCATAGAATCGTAAGCCTTTTAGGAATAAAATCAATTTTTACTAGCGTTTCCTTCTTTTGATGGCTCACTACAGAAAGAATTGCACAGGAAAACTTTTTACTGAGCCCTCAATTCAGCCCAGTGGCAATTTTTGTACATAACAGTTGAAACAAGCAAAACCAGAAACCTCACCAAATGACCATAAAAAGTAGTAAAGATAGTGTCCTGCTGGAATGCTACCCTCAAGAGGGGCACTAAAATCTTTTGGGTAGATAGGTGCAGTTTAATGGGTTGATCGCAAGAAAGAAAAACAAACTGCAGTTGCTGAGGAAGTGCTATTGTACATGCATATAACTGTTTTATAGGATCCTTTGTTGCTTGCAAATACCTCTTTTTGACCACTTCTGTAACTTTGATTAAAAGTGAGATGAAGGTAAAGTCTATACTAACTTAGACTTTGTTATCTCTGCTTTGTCTGCATTTTCTTGAAGCTAGCAGGTTTGTGTGTTTGTTTCCTCTCTGCCCTCCCCCCCCCCCCCCCCCCCCCATTACTTTTCCCTAAGGGTGGGTTTTTTTTGGTTTAGCTTAAATGTAGCTTGATGGCTGGCTGTATGTGACAGGCTAGAAACCCTGGTTCTGCTTTCTTTTAACTTGTTAAATGTCATCCCTACAGATCACTGTCATCTTTGTTTGCTAACATAGTTATGTGAGATCTGAAAAGAGATACACATAAAATTCACAGTGCAGTGTTCATTTTAGCATTCCTCTCACTTACATAATCCTGTTCCATATTTAGTATTTCCTGCCACTGATCATGAACTACATAATTATAGTATCAAAAAAGGAGAGGAAAGATGGACCTAAATCCAGATACTTTTATTGTGTTTTTAAGCCTACAAATGATAACAAAGAAAAATAAATCAATAAGCTTAGAATCACGATATACGTAATCCATTTGTCCTATGGAAAATATTTGTTATTGCCCTTTTAAAAATAGACTGCAGTATTTTGAGGTTCCTTTTAGGAACCATTTTGGTTGTAGTTCTCTTTACACCAAACTATTATTTCCAAATTCCTACTTTACATTTAATAACAACTGTTTTATTACAACATAATAGTACTGGCATCTCTTTGATTGGATATTTTGTGTATGTGGATCTCATTCTGCTGTAAATAGTGGGCTACTGTGTATTTTTTCTGTAGAAGAAAATGGGGAGGATAATCTGAATTTCTTCCTAAATATCATTAAATCAGTGAACATTGGCCTTAAGTTGGATAAGTGCCCAAAAAAACATTTAATGATATTTAAATAATATACTCTGATACCACACTTTATGTAGAATAAATATACACTATATACATACCTTAACGTACCATTGTACTACCGCTGTATAGTCACTAAGTCTGCCTGCCATTGAGTGTTCACCTCAGCCACAGTGATTTCTTTCCTTTTAAGCTATTATTTTGCTATTCAAAAAGAATAAAGAAAAAAAATTGCATTTAATGATTATCATAGTACTCCAGAGATTAATCCAGGGCCTAAAAAAATGCTCCCTGAATTTTGATTCAAAGCCTTTTCAACTATATTTGAATAAGACTATAGCAGCATAAGATTGAAAGTAAAAGAAAGCAAGAAACTATATGACTAAAACATTTGCTAAGGTGTTATTCAGGTATTAAATCCAGAATATTTTCTTGCTTATTCATTAATCATACTTAATAAAAAAAAAAAGAAAAATAAAAAATAGCAAGCAAGAGTGTCCGTCTGTTCCATTCTTATAAACTCTCCAAAGGACAGGTAGGTACATTCTTTTCTGTGTGTTAAGTGAAGTTAGATGTTAAAGCTGTTCTAATCCCTAGCTGTTAATAAGAGTAGCGTAGGTCACCTGGCTATAGCTTAGTCCATTAAGTCCATGAGATCATTGGACCTAGTTTATTGCTTAGGAGTTTCAGTGAAGTGAAGAGATAATTCATTATTGTCACCTGAGCTATGATTAATTACTGATGACTTTTAGGAATGTTAAATACCTGCCTTCAATAATGTAAAAGAATATAATATGAAATAATAATGAAATTCATTTAATATTATGAGAATCTTTCTACAAAGCTCTGGAGGGAAATCTGCAGAAAGTGTGTCACTTATTATGCAGATTCCATTCAGAGTGCTTCTGAGCTTACCAGCCTTCTGGATAGACAGAGAGAAACACAGATGGTAACTGCATTCACTTTGGTGCTGGGCTGCTGCCTAAAAAATTTCTATGTGCCAACCATTGCTTGGTATCTGTTGACCTTATTAACTTTCAGAATGAGGAAATAACAAATTCATGGTTAGCACCATGACTTGAGTTGTCAATACAGATTTCAATCCTAAATAAGACTGATAAAATTTCCTGACTGTCTCTGTTCCATGTTCCAGACATTTAGTCACTCACTGATAAGCATTTTGGATAAGCTTGGTAAGCCTGCTTGGTGATATGTGTGAATGTGAATGAAATGTTTTCAAGGTATACAAAGAATAGACTAACGTGAAAATGATGCAAGTGTGGTAAGATCATTCATTTTAGCATCTTTGCATTTGGATAATCTTGTGTTGGCTCAGACTGGCTTAAGATGAGTAATAATGCTCAAAAGTATGGTGTACTTAAAAGCCTATATGGAGTACTGTATTTTTGTTTCTGTGTCCAGTATAAGGCTAGTAATTCAAACAATAATAATTTCATTTATGGCAGCTTATTTTAAACTTGAGTCTTAAAACATTTCAGGGTAGATGCATAGTAACTATAGAAATAAAATACATTCTGGTTTTCTTTGTCTCTAGATAGGGTGGGAAATCCACCCAGAATTATTTTCCTGTTAACAGGGATTAGAAAGAAATGTCTTAAAAGGTTTCAAATTTTCCATTTCTGCTCCATTTCTGCCCAGCCCAGCATAGGTGGACTGTAGCTCATGCAGGTAAGATTCCAAGGAAAGTTGCCATTGCACTACGACATCTACTGTAATGTAAGAAAGCTTTAATAAACTGTTCTTTTTTCTAAGAAGTTCAAAAATCTCATACTTTTAAGGAAGGTATTTACTTGTTGCTTTTTCTCCTTATCAACACGCAGTGTGAGCTTTTGAGTATTAGTGGAAATGTAAAGAGAGATGAAAACCAGAGCATTAACCTGCTCTGTTGTTCTTGATGATTAAAAGACATTCAGCAAATTGAACTAAAAATCTTTACTGATATTCTTGAAGTATATATACTTCTCAGTTTTATATGGTTCTTTTAGGTTACCTTATGTTTGCCTGCATCTCATTTTGCACCCACTCATGTACTTCAACACTGACAGCAGGACTGTTTTTTTTAGAAATGGTATGCAACTTTCTGCTTTTGAAAGTCATGAAGAGAAATGTATTAATCCTACTGGGAAAAATACATAGTTTTCTATAATGAGTAGTAGTTGTCATCAATACAATATATTTAGTAGTGAGGTATTGCCTGTTTTTATTTTAGAAATGTATGCTAGGAAATAGAGAGTATTCAGAAAATCTGGCTACCGTCTGTCAATCCATGTAGATGGAAATAAATTATGTTCAACAAAATACACATTCTTATGGATAAGTGCTACTGATACTAAATTTACCCATGGTCACTGAATTAATGATGTGGCTTTTCTCTCTTGTGTGTCTGTGCAATAATAGTAACATTTAAGATACCATTTTTGAAGGAGTGTCAAGTATACTTAAAAACCAGCAACTCTGAGGGTTTTGATCCATTTTTATTAGATCATTAATTACCTATTTTCACTGAAAGCTATAGATATGGTGCATAAAATAATAATTATTCTTAAACTCACAATGATCTTGCAAGCACAGTGATAGGAGGCAGAAATAGGTATTGGATTGCTTAATTCCAGACACTGTCTACAGTCCCACTCATAACGCCTCACCCACTGATTATTTCCATGCAGTGTTGTTTGGTATTTAAGGCTCTGTCTTGTCACTGTGATATAATGAAATATTTTTCTGGGGAGGTGGTTAAATAGCAAATGGTGATGTAAGTCTACAGAAAACCAAGCAGCAAAAAAGAGAATTGTCAACTTATAAAAGTACTTTTTCTCCCTTTGTTTAATAGATTTTTTCACACTTCTTTCATGCAAACAAAGGGCATTTAACGGCAGCTATCAGGTGTTACATTCAAAGCCTTCTTTGGGACCAATTGATAGTGTGTCCTGCACGGATTCCACAGGCAGAGGAATTACAAAATCAAAAGTCACCCCAAAATTTTACCTTTTGAGAGGGATTATTATAAATTTTGCAACTTCATAAACAAAAATGAAACTTTCATTGTAGAGTATCTTCTTTCCCTCCTTGTGAGAAACTTCTATGCAGTTTCCAACAACTATGCAAAGACTCAGTTTATTACATAAATAATACATAATAAACATTTGTTTGTGCTATAAATACTCTTGTGTACAGGAAAACAGAGAAAAAAATACCATTTGCAGGCTTTCTGGACATCACTGTCAGGTAAGGTGAGTTTGACAATGTTATAGACAGGAACAGGAAAAGGGTTGGTCTGTTTACCTATATATGAAGATGAACATCAGGTGATCTCTTTCTTCTTCTTCAATGGAAAAAGCAGTCATGGATGGAAGTTGTATCCTAGCTAGTAATGGGTTAGATATATAAAGATAAGTAGGCTGTTTGTTCTCAACTACCATGTCTTAAAATTATTTTTTACAATCGCTATTCTTCTACTTTTGTTATGTACTGCACATATCTATCTTCCAACATTTATTAAGAAAATTAGTATTTTGAACAGTCAAGGAAGTCTCTGTGAGTGTCTAGCACAAAGTAATGCAAATTTTAACAAGGCTATAAAAACAAGAATGCAATGAAGGCTTAATCCATCAGTCTGCAGACATTCAAACTCACAGTGATTTCAGTAGAGGTTTTCAGTGGGGCAGGAATATTGTGCCAGGCTAATAAGGATGTGCAAGAAAGCAGGTCTGTTTCATCTATGAACCTGATGTTGTTTTCCTGCAAAAGCTTCTATATGTATGGAGTTTTAGAAGTGAATGTCAAGAATTTTCCTTCATTCTAAAAAAAGCTGTTATTTAGGCTTATAACCATAAAAAATGTGCTAGTGTTTCAAGTTGGTTATGACTTGAACTAGTGTTGTGGTTTAAACCAAATCCGCACAGTTTGTTCACTCACCCCCCCCCCCCCCCCCCCCCCCCCCCCTTTGCTCCCCCGACTCCCGGAGAGTTAGGAAGGAGAATCCAAGGAATGTAGTCCCCACGGGTTGAGATAAGCACAGTTTAATAGCTAAGGCATAACACAAATCACTACTAACACTACTACTACAAATAATAATAATAAAGCCAATAACAAATGAAGAGAATACAACATCTCACCAGCCACTGACCCATAACTCACCCCACCCTGCCTGACCAAGCACCGACAGATACCTCCTCCATCCCCCCAGAGCTCCAGCCCTCCCGGGTCTCCCCGGGTTACATCCCTGGCAGAGCATGAGCTCAGAAAAGGCCTTGGATAAACCAAACATTTGAGCAGTAACTCAAAACATACTTGCTATCAGCAAGCGTTCTCAGCCCAGAAGTCAAAACACAGCACTGCACCAGCTACCAACGTGGAGAAAAACTGACTGCTACTGCTCAAACCAGGACAACTAGGAATAACATAAACTAGGTGCTTGAACTTTGGATCGCAACATATAAATTATTGTGTCTAGTATAAAAAGAAACTGTCAGGCTGTTACTACTGTTAGTGTAATTTATATAGTGACATATTTTTCCAGTAAGCTACATTTATTCTGTATAGCTTTTTTTTCCCCTTGTGTGAAGAAAGAAGAAAGATTATATTATGTTCATTGTTGTCATATTATAAGTTGCTATCTCAAATGCTCTTTTTGTTTCATTGTTATTTGCAAGGTTACTTTCAGTGGTGATGGTCAACTTCATTGGAAGTCTTAGAATACCCTTTGTTAGGTATTTTGCTTTGCTGGTACAAGTTATACATGTGGCTCTGTTCATACCTATGACAGCCAATTGTTGCACGTGTTTTGTTCATATGTCATTATGGTCTTAGGAATGATTTCTGGCAACTTCCCTAAGCTGTTTTAAGCTTTACAATGATCAAAGATACGCATGCTGACAGATAATATATCTTTTTAACTATTTCTACTCTCCATTGAATCACTACAATTTCTTCAGTGGAATTATGGTTTTGATCCTCTGCTAAGAAATGACAGAAATGCTTAAACGGTGGAGTGAAAAACTAGAGTGTATATATATGGATAGAAAGCAAAGGTAAAGCAACCAGAATGCTGCTATTTTACTGTCTATTAAAATATTTATATTTGTACATTTCTACCCTTTACAAAGAATAGGAGAATCACAGTTCAGAGTTACTGTCACCATTCAAAATTCAAGTGTGTAAAATTCTATTAAATTTTAAATAATATTGGCATTTTGTTCTTCATTTAGATGATCCACTATCTGGAGGTGCCTACAATAGGTAAAGATGGCAGTTGATTGCAGTAGACAAGTGCTAAATGAGACTTGAAATACTTTAACAAAGTATTATCAGTATTTTTCTGTTGTTCCACTGAGGGAAAGTAGCCATTAAAGCATTTTTTTTTCCTTTCTGAAAAAATATTAAGTGAAAATGCATTATTCATACTGCAATTTATCAGCATGTAGAATAAACACATCAAAGAGTAGCACACTAGTTTTCTACCTAATTGTATTTGCTAAATGTTTTTTTCAGTTAGGAATTCACTGTGCTAGGCAGTGTAGAAGTACACAACAGAAAGGTGGTCTATGCTGTAAGAATCACATAAAATGGACCAACCATACTCAATGTGGATTTTGACTTTCACTCTCTTTGCTTCTTGATCATTACAGCTTCTGCCTGTACCCTGCAGTTACTTTCTGTTCCTGAATAAAGATGTAAAGGGGGTTTATGTGTATGAAGGCAGAGTTAATTTCTGTCCAGCTGATCTGAATAATTTTTGACCACATTTTCAGTGGTCAAATCTAATTAAGTCTAATAAATTAGACCAGTGAAACTGCTCTTAACTCTTCTTAAATTGCACTTTTACTGTTGTTGGTCTTGCCTTTATTTTATAGAAATGTGGGAATACAGGTGGCCTGCCAAGAATCTCAGGCAGTCGAAGATGTGAGGGACGTAACCAGAAAAGCCATAAAACATCACAGATGTGAATAACAAATGTTGGTATGCAGCATATCCTGTACAGGAGGACATGAGCTGATAGGTGGGTGTGGTGTGAATTGTAGTGTTGGAACTGATCAAAGTATAGTTTTGTCGTGGTTTAAACCAAATCCTCACAGTACTCTCATTCACTCCCCCCGTTGCTCCCCCCAACTCCCAGAGAGTTAGGAAGGAGAATCCAAAGAATGTAGTCCCCACGGGTTGAGATAAGAACGGTTTAATTGCTAAGGCATAACACAAATCACTACTGCCATTACTACTACAAATAATAATGGTAAAGCCAATAACAAGCGAAAAGAATACAACACCCCACCAGCCACCGACCCATAACTCACTCCACCCTGCCCGGCCGAGCACCGCGTGCTCCCTCCTCCATTTTCCTCCAGAGCTCCACCCCTCCAGCTCTCTCTCCCAGTTGCATCCTGGGCATCATGTGCTATGGTATGGAATACCTCATTGGCTAGCCTGGGTCAGGTGTCCTGTCTCTCCTTCCTCCCAGCCTACCCTCCTCCCTGGCAGAGCACGTGCTCAGAAAAAGGCCTTGAACAAAAACACCCTCAAAATATGCTCGCTATCAAGCAACTGTTCCCAGCCCAGAAGTCAAAACACAGCACTGCACCAGCTACAAGAAGGAGAAAAAATGACTGCTACTGCTCAAACCATGACAAGTTAGTACAAAACCAAGGATAATAGTTGAATAGTTAAGATCTAAAAATAGCTTGTCTAAAAACAGATTGTGTGATTTTTTATAAATATGGCAAGAAACTCAGTAAAAGTGATTCAGTTTGCACACACATGCAGTCTCCTTCTCATACTTTGCTGCATACAAAAACCAAACCACCATAGATAGTCACACACATGGACAAGTATATCCTGAGAAAAGAGACAAACAAAATGCTGTCTTGTACAGAATTATTTGTAAAGAGAGATGGGTTTAGCAGTAGCAGTCAATTTTTCTCATTCTCAGTAGCTGGTGCAGTGCTGTGTTTTGACTTTCAGCCTGGGAACAGAACCGATAACACCAATGTTTTTCAGTTGTTGCTAAGTAATGTTTACTCTGACCAAGGACTTTGTGAGTCTCATGCTCTGCCAGGGAGGAGGGGAGGCCAGGAGGAAGCAGAGACAGGACACCTGATCCAAACTACTCAAAGAGGTATTCCATACCACAGCACGTCATGCCCGGGGAGGTAACTGGGAGTTACCCAGAAGGGCTCTCTCTCTTTCGGGTCGAGCTCGTTTCGGCGGGTGGTATCATATTCTCTTCCCTTGTTATTTCCTCTATTATTATTATTATTGGTGGTAGCAGCAGTGGTTTGTGTTATACCTTAGTTACTGAACTGCGCTTATCTCAACCCATGGGAGTTACATTCTTTTGATTCTCCTCCCCATCCCTCTGGGAGCGAGGGGGGTGAGAGAGAGACTGTGGTTGGATTTTAAACCACAACAAGAGAGCACGTGTGTTTTCAAGTAGGGCAATCTGTGTGTATGCTTGTCCTTGATCTGTACTAAGTAAAATAAGATGTGCTACAAAGAATATCAGAATATATATATGATTTTCAAATCAGTTTTCCAGTAAACCTGCTAATAATTCTCCAGTTATATAGTTTTTCTTTTAATTAACAAGAAATTCTTCTTAAAAAAGCAAGATAAAGCAAGGCTGGACAGGATTTCAAGATGCTACCAAGTTTATTTCTTTCCTCAAACCTTCGATCAGTAATATGTATGTGATTCAGGATAGATTCTTTTAATCAGTAAGGGAGAGTTCACAATTATCAGGTAACTTCCTTACTAACGACTATGTGTAATTACTAATTGACAAATAATTCTAGGCTTCCCTTCAACTCCACTCTTAATGTCTCATCTGTATTATCGCCATTCTAGATATTTTTTTTTATATGTGGGATATAGAAAATGAATTCTCCTTCCTCCATCAAATGTAGCTGAGGGCTGTTAAAGATCATGTCAGCCATTTCCTTAAATTTTCCATTTTCTTAAGTAATTTTTCTTGAGTCGTTGCCTGACCTCTGATCATTATTGGTGTCCTCTGTGGTATTTTCTCAAGGTATTCTACAGTCGTTCAGCTGTAGCTTTATGCTGGCTGAGTAGAGACCAGCTGTTTGGAGAACAGCTGTTTTGTGTGCATTTAGTATTCACCTTTGTCTTTCTTGTATTATGTTTACTTTCCACTACAGCATTATTGTCTCCTGTTCTGTTTATGATTGATTTATTTTAATTTTGACAGTAAACCCACAAAGACCTTAGGAGAAGGAAGACCAAATAAAGTGATATAAATCTGTTCCGTGCCTTTAATTTTTACTGTATTTAATTTTTGAGCAAGGACACATTGTAATGGAGTCACATAAATGTGCTCATTACCCAAAGATCTCTTCCTAAAGAACTGATCTTTAGGAATGGTTTCAGTTAGCTGCTCCCCATTCTGCATTTATGACGTCAGTTATTTCTGTTTAAGTATCTTTAAGGGTAAATCAAGGCTTATTTTCTGGTTTGAGTTGCAGCTTTACTCATACTCCTTGTCCTTCACTGACTGATGTAAATTGGATGTGCTTAAAATTGCAAGTAATGAGAACTTTTTTTTTATGTACAGTGTCAAATAATGTTTATTTCTGAATTAACCACTAACAGAACTTTCATAAGCCTTAGCAAAACACTTTCCATGAGTCTTGGCCTGCCCTTAATCAGCATTATTATGTTAGTAGATGACTGACTGAAGTTTGAAGTGGCAGAGGCTTGCTGAGTGTAATGTACTCAATAAAGGTGCATGTAACTCATGTAAATACCTTGGAAGCCCTTTATAGAGTCTCTGTCTTCTGTTATGAGAAACTACCAAAGTAGTGACTCACTATCCATTATTAGCTCATGCGTATTTATGCAAAGTTAATGAACAGGTGTACTTTTAATCAAGCTGTTCTTGTGTAATTTGGTGATATTCTTAATACTGTGCTGAGACCTAGAAAGAGCTTTAAGATGGTTACTTTAGTCTTATAAATTAGCTTTTGGGGGCTATTAGAATTTCTGAAAAGAAAGGAAATTTCTCAAAAACCGTACACATAATTGATTGCTGGATAACATGAGTGACTAGCAGTAAGATCTGGTGGTTTTCATTTTATTGTTTATTAAAAGTTGTTGATACTGAAGAAGTGTGTAAGATCTTTGTAGTCTCTAAATGTTATAGTAACATTTATATGAATTTCCCAACACACTTGGAATATATGAGAATGTGTGTAGTTTCAAAAAAGAACCATGTTTCTCTAAGAATATTATTGCTATTTATTGAAAAAGAAAAAGAATCTATTTCATTGACAACTTTCATAGCTAGCTGCTACATGTCAACAAATTCTAATGAATCAAGTATCTTTCTCTCCAGTATCAGTTGCTATTAGGACAATGAATACTTCAGTAGTATCATTATGCACTGGCATAATGATTCTTAAAAAGCTAAGAATAAATTAATAAATGAGTTCTGTTAGACTTTTAAAACCTATATTTACTCCTGTGATGTCAAACAGACAAAGAAAAGTTGAACTGGAAACCAAGAGCCAGTTGTTTTTAATCCTAGGTTACCTACATGGTTATTGTTAGTTGGATAGCCAGCTTTTTCCTTTTTAAAGCCTGCTTCCAACATTGCCACTGTCATTTGGCTGTTACAGGTTAGATTTTTGATCTGTGTTTACATGGAGCTTTTAAGATCTCTAGACAGAAAATGCATTAATGTAAGAACTGTATATTTTGCAGGTATCTTGGGTTTGCACATGGTCTGTAATTTCAGTGTCTTAGCTTTACTTGAGAAATATGATTTTATTTTGTCATATTTTTCATTCTGATTAAGGCCCAAATAGAGATGATGATGAGAAATCTGTGGTTGTCCTGCTTCTGCTTTTTTACCGAGATGGTGAAGTCCCAGATTCTTTCCCATACCACTCAGATTTTGAATCCAGCTCTGCTGTCAGCCATGTAATTCAGTGTAATTCAGTGATGGTTGAGGACTGAGATGAGGTTTACCACTCTTCTATGCTTGCTGCTTGGACTTAGAGGGTTACTAGACTACTCCCATGCTAGAGCAAGAGTAGTATAGGAACTATACTGCTAGTAGTATATGAACAATGTTTCTGAAGCAGACAGTTTTGTTTTTTTTTTTACCACAGTCAAAGTTAGCTATGCAGAATTACAGAGCAATCCTGAGTAAATATTAATGCCAAAGTGTTTAACAAGGCACTGTGCAGCAAACTGTTTCCAGACATTAAAAGACATGATAAAATATGCATTGATTTAACTTGCAGTTGTCTAGAACAGAAATGTCACAGTACAATAGTCCCAATTTGATGTACTTTTACATGTACAGTACAGAGAGAACACTCCAGTCTCTGATAAATAGAACAGTTTAATGCTATACCCAGGAGTGCATGACTCATTGGTCTTAGCCAGTTCTTTTGCATCAATAGGTGTGCTTGTTTAAAGTGAATAGTGCAATTGAGAGGGTGCTCTGTTAACTGAAATCCCACTGCTTTCTCTTTATGCCTTATCCTTGCTGGGGCAAAAATATCTGACCTGGCAGAGAAGAAAATGTACAGTCAAATTGTTTGGTATTGTACACTGCACAGAACGAGATGCATCCCTCTGGTCATGACACTGAGAAATGCAGTGTGAGCTAAAATTACTTTGTCTGAAGAATGATTGCTTTGTATCTCTTTATATTTCCTAAACTGTCATTCATAATGAATATGAATGCTGTCATACTCTTCTATTCTGTAAAGCCAGAAAAAGAAGCCAGTACCTGCTTGGTTTACGTAAAATAGATACCAGCTTACATTGATGATGCTTACCCGTGTAGATCAACTTCTGCTATGATTTCATGTGAAGTCTTTGAATGCATTTGTGAAATACTACCTGCTGTTTAACCACTCAAAGAAAACAAAAGATGGAAGTCTGACTCTCATTTCTTATTCGCATGGTCCAAAGAATAAATAAAAGGATATCTAGTATGGGTGTTTAATAATTTATAATTATTTTAAATGAGCAAAAGGACAAACCAGCATATGTCTGTCACTCCTCCCAGTTTACTACATTCTTTGCTTCTGTGCTTGCTTTCCTTGTTTTCTACCAGGGTAGTACTGGATGAGGAAACAGATTTCTACTTATGGTAAATGTCAGAAGGATGCTATATGGGACAGCAAATATGTCAAATCCATGACAGTCTGATTACTAATCAATACAGTAAGAGTTTGAAGGAATTTAATTAGTATTCTGTGTTTTGTGTTGCTTTGTGTGAACATGTTTAGTGTGACTTTTACAAATCTTTGTTTCTCCTGCATCTAAACTGTTACGGTACAGGTCACCAGTGCTTTAATCTTGATTTTATCATAATTTGAAAAATTATTTTGATGAATGATATCACCATTGATGTCATCATTAAACATAAGCACTTTGAGGTGAATAAATTTATTGAGGGATTCAGTATTTGAAAGGAGATCACCGCTAGCTGGACACAAAACTCGTTATTACAGACAACTTCAAATACAGTTTATGGGAAGGAGCAAAGTTTTGTTGGCTCAAGGAAATAAATTCATCAAAATATGCTCCTGCTGTGAATGGGTGAGATGTGAATAATCTTTCATGCCCTGGACTTATTTTCTTTTACTACTTTATTTATAACAGGGACAGAAATCTTCAGAAAATAGAAAATGATATTCAACATCATGTTCAAAATTCATCAGAACCAAAAAATCAAACTAGGCATGATGTTTAATTTGATGAATGAATTTACAAATTTATTTTAGAATACCAAAACTTGGTAGCCTGGGCTTCCTGGTAATTTATTTTCTACATTTGTAATTTCTAGTTTGCATTCCAGAAGGAATGAATTTTTTGTGTGTCTATGTCCTTAACTTTACCTATCTCTTTATCAGCTGGAAGAATTGATCTCAGCTTGAAACTGAAATACATTATGCTTAACACTTTCAGCATTTTCCCTTTCTTTCTTTCTTGTTTATAAGCATGTGGTAAGATTTCTTGAACAGCTGTGGTATGCTTGAAGATGAAAAAAGGCATAGACTCATAAAGTAATTCACATAAGGCTGGAGGGGTCTCAGGAGATCTCTGTCCTACCTCCTGTTCACAGCACTGGGGTCACACCGAATTGCTCAATGCCTTATGCAAGTGGAGTTTGAAAACCTCTGAGGATGGATATGGCACAGTCTCACTGGAGAGTCTTTTCCATTGCTGCACTATCCTCATGGAGAAAGATTTTATGCTGATATCCAATATGAACTTTATCTGTTTCAAATTTTCTTCATTGTGTCCCACCATCCTTCCCTGTATCTCTGTGAATAGCCTGGTTCCATCTTCTCCATCCCTTTCTCACAGGCAGGTCAGTTGTTTCTGGTCCCCCTGAAGCATTCCTTGCCCCAGGATGACTAACCCCACACTCTTATGAGCTCCCCTCCTAGGGCAAGTGCTCCACCCCTGAGCACCCTGGGGGGCCTTACTTATCTTGTTCTAGTTTGTCAGTGCTTTTCCTGTACTGGAGGGCCTAAAACTAGGTACACTATATGGATGTTTTCCTACAGTGATGAGCAGAGGGAGACAATGCTCCCCCACAGTGCTGCTGTCCTCACTAAGGTACCCTGCTTGCTCATGTTCAGCTTCCTGTTCACCAGCCACACAAGAGGGTCTCATTGCTCATTCCTTGTCATTGCTGCCTCTTTCCTGAAGAGCTTGTCCCTTGCAGCACTCTAGTCATGTGAGCATGCTTGAGGTGGAAGTGCCTTTGCCCTCTTTGTTTCTTCCCATTCCTCTTTCATCTCATAATTCTGTACTCTTTGCTTTTGACATTTGTTGACTGTTAGCACTAGACTGTAGACCCCACCAGTCCCATTATTCCTAGTGATCCAAGAGCAACCTCCATCAGGAAATTCAACTGAATGAAAGCCTTTGATCTGCTGGGGTCCATGCCCCATTTCCTATCACCACCAATGTTGCTCAATCCCAGTGACTTTAGCAGTTTACAGCTGCCTTTTGTGTACAGTGCTGTACACTTTGCCCTGAAAACTTCTGCTTCTGGGAGCTGTGATCAAGACTGAGCAGTTCTCTCTCCCGGCCTCACTCTCTATTGTTAGCTTAAATGACTCCTGCCATTCCCTGACCAGGAGTCAGACTTTACCAGCAATAGCCTGGCTCTGAACATCTCAGAACAAGTTCCCAGAAGACTGAAAAGCAGAAATGAGAGTTGCTGCATACACTGGAAGCACCAGCCAAGAAGAGCAGCCTGATGAGCACCCTAGGGACCCCTGACATGACCTGTCTCATCTCCTGTCTGCAGTCCCTCACTGCAGGTCTTTAATCTCTGCAGGCCAGTTAAATAATAAATGGAAGCTGAGCACAGGCATTTACCACTCCTGTGCAAGGTTTCCATCCTGGGCAGGTCGCTTCCCCAGAGGCCTCCGAGGCATGGGTCATATAGCTCATGAATTTGTCATTGCCACACACCCTAGTCTTGCTCACAGCAAGTGGGGAATCAAAGAACTATCATAATTATTAATGACTTTCACCTTAGCAAATAGGGAGCAATAGTAAGAGTTAACATTAAAAATACCAGAAATGGAAGTTTGAAGTACCAGAGAAATTACTAAGTAATATCAGAGTAAACCCTAGGGAAAACATTATCCGGATGATATGTTGCTGGAAAGTGAATATAATCACATTCTTCAGTCCTAGACCAAGAAGAACAAAAATGCTTATATACAAGTAAGAAAAAAAAAGAGAAACCACTACTGTATTCAGTATAAATGTGAAAATGAGAAACACAAATACAGAATAAACAGCAGATGTGAAAAGTAAAATTATGCAAGAGAAAGACAGAGAAAAAAAAAGAAAGATCTTATTAGGAACTGATCTATTATTAAATAATTAATATGAAAGAAAAAAAAATATGTTCCATTCAAGAAATGCTATTTTTAAATACATAGGATCATAGGATCATAGAATAGTTAGGGTTGGAAAGGACCTTAAGATCATCTAGTTCTAACCCCCCTGCCATGGGCAGGGACACCTCACACTAAACCATATCACCCAAGGCTTCATCTGTGGTTGCGTTTGAAAATGTGCAGCAAGTTAGACTGGAATGGTTCTGCATAGGTACTGCTGTCGGTTTGATGGTCTGTTAACAGTAAAAACTTATTCTCTTGTTTCAACTGCAGTATGTAGCTATGCTACTGTTGTTATCTAATACACCACTACAGTTGCTTCCTGTAGCTTCTTTTGATGCAGAAGGAAACAAGGAAGAGTCATTACATACCCTGGCTCCAGGACATTGCTGCAGGCAGTGGTAGCAACAATGAGTCCAGATGCCAGAGTGCAATGTCAGATTTCCAGTCAGCCAGGCACGAGCTGCCATTATTATACTTCTGTCAGCCAGGAGCTTTTTATATTTGCAGTTGTACAATAGCAATTTAAGGCTACCAGGTGGTGCAAAATGACAATAAGATGACTTTAGAATCTGTCACTTCTACAAGGACAGAAATATTGGTTTGAAAAGTGATAATATAGGACAAAATCTCCATGTTTGGAAAAGAAAAAAGTAAAGAAAGAACGGCCAGAATATGATGATAAGAAAAAATGTAGTAATGATTTGTTTATCAATAATAATGTAAAATATAAATGGTTACATGTGCATAAACTTGATGAAGTGAAACAGAAGTGTATGAGAAGTAAAAACATGCTTCAGAATATGCAATCTTGTTTCTTGCATTGAATCCTTCTTGACAAGGCACCAGACAGAAGATTTAGTTAAAGCTGAACTTTTGTTTCAGAACAAACCACTGAAGTACATCTAAGAAAATCATTATACTTTACAGAGTCCAAAATTGTCTGAAATGGTAATTCATTAATGTAAATCTGTTGTTTAATCTGCTGCTTGGATTGGCCTTTGCACAGAATAGAAGTTACTGTGCAAAATAGAGGTCCAAAGGTTGAGTGATACAAATTTTCTTAATGCAAAGAAGAATGAATACACTGAATTAATATAGTCAATTGTTTCATAAGGCTTCCACAATGATTGAGTGATTGAACAAAAATGTGGCAAATGAGGTTCAGCAATGATGGGTGCTGATAAGTAATTTGTTGAGAAAGAGCTCTTCCTGTGCACATTGTAGGTTGTAAACTAGTATTGGCACTCAGAAAAGTGCTCTTGAAATCATTGTGTATAATTATATGAAAATGTCGGCTTTAGTGCTCAGTGGTGCTTAAGAAAGCACGTACATTAAAAATTAGGGAAAAAATACAGAACAAGACAGACAATATCACTATACCACTGTGTAAAACCACAAGGTCATAAAAGAACTAAAAATAATGAAGGTAGAAGAGGAACAAGTATGACTGCAAGTAAAAAGTTTAATCTGATTCATTCTGCAAATGGATACATTAAATAAACTGAGATTCTTCTGCTTGAAAAGGTACCAAGAATATTATACTGAAGTAATGTCTTCAAACCTCAAAATTCAAACCTCAAATAGAAGGTGAATGGGAACCCATTTTTCAGTATTTCTGAAGCATCTAATGAAACTACAGTGTACAAATTCTAGAACAAAGAAAAAGGAAATAATAGTTGAATACATTCTGGATTTCATTATTATAGGTGCCCTGGATACCAACAGTATACCTAGGACAGTATAATGATTAGAGGAATTCATAGAAGAAAGGTTCACTGAAGATTATTTAATATGAAAATATGGGTATGATTCTGGTTCAGTAAATTCTTTATTCAGCAATTTGCAGCAAATGGCAAATATATTCCAGGAATGTATTAGTTTGTTCTGTTTTTCCTTGTTCTTTTCTTCAGCTTAAGTCACTGTAAAAGACAGTGTAATTTTTTCCCAAAATCTTATGTAATATAAATTGAACTTTGATTTTTAAAATTAGAAGGAGAGCTAAAAACTGGTGTATATGGGACTTTCTGAATGCTGGTTTTACCCTTTCTGAAAGTAATTCCTGTATCACAGAAAGAAAAGTAAGTTCACAAATGTGAAGTAATAAATAGGTATAGTTCTTAAAAAAAAAAATCCCATTATGTTGCAAGTTATTATGATACTGATGCTGAAGTGCTCAAACTTTCTGGTAAGAAGACACCATAGTAGCTGTTAGTCAGTGGGTGGGAGGAAATGCCTGTTGTAGCTACAGTGTAGTGGATAAGAGCCAAACCTATTTTTATTACTCCTATTCCTACCATTTCTTAATTTCTTTACCATTTCTTGTATTTTGTGGCTGCCTAGATTGGAATGCTGCTCTGTTATATTCCAATAGTATTTTGATGTCCATTTACTCTTTAGTTACTAGATCTACAATAAATAATCTAACCTTTGTAATTAGACCTCTTGGCTGCACTCCCTTCTTCTGTGCTGCTGCCACCAGCAGGATGCAGCCAGCAGTGTTGTATTCTCAACCCCTTTGTACCTTTGCCAATTAGACTGTGACTAGTGTCCATTTTAGTGGGAATATTTAAATTTTTGTTCATAAGTTTATGGTAAAATAGTTTTCAAATCATGTATCTTGGAGAAGAGTGTCAGGAAGGCTGCTTGGCAGAAAAACACCTTGAGGTGCTGATTGATAGCTGGCTGAACATGAGACAGCTTGTGCCCAGGCAGGCACAAGGAGGCTGGTGGCATCCCAGCCTGTATCAGAAATAGTGTGGCCAGCAGGACTAGGGAAGTAAAACATCACTTGAACAAGCAGTAAATTCTTAGGTATATATATAGAATTGTTTTCGTTTTTGCCAATACCCAGTTTTTGAATGTAACATCTTCCAACTCTAAATTATACTTTTTCCAAGTGTACATAATGGTTGAAAGGGCCATTACAGAGCATCTGTACCATGTAATTCTTGAAAATGGGGCAGACATCAAAATGTGAATTATAAAGGCTCGGCAGTGGCACTGTTGGAAAAAACTTTTACATTACAATGATGAGGAAAATATGCAGAATTTTGTATCACTGTTAATTTCACATGCAGAAGAAGCAGCATCGACAAGGTTAAGGGTATAGGGGCATCCTGTGGATATCATTGGAACATCAAATTACATCATAAATCAGTTAGCTGGCATTCCTTTCCTTCTCCTCAGATTAGTTAGGAAAAGTGATATGCTTTTATCACCTCTCATCTTCAGCACTGTTGTTGTTTAAATTGTTTTCTCCTTTGTGTTAAAGCAATCAAGCTGAATTATACTGATGAGGCAGAATAATCAGAATAAAACCTTAGGCAGACCTTTCTAGATTATTACTTTAGGTATCAAACCTACAGACTGTAGTGTCTTGAACTATTCTGTCAGCAATTTAGGTATCTCAGTGATTGTGTCGCAGGCAGGAGATACTTTAGTTTCTGAAGCAAGCACAGTACAATTAAACTACCAGAAATAGCTTTCATTTTTCCAGTGTGCTGCTTTCACTCCTCAGTTTGTTTCACTTCTACTCCTCTAACTCGATGTTCACTACTGCAGGCAGTCCCAGGCAGCTACTGTCTGCATGTGCTGGGACTTCTGCAGTATTCTTCCTGAAATGGAATTTCACACGTGCTTTGAAATAATAATGCAAAACTGTCTTTGAACTGTCTTCGCTAGATTCAATTCATGCTAAGCTGTACTAAGTTGTGGGATTTTATTTTCTTCAGGTTTTCTCCCCTGCAGAAGAAGTCACTCAGAGAACCAGCTGTCCTACCTGACAGTTTGAGATCTGCAAAGCCTGTCCTACTTTCTATGTCTGGAATACCTGACCTAGAAGATATTGCAGGTAATTGCACTAAAGCTACTTCATTGAGATAGGACCTCCAGGCTAGCCACATAGTACCAAAACTGTGTGCTGTCTGCCATAAAGCATTATCTTTTGTTCTTGCTTTTACCTTGTTCCCCTCATACTCTTTTTTTAACCTCCCACTGCCCTTTAGTGGCAGTAATATAAACTTAGACTCCTCCTAGTAGCTTTAAGAGAGGTACTGGATGTGACAAAACCAGATCTGTTCTGTAAGAGCATTTGTGAATAGTGTAGAAAAGGTTATTTGATAGTTCATTGTATAATTTGTTTACCTAATGGGGTATTTATGGAAACAATGTGAGGAATGAACAGAAGGACTACAAGTAACATACCATCTGCAGACACTAAAGGGTTATTAACACAAGATAGTATCATCAGGAAAAGCTAGGATTGCAAAAGAGCAAAGTATAGTAAAAACTCAAAGACTTGCTTGATGATCTGAAGGGCTTCATTGATTATTTTCTTTACTTACAAGCTTTAGATAAAATGACTGCATACTTTAGAACACTATGTCTCAAAATGTGGTTTCTCCACTGTTAAATAGTACAGTTATTGTTCATTTTCTGTATATTCCACTGGAGATAAACATCCAGAGGAAATAATTTTAGTTATCAGCTCTGTTCAAACAGATTTTTTAGTTGCTTGCATATCTAGCCCTGATCTGAATGTGAGAATATTGACAATCTTTTTTTTTTTTAATCCTTTATAGACAAGGATTGATGCCTGATTTATGGATCAAGAGTGTTTCAGAAATAAAAGGTCCTTAGTCAGTCTTTGTCTATAGTCATAACCTTGCAGCTATCAAGCTAGGAAGCCAGTTAAATCAGTTCACCTGCAAGTGTACAGGATAGTTCAGGGTACAAAATCAGTTCAAGGACTAATAAACTAATTGATCTTCTTGAATAAGAAACACATTGAAGAGAAAAAAGACATTATGAACAAATGTAGTTTGTATCAAGGGCCTTTACTTTTTTTCCCAATTAATTAACAGTCTTTAAATTATCATATTTCTTTTTCTCTATTTAGCAATATCTGCCTATGCATTGATTTACAACCTATCAATCAATTACAATTAACTGTGCTTTTTTTTGGAAAAATATCAATAGCCAATTTAGCAATGAATTTTTTATGACATTCATGGGCTGCATTTCCAGAAAAAGAGTAGATTGAGTTCTGTGTTGAATCACATAGGCCATCAAACTCAAAATATTCAAGATTTGAATATACTATTGTCCTGGTTTGAGCAGTAGCAGTCATTTTTCTCCTTCTTGGTAGCTGGTGCAGTGCTGTGTTTTGACTTCTGGGCTGGGAACAGTTGCTGATAGCAAGTATGTTTTGAATTACTGCTCAAATGTTTGGTTTGTCCAAAGCCTTTTCTGAGCTCATGCTCTGCCAGGGAGGAGGGGAGGTTGGGAGGAAGGAGAGACAGGACACCTGACCCAGGCTAGCCAAAGAGGTATTCCATACCATAGCACATCATACCCAGAATGTAACCCGGAGAGACCCGGAAGGGCTGGAGCTCTGGGGGGATGGAGGAGGTATCGGTCGGTGCTCGGTCGGGCAGGGTGGGGTGAGTTAGGGGTCGGTGGCTGGTGAGATGTTGTATTCTCTTTGCTTGTTTTCTGCTTTATCATTATTATTGCTGAGGGGAGTAGCTTGAGAAAGGATGCCTGTAACACCAGAGCGAAGCCGGGAGAGATCAGTGTCCAGAAGCCTCACCACAGAGCGACAAGAGCCACTGAGAGGGGAGTCTCAAGTCCTCGACAGGACTAGCCCAAGAGCTCAGCTACCGCGAGGAGGTGACTCACCGGGGGCGGAGACAGGAGGAGTGGAACCAACTGTGAGTGGTTAAAAATCTACCCAGGGAGCGCGGCAACCACGAGCGTGGCGAACAGAGCGAGTTGAGGTAGTTTGTATGGCAGTTCGCACGGGCAGGCGAGCAGGATGGTGAGCACTCGCGGTATGACCAGGGTCTGGTCTGGGAGCTCTGCCCCGACCGCCCCGGTGGTGGCCAGCGTAGGCACCCATACAGAGCCGGTAAGTGGCGAGGTTGCGGTGCAGAGCTTGGAGTGTAGAGAGTGCCTGCACTGGTCTGGTGAGGGAAAGGTGCAGAATGGGGAGGGCTGCGCTCGCTGCTCCCTAATGGAGGTCCTCCTCCTGCAGGTGGCTGAGCTACGGGATGTTGTCAGTAAGCTGCAAGATGTCAGGAAAGCTGAGAGGAAGCAGGACTGCTTGCTCCAGGACCAAACAGCACAGGGACCTCAAGATTCCCCTCTAACTCATGGAGGAAAGAAGGAAGCTGTTGATCAGGGAAGCTGAGATTTAGTAACAAAGAAAAAAAAAACAATAAAAAGAGGAAGAGAGCAATTAAAAGCAAGGGGCTTCCTCCTAAATCTTCTGTACCCACCCAGAACCGCTTTGCTGTCCTGCAGGAGGCTGATGACAGGACAAGGGGTAACTGGTTAAAACTTAAATAGCAGAGGTTTAGACTGGATATAAGGAAGAAATTCTTTACTGTTAGGGTGGTGAGGTACTGGAATGGGTTGCTCAGGGAGGTTGTAACTACGCTATCCCTGGCAGTGTTCAAGGCCAGGTTGGATGAAGCTTGGATGATATGGTTTAGTGTGAGGTGGCCCTGCCTCTGGCAATGGGGGTTGGAACTAGATTATTTTAGGGTCCTTTCCAACTCTATTCTATGATTCTATGATTCTAACCCCTGTGAATAAGTCCTTTCACAGAATATACCTGCAGCAGACTGACATTTCATGAATGATGATTGTCTGTTTTATTTGAGCATTTTTATGCTACTGACATATGTCAAAGAAAATCAGAGGCTCTTCTATCTTTACAGTTATTCTTGGCAAAAAAAATAACAACCCAGACCACCTCCCACATTTCCATATTCTGTAGACACAGTCTGCACTTTCTGTGACAATATAAGACTTAGTTTATATTCCAGTGTTTTCTGGAGTCCAGTAGTGCAATTACACTCTCATATAATAATTGTGTTACCCTATATAAGTTCAAAATCAACTTTCAGTTATGAATTCCACCTGATTTCTTTCAGTAATTCTCAATGAAGTTAAAATTATTTCCTGTCTGAATAAGGGCAGCAGTATTTGTCTCCCTGAATTTGGTTTATTACTCTGTAGGCCAAATTTATGTTGCTTAGTAAGGCACATAGGCACATAATGAAATATTACTGAAGTTCATACTTAAACATACTTAGAACTTCAGAATTAGGATCTCTTTCCTGATTTCAATTTCTGTTTTTCTTTCATGATGGCTTTACTCAATGCTTCATTAGCACTGTATATACAATGAGTTACCCATTTGCTTCAAACATCTGTCCATTTGTGTTTTAACCTAAGAATAAGTTAGGCTTTCTTAGTTTTACCTTTTCAGTCTACACAGCAAATGGAAACATGCAGATCATGTTTTACTTTCAGGCTGAATAGGTACAGATGAATATTAAGTACTTGTTAAGGTTTGTTTCCATTTTGGCTAAATTGTTCATAAGCAGATCTTAATTAACTTATAGAAATTAGCAATATTTTGAGATTTTGTAGCAATTACTATTATAAACATTGTGAATATAACATTGTGTTATAGTACAACATTGTGAATACTGTATCTGATATATATGATGATATTTAACTCAGTGATAAACATATTTATGAATATGTTTATTTCTATCTTGCCCAGAACTAGGAGTAGATGATCTTTCAGGTCCCTTCCAGCCTAAACCATTCTATGGTTCTATGATGAAGGTGCTTGGGGTGAGGAGGTTGCAGCATTCATGTGCCTGGGGTGGTCTGATGCTGCAGTACGCTGAGGCTATAGATGGGCTTGTGTCCTGCCCTCCCTTGGCAAGCTTTGCAGACAGTAGCACTCAGTATGCTGAAGTCTAGACTGAAAAAGAAACCCATTCTGTCTTCTCTAGCCTTCTTTGGGCAGGCAGGAATGCTCTTTGGTAATTACATCAACCTAGAAGTAGTCCTATTGGCTATTTTTTTTAATGTATAACAAACGTTTAACCCATGTTTCTTTCTGCATGGGACAGAGTGATATCTAAATCCATTTCTGTAGAGTTCATTTTCTATGCCTAAGGTATAGAACAGTTCTGCATAGCTGCCTGCAAAAATAGAATTACTTAAATGCTTCTTTCCTCAGAAAAAGTGTAGGCATATGCAAAGCATTTTGATTCATCAGTCCTGTTTAAGCTTTTGTCCTGGTTTCAGCTGGGGTAGAGTTAATTTCCATCCTAGTAGGAGGTGCAGTGCTGCGTTTTGACTTTAGTCTGAAAATAATGTTGATAACATGCTAATGTTTTAGTTGTTCTCAGTATCACCCTGATCAAGGACTTTTCAGTCTCTTATGCTCTGCCAGTGAGGAGGGGCACAAGAAACCAGGAGGGAGCAGAGAGAGGACACCTGACACAAACTAGCCAAAAGGATATTCTGTACTACAGCATGTCATGCTCAGTTTAGAAACTGGAGGGACTTATCCACAAGGGAGCGATTGCTGCTCAGGTTGAGCTGGGTATCGGTTAGTGGGTCCAAGCAACTGCATTGCATGATTACAGAACCAGCTTACTCACATGCTGCATAGAGAAAAGGGCAAAATAGTTATTTGAATCTGATGGTTTCCATTTCAAATGCACCAATTACTCTACTGGACTTAATTTTGGCAGGGGAATCTTGCCTAAAACTTCAGAGAGAATATGAAGGTCTAATTATTTTTGCCAACTAGGTGGCTTTAAAAATCTGTAGAAAATATGCAGAATCTTCTGAATGAACTGAGAGTGTGTAATTTTTCTTTTTTCTAAAATATACATGTACAGAAATTGATGAACTTGTGGATGTTATTTTTGTTTTGTATCACTGTTTTTCACTTTTCTTTACAGATACGTAATCTACCAACCCTGTTCTATTTGTACTATAATGGTTCTGAAAAAAGGTATCTTGAGAGGTGTCCCTTTTTAGGAAACATTGCATCAATGCTAGATTAATTGTGGTGGTAGAACAGCAGGAACAGCATGTTTATTAAACATGAAAAAATAAGGAGTTGTAATTACCAGATAAAACTTTCTTTTACTGGATGAATTTCCTAATGCACAATTTCTTCCTGCCTCTTTCACTGCAAAAGAAGAATGCTGATGTAAATTAACAATATATTGTATTCACAGATCATTCTAGAATTAACTGTATACAGTGATTTTGAAGAATCATTCAACTTTTGGTGTAAGTACACATTTGCTGACATAATTTCAAAACAACACACAATAGAACTTGACTAATGTTGAGCGTCTTTTGAAATAGTATGCTTACAGTGAATTAACTATAATTGGCTTCTTTGGTCCATGGTCCTTGACATATTTAGGTACAACTGTGTGTAAAACTATACTCCCACTTAACCACCTATTTCTTACTGCCTTTTCCCCCATCCTTTTAGAGATTAGAGGGGAGAGGAATGCATAATTGTTATTCATATAGCCAGTAAATGTTTTTCTCCTTCTCTTTCTCATTATCTAACTGCTTCAGGGCTGCTGTAGGGGACTCTCAAACAGCATCTTCTTAGTTGCCTTCTCTCTTTCTTCTTTCCTTCTGAAGAAAAAAAATTGCTACCATAAATATGTTCTAATTTTTTTGGTAACATGCTCTGCCCGATAAATGCTACTTTCAGGCAAAGCTTGTAAAGTAGTTATTATATTTCTCAATTGCATTAACCTAATGCATTAACATAATGTTGATTATATAATGCTCCTGTTCAAGCCAAGTGTTTTTCTGTCAGGTTGTTTCTAGACTTGGCAGAGATGTTTTCCAAGTGCAATAGAAATATATTAGGCTTTTTTCCTTTTTTTCTTCTTTTTTTTCTTTTTTTAAATTTGTCTTAGTGGTGTGCCATTTGCACCAGCTCTGATGGCAGGACTGTTGAGCTGCAGTATGTGCTATTGTGAAAATACATTTACTAACGCTTACAGATATCTGCTGACTTCAGTCTGGTTTGGGTAACCACAAAATCTACTGATTTTGGTTACAAAAGGGTTATGTGACTGGCTGGCTAGACCCACACTTTGGTCAAAAGCCAAGAGTGCTCAGACACTATTTTTTTACCACAGATCAGATTTGACTAGAGTATAAATGAGGTCCTACAAGAGGGCAAGCTGACCCAGTCCTCCTCGAAGCAGAAGGTCAAAAGCTGAAGACTCTCGCCTTGGGTCCAGACACCACATGAGATAACTCCTTGAGGCTGAAAGTACTCATCTTAACTGGTGGGTGAAATGGGTTTGGAGTTAATTCCCTGTGAAACTTAAGCTTAATTCAGTCATGCAGCTTTTGATTCCTCTTGGCATGTAGAACCTGTAATTTACTAATGTTGAAGTATTAAACGATTTTTAGTTAGGATAAGTTTTCTTTGGGGCTTGTAACCTTTCTAATTCAATTTTGTGGGCCTCTGTGACAGTGTCTAATAACATGTTAAACCTTGAAATCTCAACAAAGTGATATAAAGGATTGATTGTACATATATATATCTATATATTCCTTTAGACATAAACCATTGACCAAATCTGGGACTAGGAGTGGATCTAGCAGCATGTAGACTCCCCTCTGAGGAGTACTTTAGAAATCAAGGGAGTACTCTCTGAACCTCATGATTCAACAGGAGGGTCCCCCTGACAGTTCTAACCCTGTCCTGCATGAAGTACATTATCAAGTGAACTTTGCTGTTAAATCATATTAAACCACTGTTATATTTACTGTTAAATTTCTTTTCTCAATAAAACAAAATGTTACTTCTCTCTTTCGAATGAAGTGTTTGACTTGTCCATGACAGGAGGGACAAAAGTTTTAAATTAGACACCTACAGGAAAGCCCATAGGAGCTAGGTCTGTATTACTAATCTGTGGGTTTCTAAGAACTGCATTTTGTAGGCAATTTGTTGAGATGCCTTTGAGAATATTTTTATTTATAAGAATGTTACAGTTCATTTATATTTTATGCAGACATAAAAAATCTATTCCCAATTGCCAAAAAGAAAAAAAAAAAAATTAACCAAACAACTTACCCACTCCCATTCCTCTAGGCAACGTACTGTAATAGTATCTTGTGTATTCTCTAATTTTAATAGAAATGTATTGAAAACTGTTTGTTTTGGAACTTCAGAGATGATATTCTAACCTTACTGAATTTACAAAGACCATAGTAGTTTATTCATTTTTCTGGGAGAGAAATTGTTTTATTGCTGTATGTTGTGTTTGATTTTTTGTTTTGTCTTGGGTTTGTTTTGTTGTTTGTTTTTTTTTTTTAATGTATTTTGATTTATAAAATAGGTTGCCACCAGAATTCTGGACCTTTAGCTTTGCTATCAATATGTTGCTCATATTCAAATATATATATATATATATATATATATTAGTGAGAGTTCTTTATTCTAAATAGAAGAATATGAAATAATCACAGGTCAGTCTTTTAGACCTCTTTACTGGTTGTTTTAAGGTCTTTGATGCCTGTTGATCCAGTTATACAACTAAGTGAGTGTTCTAGATCTGGCTGGGATGGAATTGATTTCCTTCATAGTGAGCCCTATTGTGCTGTGTTTTACATTTTCAGGTAAATCAGGGTTGATAATACACAAATGTTTTGTCTATTGCTGAGCAATGGTTCACCAGGGACTTCTCAGTTTCTTGCTCTGATACCCCAGCAAATCAACAGGGGTAGGCAAAGAAGTTAATAAAATCATAGCATCAGAATGGTTTGTCTTGGAAGGGATTGTCAAAGATAACCAAGTCCAACCCTGCCCTGCAGTGGGCAGAGACATCTTTCATTAGACCAGGTAATTCAAAATCCTGTCCAGACTGACCTTGAATCCTTCCAGATATGGGTCATTCACAGCTTTTCTGAGTGACCTGTTCCAGTGTGTCTCACCACCCTCATTGTAAAATGCTTCTTCTCTATACACAATCTAACTATACTCTTTAAAACTGCCATTTTCCTGACCCTACAGGTAAAAAGTCATTCTCTCTCTTTGTTATAAGCCCTCTTTATATATCAAAAAGCCACAGTAAGCTGTTGCCAGAGCCTTATCTTCTCCAGGCCCAACAAGCTCAACTGTCTCAAAGAGTTTTCATAGGAGAGATGCTCCAGCTATCTGATCATCTTCATGGCCCTCCTCTGGACTTGCTCCAACAGGCCCATGTCCTTCTCATGTTGGGAGCCCCAAAGCTGGATGCAGTAATCCAGCTGGGATCTCAGGAAAGCAGAGTATAGGGGGAGAATCCCCTCCATCCACCTGCTGGTCATGATTCTGTTGCTGCAGCCCAGAATACAACTGGCTTTCTGGCTGCAAGCACACACTGCCAGCTCATGTCCAGTTTGGACCCATCAGTGCTGCCATGTCCTTCTCCCCAGTGTTTCTCTCAATCTCTTCACCCCCAAGACTGTACTGACACTGACGATTGCCCCAACCTATGTGAAGGACCTTGCACTTGGTCTGTTGAACTTCAGAACTTCTCACAGGCCCATTGCTTCAGCCCGCCCAGGTTCTTCTGGAGGATATCCTTTCTCTCAAGTGTATGGGCTGCAGCACACAGCTTGGTGTCATCTGCAGAGCTGCTGAGTGTTGTGCTATGTCATTAATAAAGATATTAAGTAGTATTGGTCCCAGAATGGACCCTTGAAGGATGCTACTTGTAATTGCTTTATATTTAGCCATTGCGCTGTAAGTCTTTGGATGCAGCCATTCAACCAATTTTTCTTATCCATCTAACATCAAATCTGTATCCAATTTAGAGGTAAGAATGTTGGGGGGGATCATATCAAATGCATTACAGAATTCCAGGGAGGTGACATCCGTCGCTTTTCCCTTGTCACTGATGCAGCCACTCCATTGTCACCTTTTTTTAAATGGCTATGATGCTCCTTCTTGTCTAGTCACAGTGTACCTTGCCAGTTGGAACACAGCCAGGATGGCTGACCTGAACTGACCAAATGATACCGTATGATGTTGTGCTCAGCAGTAAATCTCAGGGAAAGAAGGAAGAGGGTGGTTACAATTTTTGTGTTTCCAAGCACATGTTACGTGTGCTGAGGTCCTGCTTTCCAGGAAATGGCTGGAAGTAGCGACCAAGTTCTTTTTGGTTTAATTGCACAAGTAGCTTTTGCTTTCCCTTTTAAAGTGTCTTCACAACACATGAGTCTTCTTTTTTTCCTTTTTCCTTCTACTTTTTTTCCCCCATCCTGTGGGAAAGGGGAGTGAGCAAGAAACCGGGTGGGTGTTTAGCTACTGGTCATACCCAAATAGTGAACAAAACAAAAATCGCTACTACACCAGCTTCAGGACTAATTTACAAAGTAGCAAGTAACCACTTTCTCCAAGGACTGGGTGTGCAGATTGGTAGAAAAAAATCTCACCTCTGCATGTTTCAGTTTCTTTATGGTATGTCCTGCTCCATTTCTAAATGACTGTCCAAGGACTTTTGAAACAATTTGAATAATATCGTATAATCAGGTTGGTTTGGTTTTGCTTTTTCCCTTAATTTTTTTAACTTCTTCGGTTTGTGGGTGTTTTCAAATTATTCTTGGGAATATGAACAAATGCATGTTTCCTAACCTTTTCTGTTAAAATTAATAATTCTGTGCTATAACCTGACCTCAGTAAGAAAGGCATTTTTTCTGTATTTGCTGTTTATCACTTCAGAAAGCAATACAAAATTATTTAAATGACAGAACAAAAAAATCGCTTTTCAAGTCTTCATGATATGAGCTATCAAGTAGTTTAAGTATGAAATATTCTTCCTCTGAATGCCAAAGGATTACCTTGAGTGCAAGGTAAGCAACATTGGCAAATCCAGGGAAAATATCTTTTTCAGAGAATTTGTAAAAAGTTCTTATCAGCACACTAAGAGAGAAATTGCAAGGTCCTATAATTCCAGCTACCAGAAATATTACAAGGGTGAGCAGAGCTAATGCAGGTCTTGGCATTCATTCACACTAAAGACTTGATTGAAGTTTAATTAGCTTGCTTGCCACACAGGTCAGATATTCTACCAGCTGATTTCTCTTTTTTACTGGTTTTTCATATAAGAAATTAAGTTTATCTTAGGGACATGAAATTATATCCCAGCATAGTTGACTGCAGTTACATGGTAACACAGTTTCCAGTGGGAGCTAAAAAAACCAGGCTTCCTTCTGTGTCAGTTTGAACATAGCAATAGGTATCAATAGGTATAGTTCCAAATAATCCCATTTTTTTAGCTGATGCATCATTCCTGAACAAGATCAATAAGATATGAGCTGTGTTCCTGTAAAACATTGCACTGTCTTTCTTCTGGCTTTGATGATGGATCTCTAAAGTGCTAAGAAGCACTTTAGAACATACCAAAATCAGCACAATCTTTCAGCCCTATTAATTGTACATATGTGTTTAAGGTAAACAGATGCTACTGGATAGTGCTTATAAAGGTAGTAAGTTGCTGAATTTTACCATTGTCACTGACTTCATAATGCGATAAGCCTTGAAACGGGCAATTTGAAAGGGAAAAGACCATGAAATTCTATGAAAATATTTCAAAACTACCTAGAATTATTATTTATAATAATTAAGATATAAGTATTGTAGTCATCATTGCTGTTTTCAAAGTCTTGTCCTAATTCTATAATTGAGTGATGTTGGTCTTTCTAATTCCATTAAAGGACTTTAGCCCAACTGGGCTTTTCCTTTTTAAAAAATTCTTTCTAGACTGAATAAGGGAGATTCAAGTCTACTGCAGATCTACATCACTTCTGGCAGAGCTGCTACCTACTTGATCACTGTTAGTAGAGTTCAGTGTGGCATGTGTACTTCAGGTCACATTGGCACAGTAGCGAAGTATCAGTCATGTATTTCCACTCTGTGGTTTCACATACACTTGATATTCACCCCCAGAAATGTTAGATGTAGGCCCTGTTCTTCCAGTGCATATGCAAACCAGAACTTTCTGGAATTACTTGACACCAATGAAAAAAACAAAATCAGGTCTATCTGTTCTTCACTTCTGTTCCCAGTCTCACTGTATTGGTGGAATCCCTGCTGCTGCAGAAGTATGTGTGTATCTAATAGAAACAGGAAAGCAAGACAGTTTTTTAAATTAATTCCTGGGAAATAAAAATTCAGCAGGGAATAAAATGGAAGTTCATTTGATCTGAGCAATAAGAGAAACCATAGCATTCTGAGGTCTCTTGATGAGACCTTACAGTAGACTAGAAGTCACATTGGCTTCATGTAAGCATTAATATAATCAATGGCACTTCTCACTCTATATCCATCACACCATTATTACTTTTCAACTTATATAATATTTATACAGGAATTATTTATTTATTATAGCTTTTAAGTTGGAAAATATACAGAGTTCACAGTTCATAGATGACCTATGCAGAAAAGAACTGAAAATCCCCTAAAAAGTTTTCAAGTGTGGAATATGTAACCCCATTTCAGGATTTGGCTTCTGCATTAACACTGGGTGTGAAGAATGGAAAATAGACAGCTTTATAGTGGTGAATATTTAAGGCAACTGCAGCTCCAGTGCTATAGCAGAGACCGTATAGTGGTTGCAGTGCTGCATAAATACCTGGGAAAAACATCTTTGTAACTAGAAATACTTCAGGCAATGAACTGAGTGTGGTGCTGCACTGAAAAGAGAGGGAGCATGTTCTGTTCATCAATTGTGTGCTAATTTTACTTTCACCTATTTATCATGTATTTGTTCAAACAAATCTGGTGAGTTTTCTTGGATATTTTTTCATTCAATATTATCTGAACAATTTGAATTAGAGCTCTGATGCTTTTCCACTCTTGTGGTTTGGGTAAGTATTAGAGATTAAAAAAAATAATTAAATTGCAGTGTATAATACATTAAACCAAATTATACTGTTTAGCAAAATTTGGCTACTAGAGAGTAAAAAAAGTAATTCTGTGTTAACTCACAAAGAGTAGAAATCGACGTTTTGAAGGATTTGTTTTTCTGGAGAAAAATTACAGGTCTGGTGACATTGATTCAGCTCAAAATCTTTTGACACATTTCGAAATCTCATTGAAACTGAAACTGTAATGACTAGGTAGAGAATTTGGTAGAGAATAAGATTGAATATGATGTTTACTTCACAAATCTGTTGTCACAAGTATGATACTAAACTCTGAGTATAAATTGAAATACATTAAAATATAGTGGCTACACGAACTTTGTCATTATGTCTTACTGGTCATAACGTGACTATTTTGTGACTGAATTGGCATGCACTTTCTAAATATTTACAATGTCTACAGACTTTTTTTTTTCAGAGAGAACAAATGAAATTAAAGGAGGAAAAATAAAACTTTGACAATAATGCACATTTGGAAACCAGGTCAAAGAATGATAAACATGGACTAAAATTACTGATTTATGAACGTCAGGAAAAATAGATTCTTCTAATTGTAACCATTTATAATGAGGTTTTACCAGAATCACACTCAAGAGAATATCATGAAGTGAAATTTATTATTTCCTTTTACACTTTAGTGACGTCCTTTTTTTTTTTTTTTTTTTTTTTTTTTTGCCACTGCCAGCAATAGAGCTTTTACCACTTCTCTGGGCAACCTGTTCCAGTGCCTCACCACCCTCATAGTAAGAACTTCTTCCTTATATCTAACCTGCACTTCCCCTGTTTTAGTTTGAAACTGTTACCCTTTGTCCTATCACTACAGTCCCTGATGAAGAGTCCCTCTCTGATATCCTTGTAGCCCCTTTCAGATACCAGAAGGCTGCTAAGATGCAGCCTTCTCTTCTTCAGGCTGAAGAGCCCCAACTTTTTCAGCCTGTCTTCATATGAGAGGTGCTCGAGCCCCCTAATCATCCTCCTGGCCCTCCTCTGGACTTGCTGCAACAGATCCATGTCCTTCTTATGTTGAATACACCCAAACTGTAAGCAGTACTCCAAGTGGGGTCTCATGAGAGCGGACAAAGAAAAGTACATCAACAGTACTTTTCAAGTGTCTTAAACAGGAACAGATCTGAGCCTGAAGTGGATCATATTTGCAAAGTGGCAAATGTCATGAACTCCTGGGTGTTTCTTCTTTAAAGTGACTAAAAAGATGAAACTTTGACAATAGCACCACGCACAATAGTGCAATTTTTGAAAGACTGAATGTGTTTTCTAGCAAGATAATTAAAGTCTTTGAAAAGAAGCATCCCTGTTCAGATACACTGTAAGAAAGTAAATTACTTCAGGCAATATATTATCTCACCACAGTAAATAAACATTGCTCCTCACTTAGAGGAACCTGCATTCTCTCTTTTAAAACAGTTTTACAGCTTCAGTTGTTTGAGTGATTACTGTTATATATGAAAGAGACCTAGAAGGGAAGTTTCTGTTCATGGACCATATTGGCACCTAAGAACCATCTGTGGCCAATACTGATAGAGAAAAACTGTTTTCCAGTTCAGATTCTTCTGTAGAGCATGTTTGCATTGTTTATTTCTGTAACTGTTTCCAACTGCATTTAATTAGCATTTTAATTTTTAATTTAATTTTAGGAAAATTATCACTTTGGAGCTTAAGTACTTAAAGGACAGTTATGGTCCAGTGGAAAACATTTGTTCCTCACAGTAGATAATTGAATACAACCTTGAAGAAAGTAAAAGCACTTGTGTTCTTTTAGTACATTTTGCACCAATTATATGATTAAAAAGACAGATACTTACAGCGCCTAATTTCAGACAGTGAAATTTTCAAACCTGAGAAGCTCATAGGACTTCTGTGAGACTTGTGGTAATGTAAATGCTTTCCAACCTTCACCAAAGTAACACCTTCCACCATTCTATCTATAGTTTAGCTGCTCTTTTCAAAGCTGAGAGTCTTACTTCACCATTATTTCATATAATGTGCTTTTTAACTGGTTTTAATACTTTTCCTAAGTATAGACTTTAAAATTTCCCATCTATTATAGACAGGTGACAGGGATCAGTCACATTTTAGTAAATTCTGTTTTCAACACTTACAAAGAAAAAAGGTCAGTTTTGTCCTCTGTGAAATGCAACATATTTAATGGACTAATACTTTCTTTTTTTTTAGTTTTTTTCTAACAGATAGTATTCTTGATCTGTTTATTAAGTGCCTGTACCAGTCTGCATTGTGGCATTGGAAGAGTTTGATTGCTGTGCTTTTTTAATTCTGTAACTGTTGCTTTGTATGCCATCTTGCATGGATAAGATAGAAAGGTTTAGAAATTTTCCTGAAGGAAATGGAATTTTACTGAAGGAACAGTTGAATAAAAGCCAGATATTTTGTATATAATTCAGTAAATATTTGGCACATCTCATTTACTTCAGGAAGATTATTTCTATGGAGACTGAAAATGTGCTAAATCCTCTAGGGGGAAGGCACAAAACATAATTTGTAAATCAAAATCTTGTTCAAATGTAAACAAAAATCCTCTATCATGTTTATGGAGCAAAACCAATTGAAGAGTTTCAACTAATCTCCCTAGAAGCTCAGTCCTTTTGAAAAATGCTTGTCTTTTAAGTGTCTAAAATGGTCACTAACAGTTGGATACTAGGTTATGCACTCTGAAAACTCACTTTATGTACATCCATTGCTTCCAGTGGCATGCTAAGCTCAATGCAGTGTTCTGTGATTTTTTTGTACAATTACTCATTACTCTGTGAAACAGTATTAAATAAAAAGAAGAATCTTAATGCATCAGACCTTGCTAATCAGAGTTGCTGTAGTACATTTCTATGGAGTAAGTGTGCTAATGACTACCTAATGTGTTTGCAATGTAATGTGATTTCATTTCAATTTGTTCAAAAGCCTAGTTGTGCAAAGGTGCCTGGGTTTTCATGATGGACGGATGGTATTTGGTATCTCCCTACTATTCGAGCGTCCAGGAGAGACTTGCTGTGTATTTTATACTGTTTACTTCAGTTTAGTTCTGACGAAAGGGACTGTGCATTCATCAGCCACTATTACACATAATGAAGTGGTACTGTTGATTTTGTGTGCCAGTTATATGCTAGATGAGTTTAAGCCAGTGTTCAAGATTGTGAAATATTTATTACACATGTTAAATAAGAATGCCTTATTAAGTATGTTTCATGTTGGTAGACCTTCTATTGTGTAGTGATCTCTAATCCTCTTTAGAAGTTTGGGATGTTCATTATCACCAGAGCACTGAAGGGAAACAGAGACACTGGAAACAACTACTCATTTTTTTTTGCAACAAAATTGAAACTAAATCTAGTTATCCTGAGTTCAAACTCCTGCTTAAAACACCAAACATATTTCCAAAGTCTAGAAAATTCTAAACATGCTATGTGCCAAGGATTAAGCTTGTTGCTAAATTGAGTCAGAGTTAGTCTGATTATAATAAAATGTGAAGATACCCTGTGTTATGCAGAAATACATTGGAAATAGAACTGCAACTAGCATTTCTTTACTGTTGTGTGATATATAAAGAACAGGGAGTTCTTCTCTAGTTCAATGCCAAGGTACAGGAAGACTCCTGCAATAGATACTAGATCAGATATAGAAAGCTGATGACAAAGCCTTTAGCTAAGGCTTTTTCATTAAAAAGTTTTAGTTTAAATACCTACCACTGAAGATAAAAGAAAACATTTAACTTTTCAGGAAAGGGTTGTGTATGAATGCACAAAGCCAGTAACTTGGCAAATCATGATAATTCAGTTGTAATATGGAATTGATGATGTCTTCAAGGGCATGTTTTTTTTTAAATATTACGAAGCCTTTGAAATGGTAGTAAGGATTTCTCTTTAGTTGAAGTACCAATTGAAGTGAATTTCAACTAGATCTTTGGTTAAAATACGTAGACATGCAGAGATGTTCACCTTCTTGTTGGTTTTGCACATTTTTTCAAAAATTTTTCTCAAATAACCAGATTCATCTGGCTTCTGAAGCCCCATTATTCCTGAATGGCAAGCATCATATTTAAGGTGGGCAACATGTTGAAAGCAGTGTAAATAAGTGTAGAGAAATGTAAGAACTGTAAAACAGGTTAAGGTGCAGATATTTCAGTCTATCATAAAACTTAGAAAAATTCTACTAGAGAACAGGTAGAGAAATAATTACTCAGAAATACTGGATTAATACAGAACTACCTCAAAATACAGCTGGTAAAAGTTAATCAAAATTATAATCACTGTATATTCCTTAGCTCATTTGAGCTGGTATAACTTTATTGCAACACATGGAAACTGATAAAATATTGATGTGGCTACAATGCTGATGAACAATTAGACAGAACTACTCAAGATGGAAGCACAATGCAAAATGTTAAAGTCAGCAGCCAGTGCTTGATGTATTTACAGGTGGGACACGAGTGTCCCAGATAAGTGTTTTCTGGATCTGTGGTGCTGTTCTAAACTGGACCAGAGAGGTAGAGCCTGGGTTGATGTGCCATGCATGTGTGTCCTAGAATACAAATTGCTATCCCACTCACTACATAAATCTTAAATTCCATGTCACTGAGTGCTGCGGTCTGTTCTTAGGGCCACCCACCCAAACTATTGTCTGATGCTGCAAATAGAAAAACTGAGATGCATTGCGAAAACAAAAATTATTCTTGCTGTTTTAGAGATATTACAACTGTTTTGGCATGTACTTTGAATAACAGGAGTGGAGAGATTTCTGTTTCAATCTGAGTACTTAATATCAATTATATTCTTCAGGGACTGGACACAGTTGGAAGTGATGTGTAAATAATGCGTTAACTCTTTCTATATGACTCATTCTAATTCTAAAAATAGCAATAAATCACTTCTCAAGTTGTCACAGAACTCAGTTTTTTTTCTCAGACTTCAGTCTTACTGTGAATTTCTTATTCTGTGGGTACCTATTCTGAAGTTCATTTCAAAGTAAATAGATTAACCTCATCCATTAACCTCAATGTGATTTGTTTGTGACCTGCACCTTGCCTGCAGAAAAACTCTTGTTTAAGATTCGGCATTTAAATGCAACAATCCATGCATGATTTTTATTCTTCCAGAGTAACTATTGAGATGTAAATAAGAACTGTCTATATCTACCTGTAATTTTTTTTGTTTTGTTTTGTTTTTGTATATTCTAACTAGGTTAGGTTTAAATTTAATTATGTAATGATTTAATTAGATTAAAAATAATTGATACTGTTTTATTTGCTTCAGCAGACTGGGCATATTAATTCACCTAGTCTATAACACTTACTGGTAAATAATGTTTATTTACTTTTCATTTGCATAGTAAAAAATTCGGGTAACTTTTGGCTGCTAATGATCACTCTTGAAAGAATTTGATTTTTTGGTCAGCAAGTATTTTCTTTCATACTGACAGTTCAAGTGTCAGGAGCTTGCCCTAGTATTTATTGAAATTCAGCTTTATTGTTAAAGGAAAGAGTGGAAGACCTGCTATATTTCTGTACCTTTTTAAAACACTAGCTCTTTGTTCTTTTGTCCTGAGCATGTGTGACATTTTCTTTTTAAAGCTGAAACATGGGAAGAAATGTACTCTGCAGACCATGTACTAGTCAAAGAGCTGTCTCCTTTTTGTTGTTTCTTCCGGAAACGGTGCTTTGAAAGAAATCACTGTTGTAGAACCAATTAGGTTCTTTAAGTGGATCATTTCTCAGTCACTGGAATAATGAATTCCCATTTTCTCAAAGGGTTGCATTCACCCTTCAGTGGCAAAACAAACAGGAATTCATTGCCACAGCTAGGCAACCAGAATTACTTATGCATTCTTTTCAGAATCTTTCTTTTTTATCTTTATTGAAATTCACCATAAAGGTTATTGTTTAATGAGGGGGAAGTTCAATTGGAGCCAAGTGAAAAGGCACAAGCCTTCTAAGCCAGAGTATATTTTCCAGAAGTGTCTTACTTTCTAGGCTGTTACAAATTTGCATTTAGGTTTTGTTTGTTTGTTTATTAGTTGATTTTTTTTTGCTGCCTTTTAACAATCTTTAAAAGTTTTCTGGACAGAAAAAGATGAAGCTTTGTTCATCAAAACCAATACATTTTTAAGTATAATTTCAAAATGTTCACAGGATGAACCGCTGCTGTGGTCATCAAACCTTTCTGCTTTTTCCTGCTGTAGCCCTGGTTAGAACATAAAGTGTATACTATATCTGCTAAGATTTATCAGGGAAAAAAGCACCAACTTATGGTTATGTCAGGGTTAACTGAATCATAACCAGACATCTGGAAATCAAATTTGTGCCTGAACTGCAGTCATCAGGCCATCTATAAAAGCTAGCTAAATGCTAAAATGAAATTGTAGTGGTTGCTTCTTATAAGCTTGTTATTGATAGATATCATTTATGAGTCAGAGTTCAGAGAATCCATAGTTAACAGCAAGATCACTTTATAACATTAGCATCGTTTGCATCTACCTTAGCTTATCTTTTCAGTAAATTCAGTTAAAGTAGCTACAGAAAATACAGCAAATTATGTTTGTTTTCTAATAAAGTTGTTTAATATTGAAATCTCTGGAAAACATCTTTCTGTATGCTTTCATGTAGAATCATAGAATAGTTAGGGTTGGAAAGGACCTTAAGATCATCTAGTTCCAACCCCCCATATATATATAGTTTCATACTGTGTTCCACTCAATTCAGGGATTTATTTAGACCATTGTAACAAATCAAGGTCCTAGGGCCTTGTGTCTCATTTTCTACATAGCCATTTGGAATGCGGTTGTCCTTGTACTTATATTAGATAAATTCACTAAGCTCCAAAATTAGATTTGGAGCGTGGTTTATAATTTATAGAACCTACACAGGAAAACTCTAATGCTCTGAATGTGGTCATATGGCTTACATTTTAATTTATTCACCCGCAAATTATCTGCTAATTTTCTGCAGAAACTAACAAAAGAAATTAAGGAGCTATGGAAAATATGAGTAAGGTTTCAACTCTCTTGTTTCCCTTCTTTAAGAAAAGATTGCCCATTTAGCAAATAACTTTTAGAGGCTAGATACTACTGGAAAGGATCTTATACAGATATACTGCATATTTTGTCATGGGAAAACACAATTCTTTTAATAGCTTTTTTCCTCTCTTTTTAAGCAAACCTTTTAAACTTTAAAAGCACATTCCATGTGTAGGAAAGAGTGAATATAACTTATTGCTAATTGACTAGATAACAGAGAGCTTACCTGAACTTTGACAGTCCAATTCACATCTTTCAACCCTAAAGAAAACAGTATTTCTCTCTTGTATTTGATGACACAGAATTTTCTTCTCCCAGTTTGTGCCTGTGAGACTGTGGAGATTGCAGTCTCCTCATTTAGGAGTTTATAAGCGTGACAGTGACTTGACAAAGTGCATGCAAGCTGCTGTCATATTTTGTCATTGTCATTCATTGGTTCCAACTCAGTGAATTATTTTACCAAAGTCATTTACAACATTAAACGATTTCACATAGTGGTCCCATTTGCCAATTACATCTTTTACTTCCCTGCACTTGTTCCCCATCACTTCTTTATGTCAAATGATCCCTTTTTTTGAGAGGAGTAATTGTTTTCTCAGTAACCGTGTTCAACACCGATCAATGAAGGGCTTCTGTCCTGCACTTTTGATTTCCTTTTGGAAAAAATGGGTTTGCTTTCCTTTAACATCTTCACAGTTTATTAGCATGACTGGGCTAGGTTAATAAGAGTGTAATGAATCTGACAGTCCTACTACATGACTCAAATACATAAATGATACTTCTCATAATTTTTACTGATATGCTAACAGTATATAGACAAAAGCTATAGTTAGACTAAAATCTGTGAAACTGCCCCTCTGATGAAAGGTTAAAATAAGTAAGTATTCAAAACCCCCAGTGTCTGATGGAAGAGAGCCATTCCACATGTACTCTTGACAGGTCTTGAAGCTCTCAACTTCATTTGTCTTTTGGCTTCTGCTAGCACCTTTTCTGGCAGAAAAGAATTATACCAGTGGTGGACTTGTGTATACTGCTAGTGATAAAATAAGGTTGAGCAGTCTAAGTCAAGAAACAAGGGTTTGTTCTCTAACTTCTACAAATGAAAACTAAGTAGACTGTTTGTCAAATGAGTATGAGATAAATTTATCACATTTAAATTATTCATTGTCTTTATACAATTGATTTATTCTCCAGCTGTATGACTAGAGAAGTCATTGTGACTCTTAACGGTTCCTTCAAAGCCAGTGAGAAAACAAAGCAGAAAAATCCCCACTTACAGCCCCACAGCACATTGGGCATGTTTCTCATGTCATCAGTACACAAACAATACAGTCCTAACAAAAGGCAGTTTGTCTGTGTGGCTTCTCTTGTTTTCTAAATGTACATTTTTGCTGTTTGGTGAGAAAATGCTGAAGTACTGACAGAAAACTTGCTCATGTTTTTTGTAAATAGTGTAAAACATACTAGCCATATGCCTGCCAGGGATTATAACAGCATTTGAAAAGCTAGAATAGTCTCCTTCAAACAAGTCAAAAATGAGTTACTGGAGAAAACAAAAATCATACATTGAGGAACAGTCTAATCCACTGTTTACTCTTCATCCTTTTTGATAAATTATTTTATTTTATTAAATTACAGATGAAACCAAAAAGGAGTTACTAGAGTTATGCTATAAATATTTTGGAAGTATTTTTTCCTATTTTACTTCTCTTTTTGATTTAGAAGGAAGCTTAATTCTGATAGAATTATATGTGGCATGGAAAGACCATAGGCACAGCATGATGCAGCATGGCTGTGTCACAGTTGAAACGACACTTGAGGCTCATCTGAAAGCAAGCAGAGCTTGCAGGGAAGTGCGTGGCTTCCCAGTTGCAACAAGGCTCCTGTGAACATTCCCACAAAACAACCAGTGAGCTCTACTTTTCACATTTTTGTTATCCCCCTGTGAACAGTGTCTTTTTTACTTTAAATGATTCACATCCTATAATATATGTTGCAACACTCACAAGTATTATGGAAATCTTTATATTTTTCAAGGCCATGTACATAGTTTCAAAAATGTGATTTCTGGTACCTTTGTAATATTGATAATTCTAATTGCTGTGGAGGGTCTTATTCTGTTAATTATTTATCAAGTGTAGTTCACTGCAAGAATTAATTTTCTCTTCTCAGGCAAATGTGAAATCAAGAAAATCTTTAATTAGTGTCTTCCATACAGGGTGGGATAAAGAATCATGCTGATGTATTTTAAATTCCATTTGAGAGCAAAGTTACTAGTGAATTCCAACAAAAAGCTATAGTACAGTATTTTTTTTTTTTATTTCTGTGATGAATCTCAATGCTATTTTAGAGTGGTGAGGATTCATGTGAAAAGCTGGTAGACATCAAGATTTAATATCCCAAGATAATTAGCAACACATTTAACAATACTGGGAGAGCAGTTACAACTTTCTATAGAATTTAACATTTTTCAATCCCCTTTTTAAGGTATAGTCAGGAGCTCTCTTTCTGCCATATCATCCATAATTGCCATGTCACAAGCCACACATCACATAGAATAAAAAAAAATTTTAAGCAGATATCTTCCAATCAACCAGGTCTAAAAGAAAACAATAAATAAATGTACTCTATTATTCTATGATATCTTACAAGAAGAAAATTTATTTTGTTTAAATGAAAACTTACTAGAACATATGTTTTTAAAATTCTGACTTCTCAAAAATAGCATATTTGTTTTGTGCTAAACTCAGAAATTCCCCAGAAAAGGCCTCTCGATTATACCTTGTACCTATTTCCCCTGTAAGCTGGAACAAGGTAGCAAGTGGGAAACTTAGATTCACAATTTGGATTTGAAAGACAAGTAGCTGCTTAAATGAGAATAGTTTTCGGTTATAGTAGGCTAGATATTATACCAATTAAAATAATAGGGAAAACTTCCACTAACCTTCCGCTTAAAAGGATTTTTTTAAAAGTTGGATTTTTGTAAATTATTATTTTATTAATTATATTTGATTACTTATATTTGAATTATTTTAAAGGAAAAACATGGTATATTAATGTTTTAATCTTTAGCCCCATTATAACTAGCATGTCCTTGAGAGGGCACACAATATCCCAAAAGTATAAATATGATATCTGTTTTATCAGTCGTTCCACAGTATCTGCATTTCAATAGCCATGAAGCATCATTATCAAAACCATGTGAAAGAACAGACATCATCTCTCTGACAAAATATATCTCTCCCCATCTCTCTTCTAATCTTCCTGTGTGCTTTTCCCTCTACCTTTCTCCCTCTTAAGCCCACCTTATTATTTGTAATACGAATGCATCACTCACTGCATGCCAGCTCCATGAATTAATCAATTTGGGGATGATAATCAAAGACTGTTTCAGGGCACATACGAAGGAAGAAATTTGCCTTGGCCAGCTGCTTAGCTAGTTCAGCTGAGCCCAGTCAAGTTAGAGGATTTTACTCCCCAGGGAATAACAAGTGAATATCAATCTCCAGATGATGGAGACTACTAAATCCAGTAGCCCAACAGATGTGAAGCTGCCGTCCCAAGATCCAGCCAGGAGTGAGGATGAGCACTCACACACAGACATGGTCACACACACACAGAGCAAGGGCAGACACAGCTCTACTGTTTCAACACAGAAGATGATGGCATGAGTGATGAATGGATCTGAGGGAAATCTTAGTATATTGACTAATAAATTTTAGGGGAGGAGGGGGAATGCGAAACACAATACTTCAGTGCCTTCTCACTCAACAGAGGAAGTCTACCAAGAAGTACTTCTAAGCAGCTTGTAAATGAGGATGCAGGAGCTACCCTCCACTATGTTTACTTCATAGTAAGAAGTAAAAAATTTACTTCATCAGAACAGAATATGCATCTTAACAATCTTCAATTGAAGATTTATGAATTTAGGAACAGTAAGTTTTTTCATCTCCTTGTGTCATCTGTGGATCACCAATGGAAACAGAGGATTTTAATGAATTGCAGAGAAAAAATGTTTTCACTGTCTTGGTGTAATAAAACAGACATAACTCTATATTTGCAATGCACCCATTAGGTTATATGAGAATGTATCTTCCTAACATTACATAAAGTTGATAGAACAAACTTCTCTTTTTATTGGTAAGGCTGAAAGATAAAAAGAAAGCACCATCTTTTATGCCATAAAGACTTACTTCCTGTTAGTATTTTTCAAACAGTTCATTACTGTTTATGATGGCACAATTTGCATAAAAACCTAAATGTATGCACATGCAATATAACACAAATTGTTCCTGGCCTGAAGAAACTGTGAGCCAGCTGATGACACAAATGAAAGTAACTGAAACAAATGTGGAAATTAATTGTAAAATCAAAATGCATTAAAGTATAATACTATCTGTATGACACACAGAGCTGTTTTTTAATTTATGTTTTTATTTTAGAAATTATGCAAGTGTCAAACTGCTTTGCATAAGTGTCTGATTTCAGTGGATCTTTCACTGCCAGTTCTGGATGGCATTTAGGATTAGGTTTAGGATTTTTTTTTTTTTCATCAAAGGCCCACATCCCAATTTAATACAAACTGAAGA
Organism: Melopsittacus undulatus; assembly: GCF_012275295.1. Taxonomy (NCBI): domain Eukaryota; kingdom Metazoa; phylum Chordata; class Aves; order Psittaciformes; family Psittaculidae; genus Melopsittacus; species Melopsittacus undulatus. The sequence goes on along the minus strand of NC_047532.1, from coordinate 25,951,558 downwards.
TGTTTTCAGATATCACTTTGCTTCTACATCTCTGTTGTTTTCCAGCCAGCTCAACTAATAACTTCTAAAATTATAGTAAACTCTCTTGTAGTTTAGCCAAATTAATGTTTATTAATGAGAAACAACATTCTGCAGAGATAAGGACAGTTTTTTCCTGTCCTTATCAGAGAAGCTTCAGAGGTTCTTTTGTTCACCTCTCCTAAAGATCTGTGGCACCCACCAGTGCCACCACATAATTTTCTGCAGGGTTTCTTTCAGTCTCTTCATTCCCCAGTCTGCACTGACATTGGAGATTGCCCCAACCTGGTGCAGGACCTTGCATATGGCCTTGTTGAATTTCATGCAGTTCACATTGGCCCATGTCCTAAGCTTGTCTGGGTACCTCTGGATGGCACCATACCCCTCAAGCATATCAGGTCACACCATGCAGCTTGGTGTCAACTATAAAATTTGTGAGGGTGCACTTGGTCCCACTGTCTGTGTCACTGGTGAAGATATTAAACAGTACTGGTCCCAGTAGGGACATCACTCTTCACTGATCACCAATGCTTATATTTTCTCAACTATTATAATTTTAAGGAAATATTAGAACAGAAACAGCTACATTTTCCAAAAGAAAGCTAATTGTCTAGCATAATTAACTTATCATCACATATATTTCTACATCTAGTGAACTTCTGTGTTAAGCAACTTCACAAGCAAATATCTCTTGCACACACATTCTATTACAGAATTAAATTCACCTTTGGAACTAAATATCATTTACAGATGAGATACACTTATATAAAGATGATACCACATGTGAAAAGGAAAAGACCTGTCAGTAAATTTAGTGATATTGTAGTTACTCTCCTTCAGTTTGGAATATGTAAAATAATCCTGGCATGTTGCATATTATGGCCATAAATATGATCTACTGTATCCTTTGAAAGCAGGACACAGATAAAAAAATCAGAGGAGAATGAAGGAACCTTCAGATCACTCCAAGCTGTAACACAGTTTGCCAAACTATGGATAAAGAATACTGAATGTGGACTAACAGTAGAACTTGAGAGGTGAGTTTGTTATAGTGATGTGTTCACAACAGTGGCATTAAGGATCCTTTACAATAGTTTTAAGAAACTTCAACAGTTTCTGTGATTTAGAGCCTGAGAATTCTTAGAATCTTCTTAGATTCAGGGAACAGATTGCGAGTTTGAAGGTTGGTTACTTTTCTAGGGATTTAAAATTGATACGTTTTTATGTGTATCTTTGAGTGATTTTCCCTACTTTAAAAAAAAGTCATTATTTGAGCTGATAAAATTATTTTTCTATATTGTCAGACAATAAAATCAGTCAATTTACAGAAAAGAAATATTACTAACAATATGACAGCTATTTTGAAGGATGTTAATGAAAGACTTTCTTCTGAGTAAGCAAATTCATACAATACAGTCTCTAGCAATAAAGCAAATTTAAGTCTCATTTCCTTCTCATATCACTTGTTGCTTCCTTGGTATGTTGTTGCAACTTTAAGAAACCACACCAGATCAAATTACCAGACGGATTCAGGTTAAAAATAACTGCTTATCAAAAGCTTTCTTTTTAATCTGGATTGCTGCTTTTCTGTTTATTTGATTTGTTCGGGGTTTTGTTGTTGTTGTGGCTTAGTTTGTATCTTTTTTTTTCTTTTTTTCATATTTAACTAATGAGTTATACTGAGAGAAGTAATGGAAGTACAAAGTAAAATTGAATGGTTGACAGCAGCAGATAGAAGTGATTTCAGATAGAAGTTAACAGATTTCAGAAACAGTCTGAAATGCTAAATCCAGTATCTCTTCAAAACACCAGTTTGCAAATTCTTGTTGATAATTACTGCAACGGGTTGCACATATCTACACACACATATAAATAAAAAACAAACCACTGAGTGGTAACAACAGACTATATCATTCATAGCATCATGATTCTCCAGAAGGTTGTCTCTAAGAAGCAAGTAAGCACAGTGGAATTGGACTTTTAAGAATTCATCTATCTACTTCATTTTTTCATTTTCCATTTTTGAAAAGAAAAGAAGATTTTTTTTTTTTTAGGCTGCTCAGCTGGGGAATTAATAAAATCTAAAATACTGTTAGATATTTTTTGCTGCGAGGACTTCATTGAACTACCCACCTGTAAATGAAGAAACTTATTCCTGCTTACAGAAGGACTCTTGGGATAGGAACTCCTGTTGCTGTTTCTGCTTTTCCTTTCTTTTTTTTTTTTTTTTTTAATCTATGTTGTTGGTCATTGCCTGTATTAAATTATTAAGCTTATTAGAAAAGGTGTTCCTGTATGCCACAGAGCTACCAAATCCGCAACAGAGTGTAAATTCCATTGTTCTTTTATATTTCTCAGTGCATTTCATTCGTTTAATTATAATCTGTTTTATACTGAATTTTCTCTTTTTTTTCTATAGTGCTATTTCTATTCATGCTATTTATATTTTCTGCCCTCAGTAGATTGAGTTTTTGCATCCCTTTCTGACCTATCTTCAATTAATTGTGAATTTCCTATGCTACTGGCTAAATCACAATTTTTTTCAACTATGCAAGAATCCCTGATTACAATGAAAATGTGTAGCAGCTGAATCATTACTCCTTTCACTAATTTCTCTATTCACACTCTGCTGAATATCCCCATTTTTATTTCTGGATTGATCCTGGGATTAGTTATTCATAGCTGATTCTCAGCTGAAATCACTGTTCTAGTCTGTATTATCAAATCTTTACTTCATTAATTTCTTCATATTCTTACTTACTTATAATGGCTATATGTCATTATATGTCTGAAGTCTCATGAACAGTAAGATGAACCTAATGCATTCTCGGTACTTTCTTTAAGGTCAAACAATTTGAGTAATAAATGAAGTAGATGAAAACAATATGAGTTTTTATAACCAAGAATATCTTTCATCATGAATCCTGCTTCTCTGCAAATGAAATTTAACATTTACCATGAGGGAATCAAATTCACAGTGACCATAATTTATAACCACTTTTATTAATCAGCTGATAAAGTTCACCAAGTCAATTCACTGTATAGTTCCACAAAAACTGTACTGGCAAAAGTGTGGAAATGATGAGGATATAGGTAGAGATAAACAACTACTTTATACTTATCAATTAAAGGTTAATTGTGGTTAATAGAATCTTCTCAATGGCAGAACACATGATAAATAACTCAGAATCAAGAAAACTCTTATTTATTGTAATTAAAGACACCAGTCTATCATGTTTATTAAAAAATAAAAATTGTAAATTTGTATTTAACACAAGAAAAGCCCTATTGATATTTAAATTATTTTCATGTTTATCCAGATTTTTAAGTTCTTTGAGAGATGTAAGCATCTTCTGTGTGCTTAAGTATGTGGTTAAATGCTTCAAAAGTACGGATTTTGAAATAAGACCAGTAAGATCCTTGTGCACAGCCTTGAAAATGCAGTTGAGGTTTAGGCCTTTAGCAGGATGTCTTTGCTCCCTGCTTTCCCTTCTTTAAAAGGTTTAAGTACATGGAGCCAATGCAAGATATTTGGGAGAGAATGACAATGACTGAGAAAGGATCTGTAAAGTTCTGTGTTTCACAAGACTAAGGAAGCATAGACCAAAGCATGAGTAAGAAAACAAGGTCACTTTCTGCCCTTTGTAGACTGTGTTTTAACTTTAGTGTTGGGGAAAGCATAGTATCTTAATAAACAAAATACTAATTCAATTTGTAAGAATTGGGATCTTCCAATCACTTTAACAGGGCCAATTTACATCTGTTAAGCAGTTATCTTTCCAGCAAAAGCACACGATTATTTAAACTATTAAACTTTTAAAGATAATTGCATGTTAACTGTAAAAACCTTTATATATATGTAGATTCCATTTTACTGGAGCATAACTCAGTTTGTTATAAATACTAATGTTCTACAAAAGACATCTTAGAGCCATTTAGATATTTCTACTTCAGATTCTGAAAGTCCATCAAAAAATCTCTGTTGCATGCTGTTATTATTACCTGCATATATGGATCTTAACAGTGTAGTATGTAGCACTACATGTGGATAATGTAAATATAGTATATCCAATACATGGATATACTATATAAGTCTCAAGTAACTACTGTAAGTCTCAAGTAACTTACAGTCATTCTGGTAGTCAGGTAATTCAGCAATAGGTGTACCTATTTTGCTGCTTTATTTTGGGTGAGGAACATGATTTTAAGACAAGTCTGCTGATCAGCATCACTCACTGTCATGAGCTGTCTTGGAGTTGAATTTCATCCAGATAGATATAAACACAAGAAGCACAGTCCAGCAATGTACTGTACTTGGACATTGTGGTCCAACCACTAGTGAGTGTACACAGGCTAGACATCTGAAGTAAACTCCTGAAATGCATATGCTTTTGGATGCTGGGTCCTTTCCATTACTCTACAAGTCTTCCCCACTTACAAGAAATTATTTGCCACTGTAGATCTAGACAGGGATCACTAAATCTTATCTGTCATGTCTAAAAAGTAGGAAGAGGAGGTTCTCTGCAGTTTTAATACAGAAGATATATTCATTATATCTGTAAGTAAAATATACTCAACAAAAAAAAGAATTTTAACAAGATAAAAGCTTGAAAAAAGCTAAAGGTCTCCAGGCTTCCTGCTAACAATAACTATCCATGAAGCTGGAAAGGACTCAGGCTCTTTTAGCTTACTCTTCTGAATCAACGTACCATGATTCCAAGATTTTCACTCCTCTAGCTTGTTAACAAAAAATCTGGAAGCCATAAAAATGGTGTCCCAGAGGTTTAAAGCAAAACAATCCATATCTTAACCCCAAAGTCTGATGTGCCTGATTTTGGGGCAATCCTTTCTGACAAAGATCCTGAGCTCCAATTCTAGAATATTCTCTTAAATCTACAGCTCTCCAATAACTGAATTGAAATCACTTAAACATATAGATCTCTTCCTAGCTTATCTCAAAAGTACTGTCCTTTATTCCTCCTTGCCCTGCTTTCTGCCTTCTGTGCAGCTGACTTCCTTTGCTTGATATTTTGACTTTTCTGGGTTTCCATGGTACCAGATTTTCCTCCTACCTTGCTAATGCCTTGGAGCATCTCTCTAAAGATTCTTAACTGTCACTCTTTCTGTTTTGTTTGGTTTTGTTTAGGTGTAGGTGGTTTTGTGGTTTTTGTGTTTTGTTTTTTGGGTTTTATTTGTTTGTTTGGTTTAGGGTTTTTTTTGTTTTGTTTTGGATTTGGGTTTTTTTTTTCCTTATCAGTGTTTATTTTGTTGGTATTGAAATCTGCCATAAAAATAAATCAGGAAGAGACTATGGTACATTTTGTATCTTAGCAAAATAATTAAAACAATGTTTAATTGTCTGAAAATATTTGGGGGAGGAAAGTTGAAGTATCTGAATTGGAAGATGTTGAAGCTTTCTGGTGATATGTTTATCTTGCTTTTAAAGTTTTTGTATAACATAAAACAAATAGAAAAGGCTGGATGTCTTTACCATGTTTACAATCCAGACAACACTGTTCCTTTGAAAAGCAGAAATTAGTCTGAGCTTTTTCTACAGGTCTCAGAAAGATCATGACATTGCAACGACAAAGCAAAATTAATGTAGAGAAAATGGAAGTGAAGATAGAACATGTAGCTTCTTTTTTTGGAATTCTTGTTACCTGCAGTCCTGCCTCTGGCAAAGGACATGTTTGTCCAAGTGCTTTATCACCCACTCAACAAGATATTAATTGCATTTATAGGCTTAGGTTCATGAGCAATATTACAGAATGAAATGTCTTCCTCACTTTATCCAACTTGACTGGGGTTTTGGTATATTTTTCCATTGTTAGGTGATGTATTTTCAAACCAAGGAAAAGAAAGTTGACAGAGGAAGAATTATGCTGGCAGCAGTAATATCAAAGCTCACATTCCAGATTTCAGATCAGGATTCAATTTAAGCAAACTTTGGTATTCAGGTTTGGTCTCCTTTTCAGATTTTCTAATAAAAATGCTTTCAAAATCACAAAAGATTAACATGTACCTGGAGATCAAAGGGATGTTTGGGAAGTCAAGCATTAAAGAAAATCTTACCCTAATCAGTTAATCCATTTGGTCATATTATCATTACAAATTTAAACAAACTTTTATGAATTTGCCAAAAAGTACTTAAAAGGTAGTAGGTAAAAAATAGTTTTCTCACTTTTTTTTTTTTTTAATGTATAAAAGAGTCCCAAGCAACTGTCCGTAAATGACCCTTCTTGAGCAGGACATTTGGTCAAGGTGAAGTCTGTAGGTCCCTTCCAACCTCAACCATTCAATGATTTTGTGATTCTTTCTTTTATATCAATTTTAGATTATAAATCACATTTCTTAGGTTGTCTCTCATACTGGAGAGGAATTAAGAATAAACACATCCAAAGTTGCCTGATATTTCTTCTTCTAATCCCTCTTAGAAAAGGAAGAAAAAATCTGTCTGGCGAAATGTTGGCAAAATTCAATGGCAATTAAGCTGTTACATGTTCAGATTACATTTTATCAATCAAATTAAATCCTTGATTTCACAACACACCCAAGTTGGCAGCAATATTCTGCAAGATGTACCAGCCTCTGCACTGCAGCATGGCAACATACTGCTTTGTTGAGCTAAGCTTGAACAGGATCAAGACAGCTCTTCTGAATGTAAACCCCACAAAACTGTTGGAAATTGGTTATTAAATAATCATATCAGTGTCGTGGTATAGTCCATAATGAGGCTCAGTGGTGCTAGATAGTGTAAACTGAAGAGTAGGGATGCACCAAGCTGATACTGTCACCGAAGTATGAGTACTGATAACCTATTATTTTCTCAGGATTTCCCTTTGCTCTTTCTGCCTATATTCCTCTATTGTCTATATTCACCTATTTATAGGTAAGATGTACACATCTTATTTTACAATAGTATTGAATTTCAAAGGTTTTGCTCTGTGGTGGGTCTCATAGGAACACCAGTATTGCAAATTCACAATGATATCTGAACTGTGGGAGCTATGTTCCCTCTACTGAGGTGAAGCTACTGAAACCTAAGGGCTGACAGTGGACTGACACGTAATTAGGGATTCCTCACATCTGTGGGCCATAGAAGCCTAGTCTTAGCTGTCAGTTTTTACTGTCATTGGGAAGCTATGTATCAAGTTAGTAGGACAGACTTAAAAAATGTTGTATTTGCTTTGGCAGAGCATGTCAGATGGTTATAGTCAATGGTGCCACTGGGTCTGATTGTCACAAGGAATAGGTCACCTTTGATACTTTTGCAGCCTGTTATTTTTAGTGAGAAGTAATAGAGCTATTAGATTGCTGAGTATATTTTATTATTAATCGTTTTTTAAATATGCATCAAGCAGAAAAAGGTATCTAATTGTTTCTCTGCACACGTGATGTAGTTGCCACAGAATATGAACAATAGTAAAAACTGGGCTTGGATTGCAGCAACATAAAAGATCACATCATTATCTGCATCAGTGTTTTATGAGAAAGCAATGTATACATTACAGGATGAAGAGGAATGATTTAATGTTCAGTACTGGCCATGTACCCTTGCAGCACCTTTCCAGAATGCAGTAAAACTACAAATCCAAAGCTTCTTAGCCCTTTGCCTTAATAATTTCCTGCAGAAATGTCAAAATTCATACCACAAAATAACCTTTGAAGAAACATTTTCTAATTAAAAAAAAAAAAAAAAGAGTAGCCTTTTATTAGCATGGAAGTATTACAGTATGGTCTTCATGTATTACAGAAATTGCATGAAATCTCAGACAGCATGAGTTCCACCTGGCTTCCCTGCAGACATGAGATATGCATAGACCCATTTCCAAGGATATCTCCCAGCACCGACATTTTCTAATATGAGTAGAGTCTGTACTTTTTGAGAAGGCACTAAAGGAAAGCATCTGCCTTCAGTGAAAACATCTACATATGGACCAGCAGGACATAACCACATCCTAGAAACTGATCTTTGTTTAGGCCCCAGGTTCACTCATGCACAAGTTTATTTGCTTCAACCTCTGAAAGTGGCATTCCTGACTACAGTAAAACTTCAGAAAAATGCCATACATGCACAATATTTTTCATATTGAAGTAAATTAAATAGTAGTTAGAACAAGGACAGAAGTTAGTAAGATTTAGCTTCTTTTGAATGGGTTGCAAAGAAATACTGTAAATTTTTATTATTATATTAATGTTCTAAATAATTTTAATTTTTATGGCTATTTCTTATTTTTTGAAAGTTCAGTTACCTGCTCATAAAATACAGATATTGCTCAAAATCTAGCATAAAAGGTTTGTAAAATCTCTGGACACAGAGGATCATGATACCTGTGGCAAAGAAGAAAAAAAAAACCAACCACAAAGAAGGATTATTTATGATAGCTTAATAAAATTTTAGATTGCTTTTATTAATTAGCTGAAGAATTCTCAATGCAGATGTAGGGCAAATGCTCAAAGGAGATATAGAACAAGATGCCTTCCCACACAAACCTCTTTTAAGTTTGACGTGTGAAAAAACATTCCATATCAAAGGTGGCCCTTGAGTTCATATGCAAACTAAAAATTCACCGAGATAATAATTGTATTATTGCTGAGAAAAATGGTGATTCAAGAAAAAACAGAAAAATTTAGAGCTGCTTGCCATGAATGAGTATGGGAGGTCAAACCAGCCATCTCAGTTATTGTACAGTATGCTTTGACTATATGCAAATATTGTATATATATACATATAATGTATGTAAGCTATATTCAAACCTTGGTAGACTATTTAGATATTCTGTAAACATTTATGCAAGCATCAACTATGTTTCCATTGTCTTAAGTTGACAATATGACAAAATGTCTTCAGACATAGCTCTATGCTCACATGGAAAAACATTTTTATATCCAATTTAGAATACAGAGATCTTTGGGCAATAGTTTTATCTTTAATGTTTTTAGAGCACCTCAGTGAAGGGAAATTATACTCCTTTTCTCTCTCCCTCTTCACTTATGTATAACTCTGCATAAAATCCATGCAAATGAGTGGGTTTCTTGCAGTACTGAACATCTCCAATTCTATTTAACCCTCAAAGAACAGTGTCAGGAGAGCACTGAGTTTAGTCATATTCAAATCTTATTATTCTTATTCCTTTTCCAATTATGTTCTTGAATACATTTACAGAGCTATAACATACATAAATTATAGCCTTTGTAATATAAGAGCCTTGACCTTCATTAATATAACCTATTCCACCTTGCTGCTCACTGTTACTGGTCACAATAAAAATTTTTTTTTTTTTTTCCTCTCTTGCCCCTGGAAACCATTGTTTTCTTTCCAAGTATCTTGTGCAGCCCAGGGCTACTGAGTTGAGGAAAAATCATATATTGCCAGGATACATCTGTCTCACTAGGGATAGAGGATACAACCTAGAGCTTACCTTGGGGCTTCTTAATACCATGTATTTTATGCTGAGTGATGGTATGGGTCTTGTTCTAGGAAACAAACAACAAGCAAGCAAATTTTATTCTGTACAATATACAGGATGTTCAGATTCCTGTGATACGCACAGTTATTAAAAGTTGGGTGTTTCTTTCAGTGTCTCTCACCAGTAGAATTAAATCATTGATCACAACCCTGTACATTTTATGAGGGGGGAATAAAGGGTTATTGGTAAGACTTTTTAATAAGTCCTCCACAGATCTGATAAAACATATTTACAGAGCAGCCCCTGATACAGCAGTTGCTGACCACTCTAACACCACACCACATTCCAAGGCATAATGAAGACCAAGTTTTTAGCATTCTCCAAAAAACTTTTTTCCAACTTAATATTTTCTGCATTTGCTAGGCCCTACCAGAAATGTGGGAAAAGGCTGCTTCCAATGCATGTCCAAAAGCTGCTAAATTTTTTAGATTATATCCATCTGCCACAGACCTCCTTCTGTGTCTGGAGGTGCGAGCTGGATTCTTTCCAGCTCATGGCTCTGGATTTATGTTATAGTCCAGTGTAAGTTTCCTCAATGACACAACATTGATTTTTTTATCTGCTGATTGCATTTACTGTGAAGTCTTTAGCTGCTAGACAAGACTTTTCCTTTGACTATGGGCACACATATGCTGTGATGCAGCAGGCTATAAAAATGTTAGTGCTGTTTTTCAGGTTTACACATCCTTTGGCATCCTCCCATATGGCAGCATCCGTGCTTCCATGTGGCAGTATCCTCAACATGTCATGAGCCAGGGAGAACAGGAAACTATAACTCATCTGTTTTTTTTTACAATGGTGGTGATGAGAAGATCAGATTTATATTTCCATATTTACCCACAGAGAGGTTAAAAACTGGCATTTTGTGGGGGTTTTCTTTATGCACTCAGGCTGCAAAGCTTTAGACATCTGTCAGCGTTTATCCAAGAGACTGGATAGCATGAAGCCTCTTGCTAGTAAGAAAGGTTTATGTAGTCTTTAAAAAGGTTATTTGCCATGCGGCTTTTGGACAGGGGGTTGAGTATCATAGGTAACACTTGCAGAGACCAGTTCAGACCTGGGATATACCAGGTGCCCACAAGGGCTCTTTGTTTATCCCTCAGTGTGCAGGTGGCCTGATAGGTTTCACCAGAGGAGTGGCACAAGGAAAACAATAGTTTGATGCTAGTCAGTCCAGAAATTAAGAAAAAAGCTTCTTGAGGTGGGTATATTTGTGTTTTGATCTTCCTGAAATATACTACTAGACTGCTGAAGTTCTCAAAAGTTACCTTTATATGCCCAAGGAGGTATTGTTTTGCTGGGGACAGAGCCTGTAATATCACAGTAATGGAACTTTTTGTCAGGTTTTGCTTTTTAAAAGACAACGAGATGGCATTTTTCCTGCCACTAGAAGGAGCACTATGGACATGAGCAGTGTGGGCACTTTGCCATGAGAGTTCTTGCCATCCCTGGCAGTGTTCAAGGCCAGGTTGGACAGGGCTTTGAGCAACCTGGTCTAGTGGAAGGTATCCCTGCTCTGGGGTTGGAACTGGATGAGATTTAAGGTCCTGTCCAACCCAAACCATTCTGTGATTCAGTGATATACTTTGGTGTTATGGACAACAAATATGAAGCCCCAAAACTGTGTTCATAAACAACCAAATAAAGCTTAGGTGCTGTGTGTCTTGTTTTTAAAAAGTGTGCTCTTTCAGCTGTCTTTTCTACCACTTCTTTCTTCTTCAGCCCATGGTGCCTCCAGTGCTGAATGCCAGGCATATACAGACTTCAGATGTGCTCATTTCCTGAAAATGTCCCTGTATTAGAACCTATAAACCTGCCTTGCTGCTTGATTTTTTATTACGGGCTACAAACATTGCTGCTGGTTTGTTACGTATCTGCTCATAGTGCAGTCAGTACTGCCAGCCTTTAAAACTGTGAAGCTTTTCTGCATAGACCTTTCACATCTCATATAAAATCATAGCCAAACAATCAATTTCTTCTTTAATAAACAGGGAATGTTTGTATATTTATATATATATGTGGTCATGTTTCCTGGTGCTAGGGGACAGAGGTGGCTACTCAAGACACTACCATGCCCAGAGTGCTGACAAGATGGGGATCACAAATTGTTTTCCTGTCCTACAGGTATCACAAATTTTGCTTTCGTTGTGGTGTATGAAATGCAAAGGCATCTCTGTTCACTGTTCACCCAGCTTTGGAATTGACTCTTCCTTACTTGCCTAGTGACAGTTGCTATGCTGGGTACAGACAAAAAAAAACCACACAATACTGTTACTGTAATAACAAATCTAAGTGCCAAAACCCAATCTTCATTCTTGCATGGTATTTTATGATATTGCCTTTCTGTCTCCTTGATGAATAAGCCAGCACAGGTCTCAAAGGAATAGCATTTTTGAGACTTCTTTTTTTCCCTCATAGAACCCTAGAATTTCAAAATACGCTGAAAGAAAACATACATTCATCTTCCTGAAAGATATTTCTTTTTAACTGATGTTGCCAATTAGCTGAAACCTTAGTGTAAGAGGCAACAGGTCATTAAAGATTAATGAAGGCTTATATTTGAGGGAGGGAAGAGAATAAAAAAAATAACACTATAATAATTTTCATTAAATTAATTCCAGACGTTCATCTTTTTCCCTGGACATACTAAAAAGAGGTTTCTGTTATGTAGGTAGTCACATTAAAAATTAAGGCAACTTTATACTTCTTACCTCTATTACAGTTCCAGTGTTAAATCATATTACCAACAGATTTGAGCTACAGTTTCTGAGACAATAGGGACTCTTAATGCCAATGCATGAGACATTATCACAAGGGTTACACAAAGCAGCTGTGAAATCAATATTTTGCAATAGGTGTTTATTATTTACTTTTACTATACTTTTTCATCAGTTTTCTTTAATCATAGAATGGTAAGGGTTGGAGAGGAGATGGCAGGGTTGCCTCACACTAAGCCATGTTGCTCAGGGCTCTGTCCAGCCTGTCCCTGAACACTGCCAGGGATGGAGTATTTATCTACTCCCTTGACCTGCTGCTCACACTGCTGGTGATGCATCCCAGGACACGGTGGGTTTCTGGGCTGCAAGCACACACTGCCAGCTTATGTTGAGCTTTTCATCAACCATCACGCCCAAGTCCTTCTCCTCAGTCTCCAATCCAGTCTCTGCCCGGCCTGTAGATAAAATAGATAAAATATACTACAATCTCTGTTTCTTATCAGAGCTACTTTCATTTTAATGTCCTGATGTTGAGGAAACCTACAATCTCACTGAAAGTAAGAGCAGTGACCCAGTCACTTTGTTCCATATACTTACATGAAATGCCTCTGTGTAGTGTCTGGCTGTGCAATTGCTGTTAATGAAAGAGCTTCTATACTGTTGCTGAATACACTGTTTTCATTATAGTCATCTTTGGGTTCAAGGCAAGCTAATAATAATTATATCCTGAACAGTGCAATTTCAATTTATAGGTGTCACAAGTCTCTGTGGGGCTACACAAGGGGTAAGGTCTCTGAGGATATAACTTGATTTAGTGCTGCAGTTTGTTTTTCTTCTCCAGATAATTACAGTGAACATGTTATGAAAAACCTGTATGTAATTGTGTCTGTCTTGTGCATATCCTTAAAATAAGTTGGTTTTGCAAGATAAGTTGATTGTTGAAGTCAAGATGTGAATTCAAATGCAACTTGGTATTTTTGAGTCATATATTGGGGAATATAGTCATAATAGTTAATACCTAATTAGTGAAAAACCCAGTGAAGCATAAGAAAATCTGCAGCCATATCAGCCTGAAGAGGTGAAATAGTTTTCTTTTTCCTATTTTAAAATTCCTGTTCTCTTCTTGTGAGAATTATTTTGATTGTTACACTTAAGACTTGTATTTTACACTTGTGGTTCATAATTTTAAATACTAAATCCACACTATTGTGTTGGATGTGGCCTGAGTGCACTTGTTTTCTTACTCAGTGAACCTATTTTTTTTATGCATTTCAGTCCATATTCACCTAAGTGCTGAGTTTACCCTATCATGTAATTGCAAGAGACAGAGAAGTGACGTGAGTGTGACCTCACTGATTGTACAGCATGAATTAATCCATTCATCTCATTAGCAGACATACTTTTATCTTTGAATTTTTCCATCAGTTCTAGAAGTTTATTTTGCTAATTTCCCTGTAGTGATGCGGCTTATAGTAACAGTATCAAATGCTTGATGATGAGATTTTTTAATATTACCTAAGTGCTTTCTTTGGGATTGATGGTAAGATTAAATATTGTTACGTTTTTCATTTCTTTCAGGATTTTTTTTTTCTGTGTAAAATGGCAATTAAAATGGAAAAAGTAAAATATTCAGAAACATAAAGATTTCAGTCATCAACTGTTGTGGTTTAAACCCAGCTGGTAACTCAGAACCACACAGCCGCTTGCTCCCCCCTTTCTCCCTCCCCCCTGCTCCCGGAGGGATGGGGAAGAGAATCAAAAGAATGTAAATCTCATGGGTTGAAATAACAGTCCAGTAACTAAGGTATAACACAAAGCTGTTACTGCTACCACCAATAGTAATAATGATAAGGGAAATAACAAGGGGAGAGAATACAATTGTTTACCATCTGACAACTGATACTCAGCCTGACCCGAGCATAGATCTGGGCTTTCTGGATAACCTCCCCCTGTTTATATACTGGGTATGACGTGCTGTGTTATGGAATACCTCTTTGACTAGTTTGGGTGTACCTCTTTGACTAGTTTGGGTGAAGTGTCCTGTCTCTGCTTCCTCCCAGCTTCCCCTGCTCCCTGTCAGAGCATGAGACTGAGAAGGTCCTTGGTCAGAGTAAATGTTACTGAGCAACAACTAAAAACACCAGTGTGTTATCAGCATTGTTCTCAGACTAAAGCTGAAAACACAGCACTGCACCAGATATTAAGAAGGAGAAAAATGACTGCTACAGCTGAATCCAAGACATCAATCAATATAACTTGCTTTTGTTCATCTAGGTATTTTGAAAATCTTCCCTAAAGTGCTTGCTCAAGTACTGCATGCTGTAGAGGGACTCTTCATAGGGAACACAGAACAAGGGGCAATGGGTTTGGATTTAAACAGGGGAAGTTCAGGTTACATATAAGGAAGAAGCTCTTTACTGTAAGGTGGTGAGGCACTGGAACAGGTTGCCCAAAGAAGTGGTAAGTGCTCCATCTGTGCCAGTGTTCAAGGTCAGGTTGGACAGAGCCTTGGGTGACATGGTCTGTGGTGAGGAGTCCCTGCCTATGGCATGGGGGTTGGAAATAGATAATCTTAAGGTCCTTTCCTGACTATTCTATGTATGCGCAAAGAAACCTACGGGGAAAAAAAACATGAAATAAAAGATGCTTTTCATCCAGTGACATCATTTGAACTGTAAAGATGGTGCAAACTCTCAGTCCCCTTTTGCTGAAAGATATTTACAGAAATTTTGCTGTACATGTTGATGCCATATGAATACAAATGAAGCCCAAACTAGTGGCTTTCCTATTGTATGTGCCTAGGAGGCCCAAACTGTAGCAGTCAAAAGCAGGTGCTGTGGTGTTTTTTGCCTGTAGAAATGATATAAGGAAACAAAATACTATGGATTGACTGAGTAAGGAACAGTAAGCTTTAATACTGCTATCTTGAAAATATACAGGATGAATTTCACCCCACAGAGTTGCTTAGCAGCTGTGTGTTGTAAACACAGCCCTGAACCACCTGAAAGTAACCACAGGCTGCCTGGTTGTGCTGTGGGGTAATTCCTGGCAAGCTGGCCAGGTTTTGCTGATTCGACAGCATTTGAGAGCATCATCCAGTTATGGTGAAATGATCTTAGAATTAAAACAGTTGCAGCCAATAAACCTGTTCATGAGGATAACAGTAGTAAAATTCTTGTAACACAGATGAAAAATATAAAGTCGTTAAGATAAGATTTTTTTCCCTTCAGTCAGTTTAGCAGCTGAATTATTTATAGATGTGACAATGTTACTGTTCTAATGGGTGTTATATGTAACTTTTATTAAAAAAATCTGTATGCTTACCCTAGCATATAGGCATAAAGAAATTTTATTGGTCATGAAGATAACATAGTACAAAATGAAAAAAAAATATTTGGAATAGTAAGGAATTTGATGTTTTGAGTGCTATTGAGCACTCTTTGTGCTCTCAGCCATTATCAGCTCAGAGTTATTTAGTACAGATGTTTATGTAATTGTGGTACAATGTGAAAATTAACAGTAGTCAATGCGCATCAAAAATTTTTGCTTTTATATTTGTATACTCTATTTTCAATATACTGGGTTATGGTATGAAATACATACCATAATATACCCCTGTAAAAAGACATGCTGGATGGATTTTCAAGGCAAATATTTCTTCTTTTCCTCAGTTGCTGTATTACTGTGTTTTATAAGAAACAATTTACTATACAAAAACACTCCATGGATTTTTGTACACTGAGCTTGAGCCAAAAAGTTCCTCAAGCTATTGCAGTATTGGCAATGTTCCCTAACTGTGACTTACAAACATGCAGCTGAAAACAATACAGATGTAAATGAGTGAAAATCTTGTAATTCTAAATCCATAATACTTTTATCACTCAATTCAGATGCTTGTGGTTCATTAAAAAACACAAAAGAAGTGCCGCCTTTTTTTTTTTTGTGTGTGGCAAATATTCCTAAAAGGTTTCTAGGCATTTGGGCACAAAGTTTTGATCTACTTTACAAAACTATCACAGAAAATGTTACCTTAGTAAAAAGCTGTGAACTGCAGTGTCTGGGATGATGAAAACCTAGTACTGCAAGTTGGTAATAAGTAGTATAGGTAATGTGTTTTAAAGAAATGGCTGTGCATATACCTAGTGCAGCTGAGTGGAATAGGAATGTTTGAGCTTAGTGTCAGAGGTCCTGTGCTGACATCAAGTATAAGAGATTTTCCATAGCTCAATGAGTAAGACCTCTGCAAAGCAATTTCTTAGTTCTGTCTTAACAGTCACCATGATACACTGACAACCATGAAGCTGTCAATGTACCTGCTTTTATCATCCTCTTAACTGCCCAAAGCAAAAAATCCCAAGGTACTGAAGTGTCTTAAACACTACAGCAGAACTTTGGTCTACCATTTGTAAGTGGCATGTAGTTGAATTTTGATAGGCTTTGTTTAGTTAACACAAACTGTAGCCTGTATTAATCCCTGTATTGGGTTTGCAGGGCAAAGTTTTGGTAGGGGAGATCTATAGGGGTGGCTTCTGTGAGAAACTGCAAGAAACTTCCCGTGTTCAATATAGCCAATGCCAGCTGGCTCCAAGATGAACCCACTGCTGGCCAAGGACAAGACAATCAATGACAGTTGTATTGCCTCTATAATAAAATAATTAAGAAGGGGAAAAAGTTACTGCACAGGAGCAATTGTACTTGGAGAGGGGAGTGAGAATATGTGAGAGCAACAGCTTTGCAGGCATAAAGGTCAGTGAAGGAGGGAAAGGAGGTGGTCCAGGCACTGGAGTGGAGATTCCCCTGGTATCCATGGAGGTCCACAGTGGAGCAGTTATCTACCTGCAGCTCACAGAGGGCCCTACACTGGAGCAGGTGATTGTCCGAAGGAGACTGTGACTTGTGCAAAGCCACCACGCTGAAGCAGGTTCCTGGCAGGACCTGTGGCCGTGTGGAAAGTGGACCCCATACTGGAGGATCCACTTGAGGACTTGAGACCTCACAGGGGATCCACACTGGAGCAACCTGTTCTGAAAGGACTGCACCGTGTTGAAAGGATCCACACTGGAGAAGCTCAGTTAGAACTGTCTCCTGTGGGAGTGACACCATGCTGGAGCAGGGGAAGAGTGTGAAGAGTCCTCTCCCTAAGGAGGAAGGAGTGGCTGAAATTACGTGTGATGAACTGATCACAACCTCCATTCTCCATCCATCTGTGCCACCGGTGGTGAGGAGGAGGTAAAGAATATTGAGAGTAAAGTTAAGCCCAAGAAGCAGGGAGGGGAGGGGGAGAAGGTGTTTTCAGTATTGGGTTTAATTTCTCATTATCCTACTCTGATTTGACTGTTAATAAGTTGAACTATTTTCTCCAAGTCAAGTATGGTTTGCCCATGATGATTACTGGTGAGTGATTGCTCCCTGTCCTTTTCTCAACCCATAAGCCTTTCACTGTAGTTTCTCTGCTGTCCAGTTGAGGGGGAGTGACAGAGTGGCTTGGTGGGCTCCTAGCTTCCAGCCAGGGTCAACCCACCACAATCCCAATAGCCTCAAAGTCCTTCATTTATTTTACAACAGAGTAGCTCATTTTCATATGTAACACTTGTGTGTGAAAAGATCCTTCATCTTTTCATGGTTATATTCTTCCTTTTTCCAGATGATAATAAAATTTTACTGGAAGGTCTAGTTAATGAGCTTTAGCTGTCCACTGTAAGAGAATAATTCTTTTTAAATATTAATTCTGTTGATTTAATAGAAATGCCTTTTAAGAACTATCCAGAAAAAGAAAACTGAGTTGCTGAGGTACAGGAAGAATGCTTGCACGGGAAGGGGAAGAACTCTTGTGAGATTTTCTGATTTGCACTGTGTTTCTCACCTGCAGTCCTTTTGAAGCCACACTACTGGAGGCAACATTTTGATTCACCAGTAAAAAGTAGTGCTTTCCCCCACAAGAGGTAGATTTTGTGACCACATGATGAGCTTTTTTCAGTTCACTGACTGAACTTATTCCTGCTTTATTTTGAGATTTTTAGATCAGGTTTTTGACCTGATCATTTAAGTTTTAGCAATATTTTTATTATGGATTTTCTGTTCTTGATTGATTTCTGCTCATGTTTAGTCTTGCTGATGTATGACGCTACAAAAATGCATTTAAAGTATGTCTGAATTGTCTGCATATCAACATGAATATTTTCAAAATTTTTCCATACAGATTCTTACAAGGATCTGCATTCTCAAATGCTTTTAAAAAAATCATGGATAAGTGAAAAATATACTATTACTGATATTACTTTTCTTCAAGTATACGTTCCTGAGTATGTTTTCTGGTGACTGCCCAATTGGGTTGTCAATCTATGTTTATTTATTTGTCTTGTAGTTCTGAACTTTAAAGATCTTTTTTTCAAAGACATTATTGTGACGAGTATGCTTAACATAACTTATAGGAAGAAAAATCAGTGGTACAAAGCTAGACAACTTATTTTTGCAAACTATAAACTAAAAAAGGCTGGTATAGCAATGAGAAATAAAAATCTGGGAAAGGTTAGCATACCAAGTAAAATTACAGGGAAAATATTTTCAGACTGATCTCCCCCCAAAAAGCAAAATATCTTTAAGTAAACTATAGCAAATACATTGTTTACCAATTACAGGAGACTAAAGACAAGTTATCTGTTAGTCTCTATACTAAGGTCTATCAAGCTCTTTACCAGAACAGTATATTGAGCTGTCATAATTTTCTCTGCTGCTGCAGCAGCAAGGAAGTAACAGGACGTGAAATTGGCTTAATTTTAGGTAGAGAATATTAACAATTTGCAGCTCTTCAGTATTTGTGAATTTACAGAATGGGTATTCACTGTCAGAAGAGAGAACCACTTCATCTCTAGGCCTATATTTATGATGTTCAGTGGAGTCAAATGTATTAATAGCCAACATAAACCACTTAGGAGTATATCACTTATCAGTCTCAGACCCTCACAGTTGTTTGTTTCTTAAATGGTCAACAATATATAAAACACTGTTACATGCTACTTTCTTTGGGAAAACATGATAAGATTTAATGTTAATGGTGCTCTTAAATCAATTGATATATATATAGACTTTGAAGTACAGACCCTTAATATATGCTTTAAGTATGGGTGCAGTCCTGGCCCTAATTTCTATTGGAAATAAATTCTAATGCCTCATTTTTTTGTCTATTCTTATTGTGTCAATCTCAATTTTTTTTCAGTGTTTACCCTACTAATGTGTCTAGAGGGGGGAAATCATATTCTGGTTGTTATCTTTACTTTGGTTTTATTTCCACTGAGAGGAAAGGTAATAGTTTTTTCTCATCATTTGACCAGAAAAAGTGATTAGAAGTAATAGATCCAGATAGAACCACTATTCCAAACCTCTGTCCCAAACATCTGAAAGAAGTAATCCTGAGTGAAATAGGTTATGATCAATATACAAGATATTTTGTCCACAGTGAAATATTTCCATTACATTTTCCTTTTAATTCTTGATCTACTTTGGTTATGAATTGAGGGTGATATGCATCCTTGTGTTAATCATATCCTTTTGTTTCCACCAAGGAAATCAGTATGAAGTTGTCCTAATATTGGCCTTCTAAAAAAATGGGAGTAGAGGACTTCAAATATCAGAAATTCTTCCTTCTGAAAAGGCTTTTGTATTGAGTCTCAACTAAAGTTGCTTGCACTTAGCATTGTGGGGTCTGATACCTCAGAGATGATAACTCTTTCCTTTACTGTCAATTCTTTGCACACACAGTTGCACATTGGAGAAGAAAACATAAGTGAAGGAGGCAAAAAGAGCTTGTTCTGCTTTTAGAATTGAATTGTTATACCAAAGTTCTACTTTTCCAGTGAACATAGGGTAGGTTTGTGGGATGAGATTGTTAAGTTCTTGAAACACTATTTTCTATTGCATATATCTTTCATATTATTGAAAAACTAAATAAATGATCAGAGAAATGAAAAAAGAGAAAGGAGAATTTCAAATAAAGCATTAAATGCCCAGAGAATTGCATTCTGTCTATGACTCTGCTACAAGATGATATGAAATGCTAAAAAACTCATTTAGATGTTTTTGAGGTTCCGAGTAATTGTGTTTTCCCATTCTTTTAACTGCTGAACTGACTGTTCTGAGATTTAACAGTCTAATAGAAAAGTCAACTTTTCCTATTAAGGATATCTGAAGGACATTTCCAAATCTTATTGCTTCAGTGGGCACCTGCATGTAGTGTTCTTAGAATGCTTTAAGATAGATAGCACTTGAGATTCAAATAGGACCTTCTAGCTTTTGCAGGGGAAAATAACAAACCCAACCCCCCCAAAAAACAACAAAAAACCCCAAACCAAAGCAGCAAACAAACAAATAAACAACAACAACAACAAAAACAAACAAACAAAAAAACAACCTGCCTAGTTGTGTTGGTATATTTAGTAGTTATTTCTATTATAATCTAGTAATTGTGTTTCTCAGCACATGGGTGGATTAACATCCTGTCAACAGGATTAATATTCCTGTTTCTTTTGTACACTTTCCACCACATCTAATACCATTTGAATACTTTAAAAAGTCATTTCTTGAGCTTATAGTTAATCAAAGTATAGTCTTGAGAAAAACAGAGTAAGTGCATTCATGGGTCCCATTCATGCTGGCTAGTCCACCTTGATGCTTGCTAGCAAAGCAGAAGCTCATCCCTCATGCTCTCCTCATTTGCAAGTCTCCCCAGGTACCAATACAGACCCCCTCACCCAATTGATAACCCTCCCTGGTTTCAAGGATCCTGCACTTGCCAGCTGGTCAAGCTTGAAATTTGCTGGTGAATATACACACACCTCCCATGCATACCCAGTCTGGGGAGATACAGATCCTGCTCCCCCAGCAGTGGGCACCAGGCATACAAGCTTCAACCTTCAGTCCTGCTCCAGCCATCAGAGCTGAGCCTTACTTTGGTGCCTCCAGCAGCTGGTTTCAGGAACAAACAACATTTCCATACCTATGGCTGAAGGTTGAAGACACTCACTGGCTCAAGTGGCTGACAACGGAGGCCTGAGGCCAGAGCCCCCTACACCCTATAGTGTCTATATGCTTTCTTACTGCACATTGGTTCCTTGTGTCTAGTCCTTTATTGAACTGCATGAGCAAAAGAAATACTTTTCTGAAAAATATGAAGATAAAGTGACTAATTATCTGTTATACATAATCCAAGTTATCATTCTGAATGATGTCTTTCTGAATTTTTCTGGTATTCATTAAATATCATTTAACAAAATCCATAATGATCTACAAAAAAAAAGGTCCAGTTGACATACAAGAACAAGACCAGACCACAAGAACTTCCTTTGTTGTGGTATCTTGGGCATTTTAGAATCTTAGAAGCAATTAAGTAATGTTGGCTGATTTAATCAAATGTACTGCTCTTAAAACACCCCGAAGGCAAGTTAAATCATTTCAGGTTATAAAGAGACAAGTAAAAGCAATCTCCACTGGTACTGAATAAAATGCTTCCTGACAGGACTGTATTTTAAACTGTTTGGTGCTGCTAGCTGAATATAAATATAGGCAAAATAATAAAAGCTCAACAAAACCAAACACAAAAAAAAAACCCAACTTATTCATGGGAACACTGAGACTAAAAATATTTACTTTTTCTTTATAATGCGATATAGGGGTTTACGTGTGTCTGTATGCACAATCCTACATTCCTTTGAAACTGCTATGGACCACCTCATAACAGCATTCTTTTTCCAGATCTGCAGTTCAAAACATACAAGTTTTTCTGGCTGAAATTGACATTCTTTTAATAAAACATGTCATATCATTACAGAAGGAGCCATTTTGAAGTTTAAGTCATACTGCTTTTGGACAATTGGCCTGCCCTTCTAGTTAGACACAATGTATATGAATAAATTCATAGCAAGAAGAATTAAACTCTTTTAAATAATTTATTTACATTTGCACATTTATTTATTTTTTATTTACAAGTTCATTGTAGTTGCTATTGTCTATATTTTACACATTGGTAAACATTGTTTTGTACGGAACTGATGGACGGGTGGAGCAGTTGACGTCATCTACCTGGACTTGTGCAAAGCGTTTGACACTGTCCCACATGACAGCCTTGTCTCTAAATTGGAGAGACATCAGTTTGATAGATAGACCACTCGGTGAATAAAGAACTGGCTGGATGACTGCATGCAAAGAGTTGTGGTCAATAGCTCAGTATCCGGCTGGAGACCAGTAACAAGTGGTGTCCCTCAGGGATCGGTGTTGGGACCAGTCTTGTTCCACATTTTTTTGGTGACATGGACAGTGGCATTGACTGTGCCCTCAAAAAGTTTACGATGACACCAAGCTGTGTGGTTCAGTTGATACACTGGAGGGAAGGAATGCCATCCAGAGGGACCTTAACACGCTTGTGAGGTGGGCTGATGCCAACCTCATGAAGTTTAAATATGACAAGTGCAAGGTCCTACACCTGGGTGGGAGCAATCCCAGGCACAGCTACAGGTTGGGCAGAGAAGAGATTCAGAGCAACCCTGAGGAAAAGGACTCGGGGGTGTTGGTCAGTCAGAAAATGAACATGAGCTGGCTGCAGTGTGCACTTGCAACCCAGAAAGCCAACCGTATCCTGGGCTACATCAAAAGAAGCGTGACCAGCAGGTCGAAGGAGGTGATCCTGCCTCTCAACTCTGCTCTTGTGAGACCTCACTTGGAGTATTGTGCACAGTTCTGATGTCCTCAACATAAGAAGGACATGGAACTGTTGGAATAAGTCCAGAGGAGGGCCACAAGGATGATCAGGGGACTGGAGCACCTCCCATATGAAGACAGGCTGAGAAAGTTGGCGCTGTTCAGCCTGGAGAAGAGAAAGCTGCGTGGAGACCTCAGAGCAGCCTTCCAGTATCTGAAGGGGGACTATATGAATGCTGGTAAGGGACTCTTCGTTAGGGACTGTAGTGACAGGACAAGAGGTAATGGGTTGAAACTTAAATAGCAGAGGTTTAGATTGGATATAAGGAAGAAATTCTTTACTGTTAGGGTGGTGAGGTACTGGAATGGGTTGCCCAAGGAGGCTGTGAATGCTCCATCCCTGACAGTGTTCAAGGCCAGGTTGGACAGAACCTTGGGTGATATGGTTTAGTGTGAGGTGTCCCTGCCCATGGCAATGGGGGTTGAACTAGATGATCTTAAAGTCCTTTCCAATCCTAACTATTCAATGATTCTATTCTATGATTCTAAGATAAAGAAAATAGCTGATTTAATAACACATTCCACCTACTGTAAATATATCAGAACAATATAGTTTGCAAATAAATCTCCCACTTTTTTTTTAATTCAGGAACTAGAACTGCTTGAAAGTGATAGTTATGTTTTTTTAAAGCTCTCTTTTATGCACTTATTCAATTTAGTAAAGTATCCTGTACATCAACATAAATAAAACCAGAAAATTCTTTGACTTAGGAGCACCCCATAAATGGGAGCTGACTAGAAAAAATAAATTATTCCATGTCTTGACCAAAAATCTCCTGCTCCTGAAAACTATTTTTTTTCCCCCATTTCATAATGTGGACTGGAGAAAAAGTTACACATAAATAATGGAAGATGCCATTTCCCTCCATAATTTTTTTTTTAATTATTTCAGATCTAGTCGTGGGTGCCATATGTGGTAAACTAAGAAGATAAAAGACAAGCATTGTTTCTTGCTTTTCTTGCAAAAGTGTGTATTTTTAATATAAAAAATCAGAAACATTTAAGAAGTATGTTGCTTGAAAAATTACCTTGTAGGTGTTGACTGAAAAACCCTAGATGAAAAGATAAGATCGATGAAGCCATACAGCCTTTTTGAAGAACATAAAAGCTTATAAAAAATCTTCACCTATTTCAATTAAAAAAAAACTTTTTTTGCACCCCCAGAAGTAGGAATCTTCTGGAGGCTTTGCCTTTTGGCTTTTCAGGAAGAATATTTATTAAAAAAGAACTTGACTTTGACTACATATGCTATAGGCAAGCCTTGCTTTATGTTTGATGCTGATAGGGGATTTTCAGTATTACACCTGATGGATTTTTCTATAAATAAATTCTCCAGGATTAGACTTGCTTTATTGCATATCTATTTTCTGAGGCAAAGCAGCAATCTAGAGATATGTCATTTATACTATTACAGGCTTACATTTGTATTGAAATGAATGGTGTTATTTTCTTAGCTGATTTGTTTAGACAGTACAGAAATGTATTTTAAAAGGGGAAGATTATCAATACTATTAATCAAAAGGGCTATCAATAATTTATTTTTTCTTTATTCATTTAAAAATCCTAAATAA
The DNA here is from genome assembly GCF_012275295.1 of Melopsittacus undulatus. Lineage (NCBI taxonomy): Eukaryota > Metazoa > Chordata > Aves > Psittaciformes > Psittaculidae > Melopsittacus > Melopsittacus undulatus. The sequence continues at coordinate 25,927,033 of NC_047532.1, read as the reverse complement.
AGTAGAGCAGATATGGATTTGCTAAGTGAAACACACAAAAGTTACTCTACATTGATTATGAAAGTCTGATCCAGAAGAGACATGACACAAGGAGCATGAAAAATATTTAACACACTCAGTCCTTTTCATCTTTCAAGTCCATTGAATTATCACCAAAGTAACATACAGACATAATGAATAAATTGCTCATCTAAGTCTTATAGTGCCTAACTTTAAAGAATTTCATTCTCAGAGGAGTTTTAGTTTGCTTCATTTGTTATGCTGAGCTGCCTAAAATAATTCATGCCTACCACAGCCACCTCATGTGATGTGCCGAATAGGACTTGTGCCACCACCACTCTTACTTGCCCTCCATTCTTTATAGAGAACCTCTGAAGGAAGCATAGTGGCAAAATAAATTTGAGGAGGAAAGAATACTTAACTATGAAACAGTTACTTGACTAAATATTATCACTACTATGTAGACTTCTTAATCATTAACATATATTACTCTTGCTTACATCAATTAATCTCTCATTTCTGCATGCAACACAGATATAAATTATCATCAATATATTCAAAGGAAATATGTAGCAGTGATTTCTCTATAATGATTTTAGATAAAAGACCCTTGATCTCTGTCCATTTTGACATTTTCTGTAGCTTCTAGGCATGAATGCCTGATATTCCCTCTGACTCAGCTGCAGGAAATAAATCATCTCATCTTTTAGACTATGACTCACTGAGCCAATATGTGATCTCAGATTTGTTCACATATTTAATTGCAATTATACAAGCCTTGTACTTTGTTAATAGACTTAATTGGTTAACAAGAAAAACAGCTGTAATAGAATTATTTCTCAAATCTATACCAGGAAAAATACTGCTGCCTATATGTTAGCAAAGTAGAAGGCTCAGGAAAGTCAGGTGGCTTGCAAAGAGCAGAGCCATGAATTCTTCCTATGAAATTAGTTTATTGATTCATGTCATTAGATTTTTGCTGTGAACAAATCCCTGAGAGAAGTCATGTTGTGAAGCAAAGCCACAAACTTTACAAATGTGTTGGAATGTATTTTGAACACTGCTTTCTAATCTCAGTAAGTAACTGCTTTTATTTTTCACATTTTTATTTCATCTAGTCATTACTAGGAGCCAACTAGTTTTACTATTAAAGCTCTTGTTTAACCTAATAGTTTTACTTTTAATGAGTTAAATACAGGTATTTAAATTAAGTTAGTGTGCACTCTGGAGTAGAAATTAACCTAAAATCTGATGAGACAATTAAATAGATCTTCCCTGTCCTTGAGAAAGTTGCTCCGAAGATGTATTAATGTTTTTATTGGCATTAGTAAGGGCAACGTTTTTAAATACCGTGTTTCATACTGTTTCCGTAGAATATTAAAAAAAAATTAAAACATAGTGCATTTTTGAGAAAGAGGATGATAATTGAACTAAGATTGGATATAAGGAAGAAATTCTTTCCTGTTAGGGTTGTGAGGTACTGAAATGGGTTGCCCAGGGAGGTAGTGAATGCTCCATCCCTGGCAGTGTTCAAGGCCAGGTTGGACAGAAACTTGGGTGATATGGTTTAGTGTGAGGTGTCCCTGCCCATGGCAGGGGGGTTGGAACTAGATGATCTTAAGGTCCTTTCCAACCCTAAGCTATGATTAAAAAAAAAACAAAACCAACCTCCCCCCCCCCCATGGTATGTAGCAATTCTACCTCATGAGTAGCAATAAATTCTGCTGAATCTTTATGAATGCTTGCACAAGTAGTACACAATCTTATTTTGTTCACATGGAAATTACTGGGGGAGGATGATCACATTTTGCAAATATTTAATATTTTCAGTATCATTTTGGTTTACATGAAGACAAAATATAGAAAGAATAAAAGGACTCACTGCAGGAAATTCCAAATGATGGTATTTGAGGGGAAAAAAAAGTGATCTCTGGGTCTAAACAGCTGGGAAATTGGATTTCATGTTAGTTGTGTGTGTGCTTCAGGCTCTGCACCAGTGACTACAAGTATCCACAGTAAAGACCACATTTGGTACCATAAACATGGTTCCAGGATGTTCCAATATTTGGCATTTCCAAGGTCTTGGGTTCTGCTTTGCATAGAGTCCAAAACCATGAGCCATCTGAAAGTTGTGGTTACCTGTCAGAGATGAACTCTAGTGTTTTTTCCACATTATCACTTCCAAGTCAACAGCAAAAAATTCAGGCCCCCTTCAGCTGACTTTGGATGATTTAGCACTGTACGAAGATGCTCCTGCTTTTCTGGAAAGCTACTGTATCTTCACAGATCTTTGTGGTTCCCTGATTTGGGGACTGAAGCCTCTGATTTTTGCATAGAAGTCTTCCACAGTCTGATCCATACAAAATATTAAGAGAGAAATGTCATAGTTCATATGGTTCCAACTTTTGTTTCCTATTTTCAAAAAGGACCATCTGGCTGAAGAGAAAGGAAGAAGTTAAAAAATTTCTCTGTGTCCATGACTGATCCAACAACCTGGTAATTTCACAACTGATGCATATTTATTACAGGAAGGAAGGCTGTTCTGTCAGGGTAGTCCAGTCATGCAGTATAGTTCAAGATTTCTAAAATTGTGGGAGTACTCTTTCCTTTACAGTGCTTTTTGGCCTAAAGATACAGTAACCATGTCACTATGAGACACATTATAGCTCATCAGTGTGAATTTCACTTCTGCTGTCATTCATATTTGCAGCAATGGTGAGATGATAGTATTTTATCACAATGCTCTTTTTATTTTATTCCTTTTGGCGACATACAGTGCCAACTTGAACTGAATTACTACATTAATAAAATATATTAATAAGACATGATATAATAAAGCAGTCAATCACTTACCAGTGTGGAAGAAGCTTAAAACCAGATGATTACTTGCAGTTCTCAAATCATTTACTTCTTGCTCAGAGATCTTGCTTCTCCTATTTTAGAGCCAGAGATGACCATTCTAAGTAGCAAAAGGCATAACAAACATAAAACTCCTTAAGTTGTTGCAGCTGTTTTCTACTAAATTCAGAGGAGCTTAAAAGTCAATTTATAGCTCTTTGCTACAAAATGCAAATGTCCATATCTTGCCGCTTAGATCTGAAATAATCCAACTTATTAGTGAAATAATGTAGCATCATATGTTTTCACATTGAAGACAAATCACTTGTTCTATAAAGAAAAAAATTGTTTCTAGAACTTCATAAAATTTTTCATTGTTTTATCTCACTATATAGCATGAGATATATCAGTATTAAGCCCTCTGATTTCAGCAATGCCTGCCTCCTTCCTATTCTCTAAAATCAAGGTAAAATGCACATGGTTGATAATTATATTAATATGTTGATGTAGTGACATATAAAAAGTCAGTTACTTCAGAGGATATGTGACGTGCATTGTCATCTACCTGTCCTTCAGCTTTGTATTGCACTGGTCAAGTAACTTATTAATATGCCCAACTCCTTAAAAATTATTAACTCCAGGAACTTTCAAATAGACATACAGAAAAAAAAAAAAAAACCAACCCCAAAAATATTTTGTTTCAAATTTTTTCTGCTCCAAGGTAAATTGCAAGACTTTGCTCTGTCTTTTGGTATATAGTTCATGGTAGTGACCTCAATAGTTTTCAGTAACTACATGTCCTAGAATTGCTAGGAAGACACTGGGTTCTTCAGTCTTGTTTTCTTGCCCTGGAAATAAAGGGAAAGGCTTTGTGGAAAGTTTAAGGCCAGAGTGGATCACACTGACTGCAAAATAATCTTTTAGTTTATGCCACTGATTAACTAAAAAATAGGATTAAGGAAACGTGAAAGCTGTCTCTTACAGCTGCACTCACCAAATTCTGATAGTCTGGGCCCAAAATAGAGACGATGACCAGGAGGTCTGAAGTTTTATGCATGAGTAATGATTTCCATCTGACAAGATTTTCACACTCGTCTGATAAAGTTTCTCTCAGCTGAAAGTAATGTCTTAGTGTTATTTCCTGTTCCCTTTCCCTTATGTATTTAGAGAAATTTTAAATGGAAATGCTAATTTCACTGTGCTACAAAATATTTGTAGTATACAGAGCTTAGCAACAATGCCTAACTACACTACATCTGTTTTAAACTTTATTGAGACATTTGTGTTTTGCCATAAATTTAGGAAGAAACATTCCTGTCCTTGCCATAAATTAGGAAGAAACATTCCCTAGGGAATTCTTTTAACCTTGCTTGTTACAGGTTTGTAGTGAAATGCAAATGAATATAAATTGTTAACAGTCTACACAGCATCAGGCAGGTTAATGGTCTTGTGTACACTGTAACACTTTGAAAAACTAACACAAGCTATCATTTTCATTCTTTAATTTTAATTCAGAGTTTACTGTCTTCCATCTGTGAAATACAGCTCCAGCTACTGTATATAGAAGAACTGTGTCAGTGGCAATTAATGACATGCTGTTCAATAAAATAATGAAAATCAAGCCTCAAAGTTCTGGTACTCTTAAATGTGTAGGAATGCTTTTCATTCAAAAGTATGTTTAACAGAAAGAGGAAAATCCCCAGTGATTTACTGATGAAACTAAAGCTGTGTGCTGCTGTAAGTAATTTAGTGTGTTTTGGTATATGCTGCACTTGCTTCATGTGCCTTTTTGACTTTTGACATATGATTGATTTTTTTTTTTTTTTTTGTAATTGGGCATCAGAACTGCCATTTGCCTGAAGTTTAGACCTTATTTAAATACCCAAGTGGGAGATTTAAAGTAGAGTTCAAGAAACTGGACAGAAGTAGCACATACTAGGAGCTGTTAATGTAAGTGCTAGTTACAATGGAGCCATGGGTGCTATGTACCCACAGAGCACAGCACCCAGGATTGGAACAGAACTTTGTCTGAAACAGAACACCAGGGTTAGGAACTGAAGTCAAGTGTCAGAGTGTATTTCCTCCTGTGATGCAAACTCATTGTTTTGTGTACGTGATTTCTGTAGCACAAGGTCCAGTCATTAACTGGGTTTTCCTTCATACAATGTCACCCTTTTGCAAAATTGCAATTTGCCAAGAAAAATTATGTTTGGTTTCTTTCATGATGCCAAAAAGGTATCTGACAGCAGAATATGTTGCTGGTCTCTGTAGTCATCCTTTATGAGCTTCATTTGATGCTGTTTTTTCCCCCTGATATGCACAAGGACTTGATTTGAATTTTCAGTTGCTCAGACACGCTTAGTACAGCTATAATAAGCGTTGCAATGAGATCCCTGGTGATTTATCATGGTTTGGATTCAGCTGAGCACTCACTGTATTGCCAAAGTTTTGCAGACATCCTTATGAGGCTGATTACCACCACATAAGAAAACTGTAAGAAGCCTGGCTAGATCGGTGTAGTTGAAATCTTTATTAACGTTTCATTCTTTTTGAAAAGCTGTTTTACCTTTTCTTACATTGGCATATGAAATACTCCAGCTGAATCTGTTAGATCTTTCAAATATGTGTCTCTAATACAGTAGTAATGTCAATTAATACTTTGCCTCACACATGAACCTGAGTGTAAAATAAATGCAAAAATAACATTTGTAATACCAATAGGTTAAAATGAAATATTTAAGTAAATATTTATAATTTTTAAAAGTGAATTGTTTTCCTAGATTCTGCTAATGAAAGCTGAAGCGTAGAATCAAAATAAACACATTGGTTAAACAGAGTGTTTCCAGTTTACAATAATATGATTTGGAGCAGAATTGTGGTCTTTCAGGCCATGTCTTCACAGAAAAAATACATTACACAGGGAAAAATATTTTTTCCTTTTGCCTACCAAACATCTCTGAAAGTAAGCTTGGTCAACAGAAGAACAGGAGGGGAAATATAGGAATTCTTCTGAAGACAAAGGAAAGGCAAGGGAGATCCTGAATCATAGTTTCTAGTCTGAAGTCAATTGCCTGATATTCTGCATTTTCTTGATATTTTGCATGAATGAAATTAGTGTTCAAGGAAAGAAGCAATCCCATATTCACAAGCGAGAACCAAGAATTATTCACATTATGTAATTTTTCATGTACAGGTATGTCACGTCTTTTTTCATAAAATTAATTTTGAATATTTTGGGGTTTCGGTTTGGTTTTGTGTCCTTGACCAACTCAGTAGAATGGCCACAGTTTGCTTCTGCTGTAACAGCAGGCTCTCTAATGGAGAAATCTGATCCACATACAGGCCTTGTGGATGGATTATATTACCTTTGGAGTAAAATTGAACCAGAAAATGGAACTGGAGTATCCCTTTGCCTGAATTAGAAGTCTCACCATGAATGTAATAAAAGGACATAACTACATACTATAAAAAGACTGAGCACTCGTCTCAGAAGTAACATTTCAGTGGTGCAAAAGTTAAGAAGTAAGAAATGCGGTGTTAAACTCCCATCATTTGTGAATATGGGAAGGAGGTTAATAGTAGTTTCAAATTTAGAAGTGATAAATGCTATTTGCAAGTTTGCCATCTATTGCATCTGATTTCTTTTCAAGAGACACAGTGAACTGGGGTGCCTAAACCCTGGATTAGGGTAGGTATTACAGCATCCAAAGGTATCCCTGGCTTTTTCTCATTGTTTCCGTAATGTCTAATTATTATGGCCCTTGCGCCTCTTGCTCTCTTGTAGTGATTCCATGAAGTCTTTCTTCAGCCCCCTCAAGAGGGCGCATGAGAAGAAAAAGGGTCCAGGAAGGAAGGAACCTGAGACTTTCCCCCAAACAGCAGTGTTTTTTGTTCCTCGGCTCTAGATAGTTCCACTGCTTATCATGGAGGCTGCCGTAGACGTCATTTGAAGGTAATTTGGGAAGCTGCCATCCTGTACATTACATTGCACACTGAGGGACAGGCACTGAGGTGCTGCAATGCCTGTTTTCACAATAATGGGCACTTAAGCCTTTGATTGTTGCCAATTTGGATTAGGTATAAGGTGAGAAGTGGGCCAAGAATGGCGACTACAAGGTTAAAGCTACAAACGTTTTCACTGAGATAAAAAAATCTCACATAAATAAATGCAATATAGAAAAAATATTTTCATTAGCAAAATAGAGGAAGCAAGATGTGTTAACAGCCCATAATATACAAAGAAAAACACTGCGGAGTTGCACATGAGGAAAACTGATCAAGGAAGGTGGAAGAGGGAGCTCTATCAAATGTGCTGAGAAGTCTTTCTTGTTAAGTTAAATTTGGAGTACAGCCCAGGTACAAAACAGTGTTAGCCAAAGTCCTCCAGCTGGATGTTACCTTGAGCCAGCAACTAACTATATCAATACTTTTCATTGATGTTGGTCCCACAGAATGAAGTGGCAGTAAAATATCCAACATATGATCTCTTTTATTACTACTGATGCTTTAAGTGACACTTTCCCTAGGCTATCAGTATCTAGTAATTAGTATTCACTACCATCAGTAAGTACTATTTCCACCTGTCAAATTGTATCAATGATTATATTTTATCAGTAATTTCTGCTACCTAATTTAATGCACCCTCTTTTCTGTAGCTACTGCCTCATTCAGAAAAATTTAATCAGCTTGGAAATAACTAAAGTTTTTAATCACAGTTAAAATACTAATTTCTAGAACTAGAACCACCTACAGTACATATTATATTAATATAAATTCCTCAGTATGATGGAAAAGTTACCAGGGGAGAAATCCAAAATGACTAAAAGCTTGATGTACAAACATGGAAGAAATATAGTTTGTATTAACACTTGTTGCTGTAAAGACTCCTGGATTTTTCACAACTCTCTGAAATTTCTCTAAGAAATCACAATGTCATTCCACTTACTATGATCCCAAGAGGTATAGCAAGCAAGTAATTATTTTTGATAACTCTTTCTTTCCCACCCTAGAGCACATTGTGTATACACTGAATATATTTAATATATTCAGCAGCCATTTCTCCTACCTATAATTAGTAGTTAAATAAGTGAAAAATACTGAACAGCTTTTTAATAGGAACTTTTTAAAAATACACACAAGCTGCTGTGTTATTTTCAGTCCTTATTGAAAAAAAAAACAAGTATGTACAACTAAAAAATATTCTGTACAAGTGTCTTGGTCTAAGCTCAGCCAGCAGCTAAGTACCATGCAGCTTACTCTCCCTTGCTACTGGGATGGGGAGGAGAATCAGAAAAAAAAGATAAAACCCTGTGGGTTGAGGTAAGAACAGTTTAGCAATTAAAATCAAACACAAAAAAACAGTAACAGTAACAACAGGAAACAGAGGTATAAAACCTAAGAAAAATAGATGATATACAATAGAATTGTTCACCACCTCATGACCAAGGGCCAGCCTGTCTCCAAACAGTGATCAGCCCCTTTCAGGTAATTCCCCCAGTTTATATATCAGGCATGACATTGTGTTGTATGGAATACCACTTTAGGGTATTCCTTAGTATTGCCTAGTTCAGGTCAGCTGCCCTTGACTGTGCTCCCTCCCAGCTTCTTGTGCCCTTCCTTAATGGCATGAGAGACTGAAAAATCCTTGATCAGGGTAAGTGCTACTGAACAACAACTGAAACATTGGTGTGTTATCAGTATTGTTCTTAGACTGAAGGCAAAACACAGCCCTGCACCAGCTACTAGGATGAAAACCAACTCTATCTGAGCCTAGAGCAGGACAGCAATTAATATCAAATCCTGACTGGCAACTTTTGTGTCTGTTCAGATACAATTTTTAAATTGCTGACATATTAAGTTTTCTTCTACCTTGGGAAAATACGTGTGCTGAAAATGCTGAGAAAACCCTTTCAGTGGTGTTGCCATCAGATGCCGATATAATTAAGTCCCAGAATAAGGTACAGAATGTTAGTGACACAACCTGTCAGTAATTTTGCAGTGATTTATGGTCTGCAACTAACACAAAAGCACCAACAGGACAAGCAATATTGTACACATTGTTAAGAGGAAATGGTTTTCACTAAACTTTTAAAGGGAAATGTTATTGTTAGGTTTTCTAGGTGAGATCTTTTCAAAGATATTTAGGCAACTACAGGTACAAATAGATGTCTGCTATTATACTGAAAGACTCTAAGCAACTTGGTACTGTTCTTTTTATTAAACATCAATTATCTATGAATATTGGTGAAGTAGGTGCAACGTAGAATTCAAAAAGTTCTATTTTCCGGTGAAATGCGTGTTGATAACAGCATTTCCATAAAACCAGTAAGCAGTTAAATACATTTGTAAAATGTCAGCTTGGCTAAAACTAGCTCTGAAACAAATCTATATAAGTATGGTCTACTAGTAGGCAGAAAACACGGATTTATGATGTGTCAGTAAAATGCATTTGCAATAATGAATAACTAAAATCAAGGAGGGTCTTAAGATAGAGAATGGTTTTCTTTAAATACTTTATTATATTGTATTTTCTGTAAAAGAACATACTCAAAGATACTGTAAAAATAATTTCAGGCAACCTTTAATATGCAGCTTGTTTCTCCTCCATTCCTACTAGAATTTTTCTTCTCACACTAAACTATGAAACATTCTCATCTGCCAGTTTAGGTCCCATTACACATTTCTAAATGATGTCTGTTTATGTGCTGTGTTTCTATACATACATAGGTAGCCATTCCTGGTTTTCAGAAAACCTGTTGTGACCTGATGCACTATTTATATGAATGAAAAAAATAATTAAGGCATTAAAGTTTAATTTTATTGAAAAATATCAGGATATAAATTTCACTGTGATAACAGCTGACTCATCAGCTGATACAGAAAAGACCATATGAAAGTCAACTAGCCAGTGAAAGACTAGTCAGCTGAGCAGGTATGATACATTTTGAAGAAGACTTCTTAATAACATTCCTAATAAATGTTGTATCACTCAGCATGGTACAAAGAGCAAACAATGATATAGATTCCTTTGGTCATTTCCACTTTCTCTGATGGTATTTATACACTGAATAGGGACACTTTGCAACAAATAAAAAAAAAAGAAAAAAGCACCTTACTAGAAAAGTAAATTTGTATCTTTCCTATAGTCATTGTAAAGTGCAGCATACCAAATTATGATGCCTTTTGGGTAAGCCACAGAATACAGTATCTTTTAGAAGGGAACACTGCAGCTTCAGGTACATCTTGGTACAGATCTAATCACAGCAGATTAAACTTTCCTCTAGATTTCCACTGCAACTTCTTTTCTTTGGTCCAAAACTGTTTGGTCCAGTTATAAACAGTAACCTGAGATCAATTTGTTTCTTTATCAAAATAGACCAGCTGTGATTTGGTAACATAATTCTCTTACGTGCCACTTCTGATAAAAATAATTGCCCAGTGAACAATCTGGGTCAGATGTTTTAACATCAAATGAAGCCACACAAAGTGAATAGTTTCTTCAGTGTATGTTTGTTATGTCAAGAAACAGATTCTATGGATGCAAAACAATTTAATTATTCAAGTAAATATTTTTCCATTCAGTTCAGTGCTGCTTTCTGCATTGCTTCTCTTATCTTTTACCTTCACCCATTCACACTTCTGACTAAATTACATTAATTCTTGCTCTTCCCATTACTTGAGAATACGTAAAGGTCAGTGGCAGGTGGAGATAATCTCTTATGTTCAGTAATTTTAAGATTACCTTTTATTCCTTTGCCTCTTATTGTTGCCATATAAAATTCTGCAAACAGTGAAACCAGTCCCTTCAGCTCTGTGATGTGCAAGCAGAAATTTCATAGTTACACTGCAATTACACTTTTTCACCAGAAAACAATTGTATTACTGGGAATAAAGTGCAATTACAATCTTGGTAATATAACCTGGATTCTAACATTTATATTTAAATTATAACCTGAACCAGAAAAAAAAAAGACATACACTGTATAAATATACATTCATAGATTCATAGAATAGTTAGGGTTGGAAAGGACTTTAAGATCATTTAGTTCCAAACCCCATTGCCATGGGCAGGGACACCTCACACTAAACCATGTCACCCAAGGTTCTGCCCAACCTGGCCTTGAACACCGCCAGGGATGGAGCATTCACAACTTCCTTGGGCAACCCATTCCAGTGGCTCACCACTCTAACAGGAAAAAACTTCTTCCTTATATCAAATCTAAACATCCCCTGTTTAAATTTTAACCCGTTACCCCTTGTCCTATCACTACAGTCCCTAACGAAGAGTCCCACCCCAGCATCCTTATAAGCCCCGTTCAGATCCTGGAAGGCTGCTTGGAGGTTTCCATGCAGCCTTCTCTTCTCCAGGCTGAACAGCTCCAACTTTCTCAGTCTGTCTTCATATGGGAGGTGCTCCCATCCCCTGATCATCCTCGTGGCCCTCCTCTGGACTTGTTCTAACAGTTCCATGTCCTTTTATGTTGAGGACACCAGAACTGCACACAATACTCCAAGTGAGGTCTGACGAGAGCAGAGTAGAGGGGCAGGATCACCTCCTTCGACCTGCTGGTCATGCTCCTTTTGATGCAGCCCAGGATACAGTTGGCTTTCTGGGCTGTGAGTGCACACTGCTGGCTCATGTTCATTTTCTCATTGAACAACACCCCCAAGTCCTTCTCCACAGTACTTCCATGAATCTCTTCTCTGCCCAACCTGTAGCTGTGCCTGGGATTGCTCCCACCCAGGTGTAGGACCTTGCACTTGGCATGGTTAAACTTCATGAGGTTGGCATCAGCCCACCTCACAAGTGTGTCATGGTCCCTCTGAATGGCATTCCTTCCCTCTAGCGTATCAACAGAACCACACAGCTTGGTGTCATTGGCAAACTTGCTGAGGGCGCACTCAATTCCATTGTCCATGTCAGCGACAAAGATATTAAACAAGACTGGTCCCAACACCAATCCCTGAGGGACACCACTTGTTACTGATCTCCAGCCGCACATTGAACCGTTGACCACAACTCTTTGAGTGCGACCATCCAGCCAGTTCTTTATCCACCAAGTGGCCCACCTATCAAATTGATGACACTCCAATTTAGAGACAAGGATGTCATGTGGGACCAAACCTCACAGCTTAGTGTTGTCAGCAAACTTGCTGAGGGTGCACTCAATCCCACTGTTCGTGTTGCCAACAAAGATGACATCATCTTTATTTTAATAAAGATGAGGTGTATATGCTTTTAAAGTTTAAAAAAAATCAACTGTTTTGTGCTACATTAAAAAAGACCAACATTCATGGATTATTCTGTCATATTTGCAATTTTGGTTTACTTCTAAAGATTTAGATAAGTCTGTTGATGTCAATAGATAATTTAGATTCCATAGAGAAGAGTCTTCAGAATAAAAGTGAAATTGTGATGCATCATCATGTTATGCAAGATCAGGGAGAGTTTTATTTCTGTTACCTGTTCTTCATTCACTTAGTTGAACTTGCTTGCCACAGTGTTAACATACGCCCTGAAGGCACGAGATCTCACTAATGACAATCGGTATCAATTGCTACATAGTGCAGAATAATAATGTAGTATATACATAGCCAATGGCTAGGATTTGTCACTAAGGCTTTGCAAACATGACCGTGTTTCACTTCATAAAAACTTTCTTATGGAGAAGTAAAATTTTCTAGACTTCAATTTCATTTGTGAGATTTCCCAGGACAGAACATATGTTTGTCAAAGTACCAAGGTGTTATTTTAATACAAAACTGCACTTTCTCCAGTTCGCTACAACTAGAGCCTAATATTTTTGGTGCTGCAATAAACAAATGCATCTTAAAATTTAAAGCCAGTAATCACAGTAAGTTTTTTCCTGCACATTAAAAAATGTCATTGGGCTAATTTTTACTTATCTTGTTTTTTTTTTCATGTCATTCAGGCCTTGCTTAATTTGCATGTCATCTTATAATTATGTCAGATGTATTGTCATTTTAATTTTTATCTTAGTCCAGTGCCTTATTCCTCTCACAGCACCCTATCTAGATTGCTGATTTTATCCTGTCCTTGCATGCCTTGTTAGTTTTTGGAGATACTGTTAAAAAAAGAAAATTTACTGCTCAAGGTAAAAATTGTATACGCAACTGTATTTTTCAGATTCTATTCATTGTGCATCTACCTTTTATTCTTTGATACTTCTTTTTCTGCCAGTGCAAAATACATTTGCACAGGATACATAGGAGGATATAAACTGAGATCCCCATGAGGACACAGTTACTCTGTAGACACAAGGCTTTCCCTAATTTAATCGCTCCATTCAAAAATGTAGTTACTCTGAAAAATATGGCTGCATACCTGATAGATAAAAGTTTATCTGCCAAAAAATACAGTAGTGTGAAATAATAATATAAGAATATTGGCCTAATAATCTGCTGTCAACAAGTAGTTGTGAATCTCCTTAGCAACACGAACTAAAATGACTTGGTTATTCTTGATTCAACTGAAAATCAGTGACAATCCATTTTGTTCAAAGAATTTGCTTCTTGTTTTTATATTTGGTGAAAGAAAATTTTCAGCCCATGGAATAAATATAAATTGATTTAAGGGAAAAGTCTAAAAGCCATCAGATAAGAAATTATACTTAGATCAGGAAAAATATTAAATGCTTACCATAATGTCTAATTATGGATTTGGGGTAGCAATGGCTTATCTGAACACTTTCTAATTTGAGTTTTGTGAACCCTCTTATCAAATGTGTCTCAAAGGTTCCATTTAATCTTATACTGATGCCTACCATTGAGCTGTTCATAGTAGCTCAGAAAGCCAACCGTATTCTGGGCTGCATCAAAAGGAGCGTGACCAGCAGGTCTGTCATGGGTTCAGCAGTAGCTCATGCTCTGCCAGGGAGGAGGGAGAGATAGGGCGCCTGGTCTGGGCTAGTCGGGGAGGTATTCCATACCACAGCACGTCCTGCTCGGGGAGGGGACTGGAAGCTGGCTGGAAGGGAAGGGGTTAACACTCCAGGCTGGGCTTGGGGAGGCAACTGGAAGCTGGCCAGGAGGGGAGGGGGGAGCTCTCTCTCTCTGCCGGGCTGGCCTCGTGGTGGCGGGTGGTATCGTATTCTCTCTCCTGTTTGTCTCCTCTAACATTGATTTGTTATTGGTACCGGTAGTTATTTCTGTTATACCTTGATTGCTGGACTGTTTTTACCTCGATCCGTGGGAGTTGTATTCCTCTGGCTCTCCTTCCCATCCCTCCGGGAGTGGGAAGGTGAGGGGGGGAGGGGAAAAAAGGGGGAACTGTGCAGATTTAGTTTAAACCACGACAAGGTTGAAGGAGGTGATCCTGCCCCTCTACTCTGCTCTCGTCAGACCTCACTTGGAGTATTGTGTGCAGTTCTGGTGTCCTTAACATAAAATGGGCATAGATCTGTTGGAACAAGGCCAGAGGAGGGCCATGAGGAGGATCAGGGGACTGGAGCACCTCCCATATGAAGACAGGCTGAGAAAGTTGGCGCTGTTCAGCCTGGAGAAGAGAAGGCTGCGTGGAGACGTACAAGTAGCCTTCCAGTATCTGAAAGGGGCCTATAAGGATGCTGGCGAGACTCTTCATTAGGGACTATAGTGACAAGACAAGGGGTAACAGGTTAAACTTAAACAGGGGATGTTTAGATTGGATATAATGAAGAAATTCTTTCCTGTTAGGGTGGTGACGCACTGGAATGGGTTGCCCAGGGAGGCTGTGAGTGTTCTATTCCTGGCAGTATTCAAGACCAGGTTGGATGAAACCTTGGGTGATATGGTTTAGTGTGAGGTGTCCCTGGCCATGGCAGGGGGGTTGGAACTGGATGATCTTAAGGTCCTTTCCAACCCTAACTATTCTATGATTCTAAATATATGAAAAATAGCAACATCCAATTACCTGTTTAGAAGACTATGAAGACCTTTTGCTCTGTATTCTTATCCATTATTTAAGAAAGTATCTCTCATTCTCTAATAAGGCATTCACTAAAAACTAAAAGCTACAGGTTATTTCTATTTAATTCTGAAATAATTTTACAGCAAATGATCATCTGTGTTAATATAAATTTGATATTATTAAAATATTTCTTGTTTTCTATTAATAAATGTAGAGATCTATAGCAACTTATATGGTTTTCACTACTTTTACTTATTTTTCAGGTTAGTATTAAAAATTTTAAACACATGATTTACTTTCATTTAGAGGGATTCATTTTGGAAAATTACGCAAGTGTCTTTGAGTGTACATGGCAATATTAACTTATCTAAGACCTTAATTTTCCTTTTGTAAATTTCATTAAGGTTTCCATCTATACAAACAATTGATAAATTTTCTGTGATTCCCATAACAAAGGAGAACTTTCTACCAATGACTCAAAAAATTGAAGGTATTTACTTGGTGGCTGTGAAGATGGAGAAAATACCATCTGTCTGTGTAATTACGTTTATAATTAGGGACACTTTCACTACAATTATGTGCTTGGTGCATAAGAGTGGTTCATCGTAAAACTCTTTCTCAATCCCTTTTGCTACAACTCTCTTCATTCAGATAAACTTCCTCACTAGTAGATGTTATAAGCAGAACAGAGAATTTGAGAGAGATATGAAGTCGGTGAATAAAGATATTCCAGTTCTTTGATTACCATCATGCTACCTCATGAATACATACCATTATACAGATTATGAACTCAGTGTGGGAGTATTTGAGCCATGCCAATTGTTTTTGCTCAACCTCTGGCTTACTAGTAAGGTGTGCTCTTTTTACACCTGCAACTCCTACATAGATGTTACATGTAACAAGTATTTGAGATGGTTACAGTAGGAGACTAGAAACTGGATCTAAGAATGCTCCATTTAAAAAACATGTCCTTTGGCTTATGGCCACTGAAATGAGCAGTTATTTTTTGTTGAATTCCACACTATGCCTGTAATAACCTGCAAATATTGGTAACAGCAAGTCCATGAAGATACCCTACCTATGAATACATATGGGATGATGAAAATATGTAATGAACTAGAAATACATAAGACAGAATTTCATAATATGTTCAGTTTTGTCTTTTAAAGTATCAGTCTTAAGCTGTTTAATTCATCTCAGTAACAGCGTGGCCTGGTTCTTGCTTTATTATACAATAATTGCAAAATTTAGGAGTGAGTCCTATTGAGTGAGGAAAGGTACAGGTATTTCACTTAGTAACTTAAATGGCATATGGTATGCCCATCTCAGCTTATTGCCTTCCTAACTGGGTTGTGAAACAAAGGAAAGGAAACAAGCTCTTCCTAGTTGTCTTGTGGCTTCTGTTTTTTGTTTGTTTTTGGTTTTTTTTTCCCATAAAGATTCCTTTTTTTTGCAGTAAGACTCAACTATTACTTTTCTATTGTAATTCAGAGTTTTTGACATCTTTGGGAATCAGGTAAGAAGTGTGATGACTCACTCTATCCAGAAAACTCTGCAATTACAAAAGTAGCTATCCAAATAACCTTTTTCCAAACAAAGTCTAGATTTCAAGGACATGTCTCAGCTCAACATCAATTAATAAAAAGGCCTTTGATGAGGTTTATGTTTTAGTAGAAAATCACTAAGCTTGACATAAACCCAGTTGGATTTCTTGTGTTGCAAGAACAAGAATTACTTGTTGTTTATTCATTTTTATGTCTTAGTCTGTCTCTTGGTTACTATTGCTAGCTTGTTTTCTTCCTTTTTTTTTTCTTTAGATTTCTCCTTTCTAATTCTGTATTTTGAAATATGTAGATCATTGGTAGCTTTTTTCAAGATAAAATTAACTTTTGCTTAAAACGTGCTATATGAAGATGTGATGTTTAAATCTTCTGACAGTTAACTTATCTGAAAATGTTTAAAGTGTTTTGCACCACTATTCTGGTACTAAGACTGAAATTTAAGGAAGTACTAATTTTAAGTGTGTAACAGCTCGTTTTAATCCTTGGATAGTTCAAATTTTAAACAGGTTGATAAGAATCACCTAAGTTAAAGAATGCTGAACAACAAATATATGTGAACTGTCCTCAGAATTTTTCATTATGCTTCACAATATAAAGTTTATCTGCAAGGCTTTGGAAATAAACAATATGACATCATGTCTTCTGTCCCATTTCTTTTTCTGTCACCCAAAAAGATAAGCAAACTATATGTAGCCATTTCCAAGTTATTACTGTGTTAAGAAAATATGTTGTGTTTTAATGTACATGGAAGGTTAAATATCGAATAAAAATTAAAAGGAAAGAAAATGAAAACTAAATTAAAGGAAACTGGAATGGAAGAAATATTCAGCCCCAGGTTATTAAACAACCTACAGTTCTTTCCAGAAGCTGAGGAAGATTGTCTTCAAGCATGGATATTAATACTTCAGGGCTTTGGATTTACACCACTTTGGATAGTGGTAACTCAAAATAATTCAGCCAGCCTGTTTCAAAAATGTTATATTATGGCTGGACTGGCTTTTAGTGAAACTGAAAAAATGACGTTAACATGGGATAGGAAAAAGCTAAATGAACTACCTTATCTACAGATGCTGTGAAGCATTGAAATGTAACCTGTACATTTCATTTTGAGTAGACAGGCTTATCTCAGCTCTAACATGGAAATTCAATTGCTGCCTGGCAGATTTTCTATTCTCCTTTGTTCTACCTCACTATATCAAACCCAGACAAAAAATATTTTAGTGTTGGCTAGTTTTAACAGAAAAAGAAGAGAAAACTTTAGATCTTTATAATAAAAAATTCACAGCAAAAAGTCTCTTTAAATGTTTGAAATAAGTTACTTTTAAAAGATAGTATTAGCTTTCATTTTTCTTCACTCACTTGAATATGAACAGGATTCACTTTAGAGACTATGAAATCAGAATATGAAATCCAAAATTTCAAAGCTCAAGTGCTCATCTGTTGAAGCATGTCTTTCCTATAAAAATGATATGTATGAATAAAAGATATTCTATATCTAGTTTGTTTTACCTTGATTTGTTTTAGAAAATATGTCTTCCAAGTTTACATTGCATGGGATTGAGTGTGCCCTTAGCAAGTTTGCTGATGACATCAAGCTGTGTGGTTCTGTTGATACGCTGGAGGGAAGGAATGCCATTCAGAGGGACAATGACACGCTTGTGAGGTGGTCTGATGACAACCTCGTGAAAATTAACCATGCCAAATGCAAGGTCCTACACCTGGGTCGGAGCAATCCCAGGCACAGCTACAGGTTGGGCAAAAAGGAAATTCAGAGCAGCCCTGCGGTGGAGGACTCAGGGGTGTTGTTCAATGAGAAAATGAACATGAGCTGGCTGCAGTGTGCGCTTACAGCCCAGAAAGCCACCTGTATCCTGGGCTGCATCAAAAGAAGGGTGACCAACAGGGTGAAGGAGGTGATCCTGCCCCTCTACTCTGCTCTCGTCAGACCTCACTTGGAGTATTGTGTGCAATTCTGGTGTCCTCAGCATAAAAAAGGACATGGAACTGTTAGAACAAGTCCAGAGGAGGGCCATGAGGATGATCATGGGACTGGAGCACCTCCTGTATGAAGAGAGGCTGAGAAAGTTGGGGCTGTTCAGCCTGGAGAAGAGAAGGCTGCATGGAGACCTCATAACAGCCTTCCAGGATCTGAACAGGGCCTATAAGGATGCTGGGGAGAGACTCTTCATTTGGGACTATAGTGACAAGACAAGGGGTAACAGCCCTGCTCAGCCTGGAGAAGAGCAGGCTGTGTGGAGACCTCATAGCAGCCTTCCAGCATCTGAAGGGGGCCTACATGGATGCTGGTGAGGGACTATTCATTAGGGACTGTAGTGGTAGGACAAGGGGTAACGGGTTGAAACTTAAACAGCAGAGGTTTAGATTGGATATAAGGAAGGAATTCTTTCCTGTTAGGGTGGTGAGGTACTGGAATGGGTTTCCCAGGGAGGTTGTGTATGCTCCATCCCTGGCAGTGTTCAAGACCAGGTTGGATGAAGCCTTGGGTGATATGGTTTAGTGTGGTGTGTCCCTGCCCATGGCAGAGGGGTTGGAACTAGGTGATCTTAAGGTCCTTTCCAACCCTAACTATTCTATGATTCTATGATTCTATATAACTTTCAATACATCTGGGCTATTTTAGGTTTGTGAATGTTTCCATTGAAATGCTAGTGATGAATGGCAAGATATACATATCTTTCTTTGAAGTCTGACAATGACTGAGAATTAAGAGCTTTCTCTTCTTCTGGTTAAGCAAATACAGATCCCTAAAGCTTTTCAAATTTTTTCTTACTGATTGACATCCTATGCAATTATGACAAAATGAGTCAGCTTACATAGCAGTAATACAAAATTACAAAATTGTTCTAGAGCATTTACTTCTCTAATACATATATTTAAATACATATTTCTATATGTCCCAGTGTCCTGAGCCAAGAGGGCAAGTTTATAGCAAGTAAGACTTACACTTGGTAGGGGTGAACCAGGAGAAGAAGCACTTAAACACCCATGAGTTCTGAGGGAGCTAGCTGTAATTGCACGGTGGGTCTCTAGTATCTTTGAAAAGCCTCAGTGACAGGGACAGGTTCCTCAAGACTGACAGAAACCAAATATCACTCCTATCTTCAAGAATGTCAAGAAGGAAGACCTGGGAATCTACAAGCCATCCAGACTCACCTCACCCACTAGGAGAGGGATGAAGAAATTATTTTCAAACACATGAAGGACAAAAAGGTGATGGGGAGTAATCAGCATGGATTTTCAAAGATGAAATTGCGCTTGACCAGTCGAATTGCTTTCTACAATGAGGTGACTAAGTTGATGGATGACGTGAAAGCAGTGGATGTTGTTTACCTCTTTAGTAAGGGCTTTGATGCTCTCTCCTATAACATCATCATAGACAAGTTGATAAAGTACTTTTGGAGATAAAAGAACAGTGAGGTGGATTTAAAACTGCCTACACAACCAGGTCCAGAAGGTCATGATGAGAAGCACAAAGACAAGTTGGAGAATAGACATTAGTTGTGTACCCCTGGGGTCAATACTGGAGCTAGTACTGTTCGACATATTCATTAATGATCTGGTCACTGGGTTAGAGTACACTTACAGCAAGTTCACAGATGATACAACACTGGGAGGAGGGTCTGATATACCATATGGCTGTGCTGTGTTCAGACGGACAGGCTTTGACAGGCTAAAGAACTGCACGGAGAGAAACTTAATGAAGTTTAACAAAG
Organism: Melopsittacus undulatus; assembly: GCF_012275295.1. Lineage (NCBI taxonomy): Eukaryota > Metazoa > Chordata > Aves > Psittaciformes > Psittaculidae > Melopsittacus > Melopsittacus undulatus. The sequence continues at coordinate 25,906,991 of NC_047532.1, read as the reverse complement.
GACACAGGGACAATAACTCTGGGCACCAGTTCAACATGATAGCTGACCAGCTAGAAAGCAACTTTGCTAAAATGAACCTCAGGGTCTTGATGGGCAACAAGATGACTCTCACAGAAAAAAGACCGAGTGTATCCTGGAAAGCATTATGTAGAATGCTGGTAATAGGCTGAGGGAAGTGATCCTTCCCCTCTACTCAGCAATGATGAAGCTGCATCTGGAATTCTGTGTTCAGTTCTCAACTCCCTAGTACAAGAAAGGTGTGTACTTACGGAGTAAGTCCAGCATAAGATCACAAAGATGATTAAGCGGCTGGAACATCTTCCATATGTGGAGGTGCTGAGAGAGCTGGCACTGTTCATTCTGGAGAAGAGAAGGCTCAAGAGGCTGTTACCCAAGTTCATAAAAAGCTGATGGGGAGGGAATGAAGAAAATTGTGATCTTCTGAAGATCCCTTAGGAGACTTCCTCTGATTTCTGATAAACTCACTGACACAGAGAGAAAACAAGTAATCATTTCCTGGAACAACTAGACTAAATTTACTAGTATTTACAGACCTGTGTTTAGTTCTCACCAAGTTTTCCAGGTGCTGATAGTATCTCTAAAGATAACATGCCCACAATCTTCCACCTAGTATTATAAGACAGAAAACTTAATATTTACAGAAATAAGATTTTTTTATCCATCAAATAACAAATATTCTTTTAGATTTTTTTTCATTTTTCATCTCTCTGTGCATTTCCTGAGAATTTCAGCTTTCTTTGTCACTGTTAAATGCTTTTCATGATTGAATGTCTTCTTCCTACAGCACTTTTTCTGCTGCTTCTTCAGTTTGTATATTTTTAATTGTTATTTTGCCATCATTTAATTTCACAGTTCCTAACATGACAGAAAGAAGAGTTTTGTGTATTTCTTTGTATGCATTTTGTTAATTTAGAATTTCAAATACAATTTTCTAGCCTCTCACAATATGAGGCTGCTATAGTCATTTTTTCAATGACTGTATAGTCATAGTGACTTTCATGATAGCATGAATCACCTTGAAAATGTTGTGGATTTTTTTATACCCAGAATGTCTTCTCTTCCCTCTTTTATATTCAATTGTTTCTATTTTTATGCTGTATTTTATTTATTAGTTTATTTAAATTATCTAGTTGTTAGCCAATGAATTTTAGCCTATGAAATTAGCACAGAAACTATGAAGCCTGAAAACTTGCATCAGTTTATGTTTGCTCTGTCACTGCACTTCATACATAGTACATCAAAGTCTTAAATTTATGTTCTTGCTAGCAGAACTTGAAGTTCTGTGTCCTCAGTATTAGCAGTCCTATTTTCTTTCTCAATAGCTATTCTCAGTTGGCTTTTTTTTTTTCCTGGTAACCTACCATACCCTTTTTCTCCACAGAAGTGGTGAAATGCCTGCATCCTTAATTGTATACAGTTTGCAGGTTGAAAAAGTAATCTGGTGAAAATAAGATTAAAAAAAAAATAATTGCTTCCTTTGTAGCATTTGATTATTAGACCTATTACATGTTTCTGCTCCTTCTGCTACTTTGCTTTATCATTATCTGAGCTAGCCATTTTTTTCCAGATTGTCTGTTGTGTTTATTTATAAACAGCCCCTAAAATTATGCAGATTATGTTCTTTGTCAATGCCTTTCAAAAGAGATATAAGGTTGAAGCACCCAGTTTCTATAATGATAAGGTCAATAGAAGCAGCTAGGTAGAAAATAAAATTTAAGTGATTGATTTAGTTAGTGAGAAAATCTTGGAGGATAATGCCTTTCTATTAATAAAATCAGATAATTGTTAGCAAATATGTTAGCAGAGTCACTATTAGCTTACAGTCTTTTCCAGTCTATAAAAAGGAATAAATCAGATAAATTGCTAAGAATAATAAGCATACTCTGTTAATGAAATTTATCAGTACTGCCTAAGATTCACAAAGCAGAGCTCAGTGTTCCTATGATTGCTAATAGTGAGGCTGCACCTGGCGCTGTATGACCTCTTGTACATGAGAGATAATGATAAATTGGAAAGAGTACAGTGGAGGATCAACAAAATGCTTGGTGGTTGGAACATGTGAAGTATAAGGAGAATCTAAGAGACCAGGGTTTGTGGAGCCTGAAGGGGAGAAATCTCTGAGGCAGGAGGTGGGGCAGAATGTGCTGTCTTAACCCTCTGATGTATATTACAGAGGAGATGGAGCTAGACTCCACTGAGATTTGCCCATCAAAAGGGAGTGAGGGAATGAGTTGTAGCAAGGGAGAATTTTCCTCATAAGTATGGTTCAACACTGGCACAGGCTACCTCAGGAGGCTGTAGGATCTCTCAGTCCTTGGAGGTCTTCACAGCTCTAGGGAATAAGGCCTTGAGTTACCTGTGCTAGCTTTTGGCTGGCCCTGCTTGGAACAGGAGGTTGGACTACAGAGATCCTTCGGAGGTCCCAGTCATCCCCATTTATTTTAGTATGCTAGATAAAGCCTGCTAGGCCTTTCAGAGCAGAAATAATCACCTGCAGTAGCTTTTGTGAAACTGGAAAATTTTAGTAAAGACCCACTAGGGTGGAGTCCAAGCTACTTCATTCCAGACCCTAGTGTCTCACTATAATGCTTAGGAGTCATTGCTGTATTTTAATTCATACCTTTACACTCAAAGTAGCAAGCCTTTTCTTTTTTCTTTTATTTTTTTTTTCCATCTAACTCATTCTCCATACAATTACTTAATACTTGTAGGAAATTTATGTCTATTAATTTTCCAGTATACCATGGGAATCTTTGGTTTTATATACCTGTGAAAAGATTGTTTATAGAGAAGTTACAGTACTACAAATAGTTAAAATGACTTTGACCTGCCATATAAAATAAAAAAAATTATTTTTTTCAGAGCTTTGCCGAAGTTTCACACTATTTTCAGTTCACAAATAAGATGAAACATGATCTGCTCATGCTTCACCAATAGAAAATAATTAGATATCAGCAGAAAAGCAGTGAACTATAGCTGTATTTTTCATTTAGTGTTATTCATTCCCTTTCCTTCTTATTCTTAATACTATATTCAAGTATCTGTTCTTAGACACAGTTCCTTCTATAAGAATGAGGTTGATTATAGGAAACAGACTCTTAGATGCTTTAGAGCAAAAAAGATTACAAATCATCACCCTATATAGCTCATTTCCTTTACAAGAGGTTACCTACATTTGTGTTTGTAATCTATGAGAAAAGTTTTAACCTCTTGACATTATAGTCTTTCAAGAAACTTTTCAATTGTTGCTGCTTGTATAGCTGTTGCAGCATTTTAAAATGCATCACCCTCTATAGTGTGAAATTTGCATATTTTTTTTCTTTTTTTGTAGTAAAGAGATAAAAAAAAAATCACCCATAATACTCAACTTCTTAGGACTAATTTATGTGTGTATCTTCTTATTTCACTTATAAAAATCTGAAAAATATCCATCTGTGGTCCACAATATGCTAACATATACGCTTGCATACAACATTTCATATATTTGATTTGCTCTTTTTGTAGTTTTTATGTTATCTTTTTCCTCAGTAATGGACTACTGCAGCATTTTTTCTTAAAACAACATTACTGTGAAAAAAGTTTCCCAGAATATTAACACTCAAAGGCAGCTGATATTGATATGACCTGTTCTTCCTCAGAATTGGAACAGCAAGTGATATTTTACCATGCACTACTTCAGCTGTCTTAGCAAGATGTCATTCCAAGAAAAATAAAATTAAAACCACATAAAATAAATCCCTTTTCCTCAAGGTATTGTACCGTTGTGTCCTTTATTGTCGTTATCAACAATGAAGTATTAATATCTGGCCTTGACTGTTTATTACCTCATTGGCTGGAACTACTGAAATCTGGCCCTGCAAGATTTCCTTAGTTTATATCTAAACTGGGAACTAGTGAACACTTGTTGATCCTCAGGATTTAGGCAGGAGTCTTACATATGCTCCTCCTTACTGTGTTATTCCTCTAAAGGACAAGGTACAATTATTTGCTAAATCTGTTCCTCCATTTCTTAGGTGTTTTTGTGCTTGGGTTAGTTTTTCTATGTTTGTTTGATTTCCTTCCATAGAAAGGAAACCCATATACTCTGGTAGAATTTCAGTTCTATATTCCACACTTTGATCAGAGGACCAGGATTGAAGAATGGGCTTTGAATTTACCCCTTCTTGATTAAACGGTGATTCACACACACCAATTTTCCTCCTGATTTTCTTCCAGTTCTGGTGAAAATCATGCAATAAATCAGTATCTAGCAATAAATTAAATTCATCATGTAATTGGGCAGCTTCTCTTACATTCTGCCTGCCAATCCATCTCCTGTAGAGCTACTTATGCCATTTCAGACTTTCCAACAGCTTTGAACACATACAACAGTTTAAAAATATGTCAAATAAATAATTCATTGTTTCCCTTCCGAACCAGCTCATATGCCATAGTGGTCAAAGGTACAGGAGGGAGAATATTCAGATTTGTCATGATAAAAAGAATAAGTTATAATGGTTTTGTGAGTCATCTGTAATAGTCTTAGACCCTCCAAATTGTAAATGGTTAACTTATCAGTGAGGTATAGAATTTCCACTTTGTCCTGGAAATGTAACATATAAGAGCTCTTCATCTCTCTTCATCTTGATTTTCAGACCTTTTCATCACTAAACCATTGCCTAATAGTCATGCTACAGCATATGTAGCATATGTAGATAGCATAATAATCTAGTTATGGTTTATGACTTGGCATAGCTAAAGGTGATCTGAAAACTTGGTAATGCATCTCTCCAAAAAAGATCTCATCAAATCTTCATGTGTGTGTTACTGTGACAAAAAACCCTTACACTCAGAAGCTCATCATGTTTTATTAGATTGTGTTTGAATGTTACCATGGTTTTAGTAATAATATTACTGTCTCTGGAGTAAGAGAAGCAGTTTCTTACAATACTGCATCAAATGGACAGCTAGATTCCAGTATCATTACATATCCAAGATGTAGAAGACTGATTGAACCTCTGTTCATTGCCATGTCATCATAGATAAAGTCAGTGGGCAGTAGCAAGGCCACTGACACAGGATATATGGATTTACCTGGAGAACTTTTTAGTTTCAGAAAATGTATTTCTTCAATAAAGGGAATACAGAGAAATTAAGTAAGCTGGGGTGAAATTGCCGCTTGTTCTTACTTTTACAGCAGGAGTGCTATGCCCCATTTAAAGACCTGGAGACAGTGGAAGCTGGAGGAAGAAAGGTACATTTAGGGTTTATAGCTGAATATGATATAATGCAGCTTCTTTGGTGAAAATCTAAGTGACAAGTTAATAGTGAGGACCTCATAACTCTACCATTAGCGGCAAATTGCTAAGAACTCTGTAAAAGAAATAGGGCATTCTGTATGCTTTGGAAAGTAACTATAAGAAACAGATTTATATGCATTTATTCTGCAGTTATTCTGTATAGCGTGGTTGGCATGTTACATGCAATCCATCTGACTGACAGTGACTGTACTGTCACTTTCAGTGTAGAAATAAAACAGCCTGCTCTTTAACTCAAGGATCGTGTCCCAAATGCTAAAGGAGACCTTTGTATCAAAAAAAAAAAAAAAAAGAAAAGAAAAATCATCATCAAATGTAAATCAGCTTATGCTTTCTATCACCAGCATCAATAAAGTTGGCTGTCATACCAATGAATATTTAGACCATTAATGCTAACAGACTTTTAAAAATAGGCCTCACAAATATTGGGCCAGAATATTTTTCTAATTTCTAAAATTACTAAAAAAATAATTACAGAAATCTAAAATAAATGGGATTGGCAGGGACCACAGAAGGTTGTCTCTAGTCCAGACTCCAGTTCCACACAGAGGCAGCTCCAGAGCTAAAACAGGTTGCTCAAGGCCTTGTCCTCTAGAGCTGTAAAAACCTCAAAAGACTGAGATCCCACATGTCATCTTGTATTATGAAGCATCTTCTATCCACAAAATATTTCTTCTTCCCAATGGGTCATATAAGCTTCCCTAAACATGAAAAACATCACTGAGCTTAGGTAGGCTGTTCAGTTGAGTTTTGGTTGTTGCCGGAAAAATGCTGATTTGGTACCTATAAAAAAAAAAAGGAACTAAAAATACAGCATTTGTCCTAGAAAATGTGCATATATGCATCTTATGAGCATGTTCAACATTCAGCAAGTAAATTTTTTCCTTTGACAGATAAGTATTTGAATTCTGGTGGAATAAAGAGGGGTGTGGGTTTGCAGGTGATTATGTGCTTTTTTTTCTTCTACAGGTCAAACTCAAATGTCTAGATTATTCATGAAGTTTTCTCATTAGAAGACTGAGTACAACAGACTTTAGCAAAGAGAACAGATATCAGCTTGGTGTTTAATAAATGTGTAATTTTGGCCTTATTTTTGAAACACAGTTTTATCTTAAGCACCACAACTTAAGGACTGGTAATTTTTAATGCACTATCAGTCAAAGGAACGTTTCCTCATTGAGAACAGCAAATAAAATCATAGAATCATAGAATAGCTAGGATTGGAAAGGACCTCAGGATCATCTAGTTCCAACCCCCCTGCCATGGGCAGGGACACATCACACTAAACCATATCACCCAAGGGTCTGTCCAGCCTGGCCTTGAACACTGCCAGGGATGGAGCATTCACTACCTCCCTGGGCAACCCATTCCAGTACCTCACCACCCTAACCGTAAAGAATTTCTTCCTTATATCCAATCTAAACCTCTGCAGTTTAAGTTTCAACGCGTTACCCCTTGTCCTATCACTACAGTCCCTAATGAATAGTCCCTCACCAGCATCTCTGTAGGCCCCCTTCAGATACTGGAAAGCTGCTATGAGGTCTCCACACAGCCTTCCCTTCTCCAGGCTGAACAGCACCAACTTTCTCAGCCTGTCTTCATATGGGAGGTGCTCCAGTCCCCTGATCATCCTCATGGTCCTCCTCTGGACTTGTTCTAACGGTACCATGTCCTTCTTATGTTGAGGACACCAGAACTGCACACAATACTCCAAGTGTGGTCTGACGAGAGCAGAGTAGAGGGGCAGGATCACCTCCTTCGACCTGCTGGTCACACTCCTTTTGATGCAGCCCAGGATACGGTTGGCTTTCTGGGCTGTGAGAGCACACTGCAGCTGGCTCATGTTCATTTTCTCATTGAACAACACCCCCAAGTCCTTCTCCGCAGGACTACCATGAATTTCCTTTTTGCCCAACCTGTAGCTGTGCCTGGGATTGCTCCCACCCAGGTGTAGGACCTTGCACTTGGCATGGTTAAACTATCCGCTAACAGCTTCAGAGTGTGATTTAGAAAGCCGTATAAAATTTGTCTTTTCTTCTTCCTATACTGAAAGGATGAATATTACATTATGGTGTTTAATGAATTTATTAGATATTCCGTATTAACCATATGAAAGTATTGTTCCAATGGACAATACCTGGAGTAGATTGCATACTTCAGCTTGCAATCTAGATACCTGAGTTTTAGAAGTCTGAAAGTTTTGGCTGTTACAAAGTTAAGACTGTTAAATAAAACTGTTTCAGGAGACAAATATGTATTGAACTCCTTCCTTAGAGCTGGATCTCCCCTTTGACCTTTAGGAGGAGTGACCTTCATGCTCTTTAACAAACCAACCACTTCTACCTGCAAGTAGTGGTAGAAAAGTTTAGTCTCTGATGAGCCAAGCCTAAACACAGGTGAGAGTTCACTGAGACTAGTGAACTCTGAGAATTTAATGTTTCTTTAGGAGACTTTTATAGGCCTTAGTAAAACAGTTCCCAGATAAATAAACCAGTTTTTTACCTTGAGGCTGTCTTTCATTAAAAAAGAAAAGCTAAAAAAACACGGCAGTGAACATATGCATTTTATAAATTGTAATGTTAAGTTTCCCACAGAACAATCAAAGTAATTGGTCCTAATTTTATGTGCCTCCATATTTGGGAGCTCCATATAATGCATCTTCTGAAACACAACATCCTTAACAAAATAAATACATAAGGCAGCTATTGGCTCCAGTGAAGTAAGATCATAAAGTGGCCTATAATGCTTACTTCAGTAAGAATGTCAGAAACTCAGGGTTTTTTTTTTAGTTTTGAAGCTTTCTGTTGCATTAGCAGTTTTAAACAATCAATCCCTGGTATTTTTGGTCAGAACCAAATTACTTCAACATCAACTGCAGGGTTGCTCTTTTTTTCTCTTTCCTGTTAATTTTCTGAACAATCATCAGGAAATTTTTTTTTCTGTTTTACTATAATACAGAAGCTGCCATTTAAAATAAAACTCTCATTCAGATTTTTATTTTGATAGCTCTGCATTTTTTATCTCAAAACCATATTTGCCCAAATAATAATGAATAACTGTGGTTTTCTGTTTAAAATGAAAATCATAAATATTCAGAAAGTGGTTCTGTATAGCTGGATCAGTCTTACATAGCAAGAAAGTATGTCATAAAAAAAGTACTTGCATAACAAGATGATGAAGAATGGCTTTATAATCACATGTGATTATTAGTGAATCTGACTCCAAAATTACATATGTGGTAAACCCCAGGGGTCTAAATTAATTCTCCTGTTGGCTATCATGTCCAAAATGGTGGTATCTTTACAGGAAAGCTTGGGAAAAGAGTAGAAGTAAGGTAAGCAAGATGAGTAGGAAAGAAAACAAGACCGCAGTTTTATTCCATTATAGCCCCAGTGTCTGCTCCTTTAGTGTTCCTTACCATCCATCTCAGCCTCATTTGTCACATTGCTCTCCAAATCCATACCAACTGGAAGCTAAATATCTTGTCATCATGCTTCCAGCCCACTTGGTTGCCACTGCAACATTTAATTTTGTCTGCACTGCTAAGAAGCTGTAAGGTATCACTGGCACTGTTATAGACAGGTTTAATCCCCATTGAGACCGATAGCTTTAAGCACTATCTTTTATTGTAGAAATCTGAGATATAATATATTTCTGTCAAAAAGAAAGGCAGCAGAGTAATTTGTATGCACTGAACTCATAGGGTTTATGGATTATTTTTTTTTCATGTTTTCATGCTTGTTTTCTTTTCCCAGCTAATTACGTAAAAGAACAATACCTGAGGGGGAAAACCCTCAATATATTTTTCAAAAAGTATTTTAGCAGAGAATAACATAGCTTAGCGGCTGTTAAAACTACATGTTGTTAAGCTCTCTTGAAGCAGAGCATAGCCTGAGAAGAAAAATACAGATACCAGCAGATTTTTTTCAGCTTACAAGTGAATGCTTTATACAAAAATGTATCTGAAAATTCTGAAAGATCAAAAAAACTGCATCAAAGTGGTGTTTCCACTCAAGTCATAAAAAGATACATTCTCAGTAGGAATAGATTAAATTACCGAATTTAAATAAACTAAATCAATCATTCATATCAGCTGAAGACAAGATTAATTTTGTTATGTTGATGGGGTTAAGAAAACATATCTTTTTCAATAATATTTTCTGGTAAGTTTTGCTAGTAATACCATTGTCAGTACATATATACTATATTATGCCATCTTCTGTATTGGCATCAGTCTTTGCTATATAAAAGAAACACTAGAATGACAAAATCTTACCAGTCTTTTGAACTATTGACATGCTTTACCATAGTACTTTTAGTCTTTTCAATCATCTGTTAAATTAGGTGGCAAGCTACTGCAACCGCCTATTTATGTTTAGCCTTAATATATACCAGTTCTGACAGAGAAGTGAGCTGGTATAAGGACAAAATTCCAAAACAAAATTTATTATCCCACTTCATTATATGTACCTATCCACTATAATGCTTTGATGATATTTTTTCACACAGTAGATAAGAAATGTTTTATTTTCCTTATTTTGCAGAAAAACACTTGTATTACTTTGCATTAGTTACATTTATAAATGAGCAATGTAGAACGATCAAAGTAGTCCATATGGGTGACCAGATCCTGCCATCAGCTACAACATAGAAGCTTTTATAAAGCACATGAAATTAGCTGAGATTTGCACAAGTATAAAGAATCAATTAACTTAAACCCCAGTTTTCAGATAGCTAATTGGAGAAATATATGCAGCGATAAAAAATGTTAATTATTGTGGAATAATATAGTGCAGATAAATGGTTTCTTCTTTCATTCATTATTTTTATTTCTTTAGAGATCATTCCCTGGACTTTCTTTACCTTAATTACACAAATTCAAGGTTGGTGCAGTCAGCTGTAAAATTTATGTTTATCTATCTATTCTTATATAGCATACTGTTACTCTTATTAAATTGAAACTTAGACAACTCTGTTTTCACTGATGTTATTTTACTTGCTGTCAGAGAATGTCCCTACAGTTGTTTTGTCTTTAATGTTATATGGTCTCTATAGAAAAACAAATGGGGGAAAAGAAAAAAAGGAGAGTGAAAAGTCTCTGAGAAATTCCATATAAATGGGACTATTTTTTGTCTGCTTTGAATCCTATATTTTAATCAAACCACGTAACGTCTTTTTCCAAGACAGTGAGGAATCGAATATGTGTGGTAAATAGATAATGTCAAGATATTGGTTTTCTTTATTTTTTTTTAAATCTATCTTAGATTCTTTAGTAGTAGGCATTGAAATCCATTTTGCTGTAATTTACACAGCAGCAATCAGGGTTTGACAAGATGGCAGAGCTATGTGTAAAAAGTAGTTATGTTATGATTTATTATTTGTGTACTTATTGACGCCTAGTAATGTTCAATGAAGTTAGAGCCCTTAGAGAAAAGTAATTCCAGTGCCAATAAATTACTGATCTAAATCTAGAATATCAGGTAGAATTAATGAGGTTGTGGGGCAATATTGACCTTCAGGGTCTCCAAGGATACGCTCGGTAAGTGATATAACTGTGTCCAAGTGGAAAATAAAGGACTGAGCTGACTTCTGGCAGTCTAACTCAGGCAGGACAGGAAATAGTTGTGCTAGGACCAGACTAATCAGAGGTATAAATGTGATTCTCATGCCCTTCAAACTTTTAAAACAAAATTGATCTGCATGCTGATGGGAAATTAGTCTTAAGGAGACTGTTAAGAAGACAGCAAACAAGAAAGAGAAAGTTAAGGCACCTTAAAGAAACAAGTTAAAGGAAGACATTAAGAGGCAAAAATCTCAGCTAGGCTCCTTCATGCCTGGCTTTCTGTAATCTTCCTAAGGCTGAAAACCTTAAGATCCCAGTTCTTTAATGAGGAATCCCTACCAAAGACTAAAGATGGATCACCATTCCAAGTATCTGACCAGAAGAGAAAAATCAAGCTATGTCTGTACTGCATATCTTGAAGGCTATTCCACTTTCCCAGGTCTGATAGTGCACCCTGGTTGCATCCCTATTCCAGATCTCTCAGTTGTCACCAGAAACCTTTCTGGTCTGTGCATCCAAATTGTTGTTTTTCTATAGAAAGATCCCAAGCTGAGTGGCAAGTGAGAAAGGTTGGAGTACACCGCAGCTCTCCTCAGTTAGTGCTGGCATATGCAGATGTGAATAGCTGCCAGGAGCAAAACAGAGAGAACAACGGCAGGGCAAAGGCAGAATACAGAAATGCTATAAAATTCCTACTTGTAACTTGGAAATAAGCTGGGTCTGCTTCATTGGCTTATTGAGAAATGTGGTGGCATTTTCACAAATCTTATCAAGTGCTGTGGTCCTTCTGCCCCATAAAACTTGCATTGCTTTGAAAAGCTGACTGTTTCACAGATCTTTTGAGAGGACGGGCAGGCAATAAAGCCAATGGGGAATGTCTAGTTAAACAAAAAAACCCAAAAAAACAAAACAAGATAATTCACCCCACAAATCTGTTCCAAGTAGCAAAGCAAAGCTGTGTAGGTTGTAAGATACTGAGTGACCCCTAAATAGCTTCACTTGCGAATACCTGTGTTGCCCTCTGGAGCAACAATTTTCCGTCAGATTTGCCAGAGGATGGGGAGAAAGTTGTTGCAAAGAATTACAGAGAAGAATTACACAGCCCAAATATAATTTTTAGTCATGTCACTTGAAACATATTGCTAAATTTGGTGCTAGTTTTGTCTGGAATAGAGTTAACTTTAGTTATAGCAGCTAGTCTGGGATGACGTTTTGAATTTGTGCTGAAAACAGTGTTAGTAACACAGGGATGTTTTAGTTACTGCTGAGCAGTGTTTATACAGAGTCAAGGCCTTTTCTGCTCCTCACACCACCCCACCAGCAAGCAGGCTGGGGGTGCACAACGAACTGGGAGGGGACACAGCCAGGACATCCTACCACGGAGAAAGTGAGTGTGTGGCTGTGTGGTGCTTAGTTGCTGGCTGGAGATTGTAATGTTTCTTTACTCCCAGAAATTATTTCACCAATAATTAAAGTGATTATGTGTGTAAAGTCTGTTTTATCTTTGTATCTGGAGATATCAGTTCCTTCACAGATACTGTAATTCAGTATTTTGTTTATTTACTCAGGATTGTTTCTATTACTTTTCACATTAAAATAATTTGACATCATTTATTTCCAATTGCCAAGAAGGAAGAGAAGCATTAAAAAATTGTTGACTGTTATTTCCTGAGTAGCACAATTTCACAGATCAACTCTGCTTAGAATCTCAGACTGGAAAAAATATTTTTAAAATATGTCAATATTTTGATTTTGAAACTTAGAAGTTATATGCTACATGGTGGGATACTAAGCACAAATAGCTATATACCTTTTCAAATTGATGGTCTTTTATTTCAGCTGCATTAAGATTATTAGTTTGGGTTTTTTTTAAAGTGGTAGAAACTGACCTGTTAATATAACCTGAGGTGAGTCAACCTTGGCTGTCTACCAGGTGCCCACCAAGCCCCTCTCTTACTCCCCCTCTGCAGCAAGATGGGAGAGAGAAGATATGACATGAAAGCTGATGGGTCTAGATAAGGATGGGGAGATCACTCATGAATCACCATCATGATTTGGTGGCCTTCTATGACGGGGCTACAAAAGTGATGGACAGGGGTGGAGCAGTTGACGTCATCTACCTGGATTTATGCAAAGCGTTCAACACTGTCCCACATGAAAACTATTGTGGTTTACTCCTTTGTTTCTCCCCCCCCCCCTCCTCCCCCCCCTTCCCACTCCCAGAGGGATGGGAAGGAGAGCCGGAGGAATACAACTCCCACGGATTGAGGTAAAATCAGTCCAGCAATTAAGGTATAACACAATCACTACTGCTACCAATAACAAATCAATGTTAGAGGAAATAAACAAGGAGAGAGAATACGATACCACCCGCCGACAAGAGCCCACCCTGGAAGAGAGAGCTCACCCCTCCCCTCCCGGCCAGCTTACAGTTCACTCTCTGAGCCCAGCCCGGAGTGTTAACCCCTTCCCTTCCGGCCAGCTTCCAGTCCCCTCCCCGAGCAGGACGTGCTGTGGTATGGAATACCTCCCCGACTAGCCCAGACCAGGCGCCCTATCTCTCCCTCCTCCCTGGCAGAGCATGAGCTACTGCTGAACCCATGACAACATCCTTGTCTCTAAATTGGAGTGTCATCAATTTGATAGGTGGACCACTTGGTGGATAAAGAACTGGCTGGATAGTCACACTCAAAGAGTTGTGGTCAAAGGATCAATGTCCAGCTGGAGATCAGTAACGAGTGATGTCCCTCAGGGATCGGTGTTGGGACCGGTCTTGTTTAATATCTGTGTCGCTGACATGGACAATGGAATTGAGTGCGCCCTCAGCAAGTTTGCCAATGACACCAAGCTGTGTGGTTCTGTTGATACGCTAGAGGGAAGGAATGCCATTCAGAGGGACCTTGACATACTTGTGAGGTGAGCTGATGCCAACCTCATGAAGTTTAACCATGCCAAGTGCAAGGTCCTACACCTGGGTGGGAGCAATCCCAGGCACAGCTACAGGTTGGGCAAAAAGGAAATTCATGGTAGTCCTGCGGAGAAGGACTTGGGGGTGTTGTTCAATGAGAAAATGAACATGAGCCAGCAGTGTGCACTCACAGCCCAGAAAGCCAATAATATCCTGGGCTGCATCAAAAGGAGCATGACCAGCAGGTCGAAGGAGGTGATCCTGCCTCTTAACTCTGCTCTTGTGAGATCTCACTTGGTGTATTGTGTGCAGTTCTCGTGTCCTCAGCATAAAATGGGCATAGATCTGTTGGAATAAGTCCAGAGGAGGGCCATGAGGAGGATCAGGGGACTGGAGCACCTCCCATATGAAGACAGGCTGAGAAAGTTGGCGCTGTTCAGCCTGGAGAAGAGAAAGCTGCGTGGAGACCTCATAGCAGCCTTCCAGTATCTGAAGGGGGCCTATAAGGATGCTAGCGAGAGACTCTTCATTAGGGACTATAATGACAAGACAAGGGGTAACAGGTTAAAACTTAAACAGGGGATGTTTAGATTGGATATAATGAAGAAATTCTTTCCTGTTAGGGTGGTGAGGTACTGGAATGGGCTGCCCAGGGAGGTTGTGAATGCTCCATTCCTGGCAGTGTTCAAGACCAGGTTGGATGAAACCTTGGGTAATATGGTTTAGTGTGATGTGTCCCTGGCCATGGCAGGGGGGTTGGAACTAGATGATCTTGAGGTCCTTTCCATTCCTAACTATTCTATGATTCTATGAACAAATACAGTTTTAAATTTGGGAGGATTAATTTAAAGTATTGCTGGGTAATTTAATTTATTGCCAATTATTAACAGAACTGGATAGCAAGAAAAAAAAACGAAAAACCCCAAATCAGCTTTTCCCTTGCTCCCTCCTTCTTCCCAGGCTCAGCTTTACTCCTGAGTGTTCCGCTTCCATTTGTTTCTTTTCCTCGGTCCACTGTCAGTCCTCCTTTTTTGCCCTTGCTTAAATACCTTTTCTGGGAGGCACCACCAGCAATATTGATGGATTCACCTGTGGCAGCACCTTTGCAGGACCCAGCTGAACACTGGCTTACAAAAGCATCCTATTGCAGCCCCCTCCCCACCAAAGAACAATTAAGAGCCAAATACACCCAGTATGTGGAGCCAATGGAGAAAAAGTACTTAAGTGCAGACTGTTTATTTGGGGAAAGTGGGAATAAATGTTCAGCCTTGATTTTGGCTTGACTCAGAAATGGGACCAACAGCATACAGGAGGAGCTCCCTGAGTACTAAATTTCAACACATTTGATTTCTGCTACTATGCATCATCTGTCTTAGGTTTTAAAGTAAGATTAGTTCATATTTGGAAATTCTTCTGGTTTGTATTTAAATGCAAACCAAAACAAAAGAATTACATAATAATTTTAGTACATTAGTGTATAAGAAATTTGTATGAAACATTAATAATTACAAATTCTATCCAAGAGAACTCTAATTTGGTGGAAGTTAGGTGTTGAAAGAAGTGGTAGATGAGAAAGAGCTCTCAGGGGAGAGATTCACTAACTAGGATTTTAATTTCTGAAGCAAGTATTTGGCATAGCTTAGTACTTAATTATTGTATCTAACCCTAGATCATTCCTTAACATTTATAATAAACATATTCCATACTTCTTGCAACCTTCTCACATTCATTTCTCTGTCAGTAACTCCAGCATATCACACCCTCTGTTATTTCTCTGCAACTGCTTCTTTCTATGTATATTAGTGTTACTGGTTATTGTAACATAAAAGTCTGTCAACACTCTAAGAATATTAGGGTGTTTCATTCCTGTTTTCATTCAGTCAGGATTTTTTTTTTTCTGAGTAGAAGTAGCAAGATCTGAGTTGGATAATAAGATTTATCCTACATCATCTTTATACTACTACCTGTTTGATATACTCTGGTGCCAAAAAGTGATTATTGATAATTCCAGTTCTTGTGTGTCCTAGAGAGATACTTGCTTCTCAGAAGATGCTTTCTTTCTCTGCCTTTTGAAATTAGTTTTCCCAGTAACTATGAGTAGAGGCACAAATAAACCATCTTTGGGACATGGAATGACAGAAACTTTTAAGATCAAGCAAAAAGCTGCTTGTTTATCTATAACTATTAAAAATACTCAATAATACAAAAAAGAGATTGTCAAGATAGAATTAGTTGAATGGAAATTAACTGCAACTTTCTCAGTCAAAATATATTTTTAAAAGTTGTAATGTATTACTTTGTTCTCTCAAATCACAGAGCATTTTTGGACTCCTTCCTGTGTAAGAAGGTTATTATTGCAAAAGCCAAGAAAGTTCCAAAATCTACAATACACCTTAGAGCACCAACTCCCCATGGATTTGTCTTTGCCAAACTTCTGAACCCACCTTCCCCACACAATCTGCTTTGCAAGCTGTAACTAGGATAAAGCATTGCAGGGCCTAAGAAAGAGATGATTCTAAGGCTTTACAGTTCCTGTGAGTACATACTTAAAACTGAAGAGCAGCAGAAATCAGCAGAGGAATTGCTGGAGCCCATCAAATCAAATATCACCTCTTGTTGTTATAGCTGCCCTCAGATTAGGAAATTTGTTTACCCCTAACTATAGTATCCTACACAGCATGCAAATTTTAAGGAAGAATTGTATAATATTAGATTGAATTTTTATGGCTGTAGTATCAGGTTGTTCTGTGCATTTCTATCCAAAACACAAAGGAATAACTTTTTTTTTTTTTTTAAAAAAGGAAGAAAGATAAATCCCTTTCAGCTAAAAGTCATAAGGTAATTAAGTTTCTGTGAAAGGCCTATCTCATATAAAAATAATTTCTCCAATTTGCTGGTTTTGAATGAGGCAGAAGCATCCAAGCAGAATATCAAACATTTTAAATTGTATTTACTGTATTTTTAAAAATGCTGAAATGAATAGGATGGTGGTCATTAAATTGTGATGCTTTTTAGCAAATAAAAATAATTTTACCACCCCACCACCCTCCTCAAACATAATAAAACATGAGCTGAGATGCATAGTAAAATGGACTATTCATCTTCAGTGGTTATAACCTGTTATAACAGTGTTATAACCTTCAGTGGTTATAACTTATATAACAGGTTATGACCTGTTAGCTGGCTTTATCACCAGGGGAAATGTATTTCACCTATCAAGCAAAAATGAGTTATAGTTCCTTCATGCTATCTTGACCATTCAGGAATTTGGGGCTGTGGTATAAGTTAAGTTTCAGCCCTCTGGAGTGGAGGTAACATCTCAGTTTTTACCACTCTTTGCAAGTCGGAAGAGTGGGTTAGTTTGAGGATAATCAGTCAGCTCTAGTTAAACCCTCTGTGAGAGCAGCACTGCAATCTTGTGTATGGCTTTTTCAGTTAAGCACATTGCAGTGCTGATGGAATATAATGCGATTATCTTGGTTACATATTTCTTAGCAATAGTGAAGCCAGAAAGCAGTGGCAGGAGAAAACTGGATAATAAATGTAAATAATGGAAGAGTCTTAAGTATAAGGCATTCTTTAGATCAAATATTAATAATCACAAGTCTCCAACAATGAATAAATGTGCTTGTTATTAAGTCCATTTTCTAAATGAAGCTGCTTATTTTTGAGGATGCAGTTCACATTCTTCAACTTTGATCAGACTTATCTCTTAGAAATTAAATTAACAGTGATTCTAAGTACACTGAAACTTTTTATATTGTAAAGAAGCTTGTTGACATCATAGCTCATGGGATTGTTTGTCTTACTCAATTAGGGTAAAATAGGGTAGTTCTGTCAGTACGGCAGAGGATTATTCTTTCTCCACATAAATGCACTGAGTGTACATTCATCATACCAGTATCACTAGATTAAGAGTATACTTTTCAAAAGTATGGGCTTTAATATCATATTACAGTTAAAATAAACAACTATGGATCATTTCAAAGTATACAGACAAAGCTACCTTGAACTAGTGTATCATGTTGCACTTTCCCCAACCCAATGTTTTACTTTCTTGTCTTCTAGAAGCTGTTTCTGTATATAAGCTAGAAGATAAAAATGCTGAAGGTTGACAATTTGCAGTTCCAGAGAAGTCTCAAGCAAATATAAGCAGCTATTTATACTGGTTTAGTTCTGTCTGGATTGTGGATGTAGAGGTAAGAAGATTATATTAGCCCACACTTTAGTGCTCTTAAAATCTTATTAATGGTTCCAATACACTGTCCTATAATAAACCTCAGAAATATTTGAAAGGACTAGGTCAGAAATACAGTCATCTCGTGGCCAATTCAAAGATGTTTCTTTAATCTAAACATAAAGGTTTTGATGAACAAGGCTGTAAATAAGTTAATCTCTCTTTCAAATCACATTACTAATACTAGAAAAGCCACTCAGCTTCTCAGGAGATACAGGTCAGCTAGAAGATGGTAATTTGATATACTGCTGTGTCAGTAGCTTAAGAGATATGGTTACTTTTTTTTTTTTTATAGCTGTTTCAGGTTCAGTGTCAGTAAGGACTGAATTACCTCACATTTACTGTAAGCCACCAAGAGGGGAAAAAAAAAAGCTTGTATTCTGTACTCTGCTTGCTATACTAACACTGTTTCCAGTGAAGCAATTTGATAACTTCTGTTCTCGGCTCAAGAATTCTTACTGAATCCTGGAGGAAAACAAGGTCTCTCACACATCTGTGGAGTACTGGTCATAGTATAATACTAGAAACATCCCTAGGTTTTATGTTATATCAGAATTCAGCAGAGGCATTGTTGAAGCTGTCTATGGCCTGAGGAAACGCTTCTGGGTTCAAAAAGGAACAATGAAACACTGTGACTTTTAAGTCACATCATCACAAATCCAACATTTACAGTAATGCCTCTGCAGTCGTGCCAGACCTTTGAAGATTTTACTTTACCTGCCTTTTTTTACCTGGAACTAAGAGAAGTCCTAGCAGGACAAAAAGCAAGCAACCAACCCATTAGAGCTGGACTGAAAGAAAACACAGTCATACCAGCTAGTGACTAGATACTCTGGGAAAATGCATAGGTTTTAAAATAAGCTGAGTCTATTTATTTTCTTATTGCTGTGTTATTAATCCATTATGATTCTTATTCCCTTATGATGTCTTACAAGTTTAGACTTGTGAAAGTCAGGTCATTGTCGTAAACAACCAGTATGTTTCATTTGGAACCATACTAGGCTGGTTAGATTTGTTCATATCCTAAGGGTTGCTTTCAATTTTAAAACTCACCCACCTGATCTTCTAGTATCCAGGGCTGAAAAGGGAGAGAAATGAAATATCAGTGTCTTTAAGATATGGCAATTAAAAATATTAAAGTCAACTTACCTTGCCTTGACAAAACATTAAATTGCTATTTGTTAGGATTAAAAATCACTAGAACCTTAATGAAGAATGAATTTTCTCATACTTGAAAGCATATCAGTTTTTGTTACCCTTTTTTTCTTCAATTTTTTAACCATTCATGCTTCTGTTATTTGCTTAAGTATAAAGTAAAAATGAGTATAAAAGTAGTCATCAAGTGATATACAGTCATCTGAGTTTCAAATGTATTTTGGCAATCCTTCCTTTCCTATGTCACATCTGCTCATTTAAGCTTTTCCGATGTCCAAAAGTGCTTGAACAACTTCAAAAATCTTTTATTTTCTTTAAAAAATCTTTTAATTTCTTCCTCCTTTTCTTTAATAGGTTTATCTGCATTAATTCACTCCTTTAAGATGTTACAAAGAGACAGATACAATACTAAAAAAAAAAGAGAGAGAAGCAATGGGTAAATTGAGTTGTAAATTAGCAGGAGAAATTAAATTTCACCCTGTAATTCAGTCACAAATGGAATACTCAGTTTTGCATATGCTAAAATCCTTATTAGCATGTAGGAATAAAAGGCAGTGATGTTTTGAATTTTGAGTAACATAAGCTTTTAAAATTTATTTTAAAATTCTTGAGCAATGCTGGAGGAGGGCTTGCATTGAGGAATTGAAAGCAGTTAAAGAGAAACAAAGAGCAGATGAGTTATTCAGTGTGACAGATTATTTGTAAAATGAAGAAAGACATTGTATGCAACCTATAATAGATAGGTCTTATCATCAGACATGTTTTGACAAACGAGCATTTTTATTTTAAATTAAAATCAAAGATTTTTTCATTCCTTCATGAATTAAATAAGGGACCTCAGACGGTATCTAGTCCAATCTCCTGCTCAAATCTGGGGCAGCTCTGAGGTCAAGACATGCTGATCAGAGCTTCACCCAGACAGATCTCAAAAACATCCAGGGGTGACAGGGATAAAACCGAATCACAGAATCACAGGAGGCTGAGCTGGAGATTACACTACCTCTCTGGGGATGTTGTGCCAATGCTCAGTCACCCACACACTAAAATAGTCTTTCCTGGTGTTCAGAAAGAATGTTCTATGTTTCAGTTTGTACCCACTGCCTCTGGTCCTATCACTAGACACTTCTTTGCACCTTCACTTCAGGAATTTCTATACATTGATAGGATTCCTCTGAGCCTTCTCTTCTGGCTGAACAATCACATCTCTCTCAGCCTTTCCTTATATATGTTCCAAACACTTCATCATCTTTATGGCCCTTTGTTGGACTGTCTCCTGTATGTTCATGTCTTTCTTGTACTGGGAAGCCCACAACTGGACACAGCCCTTCAGCCTGCTGGCAACACACTCCTCCTAGTGCAGCCCAGGATACTATTAGCCTTCTTTCCTGCAGAGGCACATTGTTGGCTCACAGTCAACCTGATGTCCACCAGGACTCACAGGTCCTTTTATGCCAAGTTGCTTTCCAGCTGGGTGACCCCCAGCATATGTTAGTGCCTGTGGTTGTTCTTCCCACGTGTCTTGGGTTTAGCAGTAGCAGTCAGTTTTTCTCCTTCTTAGTAGCTGGTGCAGCACTGTGTTCTGACTTTCAGCCTGGGAACAGAGCTGATAACACTGATGTTTTCAGTTGTTGCTAAGTAGTGTTTACTCTGACCAAGGACTCTGTGAGTCTCATGCTCTGCCAGGGAGGAGGGGAGGCCCAGAGGAAGCAGAGACAGGACACCTGACCCAAGCTAGCCAAAGGGGTATTCCACACCACAGCACATCATGCCCGGGGAGGTAACTGCTCTCTCTTCTGGATCGGGCTTGTTTCTGTGGGTGGTATCGTATTCTCTTCCCTTGTTATTTCCCTTATCATTATTATTATTGGTGGTAGCAGTAGTGGTTTGTGTTATACCTTAGTTACTGGACTGTTCTTATCTCAACCCATGGGAGTTACATTCTTTCGATTCTCCTCCCTATCCCCTCTGGGAGCAGGGGGGTGGGAAGGAAAAAAAGGAGGGGGAGGGGGGTTGAGAGAGAGACTGTGTGGTTGGGTTTAAACCACGACACCATGTACAAGGATTTGGGCTTCCCCCTGTTGAACTGCATGAGGTTCTTGTCTGCCAGTCTCCAGCCTGTTGAGATCCCTCTGAATCCTTCTGGCATATCAGCTAATCCTCTAGATTTGCATAATCTGCAAACTGTCTGTGGGTATAGTGCCCCATCATCCAGATCATTAGTGAAACAGGACTGGATCCAGTATTGTCCCCTGGGGATAGGCCTCCTACTAGATTCCATGCCACTGATCACATGTTTAGCTGTTTAGTCAGTTTCAGTCATCTGAGTGTCTGGTTATCTCACCCATACTTCATCAGCTTCTCTATAACAATCTTAATGGGAGAGAGCATCAAAAGACTTACTAAAGTCTAAGTAAACAATATCCACTGCTCTTCCCTTATCTCTCCTATACCAGTCATTTTTTTTATTAACCTGAGCAGCGTGTTTGCACTGTATTTGAAAGGGGTTTTTTTTGTTTGGGTTTTTTCTTTTTTTCAGAAGTGGTGACTGAATGCCCATACTGTCAGTACATGCTTCAGTAGTGGTTTCAGGATTAAAAAAGTTTGGGCATAATTTCTGGGGTCAGTGACTATTGTGAAGACTAAGCTACCTATAGACACAATCTTTTTCCTTCTGAATGCACCCCACATTAATATAAGTGACATCTAAAGCTGTGAGCTGTATAGCATTACCTTATAATTTCTATTTAGTTACACTGCCATTTACAGTATATGGCAGAATGAGTAATAAATAAGGTTATTTTTAACATACATCTTTTTCCAGGAGACACAGAATCACCCAATTTAATTAACAGATAAGGTTTGGGTTTAGTGTTCTGAAGTTCCTTGCAGCAACTTTAGGAACAAGCCCCCCTTTTCTTTCTGTTTGTATGAATTGCTGTCATTCATAGACACTATACTGAGCAAATAACCACCGAAGGACACATATTCATTCCAATTTAATGATTCCATCTTTAAAATTACAGATTCATGTATATAAAAAAATGCTTCTAAAAGCCAGTATCCTGCCCCTCTACTCTGCTCTTGTGAGACCTCACTTGGAGTATTGTGCACAGTTCTGGTGTCCTCAACATAAAAAGGACATGGAACTGTTGGAATAAGTCCAGAGGAGGGCCATGAGGAGGATCAGGGGACTGGAGCACCTCCCATATGAAGACAGGCTGAGAAAGTTGGCACTGTTCAGCCTGGAGAAGAGAAGGCTGTGTGGAGACCTCATAGCAGCCTTCCAGTATCTGAAGGGGACCTACAGGGATGCTGGTGAGGGACTATTCATTAGGGACTGTAGTGATAGGACAAGAGGTAACGGGTTGAAACTTAAATAGCAGAGGTTTAGATTGGATATAAGGAAGAAATTCTTTACTGTTAGGGTGGTGAGGTACTGGAATGGGTTGCCCAGGGAGGTGGTGAATGTTCCATCCATGGCAGTGTTCAAGACCAGGTTGGATGAAGTCTTGGGTGATATGGTTTAGTGTGATGTGTCCCTGGCCATGGCAGGGGGGTTGGAACTAGATGATCTTAAGGTCCTTTCCAACCTTAACTATTCTATGATTCTATGATTTTTCTTATGTCTTTAGACTCATTTATTCCAAAAAGAACATTTTTGATCATAGCCTCAAGATTTCCCTGAAGACTTCATACGACGCCATTTTATAGGAAATTAAAAAAGAGGTAATTTCAGGTTCGTGCTGCAGATACTGCTTTTTCCCATTATAAACACATTCCCATCAAGAGCTGTGCTTGCAGAATTCAGGCAATATTTCCATTACAGCATTAATGACAAAGACTCATCTAATATACTAAACATATTGTTCAGCTGGATGACATTTGAATTGACTAAGTAGAATGAAACAGAGTTATGATAGGGAAGCTTGGTGACCAAAATGAGATTACTGATTGTACTTCCAGATTTTTGGAAGGTCTTAGCCAGAAATCAAGAACCATCCTTTTTAACTCAAAATAACCTCAGTAGCCTCGTAGGCAGTGATAAGATGCAAATGACAAAGAATTGCCAAAAAGATATGGAGGCTGTAAGAACTGAGTAGGAAAAAGTACTTACCGAATATGATCTCATGCAGCCATTTGCATCAGGGCATCTTTCTCTCACTCTCACCTAAGGTCTTCACTGTAGTGTTCAATGTCAGCTCTGATATAGTGCAGCTGTGTAGCTGTTGCAACTGAATACACACACATAGATTACTGTCATGGGAGCATTTAGGATAGTGATACATACTAAGCCAGTATTAAAACATAGAATTAAACTTTACTGAACTAATTAATTGTCCACACACTTTATGTTAATTTGTTCTTACACCTTTTCAGTACATATAAGAAACTGTTATAGTGAATACACAGTATTATTTTGTAGAGCTGTAAATATATATAAATATATACAATATATTTTGCATATATATAAAAATATATTTTGTGTATATATAATATATATAATATATTTTGTAGAGCTGTTGTCATCTAATTTGCACTGACGGCAGTGGTCTTTGATTTTCTTAGTCATTAAGGACAAGATGGTCAGTCTTGAGAGCTTCTGATGACACAGGTTGGAGATCACACAGGCTGCTCTTTCTCATAATCTTTCTTCATTCAACCTTAGTGTTTTATACTTCTCATTCCTACCATGACCCACCTCCCCAAAAACAGTGTTATGAAGTGGTAAAACAAATACAGTTGCACTGTGGCTAGATATGCTATTTTAGCACATATATTAGGGTTTAAGACAAATTAATATTAATTGGCTTAATACAAATTAATATGAATTGTGTCCTAACTAATTTCTGACTTACAAATCTATAGGTGTCTCAAGTATCTGTTTTTGCTAAATAACCTTGCACCAGGCTTCAGAGAAAGAGAGACTAGCTGCCTGAGAATTTGCAGGGAGAAGACTCCTCTCAGGCTTCTGTCCTTGACTCAGGAGCCATGTTCAAACTTAGATCATTGAGCATAGTCCTTACCATATGGCCTTCATATGAGAACCAGTGCTGGCTCTACTTCCCTTGCAGAAAAGCTGCTCCAGCTGCTTATTGACAGATTCAAATGTTAGTTTAATCTAGAGTTTGATTCACCCACACACCTAAGCACAAGCATCCTTGCTGTGTAACAAATATAGACTTAGTCTGTATTTGATTCCTCATCTCAAAATACTACAGTATATAGGCTGTGGGCTACAACTTTAGCTGTTGCCTGTCAGGGAAGTGATTTTGTTTGAGCTATGCCATCATGTAGCAGCTGAATATCTGACTGTGAGAAAGGCCTATGTAGACTTACCGAGACATGCGGTTTTCACAGAAACCAAACAGAACACATCAGCTGAATGTCCCAGATGTTTACCTTTAGTCAAAATTCCAAATGTGAATAATGGCAAGGGAAAGTTACCAGCCCCTTTGAGTTTGTGTGCTTTGAAATCTGTGAACAAACTTAAAAAAAATTAGAATCATTGAAAAGTTGTTTTTTGCCCACTGAAAAGTGATTTTGGAATCAGTTGAAGCTGTCATCTCTTTTTTTTTGTTAGTAGAAACAACAGTGAAAATAGAATTAAATGCTCAGGGTTTTTCCCTTTTATACTGTTTAAAACTTACTGTCCATGTCTTAAACATCGACTATCTTAGAGATGCTAGAGAGCTTGGGCTTTGTTGGTTTAGTTTTGCTTTTTAGGGCTGAGGGTTTTTGTGTTTTTGTTGCTTGCTTTGTGGTTTGTTTTGTTTTGTTTTTTCCATTTTAGTGTACGAATAATACATGACAATGTCCACCATATCACAGGAGCAGGACAAAAATTCAGGAAACAAACCTTAGGAGGTCATTTAGTCCAACCTCCTGGGCAATTATATTTCTTGAGGTAGATATTTTCATAAAACATAGACCATAGAACATAGAATGGTTTGGGTTGGATGGGACCTTCAATATATCTAGTCCATCTGCCCTGCCATGGGCTGTGACATCTTTCACTCAAAACACTCAAAGGTTGCTCAAAACAATGCATTCAGCCTGAATATTTCCAGTGCTGGTTCAACCACAACTTTCCTTGCAACCTGTTCCAGTGTCTCACCTGTTCCAGTGTCTCGCACACTCATCAGTTTCTTCCTTCTGTCCAGTTTAAAACTACCTTCTTTCACCAATGGAAGGCAAACGTCTCAAAGACCAAGAATTAGTCTCTCTTTGTCCCTTATCCTGTCTTATCCTGCCTGCATGGATGAATGAATCTTTCTTATCTCTGTAGAGACTTTCTGAAATGCAAAATTCAAGCTTACTACCTGTAAATCAAGTCCCCCAACTCCCGGAGAGTTAGGAAGGAGAATACAAAGAATGTAGCCCCGACGGGTTGAGATAAGAACAGTTTAATTGCTAAGGCACAGCACAAAATCACTACTGCCATTACTACTACAAATAATAATGATACAGCAAACAACAGGTGAAAAGAATACAACACCCCACCAGCCACCGACCCATAACTCACTCCACCCTGCCCAGCCGAGCACCGCGTGCTCCCTCCTCCATTTTCCTCCAGAGCTCCACCCCTCCAGCTCTCTCTTCCCCAGTTGCATCCTGGGCATCACGTGCTATGGTATGGAATACCTCATTGGCTAGCCTGGGTCAGGTGTCCTGTCTCTCCTTCCTCTTGGACTCCCCTCCTCCCCGGCAGAGCACGTGCTCAGAAAAAAACCTTGAACAAAAACACCCTCAAAACATACTTGCTATCAGCAACTGTTCCCAGCCCAGAAGTCAAAGCACAGCACTGCACCAGCTACAAGAAGGAGAAAAATGACTGCTACGGCTGAACCCATGACAGTACCTGAAACAGAATGTGTGTATCAATTGCTTCATCATCTGATTACAGAAATATATCCTTGTGAAATGTGGAATTTTGAAAATTAGACAGATTGACATTATAATTTTTCAGCCACAACAAAACTGTTTTAAAAATTTTGCTGCTGCCTCATTTACAGTAATGCTGCTGGTTTTTATTTTTTTCTTGCAGAAAAACTTATCAATCACCATTTACATCTTTTGTAAACAAAGAGTAAACTGTAATCTAGGAGAATATGCAGTTCTCAGCTGCCTAGTTTTTTTGAAAGAAGTCCTGGAGATGTAAGCACCCACAAGACTACACAGTGCACCAGGTAACCATAGCCTTCCTAATGTTGAGGCCCTGCTACTTACTATTCTGCAGACTGCCTTTGGCTTGCAGCTCTGGTAACCTTTGTCTGGTTTTTTGGCAGTGTTATTTCAAAGTCTCTGTGGAAATATTTTTCCCTTTTTGTTCTCATGCTGCTGATTTTGTGCTGTTTTCTCATGACCTAGCATCTGCAAATTCCGATACTGCTGTTACAGTTTGTTTCCATGAAAAGAATTAATTGCTAGAGCCACCCCTTATATTCTCATCATTTCCTTATTCATTAGCTTGCCAAAAAAGTCCTTTTTTTATCCCCTCCCAAAAAAGAAAATTGCACTACTGGAGTTGGGGTATGCCATCATTTTTGGGCACTGCTAATAAAGCTTTGTGTATGTAAGGCAGTCTCAGCATCCTTTAGTAAATAGGAGGTCTTCATTCCTGGCCATGCTCACATCACTGCAGAGCCCTGTACTTTCCCCAGGCAGCTTATTGTAGTGCCTCACTAACCCAGCAGTTTGAGCTTTTTCCCACGTGTCTTCTAACTCATTATGTCTTGCCCTGTTTGTTTTGTTCTGGTTCATGACAGAAATAGAAAACAAATTTTTCATTTCCATTTACAACAGTAAGGCTAGAAACTTACTTCGTATTTGAAGTAGAAGATCACATTTAAGACGTAAATCAACCAACAAATGTCTTCAAAACTTATAGTAAGATATGAGCACTGGCAAACTGATAACCAGCTCTATATCTTTGGCTTGGATTTTAATATCTCTGGTGTTAAAAAACAAGCCAAATGATTTTTGAGTTTTATAGTAGCATAAATAAGATCAGAACCTGGCCAAGCTTAACACAGTAAGAGATCTATCAGAAAGATATTCATTCCAATAGGAAATATTTGAATAAGCCATAATTTATCATACTCTTTATACCTTAGATATATGAAATTTTACAAATAATATACTATCATATGTAGTTGCTTGGTAGATATTGATATTTTTATAATGTCATTCTTCTCATAATACTGCCAGCATATTCTGATAACAAATTTACCTTATTAATTTGATAAAGCTAGAACCATTTTAAAAAAACATTTAAACACATATAAAGTTCCTTTCTTAATACAAAAATGTACTAAAGTATGGCTTAAATCTTGCTGTAGATCGTTGAATGAAACTCAAGTTAAAGATACGTTAAATAGCGCATTAAGTCTGTATCTTTGGTACTTCATTGAATTAAAGCCAAGATAAATTAGAACAAGTCAAAAGCTTTGATAGAGTCCAAAAAATGTCACTTGTGCCATGCAAACTCTCAGGGAAGAGGAAGTCCCATCATTTGATATGTTTACAAATAGACCAAGATGCAGAAATGAACAAATGGGCTACAGAAAACAAGTCTACCTTCACAGAGATTTGAGTTATACAAACTTACCTCTATGGCTGTAGTTTTATCTTCTGACATTGATATTTCAGAGTAGAATTTTAAATGTCTGGCTAATATACTCCAGTATCTGGGATAACTATTCAAATCTACAGATTTGATAACATGAGACCTTGATCCTTCTTTGTAACTTCAACAGCAAATGATGAGGAACATAGGATCAAATTGAATTTGACTCTTCGGGGCAAAATTAATAAACTGAAATTAATATCTTTCCTGGGGTCATCATCTTCTTTATCTCTCTGGCAATTCAGATACCTAAATCTTTCTCTAACTGATGCAAAACTTTTATCTGGAGTTTTTATGGGGCAGGAAAAAGAGAATGAGAATTTCATATTAAAAAATTATATTACACAGAGGGTAAAGTGAATTTACATTCTTGCATTTTCTGATTTATAAAGCATATAATTCTCTGGATTATTGAAATTCACAGGAAAAGCCAAACATTCTGAGTTAGCATAGTAATTCTCTCTCTGGTAATAACATTGCTCTGTTCGATATGCACATCTTTCTTAAACTTTTGCAGTCATAAGCCAAAGATTTTTCTAATTTTGCCAGTTCTTTGTTATATTATAGAATTATAGAATAGTTAGAGTTGGAAAGGACCTTAAGATCATCTAGTTTCAACCCCACTGCCATGGGCAGGGACACCTCCCATTATCTTTTTATTTGATTTTTTTAAATAAATTTTTAGAAATTTACTGGGTGCACATGGTGTGATATTAACCAGGAACATAAACTGATATGTACCAGATCACTGCAAATCTTGTTAAGAATTTGCTAATATATTTTATTGACTCACAGATGATAGACTTATACTAGCAAATAAGAAATTACCCTCTTAGATCAAAAGATAAATTATCATGACAGAGGTAATGCCACAGCATTTGTACAGAGATGGGTAATAAAGTATATACAACAAACTGGGACAGGCAGTAGGAAAAGGGTGCCACCAAAGCAGTTTTTACAGTGAAGGTCTGCAAGCTGGTTCATTTCTAATTTTAATGGACTGTGGGTGGCAAGGAGAATGAGAGACAGTAGACCTTGCTAGTTTTGGCCATTCAGAATTATTCAGTTCCTTTTACGCATAAGAAAAAACATTAGGTTTGGCTCTGAGATGTACAATTAAAAATATTCTGAGTCCTTGTTTGGATGAGAAAGACAACATAAATTTGTTGACTTGCTAGCAGACTCTCTAATCTCTTTTCATATTGATACAAAGTGGTTGCTGAGTTGTGTTTGACTATTTCTTCTTTCTGATTGGTAATGCCGTTTTCTTGGACCATTTCTTGTGACCTGAAGTTCTAATTGCAAAAGACTGTATGGACTTCTACGTGGAGGGTCTTGGGACTGCTGTCCCAACAGGGAAGATCTGTTTACTATGGAACACGGTGACAATGCAAGGTAAAAACTATGTGACAAATGAATCACAGTTGTGAGATCAGTATTTGCCACTAAGTAATTCCTGAGAAATACTTTAAATTGCAAAACCTTCCAGAAGTTTTTGTCAATGATTGTACACAAATATGCTCATGTGTTCTAAAGTTTTAACATAAATATCTTTGATGTCACGAAAAGTCTGTTCTAGTGTACTGAATACTGATGAAGCAGCTAATACATCCATGTATAGTAGACAAAATTTGCACTCTGTAATGCAGAAGTGCATAACAAAGCATTAATTCATTAATCATCAGCAAATCATTGATTCAAGAGCTTTTACCACTGAGAATTATGTACTTTTACAGGTTTTTTTGTTTTTTTATTGGTTTTTTTTTAGCTTTGTAAAGACTGGTGTAAGCTTTTTCTGTCAATTTAATTAGGATAAAGTCTATGTTGTTCACAGATTGATATTCCTTGGTGAACTATATTAAACTTATTACCCATCTTCATCCATTTCACTGAAAATGCAGCCTATTGCCAGATGTGCTGGCATTACCAGTAGAGAGAAAACTAGGATTAAAAGGACATGGAAGATTACTTCTCTACTTCTGTTAAGCTTAATAAGGTAAAAATACAGTGAACTGCAGGATGATATGAGAATAATTCTTAACTATTTATTCTGTAACAAACAAAACAGTAAAACTCTTTAGTTTTAAGTCCTTTTTTTTTTTGTTAGTACTGAATGAATATTTAGGCAAAACATAAAAGAATAAACAGAAACTGAATTTATTAGCAAGGTTCATGTTTGTTCTTTTGTCAATAACACTGGTTTGACTGAAATGTAAACATATGTAGTCTACTAGACTTGCCATTCACTGCTATTCATTGGTCTTCCTCTCTGACTAATGAGTATTTGCATTTCTTTTTTTCTGGAAGTATAGATAGAATAAATTAAAAAAATTGCTTGGGTCTTTTGCATATGAACTTTTCTTTATGGGACATTGTAATTCATATCTGTATAAGGTAATATCAGACAACAGAATGAATTGCTGTTTGCCATGCATTTTTTTTTTCCTAGGGAATTTCAGTCAGTCAAAACAGCAACAAAAATTGCAAATATGTTATCAGATTCCTTTGATATACAATTTGAACATAGTAAACTGTGTTTCTTTACAGACACTTTGTGAGAAGTTTCTGAAACCCTGAGTGGGTATATGAAGGAAGTAAAGTTTTAATTATTTTGAGGATATGTAATTTGAAGAAGGTAGTATTGAGCATATTGAAGATTATAACAAACCATATAAGATTATAACAAACAGGCTTATAACAAACCATTTTGCAGTTTCCAGACTAAACTTTCCATATATAGTTTCTATTAAAGGGTTTCTCACAATTCTAAAGAGTTTTTCAAATAGGCAATGTCTAATTTAGCTTTTACTCTCCTAGGTAATTGTCTTCTGGAAAAATAATATGCCATATTGAAATATGTTTTCTTATTAAATTGAAAGAGTAGGAGTGAGTGAGAGTCATAATAATAATGAGCGTTACTTGTCACGCAACCTAAATGATACACTCATTTCTGTGGCTTCACAACTAAGCAGCTGGCTGAAGCTGTCAAAGACTTCATATCTTTTTTGAAAGATTTTGCACTTGTCAGTATATTCTGTAAAATGTCTGCACTGTACAGAATTCATACTCTGCATTTTATATCTAAATGTCTCTGCTAAAAATTGTGATCACACAATTATATCCGCTGCCTTTCTAGGCACACCTGCTTTGTCAATCTTGTGAAATGTCGTACTCTGAAACCACTAGTGCAGAACATTTAAGATTATTCTGTTGTTATGACAAAGTATGTATTTATTACTGGAAATATTAGATTTTTTCCCTAGTTTTATAATCTTGAAATAAATTGTATTTATCTCTATGAATCTCTGTATCCATCAGTAATATGAATATTTCCTCTTAGGGAGCTAATTGTAGCTAATACAACTAATAACACTGTGATGAATTTTTAGTCTGACATAAAATTAAGAAATAATTTTTCTCATTCATGCCTATTATGACCTTTTCTCCAACTTCATAGTTTTGGTCTGCTGAAAGGTACTGTGTGAGATCTCTTGAATGCATAGAATTTAAGGGGCAATGAAGACTGGGGTAGCTTTATACCTTCAAGATTTCTGACATATAGTAAGTAGACCATATCTAATATTCATGATTGTACCTCAGAATTTGAAAAGACATCCAAAATTATTTTCAGTTTCTTTCTTGGTTCCTATAACTTGAGTGCATGGGGTCTGCCTCTTTAAGGTGATCAATTTTGTTATTTTTACATTTTATCTCTCAGTTCTGTCCCTTTATTCAATCAAAACTCTTCAGCAAAGAGGTTTTAGGAGGGGAAACTTGCAAAGGTGCATTTTAAAATATATTATTTTCTGTTGGCATTTCTCAGCCATTTCCAGAAATTTGGATGATTTTCTTAAGGCTAGGTTTTCTTATTCCTTTCAAAGTGCTCATTAAATGGAAAGCACAACTATAGCTGATTATTTACAACTATTTGCACTGGTTCATCTCAGTTTTCTCACTATCTTATTAGGCTACCCAAGTTCCTTGTAACTCAAAATAATAATATAAAAACCATATTTGTTAGCTAAAAAGGCCTGCTATATTCTTTAGTCCTTGTTCAAACACTATAATATATTTGAAGGGAACTGTCAGCTGTGCCTAGCATACAGATTTAATTATTTTCTTTTCTGATATCTCTAACAAAGATTTAAAAAGAACATGCTGAAAACTAGAACAAGTTGGAACACTGAAGTAAGCTTATTATATTTTGTGTATTTTATCTGTAGATTTCAGCAAGTTTTATACACACAATAAAATTCAGTACAACCATGATCACATCAGGTACTTTCAAAGGAACAAAGCCTACCTCAATAAATGGAATTTCTGTAGTTCACCTGCATTCCAATATTACATTGCTGAAAAACGAAAAGTAACCCTATGCCAAACTACAGTCTAATGTCAGTAAAAAGACCCTTTGAGATCTGGATCAAAATTTGTCATATTGGTGTAAGCCCCACCATAACAATGCTTGATAATTTGCTTCGGCATAGTACTAATACATAACAACAAGAACAAGCAAAGCAAACACAACAGTAGCAATAATAATAATAGAACTAGTAATAGATACCATGTCTTGGTTTCAGCTGGGATAGAGTTATCTATCTTCCTAGTAGCTGGCACAGTGCTGTGTTTTGCTTTTGTGCTGATAATACACTGATGTTTCAGCTGTTGCTCAGTAGTGCTTACCCTGATGAAGGACCCATGCTCTGTCAGTGAGGATTGGCAAGAGAAGGTGAAAGGGAGCACAGCCATGACACCTGACCCACTAGATGATTTTTCGAGGTCACTTCCAACCCTTGGGATTCTGTGATTCTGTGAAAGGGATATTCCATACCACAGTATGTCATGCTTGGTATAGAAACTGGAGGGAGTTACTTGGAAGGGAGCGATCACTGCTTGGAACAAGCTGGGTATCAGTCAGCAGGTGGTGAGCAATTGTATTGTGTATTACTGTTTGTTGTTTTTTGGTTTTGCTTTTTTCTCTTTTTGTTATTCCCCTTTTCATTATTATTACTAGTATGAAATAATACCTTATTTTAATTATTAAAACCCACGGGCTTTACCTTTTTTCCTGATACTTCTCCCCATCACACTGGGGGACCAGGGCTGGGGGTAGTAAACCAGCAGTTACGTGGTACTCAGTTGACAGCTGGAGCTAAATTATGGCATTGAGGTATGGGGCAAAAGGAAATATCCGTTCAGGGAATTGGATGTCTGTGGAAATTGCTTTCTTTAGACATAACACCAAAAAGCATTTTAAATGGTGTGAAAGGAAAATGTTTTCATATTGACCAAGTGGCTACAAACTGTACTGTCAGCAAGTGCTTTTAATGAGCTCAGGAGGATAACAGGATATCAAACACAGGCAAATATATTTTTGCTCTCCTAAGGATATTTATAACTGGAGAAATAGTCTTCATGGTGCCATTGTTGTAGATGGGAAATCATTATACAGATTTTAATGCAGTACAGGTACAGTGAAGGTGCAGTGTCAAATGCTGCTGCTTGCAATTACCTCCTCCATAAAAGCATTGGCCCATACGAGTTTGAGGTAGCTGAATCAGAACTAAGGAAAAAACAGAACTTGAGGTATATTTTCTTATACATTCCATGTGCTTGTACAGTATTTGTGTGTGTATAATTATATGTATGTACAAAGACACCTCTACATACACACACAGACACACAGACTCATATACTTTCTACATAAATAATACTTATTTTAAAAATGTGTTCTACCCGAGTACTGACCGATATTTATTTTCTGACAACATCTTACTAAATTCTGAAATCTGACACATGGTGTAGCTGGAGAGAAACATTATTTTGTCCACAGGCCATTTGGTCGTAGATGAATTTATCATAATACTCCTATCTAGTAAAATATGTATACACAGTAGTAGTACTATTTAACTTGCTTCTTCTAAGATAAACTAAGCATGTGTTCATCTTGCATTTACAGGAAACTGTAAATAGTTTCAATTGCCTTAACTATCATAATTTCTTGAGTCTCAGCTCTGGCCTGCCACATTCATGACATCTAGCTTTATCTCTCTCCAAAATAGAGATTTTCCATCAGAAATTATACCATATGCACTGTCAGAGACTAACTCAGATTACCAAAACCCAATTTAAATTCTGTTTCAGATTAAATTTATAAATGTCCTTGAAGGATAATATCAATAGCATGAATATAACAGGAAGGTAGTTAAAGGTTTACAGCTATACACAGAAAGAATCTTCATTGGATAGAAAGATTACTTGGTATGGAAATAGAGAGACACTAATCCATTGTACTATCAGCTCTGTTATAACCACCACTACTGTTTTTTCTGTAATCATTCTTCCTTGTTCAAGTTG
Organism: Melopsittacus undulatus; assembly: GCF_012275295.1. Lineage (NCBI taxonomy): Eukaryota > Metazoa > Chordata > Aves > Psittaciformes > Psittaculidae > Melopsittacus > Melopsittacus undulatus. Next base: position 25,872,827 of record NC_047532.1, on the reverse strand, counting down.
ATTCCAACCCTACTTTGCTTGCAGGTAGTATTAGAGCATCTGCTCTTTTTTCTACCTTGTGTTATTTTGCTTGCTCCTCTAAAATGCTGCTTCTTGACACTTCAAAATAAATGTTTTTTCTAAAGATGTAAAATGAAATGTCTTACTGGCAGTGGGTCCTGTTCCTTAACCTTTCCACTACTTACTATCTTTTTTCCACTTTTGTTTTGCATCAGGCATTCCTTCTCAATATCTCTACTAAATATCACTTCATAGGAGACAAAATTTATGTCCTTAGTCTTACTGCTGTATGCCTGTTTGCTCTTTTCTATTCTATTAATCTCATTACAACATGTAGGCTTTCATTAAGAAGTTCTGACTGGAAGGATTTTATGTTTCTTATTCATTAATGATACTGTACTCAGTGGTAATTTTCTATGGAAACTCAATGATTTTCCTTTACTGGGAGCTGCTACTTTCAGATGAACTTCCATCCATGACAGAATGAAAGTCAGGCAAATAAAACTGCAGTTCAGTTTCTGAAGGATAAGTTTCCATTTTCTAGCACTGTAGTCATAACTGGTGAATACTTGGCCAATGCATAATAGATCTAACAGATGTAGGAAATGAATAGTCCTTTCTTTTGTTTTCCAAATAGGAGAAATTTGAAACACATTTTAGGAGCAGTATGGAAAGGTTGCTTGTGCTGCAGTTGCTATTAGGAGAATTGTTGTCATAACTGAGATATATCTCTGAGCACTAACATTTTCCTGACTACAAACATCAACTCCGACCTGGATGTGTAACTTGATGGCACTATGTAGTTGGCCTTTACTCAGTCTCCTCATAGAACTACATGTCTGATTATGTCCTGTGGAGTAAGGGCAAGAGGCAGTTATTTGGGCTTCTCTGCTTTCTTTTAATCAAAGTTCACTGAGAACTTCTTTTGCTTATTTCAATATGCCTCTGACTCATCTTTCCATTTAGCTGGACCTCCCTCACTCTAAATTGTGCTACTTACTGTTGCTGGGCAACCCTGTGCCATCGCAGTGCCTGAACATTAAGCAATACCATTGGTAACAATTTTCCACTTACATCTTGTTTTTCACAAAAGAAATAGACACAACATAAAATGCAGTATTCCTTGGAGTAAACAGATTGATATGGTGGAAATTGAAAAGTTGCTTTGTGTTCAATTCTTTCTTCTATCTGATTCTTCATTAGTGTTCTCTTTCCTAGCACTAGAATCTGCATGCAGGTTTACAGAGGGTCACTGCTGGGAATTATTTTGTTGTAGGAAGTTTGAGTTATAGCCAGCAGCCAATCCTGAGACAACTGCGTTTAGAGGCTGTGTGATAGGCAGTGATCAAAACAGACTGAAATGGACTGAAAAGAAAGATTTAGACACTGTTTTCAGTTTTCAGATCTATGACATATTGTTGAGTAATACTAAAGGAAAATTTGTATCAGTGTTTGAATATTTGTGTCAGTGTTAGAAGTAATTGTAATTGTTGATATCCTGTTGAAATCTCAGGTAGGTTTCCATGCCTTAGAGCGTTCATTAACCTGCAAAGAAAACAGTCTCCAGATCTCAAGAGATTGCCCTAAGAGATATAAGGGGAATAGGGTATACTCATATTGGGATATCTCCCTTTGCAAAAATGACTTCTGATTGACAGTTTTGTCTAGATCATGGCTCCTTGGCACTACTATGGTAGTGGTGCTGAGCATCTGTACTATTTCTCAAGTAGTGGAACAAACGCTGATTTTAGCTGACATCTAAACTCATCTTCCTAGAGTCATAAATCTTGGATCAATTTTAATGGTTCCAGTAAATTGGTTAATCATTGTTTGAAAGGAAAATTGACTACTCCCTCCTTTCATTATTTCAGGATGTTTCACTCCAGCTGTCGCCACATCTCACATAAAAGCTTCTACAATATTTTCTACAACTTCTTAGATATTAAATAAACTTTTTAAGTATATCCAAAATATACTCCATTAGTAGTATTTTAAAATACATATTGGTTTAACTACGATGCAGTTTGCTAGTATTCTTTAGACATTCTAATGACATTACACTGTATATAATGCACCAAAATGTCAATCATATTGCAAATTAACACAATCCAAGCAAATTTTTTATACAGTTCCAAGTGAAGAAATGAGATCATAATTTTGTGAAGCAATTCAATAATTGATTTGTACTGTAGTTTGTTGCATGACTGATTGACCTTTTCCTTCTTGAACTCCAATTTAAAATTTAACAAAGGTCATCAGATTCCTGGTTTCTTAAAATCTACATGAAAGATACCTCGTAAATATAATTTTAAAGTCCACAAACTCTAGGGAAATACAAATTTAGAAATTCTGAACAGACCTAGTACTTGGAGTGAAAAAAAAAAAAAAGAAAGAAAAAAGAAAAAAAGAGATGTATTTGACATACAGATGAAGAATGAGAAATCATTTCCTGTTAAGACTGCTCTAACATACAGAGCAACTATCAAACTCCTCGTCTCAAGCATACTTGTGCTTTGCAAAATCTACTAGAATTGCATGAGTAATGATTGATTTGATTTTATTTGAAAGTACAAATATTGCAGTTGTGATAATTTCTAACTTCCTGATCAATTGATTCAAATGAAATGTGTTATATAATTCTGTGAGATTTATTACTAGTTAAATTTCATTAATTGAATATGTTTGATGTGAGCCAAGCCTTGATTGAATCATTCTGTAAGAACAGAACAGGACTAGCATGGGTTTTTATTTTTCATACTGTAGCTGTTATTTTACCTATTTATTTTTTCAGGGTTTCCAGCTGTCAATATTGTTTGACCAAGCAGGCGAGTGGTATTTTCCTTCTTGTTATGATTTAATTAACCTTGTAGTAGAAATTCAGTAGCTGTTACAAATGTTTTGTTAGGGCTCTAATTTTCTGTCAGCATTTTTTGTTTGGTTTTGTTTGTTTGTTGTGTGTGGGTTTGGTTTTTTGTTGGTTTGGGGTTTTTTTGAGGGGGCAGGGGGAGGAGGATGTTGTGGGGTTTTTTAAGTGAAAGAGTATAAGGAGGACCGTTCAATAGCAGATGTCCTGGTTTCAGGTGGGATAGATTTAACCATCTTCTTAGTAGCTGGTGCAAGGCTGTGTTTTGGTTTTAGTCTGAGAAAAATGCTAACACAATGATATTTCAGCTGTTGCTCAGTAGTGCTTACCTGGCTGAAGGATTTTTCATTCTCATGCTCTGCCAGTGAGGAGGGGCACAAGAAGCCATGAGGGAGCAGGGACAGGACACCTGACCCAGACTGGCCAAAGGGATATTCCATGCTGCAGTATGTCATACTAGGTATAGAAACTGGAGAGAGTTACCTGGAAGGGAGTGATCACTGCTTGTGTCAGACTTGGGTGTCAGTCAGGAGGTGGTGAGAAGTTGTATTGTGTATCACTGTTGTTTATTGTTTAAGAGAGGGGTCAGTGAGTGGCTGCATGGTACTGAGTTACCAGCCGTGGTTAAATCACAATGCACAAACAGGCCGAGATGGGTAAGATATCTAATAATTAACAAGAGCTGGAGCAAAGAATAAAACAACACATGAAAAGGACCAAGAAAATGGAAGACAATTGGAATAAAGAGTAAAAGCTGAAGTTAGGAAAAAGGAAATTTTACAGAGGGAAACTTCTCAAATAATTAAAAAAAATAAATAAACATTTTAGTTAAAACCACATACACAAAACCAACTTGCCTAACTGCTCCAAGTGCTAAGTGCTAAATGAAGGAATATCAAGTGGTTAAGGTGCTTGTCCCAGAACAGAGAAATCCTGGGTTCAGTCTGTGACATTATCATTGATTTATTGTGGTTCAGTCTCTCTGGTTCATTCTTTAAAGGGAAGATAGGAATACATGTTTTGCATAAAAATAAATAATACAAAATAAAATAAATATATTTACAATTATGAAGCTTTTAGGTACTGAACTTAAGGTTTATTGCTTATAATGCTATGATAATATTTGCACTGAGAGAAATTAGAATACCAGTGAGTTTAATATGATTTAGGAATAAGAATATATTTTCCACTAATAAACCAACAGTAATCTTTTGATTTTTCTTTCAGTTTGGTTTTGATATTCAAATTATTGTGAAATATTTAATGAAATAATATTTGAATATACATTTTTACAAGGCATAATTTTTTATATAGCTTTGATAAGCGATTTAGAAATAAACCATCATATGTATCTAGGACTATTGCAATATTCTGTTTGAAAAATGCAAATATAATAAGAATATCAATGATTAACTAAGAAAACCACAAAAAGCTACCAATGATGGAGGACTGTTAGAACAGTTGGCAAAGTAAGAATCAATGATTATTACCTGATTACATTCATAATCAACACAGAAAAAGCAGTCTGTACTTGTAATATTTCAGATAGATTAGAATCTCACTTTCATAGGGAATTGGAAATTAAAATTATAAAAAATAATCTGAATAAACATGAACTTTATTGAAAGTATTAGAAACAACTTTTGAGAGCTGGCTGTGTTTTTCAAGAAACTAGTATGTTCTAGGTCTCTGTGAGACTTCATGTAACTTTATTTCTTCATATACTATACATCAAAATGTTATTTATTGTGAGTAAGCATTCCAGAAATTGAGTCTAAAAAAGTTAAGAAACAGTAGCACATCAGTGCAATGCCTGCAGCACAGAACAGAATAATTGGAAAGGACATAATAATGATCATCTAGACCAGCTGCAGCTGTAGTAATCTGTATAAGTAATTTCTGTATTTTTTGTATTTCAGAAGATACAAGTTAAACTGTATACAGTCAGAAAGAAACTGCAACTTGTGAAGAGGCCACTCTGGAGCAGGTTTATCCAGTAGGACTATAGCCCTTGGAAATTACCAACACTTGAGCAAGGAAAAATCTTGAGAAGGTAGGAGTGGCGGAGAGATGGTGTTAGGGAGGGTAGGAGGTAGAAGCACTGGCAGTGAAGGAGTAAAGTTGAGCCTGGAAAAGGGAGTGTGGGAGGAAAGTGATTTAGTTTTTGTCCATTTCTTACCATCGAACTCTATATTTAATTGGTAATAAAGTATATTAATTTCTCCAGGTCACATTGGTTTTGCCCATAGTGACAACTGGTAAGTGATCTCCATATCTTTATCTTGACTCATGAGTTTTTTGAGATTATTTTCTTCCCCTGTCCTGTTGGAGGGATGGGGAGGAGTAAGAGAACAGCTGGGTGGGTGTCTAGCAGCTAGCCAAGATCAACTCACCACAACTGCAGAAAAATTCTCACAAACGTGTTAATGCCTTTAAGTAATACAGTGTATATCCTTTACTAATTATTCATGAACCAATAGGGCTGAGTGACATAAGGATAAGTATGACCTGGCAAACCATTTGTGACAAAGACAAAGCAAAATGGTGCTCAAGAACTGAAACATGAGACTGTAATAAAAAAGGGAACAAAAAATGAGATTTTTAAAAGAAGCTGTATATTTTATTTTTCATTTGAATAAAGATATTAATGTTGAAAGATCATAAATTCATAAAATAGCTTTAGGTTGGCATTGTTTTAAAGAAATTAACTCTGCTTCTGAATTTTCTGTTTTGCACAATAACCTATAGTGAAATTACTTTACATATGAAAAGCTTATTCACTTCACTAAATGTCATGCTCTTAATACAGTCATTTTCCAAATACTGTTATATCACAAAATGTTACAGAAAATAACAAGTAAGTTTTATAATTAGAACTCCACAGGATCACAATTTGAGATTACTCATTTTCTCGAACATTCCTGTACCACAGTCTGTATGACATTTGAATGTCACAAAGCTTCATTTATTAATATTTGCACAGGAGCATGGAATACTTAGATAATAGTTTGTAGATTTGTGATGAGTTCTTATTAGACCCCACATAAGCCATAGATATACAGTTTCCTGCAGTTTCATAGGTAATGTCTATAGGACTGCATAACCAGCTAACATTCACCAATGAAGAGGTTAAAATCTTTAATAGAAAATAAGAAAACAGAGAATAAACCAGCATAAATATTAGTCCAAACACTAAAAAGTCCTCAAAATATAGTGGTAATGACATCAAAAAAACAATTTTTCAGATGCCAAAAGGTAGTACCCTTCCCTTAATTTGCTGCAGGCCAACAAAGTGAAGAGAGTAGGTTTAAAATTGGGAAGAATACTAACTTACGAATCATTGTTCTTTGACATTATAGTTTTATGTACTCAGGCCTCAGACAGCTGTTTTTTAAGGGGACTGTGAAAGTCATACTAAATGGATGGATACGTGACTGAAAAGTTGCTTCATTATTTGTTTCATGTTTTGTACATAAGGATCATTTCTTAAAGTACTAAAAGTGCATTCTTTTTGCATATTTACCTTTAAAAAAAAATTAGTTGTTTTTATCATGAGTTCACAGAATTTGTTCATGGAGTGAATCACAGGCTCTGGAGCAACATTCTTATTCAAGAGATAAAAGAGAGGCAATAGCTTGGTTTATGCAACAAAGCTGAGTAAGTTCTTAGACTGAAGTCATTGAATGTGATAAAATTTCAGTTCAATGAGTTTTGACATATATTGCAGGATGGACAATTTTTTTTTTCTTTTTTTTTTTTGTTTTTATTTGTGAGCAGTTTTTTGCAGCTTAAGAAATCCTGGGGTTTAGGCTTATTGGTTTTTGGCTTTGTTTTTTTGTTTTATTTTTTTTACACTTCAAGTACTTCCAGTGATGGTATTTCATGTGATGTGTCACACAAAGGTACTTTACATGAATATTTAAAAGCAGATTAAACCTTACAATATCCACTCACCAATATTAGCATATGCCTTTTCCATGCAGTGTTAAAAAAAAATCACCTGTCAAGCCAATGCTCTTATTCATCAACAGTTCACTAATGACAAACAATATCTTCTGGGTTTTTTTACCTTTTGAGTTTTTTTCCTCATTTTCTTACTTACTGAATAAATTAATAGCCTTCTTATTATTTTTCACAGAAAATGTGTCTCACATTGCTTTTTTTTTCCCTGATGCTTCCTGTAACTAACTCTTCTGTACTAACATATAATATGCTACTGGAAATATGTTAATTCAGAAAATTTTAAGACTGCATCTGTCATGCTTTTATTATGAATTCTTATCACATTGAAAAATACCATACATCTAAAAAAGTGAGTTTGAACTCATGTTTCTTCTTCAACAAGAAACTCCTATAATTTGTTTACTAGGTACAAGATCTAGATGTATAACTTGTGCAGTTTGCCATAGCAAGCGCGTAGGTGCTTGAAAACTTTACTTTTACAAATACAATAAATACTTGCTAGCAGTACTGAAAAGAAGTGAACAAAATAAATGTTTTATATAAATCATGTGTTTAAAAACTGAAAGTACCATTTTTTCTGTTAAAAAGAGCATCCTTCATTAAACATTATAAACCAAATAAATTATTCCCTTGTGTAAGTCCAGCGTAGCTCTTTGTAATATCTCATTAAAAATATGTATTAAAAAATATTAAAACTCACACAGGATTTTGTTTCCAGGATACAGATCTATAAAAAGAAAATTATCTCAGATTTCAAAGGTCAAGCCATTACACGAATTTACCAACATTTGTCAGTAGTTTGTTTTTTTTTTTTGCCATTTATTACTATGTATTTATAAGTATTATAAATCACTAGCTTTTAATTCAGCATATTTTCTGTCTACTTTATTTGTGATTTTTTTTCTTTATCATCACAAATCTTACACTGCTGCTACCATTTGTGACACAGTAACTGAAAACTTGTGGGAAACTAAGTGGATTTTGAGTCTAATGAAACTATATGAAGATAGAGTTGCCAGCTTTCTCTTTGTAACCAATGCAGAAGATGCAAATTTTTCCTTTTTTGACAATATTTCATGGTAACTTAGATTTCTGACTTCAGTTTTCCTTTTTTTACTTGAGTTGTTTTTTTTCCTCATGTGTACAATACATTTGCTCTGCTTTATGTAGTGTCCTTTCACTTCCGGATCTCCACTTCACGTTGGTTTAGTCACTCGTGAAGCATTTTGCTTTTCTGTCAGAGTGTGGAGTGGAAACAGTGTGTACTGGGAAGGAGGTTTACTATATCAGCATTTTCCACATGGGTATTTTTCTTTGAGCCCCAAGAATCTTCTTTTCTTTCGAATATCGTAATCTTTTTGAAAAAGAATATTAAAATCACACCTCAATGTAATCACAAAAGTTCTTCATCTGTTGAAGGTGTTTGTATTTCTATGCATTACGGTGTGAAACAGCTATATTTTTTCCTTTTCTTCTAAGCACCTTGAATACCAATTAGTTGCAGTTAAAATCCATGTTTTGCTACATTGTTTCTAAAGGATTGACAGCAATTATTTAATACTTACTAACAATTAATTGTTTAATTCCATGGCTGCAACAACCTATTTAGAAAATTTTACATGGAGTGTCATTAACTCTTTATTACTGATTCTTCATCTGATATTGTAGCAGTAATTTATTTAATAGCTGTCCCAAAAATAAATCAAAATTCAGAAAAATTTTCCATGGCATTCTACAAATATACAAATGTAAGTAGTTAATTTAATTATTAATTAAATAGTTACTAGTTAATAGTAATAGTTCATTTAAAGTCTAAACCCTTTGTTTACCACACAATGAAATTAGAAAAAAATAAAATAGCATTAAAATAATTCTAAAAGAAAGCAGAAAAATGCTGAGTTTTTTTCTTGATCTGTTTTGGGGGGAATATAAAACTTTCTAGAGATACTTCTGTAGGGATCTAATTATTACCAACAGAGGCCAAAAAAAGATGTTTATTTTGAAATGCATTCACTGAGAACCCAGGTTAGCATCAGAAATGATATAAAGCAAAACCCCAAACAGTAAATTTCTCTGAAAATTGAAATATCTGTGTTATGGTATTGTTCACAAAGTTGTATTTTATCAAGAAGTTATTCTGCAGTGTACCGCTAATTATACAACAGTGCAAATTTTGGCATTTCTTGGTTGACTGTTAACATTCTTGGAGCTTAAAACCAGTTTTTAACCAGGGAAATGCAGTCCTTTGTATGGGAATGTATACAACATAGTTAGGTATTCACTTTTAAAGTTCTTTTGGTTGTGGTACATATAATACTATTGCTGATTTTCTTACATATTCATCATGGCAAAAAATTGTGTTTTGACAACTAAAATTTAGTTATTTAGAGTCATTAAGTGTTTCAGCCATTCATACCCAAGATATCTAGCTTTGTTCAAATCTGTACTGGTGGCTTGCAAGAAAAATTGTATGTAAATTAGTAAAGACTACAACAGTGCCAGCCAGGAAATGGGATCTTAAGAGTATTAAGAGTAAATGTTTATTAAAAAACTCTTCTTCTTTAATATGTGTTGCCATCAGAAAGGAAGATATCTGGAGAGCTGGGGATATTAAATGCTGGTCTTGTCCTGTGAAATATACTGGAAGATCTAGCCACATGTTTAGTTGTTCATACTTTCCTTACAGGCTTTATTATGAACATTTATTTTCAGAAGCTGAATTTCAGTGTTTGTAATCCTATCTGTTACTCACTTTCATTGCTGGTAGGATTATTTCCCAGGAATACAGGGTCTTAGGTTAAATATCTATCTTCACAGTTTCAATATCTACTGGCTTTAGACAGTATTTTTTACTTCTGTCACTTTTATTTTACAGATACTGTAAAGCAATTGACATTTGAGGAGTTTAGAAGAGAATCAGCAACAGAAAATGAAGTTCAGTGATCATGCAGAAGGCAGACACAGTTCAAGCTGTCTTACCAATAAAGCAGTCCACTGCCAAAGCCTTCAGCAGAACACCTCTTGGCAGGGTAAAAATTAATGTGCTTTTTTATGCTTTTTTTAAGGCTTAGGTTATTTTTTTTTCTACTGAGAAGTAATCCAAATGAAATTTTCTCCAGCTACATTTAGTTTCCACTTGATGTTGACAAGATAGGAAATCAAATGTTAATGTACAGGTAATGACTGAGAAATTATATGTTTACACTAATGGATTGCTGTTCATTAGCGCACTCTAAGCACACATCCTCATCTATCATTGCATATTCATCTCTTCTGCAAGTGCTCTGCTGATTCTCAAATGTATTGCTTTAACAGAGAAAAGCCTCATATTTATGCTATGGTCATGTTCCTGTGTTTCAAGGCTTATCAAGTCTTTTTCTGCCAGACCAGGGTTTTAGAGGAGGAAGGGATTAGTTTTAGTTGTGTTTCTAACAAATTGCTTGCAGGTTTGAAAGTAATACCAAATTGTGACATTATCATGATATCTTCTGATTTCTAATACAAATTGCTATTTGTTTCCGACAGTTTCAAAACCTAAGAATTCTAATCAAGGTTTCTAAAACAGAAGTTAAAAAAAATCTATCTATTATAAATAATTAATTTAAAAGATTTATCTGCCTTTTTGTCTTCATTTATTTCTGCTATAATGGCATTTGTCTGTACCATGGATCAGATAACTCCACACTGATGTAACTGTTTTGAAAATACCAAGTTCATTATTGACTCATTGCAGAGAGCTGAAATAACTGGAGGTGGGTGATTGTCTGGTAGCCAGTGGGAAAGCTATGTTATGATACAGGCAGATGAGCCAGGAATGCTAGACTACATTTTGAACTGATTCTATTGACTACAGTTTTAGTAAGATACTAAGCAGGCAATTAAAGACCTTTGTCTGGTTAAGGACTGGAAAACTCTAATTATACATTTTAGAAGTAATCCATCTTATGCTGTAAAAAATGACTCTATTTCCTGAAAATTTACAACTTATATATGTGTGTGTGTGCACTCATGCATATATTTCTATTTTTGTGTATTTTAGCACCTATGATGGTTATTTTGCTTTGCCATGTAAGAAGCCAGCAAGAGTAATTTCAGGTCTTAATCTACCAATATATTTTTTGCTGTGCATACCTGAGCTTACAAACTCCAGTGAAGCCAAAGGAAAGACTCACTCTTACAGGTTTGTATCATCTTCCCTTCACTGCCATTGAAAAGAATGTACTGATAAACCATGTATAACAAAAACCTTAATATATCCATTTTATTTTTCCACTGAATTCTTTCTGAGTAGGGTGTTTTTGCCTAGGAAAAAAAAATCACCACTAAAAGAAAAATGTGTGGGGTTGTTTTCTAACAGTGTGATTTATCCTAACCAAGATGTAAGGTGTATTCTTAGTCACTCTGACTGCCTGAATTAGTATGGCATTCTAAATTTATCTATTCTAATTTACTCAGACAATACAGGATTGATGATTTAGAGTGCACTACAACCAGTTTTAATATTCATATAATGCAAGAGATCTTACCAGACAGTGGAATACTTCTTCCTTTTCTTTTTTAACATGCAAACCTATAAACTTGATCCACTTGATTTCTTAAATTGCAAAAGTAAACATGGCATAATTTCTACATTATTCAATTAATTCTTACACAACTTAGTATCAGTTTTATCTGCATATTGATTTATGTCGTTAAAACATGTTGTTTAACCCCTGCAGTAGTTTTCATATGGATGCTATAAAAGGACCTATGAAGGATGCTATAAAAGGACCTAGGAAGAAGCCCAAGACAGCTATGAAAAGATGTGTCCATAAGAGAAGGACAAACAACAAATTGGAAAAAGCATAAAACCTTGAGAGCTTTTGTTGTTGATTTTTGTTTTATGGGATTGGTTTGGGAGTTTTGCTGTTTCTTTTTTCTCCCCCAATAGTAAGCTGAAAAAGAAAATGAAGATTTTTCACGTGCTAGTTAATAAACAGTTTGACAGGAGATGCAACCTGGTGTTTGAGTTATATTTAGTCTGTGTCACCTCATCAGAGCATGTGATTTTATGCAAAAGAAGCTTACTCAGGGGACAGAAGACAGAAGGTAGAGAGTGTTTGCAGAATGTCTGGATAACTACATTCCTTATGTTTACTTTCTCTCTTTCTTCAATAAGTACATGGCATGACTCCAGACAGCAAAACAAATGAGTGAAGAGAGGAGACAGATGGTAGAGTATTTTTAGCACTAATAATAAGAGCTTCTAGAAAATGCTACTTGCAATGTGAATCACAAATGTCTTATATATATATATGTATGTATATATATTAGCTATATTTCATAGAATCATAGAATAGTTAGGGTTGGAAAGGACCTTAAGATCATCTAGTTCCAACCCCCCTGCCATGGCCAGGGACACCTCACACTAAACCATGCCACCCAAGGCTTCATCCAACCTGGCCTTGAACACTGACAGGGATGGAGCATTCACAACCTCCCTGGGCAGCCCATTCCAGTGTCTCACCACCCTAACAGGAAAGAACTTCTTCCTTATATCCAATCTAAACTTATTGAGAGCAGCCATGAGGAGAAAGACTTAGGTTGTTGCTTGATGAGCTCATCATGTCCTAGCAGTATATGCTTGTAACTGGAGTACTGAGTCCAGCTCTGGGGCCCCCAGAACAAGAAGGGCATGGTCTTGAGTGAGTCCAGAGGAGTCCATGAAGATGCTCCAAAGTCTGGAGCACCTCTCCAATGAAGACAGGTTGAGAGAGTTGGGCTTCCTGAGCCTAGAGAAGAGAAAGCTTAGGGAACACCTTGTAGCAATCTTCAAATACCTAAAGGGAGCCTACAAGAAAGCTGGAGAGGAAATTTTACAAGGGTATGTAATGACAGAACAAGGGGGAATGGCTTTAAGGGTGAGAGATTTAGATTAGATATTAGGAATAAATTCTTCCCTGTGAGAGTGGTGAGACACTGGCACAGGTTGCCCATAGAAGTTCTGGTTGCCACATCCCTGGCACTGCTCAAGGCCAGGCTGGACAGGGCTTTGGACAACCTGGCCTAGTGGAAGGTGTCCCTGCCCATGGCAAAGAGATTAGAACTAGATGATCTTTAAGGTTCCTTCCAACCCAAACCATTATATGATTCTGCTATTTCATTTCAGGGAAAAATAAATAAATCCTACATTTCTTACAGGAGTTGAAATCTAAACAATTATTATGTGGAGATTAATTTATGAGAGGTATAGATAAATGTCTTAGTTCTTTAAACTCCCATACATTTAGTATACAGGTGGACCACTTGGTGGATAAAGAACTGGCTGGATGGTCGCACTCAAAGAGCTGTGGTCAACGGTTCAATGTCTGTCTGGAGACCAGTAACAAGTGGTGTTCCTCAGAGATTGGTGTTGGGGCCGGCCTTGTTTAATATCTTTGTTGTTGACATGGACAATGGGAATGAGTGTAACCTCAGCAAGTTTGCCGATGACACTAAGCTGTGTGGTTCTGTTGATACGTTAGAGGGAAGGAATGCCATCCAGAGTGACCTTGACACGCCTGTGAGGTGAGCTGATGCCAACTTTATGAAGTTTAACCATGACAAGTGCAAGGTCCTACACCTGGGTGGGAGCAATCCCAGGCACAGCTACAGGTTGAGCAGAGAAGAGATTCAGAGCAGCCCTGAGGAGAAGGACTCGGGGGTGTTGGTCAGTCAGAAAATGAACATGTGCTGGCTGCAATGTGCACTTGCAGCCCAGAAAGCCAACCATATCCTGGGCTCCATCAAAAGAAGCATGACCAGCAGGTCGAAGGAGGTGATCCTGCCCCTCTACTCTGCTCTCGTCAGACCTCACTTGGAGTAATGTGTGCAGTTCTGGTATTCTCAACATAAAAAGGACATTAAACTGTTGGAACAAGTCCAGAGGAGGGCGACGAGGATGATCAGGGGACTGGAGCACCTCCCATATGAAGATAGGCTGAGAAAGTTGGCGCTGTTCAGCCTGGAGAAGAGAAGGCTGCGTTGAGACCTCATAACAGCCTTCCAGTATCTGAAGTGGGCCTACAGGGATCCTGGTGAGGGACTATTCATTAGGGACTGTACTGATAGGACAAGGGGTAACGGGTTGAAACTTAAACAGCAGAGGTTTAGACTGGATATAATGAAGAAATTCTTTACTGTTAGGGTGGTGAGGTACTGGAATGGGTTGCCCAGGGAGGTAGTGAATGCTCCATCCCTGGCAGTGTTCAAGACCAGATTGGATGAAGCCTTGGTTGATATAGTTTAATGTGAGGTGTCCCTGCCCATGACGGGGGATTGGAACTAGATGATCTTAAAGTCCTTTCCAACCTTAACTATTCTATGATTCTATGATTTAGTATATCTACTGTGAGAGACCACAACAGATTTAAATGAGAATTACGTGTTTTCATGGAAGTTAGGTACATAATTTGAGGATGTGGTCTTCAGGACCAATATGGTACAAACATTGTTATCAGTACAAATATTGCTTATGAAAGAACTGCATATATTTTCTATGATGTGATCTGGAGGAATGAAGAAAATACTAATCAGGAAGTCTGAGAAATAGTGGTATCTCATGTATAAATAACCTAGAGCTATTTCTTGAACTGACAAGAATCCAGGTGCAAAGGACACTTTAAAACCTTTTCTAATCTAATGAACATTAAAGATCTTATTGCTGTTTTTACCTTTTATACTGAATGTGAGCAGAGAGAGGCATTTATTTCTTACACTGTGGTTGTATACCTGTTTAACTTCACATTTTACTAACCATTTTTAGTATCAGAAGCAAGCTCAGAAGGTATTCTTCAAATGTTACCATCTTGAAGAAAAGTTGTTTATTTTTACTATATATATATCACAAATCTTTTCTCTGGTATAAGTTTGTTTCCATGTATTTTTATATATTGTGCACACCTGTAACCAGCTCTGGGGTCCCCCATAAAAGAAAGACATAAACTGCTGGAGAGAGAGAGATGAGGGCCGTGAAAATGATCAGAGGGCTGGAATACCTTTTACATGCAGGAAGGTTGAGAGAGCTGGCCTCTACAGCCTGGAGAAGCAAAGGGTCTGGGGAGACCTTATTATTGTGAAGAAAATGACTTTTGATTCATGTCAGTTATTTAGGGGTAAAAAGATTAATATGTACTTATGCAAGATTGTAATAACTGCAGATAGACAATGCCTGTGCAAGCTTAGCACTGCTGCAAAGATATGGTTCGCTGCTTAAAGGTCACGGAATGAGGAAGATTGAGGAACCTTCAAGAAGGCAGAATAAGACCCCTAGCAACAGGATGGCATAGACTCAAACGATACCATGAAAGGACACGTATACAGGATGTGAACCGGATACAAGAGTGTATAAAAGGATGGAACCCAGGAGAACATTCATGCGTCGTTGGTGGAGCAGAGACTCCCCTGCACACCCAGCACTGCTTTGCTTATTGTCTCTCAAATTATTAATCATTTGTAAATAAAATTAATTTGGATAAAGCCCTGTTTATGGGAAATATTTATAACATTATGGACTTTCAATATATAAAGTGCTTATAAGAAAGATGGATGGAGTTACAGGATAAAGGACAACAGTTTTAAACCAAAAGAAAGTAGATTTAGATTAGATATAGGGAAGGCATTTTTTATAAAGACAGTGCTGAAGCACTGGGACAGATCACTCAGGTAAGCTGTGGATACACCATGATTATAACTGTTCAAGGTCAGGTGGATGGAGCTTTGAGCAACCTGATCTACTAGAAGGTGTCCATGCCTACGGGCAGTTCCTATGATTGGAACCAGATGGTTTTTAAGGGTCCCTTCCAAGACAAATCACTTTTTTAGCATAGTTAGGGTTGGAAAGGACTTTAAGATCATCTAGTTCAAACCTCCCTGCCATGGGCCGGGAAATCTCATGATAATCCATGTCACCTAAGGCTCTGTCTAACCTGGCCTTGAACACTGCCAGGGATGGAGCATTCACAACTTCCCTGGACAACCCATTCCAGTACCTCACCACCCTTACAGGAAAAAATTTATTCATTATATCCAATCAAAACCTCCCCTTTTTAAGTTTTAATCCATTACCCCTTCTCCTATAACTGCAGTCCCTAATGAATATCCCTCCCCAGCATCCTTATAGGCCCCTCTTCAAATACTGGAAGGCTGCTATGAGGTCTCCATGCAGCCTTCTCTTCTCCAGGCTGAACAACGCCAACTTTCTCAGCCTGTCTTCATACAGGAGGTGCTCCAGTCCCCTGATCATCCTCGTGGCCTTCCTCTGGCCTTGTTCCAACAGTTCCATGTCCTTATTATGTTGAGGACACCAGAACTGCACACAGTACTCCAAATGGGTTCTCATGAGAGCAGAGTAGAAGGGCAGGATCATCTCCTGCAATCTGCTGGTCATGCTTATTTTGATGCAGCCCAGGATATGGTTGGCTTTCTGGGCTGCAAGTGCACACTGCAGCCAGCTCATGTTCATTTTCTGACTGACCAACACCCCTGAGTCCTCCTCCGCAGGGCTGCTCTGAATTTCCTTTTTGCCCAACCTGTAGCTGTTCCTGGGATTGCTCCCACCCAGGTGTAGGACCTTGCACTTGTCATGGTTAAACTTCATAAAGTTGGCATCAGCCTACCTCACAAGCGTGTCAAGGTCCCTCTGGATGGCATTCCTTCCCTCTAATGTATCAACAGAACCACACAGCTTGGTGTCATCAGCAGACTTGCTGAGGACGCACTCAATCCCACTGTCCATGTCACTGACAAAAGATGTTAAACAAGGCCGATTCAAACACTGAGAGACACCACTCGTTACTGGTCTCCAGCCTTCATATGTATGTGCCATGTATATATATATATATACTTACATACATTAATATATTGAATATAATACTAAATATTTGCAAGAACTAATTGCAATAATTTCAATGAAAAACTAAATCTAGGTTTTATTGATTATTTCTATCACTCCTAAAAATGGAATCACATTTTTGCAGTCTGCTCAGAGTTGCTAGGAAGTCTGAGTTTAGTAAATTGAATGTGGCATGCTTTCAAATCTTATAGTTATTAAAATCAATATTTCTATTCTTCCATACATTAAGGCTTTCTTAAAGAAAACACCAAAGTTTAGGAACTACAGAGAAAAAAAGCTATCTGGAAAGATTCTGATAGAATGGATCTAACTCATTATCATAAAAAGATTTGTTAGATCTAATTTATTAAACTGTCTGCTTAGATATTCTCAGAGCACCTGAAATACAGGGACTGTTTAGTGATGATTAAAGGAGTCAGTTTAATTTTAAAACATTTTTTTCCTTTACTGTAATGAAATCCTTTGAGTGTGGTATCTCTGTTTGATAGCTGTGTCAGTTCGAGCATCCCAAGTACATCATAGATTGATTTTAACTAGTTTACACAAGAAGAACCAACTTCTGAGCTAATCTATGAGCTTGCTAAATTGGAAGTTGGAATTTGCTGTGTATGCTGTGTATGACAGCCACTGACATATTTCTTACAACTAAAGGGAAAACAGGAGTTGCTTGATTCTCTGCAGTTCAATATTCTCTGCACATGAAGTTTCACCTGAAGATAGAGAGTACTGCAGAGCTATATCAAGTTCTTTGACATCATCTCTACGCTGAGTCTGCAGTGGCGCATGGAAATACTTGAATGAGTTCCACTATAGGCAGTAGTCAAATGGGAGTAATTTCAGGTGAGTTAATACACCTTGGTTCCTGAATATTGGGTAGGTTTAGTGGCTGAGGGTATAACCTTTTATTATTTTCTTTATTCTGTCAGTTTTGATCATTCCTTAGCATGGCTTGAAACACAAGGCTAGGTCTACACGCAATAAACAAACCTGTTTTCATTCAGTGATAAAAAAATACAGGTTTTGCTTCTGCAAAAAATGTAACTGGGTGAAAAATTTGAGCCTGCTGAAGACAGCAACAAAATTCTTGACAGTAGTGATTGCAGGATTTTGCTTACTGTCTTTTGATTCTTAATAAAAGACTGGTTCATTATTAGGCCTGTTACAAACATCTTCACAGATGTCTGGTGATCTAACAGTCTGTGGAACCATATAAATCCCTGCTGGTTTTCAAATCCAGAATTAAAGACATTTTCCACTAAATAACATGGTACTATTAGAAAGTGGTATTCTATATAAATAGAATCTTCTGAGGTCAGAGGACCTTTAAGAAAGTTAAAGAAATCCACTTAATAGGTAGTTCTTTATTTTTCTGCTTAAATACTGGAAAGTATAAAGTTTTACAGGAAAGCAAAAAAGATGCAACAAACCTACTTCCCACACATAAATCATTTCTTGATGAGTTCAAAGGCAACATTCCTCACTTTGATGAAATTTAAAATATATCTGTACTTGTTCCCATATTCCCTGCACACTCAATACTCCAAGGTTCAGAGCTGTGGCAAAGAATGACAACAAAAAATAGTAGAAAGCCTTTATATATGGTTTTCTGACATGAAGCAAATGCAGTTCAATGCTGACAAATGCATGGTGTAGGAGCATGGGTGCCGATAGAATAACAAATAGAAAATGAATTAAGTGTACTAGACTGAGAAGACTGAAAGTCACCTTAGCATGTATAGACATGCTGGCTTTGCAAACCCTTTGCCCTCTTCTTTCCTTCTCTAGTGTCAATCTTTTTTATTATTACTTGTCTTTGTCTGCTTAAAAATCCTTTGACTTCATTTGTTTGTATATTTCTTTCTTCAATGTGCCCTTTCCCTTACACTGAATAGGTGACCACAGGTTACATAATAAACCGCCGGTCTCAGAGGCTTGTATAACCTGCCATAGTATGTTTGATAACTCACTTATCACTAAAATTGAATATATTTATAATGTAGTTTTACTCTAAAGGCTTGATTTAATGATGGCCTTACCATACTCTGTGCTTCTGTTTTTTAAGGTGATACAATACAGAATGTGGTCATTTTACAAATAACAATATATATGCATTTGTTTCAAATTGATCCTGTTTTCCCAAAGACAATCTCTTTTTCTTCTCACATATTATGACACACATTACATTTCATCAAGCTACATCATCCCCTGTGTGGCACTTCTGCTTTTGCAATCTTTACATAGCCGTGATTCAACATAGAACTATCATATCAACTGAATCAGGTCTATAAGAAGTTTTATACATAACTCTGCTAATAATTCATTTTAAATAACTGTAAAATGATGAATCATTAAAAAAATAAAAAGAAATTTTAAAAGATGCATACCTCTCTGATGTCTATACTGTAGGCTAGTAACTCCGAGCTTTATAAAACTGTGTATTTTGTGCAAATGAATAGCTGAGTCCTGGGTGGCTAGTTTTGCATTTACCTACAGTGTCTGCACCTTGATTTCTGCATACATTTGTTCATTTAAAAATAGAATTTTATATACAAAGAATTTTAGTCTAAAAATTCTAATCATACTCAGTATATTTCATATTGAAAGTAATTTACTTTAATAATAATTAATTAATATTTAAAACCATAGTCAAACCAAAAGCCAAAACATTCTTACTGATATCTAGAAAATTACAAATAGCAGTAAATGCCACACTGTAAACCAGCACACACATCTTGAAAAAACAGCTATTTTGACAGTTCATTTGTATAAAATATAAAAAAGTAATGAAGTGTCTGTAATTAAGAAAAAAATAAAGGTGATTTTTGAAATTGACAAGATTTCTTTTAATTATTGCTTTTTTATTATATCTAACTAAAGGTAGCATTTTGATTATCCAATAAAATAAAAACCTCATAGTTCTTATTTTGAAGGTTTTTTTCTGATGTTGCATGAAAATCACATCTGTACCTGACATTTCCCAGGGAACTGGTATTTCAGATTTTGCCAAGCTTTTAACATTACATTAATCAAATGTAATGTCATTTGTGACACTCACATAAGAGTGACGCTAAGTAAACACTGCAGTGAAGAATAGCATACTTTATTAAGAGAAGTGTTCTGTTAGTCTCAAGAGATGAAAACCTTTCACTTTTATGAATGAGGTCCCTATTTACTTTTTCTAGTAATAAAATCTCTTACAAAGCGACTTGATAGATCTCATTTCAATAGCTACCCCATGAACCTCTTTCTTCTAAATTTCAAATAATCTCATTTTCAGAAATGGGTTGTGTACTCATATTTTATGGTTCATATTTATGGAATGTGAAATTGTTACTTTATATCCACCTGTAAACTAAATGACATAGCTTTAGTTTCTTCATAGGCAAAATGACATAGCTTTGGTTTCATGCTTTGGTTTGATGCTTTGGTTTCTTAGGGCGTGCTCTTCAGGAATTTTACATGTCTGGTTCTCCAGGCCTTGGACTCACTCTCATGTGAGCCAATTTTTCAATATCATTTCTGAAGGGTGAGGATCTAAATTAGAGGTAATACTCTGACTGGTTTATCAAGGGAATACCACTTCCTTGTTGCTAATCAATATCATTTCTACTCATAGTAAAAAATTTTTCAACTAGTTGTGGGATTTTATTTTTATTTTTCTTTGCTTGCTGTTTAATTGTTTGTGTTTTTAATTCTGTGATTGTTTGAAGCTTTTATTTAGAAGCCAGTGACTGGACAAACTTGCCTTGAGAAATCCCCTCCAAGCTGAATTATGATAAGATTTTACCTTCTTGACTACTAAAAATGTACTAAGCATCTTTGTCACCAATCAGACACATATGTGATCCTACATCTGAGAAGGGCTCTGATTTTGTTATCTGATGTGGCACTTAGTTCAAAGTGGACTTCTTATGCATGCTATGGCATTGAGCTTGGCATTTTCCTAACAATTTCTGCTACTTCTGCGTGCACTTGCTGCAGTTTCTGCTTGTCAAAAGAGGACGACAGGACTCAACCAAGGTGACTCCCACTGTCTCCGTAAGAACTAGCACTGGCACTAGTAATTCCAAGATGATGATTCACCATCTTCAACTAGTTTCTGATCTGTACCATTGACTTTCTTTTTTACACTTTTCTATAGGCATCAAACCAATTTTGATATTTAAACAAAACAATTTATAATCTAAAACAAAAGATTAGGTATACATGGACTGACAAACTGTGTATGAATACACAGATATATACATATATATATATACAGGATAACGGCTGTGTTATACAAAACCATTTGATTGACACTCATGATGAAACTACTCATTAATTTTTTTGTACAGCGTATTCCGTATTATTTTATTTTTTTCCCTGTGATTAGCATATAAGTAAGTTGACAGGTATATTGTTTCTCCCCAGCCCTTTTTAAATACTGTTAGGTTAGCTTCCTACCACTTCAGTTTCCAGTTTTCTGAGACTTATTAGTAATACACATGAATGATAGAAATTTCTTTTGCCTGAACTTTTAATAACCTCGAATATAAGTCATTCACATATTTTTGAAACTTACAACTATCTTCTGTCTGAGTCTTGAGTGCTGTGTCTCAATCTTGTCCTGGAAAGCAGGATCTTGACATATTTACAATAATAAGGATGATCATTCACTTTTGGTTTCAGTATTCTGCAAGTTAATAAATAACTGTGCCAGATAGAAATCTGGACTACTACTATTATATCAGAAAGCATATGCTGCATGTTAAACAAGAAAGAAACATCCTGGGTTCAGCAAACAAAACAAAACCACACAAAACTCCCCCAAAACTTCAATAGAACATGTGTTTATCAACAAATTTCTATTTTTCCTATGTTTTTCTTATTTATTTTTAATCTAGTTTGTGTATATCTGAATCCAGAAGGCAAACCTGAAGATGCTGTTGCAAGTGAAGTACAAAGCAATACTTTGTGAGCTAAGTAGCTCTCCTTAGGAAGCATCACAAAATCACTTTTCATTCCCATTTGCAAGACAAATTGAGTCCAGGTCTCCATACTAGCCTCATTTGCATTTTTCCTTGTCCCCTATTTTGCTACAACTAAACCGATGCATAAGTGCACTGACAAAGTCTGGTCTGAGAAACGAAATTAAATCAAAATGTACAGAAGACTAAATTCTGTGTCTTTCTGAGATATATAATGAATATTCTTGGGCTCTCCCCATTGTGAATCAAAATGAATATATGCAGAGATCGGTTACAAAGAGGAAAAAAATATCAATTTGAGGAATAAATATCAAGTCACAGAAAATGGGAGAAAGCTATCAAGTGTAACCTATCTCAAATATTTGGAAGCTTGGAACTCTAACAGGTAATTATCTAGTGTACCCTTTTATATTACACTGATCATTAAGGAAACTGGTCTGTCTGGTTTTGTAATTTTAAAGAACTTTCCTAGGTATGATGGAAATTGATTTCAAATTAGAAACCAAATTTACAGAAGAGAACCCCTGATCTTACCTATAGTTATAGTTAAAGCTCTGAACCAATTCTTATGTTGTTCACATGTCAGCTTGCAGAAAATTTGTAATAAATCATTACAATATATAAAAAAAAGATAACATTGTTAAATGTAATTAAAGTACTAAAGATTATGGGTACTCTGTGATATTGTGGATGAATCTATGGATCCTTTGTGTTTTAAATAATTTTCCATCAAAGTTAATGTAAGTGTTCTGTGAAATTTAAATAACTTTTGTATTCTGCAAAAATCTATATGAAATTGAAATTAAAGTCTTAAGAGTAACCATTTTGAATGAATAATGTTAACATATATTTTTCAGAACTTAAAGTTCAGAGCACTGGAACAGGTTGCCCAGGTGGGGTGTGGAGTCTCCCGTGTTGGAGATATTCAAGGCCCACCTGGACAAGTTACTGTGTGATGTACTCTAGGTTACCCTGCTCTTGCGGGGGGGCTGGACTAGGTGATCTTTCGAGGTCCCTTCCAACCCTTGGGATTCTGTGATTCTGTGATTCCTCACATGCCACTGAGTAATCCTTAATTCTAATAAATCTTTTGTTATAGTAAGAACTTGAGGTGAAGCTATGGTGCTTGTAAACACTGAATGAAAATCAGTTCAACACAGAAATGCATAACAATAAGATGCTTTGAACTTCACTTGAATTGGTTCATTCAGAGGCCTTTGAAAGGATAGATCATATTAGGAGATTGAACTTGAATGACAATATAGGAATATAACCACTGGTTCTGAAAAAGAAATAAAGATAAACCCTTTGAAAGTACTGATTAGCCTAACTATATAAGAGGCCCTGTAGCTATGGAAAGTTACATTCACCTGCAGCTTGGTACAGTCTTTAAGATTTCCCATTATTAAACTAAAATTGGAACACTAGCTACAGAATTAATTTTTAGATGTACATGTTGTGGTGGTGAGTTGCAGTAATTAGTCTATTGTCAAAGATGGTTTTGTTACACTTAATAAGGTGAATCATAACTAAACATTCCTAGATTTCCAAAGGGTATCATTATATTACGGTCATTATCTAACAATACAATATTTAACTTTTTCAAAAATAAGCTGAAGTATAATAGACACCAGTAGTATGAACTAAGAATAACCTATAAATCAAATAGACTTACCTGTTATGTTAGCAGCAGCTATAGACCCAGTAAATTTCTGAAAGAAGGATTCTAATTGGAAACTACATGACTATTTGCTAGTAAAACCAATAATGGAAAAGAATGCAATGAAATAGTATGTGAACTTGCTTCTGGTATTTCATCATTCAAATATATTATTTGAAATTATGAAGCATGAAACAGAAGGAAGAGTTGCATGCTAAGGGAGACAGGATAGGAGAATAGGTTTGTGGGAATCAGTAACAGATATAGTTACAGGTACATATTAAAGTACTGAAGCTGCAATTAGATTTATCCTACAGAAGAGACTATGTATTACAGTTTCATGCAAGACATTAATCTGACCTTGGGCATAGATGGTAGCTGTACATTTATTTTAACTGTAACATTGCATGAAACAAAGTATCTTAGAAATACTTGGTAACTTGAGCAGATGAAACTTGGGGTTTTTTTGTTTGTTTGTTTTGAGCTGCAGCCTTACATTGATGCCATTAATTCCTGAGGCCATTTTCCACATCAGACTTTCTTTAACATATACATAATTTATTTGTATTTCTGCTCAAAATAAACACAAATAGAAACAGCAAAGGATCTTTCTATATAATAGTGTTGTGGTTTAAGCCCAGCCATGAAGGCGTTCAGTCACTCCCTCCCTTCCTCCCCCTGCTCCCAGAGGGATGGGGAGGAAAATTGAAAGAATGTAACTCTCATAGGTTGAGATAAGAGCAGTCCAGTAACTAAGGTATAACACAAACCACTACTGCTACCAGCAATAATAATAATGATAAGGCAAATAACAAGGGGAGAGAATAAAACCACTCATCACCCACCAGCAAATACCCAGCCTGACCTGAGCAGTGATCTGGGCCTTCTGGGTAACTCCCCACGGTTTTTATACTGGGCATGACATGCTGTGGTGTGGAATACGTCTTTGGCTAGTTTGGATTAGGTGTCCTGTCTCTGCTTCCTCCTGGCTTCCCCTCCTCCCTGGCAGAGCATGAGACTCAGAAAGTCCTTGGTCAGAGTAACCATTACTGAGCAGCAACTAAAAACATTGGTGTTACCAATATTATTCCCAAGCTGAAAGTCAAAACCACATCACTGCACCAGCTACTAAGAAGGAGAAAAATGACTGCTACTGATGAACCCAGGACAAATAGAAAATAGCTAATTGCATAGAATTTGTACTTAGTCATTAAAGGGATAAGTTGTCAAAGGCTCTTTCAGATTTTAAATAAAAATAAAAACAGTGGCAGGAAGATTTCCACTGAGTAAAAAAAAAAATAACTAACAACAAAATCCTTAATGTTATCTGTGGTCATACCCTTGGTTTTCTTTCTTATTATTCAGTCCAGATCAATGCCAAAATCATCTGGGGAAAAAAAAATATAAATAGAGCCATTCAAAATGAAACTATTATCCTTTGTGTGCAGAGTAGAAAATTTTTATGCTGGATTTCAAACTATTTTTTTTTAACATATTACCAAAAAATGGCAATGAAAATTACTAACTGTATCATGCAGTTTCTCATTTGAACATTAAGGTTTTATCACTGATAACTCTGAAGTTATTTGTGAAATACTGACAAAAGTAGTTTTTCAAATGTATGCAATTTTCCTATTTCCACTGTGTGCATTATTTGATTTCTGGGCTTTTAGAATTGCTGTATTAAAAGTTTCAAGCAACCAAATAAGTCATTATCATTTAGTCCATAACAAAATGTAATTATTTGCTTAATCAGATAAACCTTACAGAAAGTAGTTTCCTAATGTTGACATTATTTTAGATAAATAAAATCATAGAATCATAGAATAGTTAGGATTTCAAAGGAACTTAAGATCATCAAGTTCCAATCCCCCTGCCATGGGCAGGGACACCTCATGCTAAACCATGTCACCCAAGGCTCTGTCCAACCTGGCCTTGAACACTGCCAGGGATGGAGCATTCACTACCTCCCTGGGCGACCCATTCCTGTACCTCACCACCCTTACAGGAAAAAATTTCTTCATTATATCCAATCTAAACATCCCCTGTTTAAGTTTTAATCCATTACCCCTTCTCCTATAACTGCAATCCCTAATCAATAGTCCCTCCCCAGCATCCCTGTAGGCCCCCTTCAAATACTGAAAGGCTGCTATGAGGTCTCCACACAGCCTTCTCTTCTCCAGGCTGAACAGAAAAACTATAAATGTTACTTTAAAAAATATTTTATCAGATTAATACTATTCAGTTGGTATCAAAGTCTACTGTTAATAATTTATCATTTGATAATAGCAATAATTGTTTAAGATACCCAGTGACTGCATTATCATATTACTATACAAATATAGAAGCAGAATACTAGTAATTTTAGCACACCATAAATATTAAATGCCAGAAAACAAAATTATTCCTTATATTTCCATTATATCTGTTAAAATTGGCATAGTTATGAATATCCATAACTGTGTTCTCATTTTCATGAGAAAAATACAAGATGAAACTCTCAGTAAGAACATAATAACAAACATAAAAACAGTCTGATGAAGGTTTCTAAACAGTAGCCAAAATCTAGAATCTTCAGAAACTGTGCAAGCACTTTCTGCATAACCCTGAATAAGTCAGTTTCACATTTTCCTCTAAAAGTGAATAAGGCATAATGTATTTTTCTTGGGTCACCTCTGATGTATCTTAAACAATAAACAGATAATGCTTTTCTCAGCCTAATATATGCTGTTGAATTAAGAAATAATATTTAAAAATAATTTTTTAAGAAATCTAATGACATGAAGACAGTTATGGTACTTAAGTATGAATAACAGGTGACAAAAGCTTATGTGAAAATCCTGCCTAACGTGTCTTTTTATTCTGCTGGTCTTATTCTTTCAGACCAAAAAAAACCCATGGTGATGCTTGGAAGATATCAAGGAGGAAATTAATTTAGCTGTAAACTTTCAATAGCATCTTTGTGTTATATGCTTTTTTTGAGTGACATACAATTTAAGATTTTTTTAATATTTAATTTGAAGTTATGTTCCAAGATTATTCTTCCCCAATACTATTCTGATTTTCTTCTACTTGAATAACAGAGATATGCAACAGTATGCATATTGAATGAGTTTCATCTCTTCTTAAACACACTGAATGATTATATTTCCATCTCAATTTTCTTATAGAATAACCAAATAATGATAAAGCCTGATGAGTGATGTTATTTCCTGGTTGGACTCCCATAAAGTTAAGGGCAGATAGAGAAAAAAATAAGCAATTATTCCAAAGCTTAGTTTAGAAGACACTTTGATTTACTCCTGATGGATGTTTAGATTAATTAAGGCAATGTAAAATTTTATTTTAGGTCAATATATAACAAATTTTTTTTTGTGTTTGGTGTCCGTTATTTACACTGTTAGTGACATTGTTATAGTTAGTTGAGAAAAATTTCATCAAAATGTTGCTCAATTAATTAAACTAAGATTCCCTTGGATTCGTCAATGGATGAATCTCCATGTTCAATTAGCTCCAGAAATTATTTTTTTTCTTAAATAAGTTAACCAACCGAAAATCAGCATCAGAAAAACTAAGCCTCACTCAATAAATTCATTGTGTTATATATGCCAGGACAACCCAGGGTCATTATATATATTGATTAGTTTACATGAATTTATGCTGCCTTGCTTGTTGCTGTATATCATCAAAAGGAATATGGAGAAAGAAATCCACCTTTGCTGAACTGCTTTGTTTCTGCAGTTTTGCTTTGAAAGTTTTGAACTGCCTGAAAAAATAAATTTCTCTTATTATGCAACTGTTTTTCTGGCCAAGATTGTTCAGAAATAGCTGTCATTTCCTTTCTTGTATTTTGTAGTCCTGTAAATATGATCTTTATTTTATTTGGTAGAAGTCTGTGGCTGTGTGTTGACCTAATTATGCAAGATCTCAATATTTTCTGGGCTTTCCTTGAATTTAATTGATTTTACTTATCTTAACATTTGTCTAATGATTGAATGACTATGACTTTATAACTCTCTAAGCATAAGCACTGTGAATATCATCTAAGAAAATGGTCTAAAAACACAGGAAGACATTCTAATGAACATCAGTCCTTGATGGCAGCTAAAGATGAGGGAAGCTAGTGTACAGTTCTCAAATATTAGCTTGGCATTAATGTGAAAGAAGGACACTGAGTTAAGAGTATCATAGAAAGGTTTGGGTTGGAAGAGATCTTAAAGATTATCTAGTTCCAACCCCTCTGCACAGGCAAGGACATCTTCCGCTAGACCACGTAGCTCAAAGCCTCATCCAACCTGGCCTTGAAAGCTTCCAAGGATGGGGCTTATATCAAAGTAATCCAATTGGAACAAGGACTGAGGAAGTTGTTCCCACCACAATGAACATCACATTCATCTTGGCAATAATATCAGGATATTGACAATTTATTATGCTTCTCTGTTCCTCTCTTCTTCTGGAGGATGCTTGAAGTTTCAGCCTCAGGGCCCAGAAGGACACTGGAGGGATGAGTATAACTTCAGAACCAAGGTGCAGATGTTGACAGATTTTCATGTGAAACAATTATAACTGTATAACTAATGAGGCCTCTATGTACTGCGTTTGGCTGAGGGCATTTTTAGTATTATACTGAATAAACAATAACTATCTGTATTAAATTAGACTGTTAAAATATTAGCTGGAATAACACTCATTTATTAGCTCCAAATATAAGTTCCCTTTTGCCTATCACAGGAATGTGACCACATGCAGCCTAATTAGCAAAGCCAGCAACATCTGGGCACATGCATGTAACCCGTTGGGCACAGTGATTCTGAAGGGAATGTAGAGGAGAAGTGGTAACAGCCTGATTCACAGAGCATCAGAAACATCCTTTATCAAAATACTGCAAGAAACTTTCTATCACATACCCAACAGTGACCAGTGCTGACAATATGACATGTTTTTAGAAAAAATTAACATAATTAGGCCCAATGGGACTAACAGCAAGAGACTATTGATTCAGATTGTTAGAAAATTAATAGAAAATTGAAAACCATTCTGAGCCTTAAAGTTTGTCTGTTGGTTAAGTATATTGTATCATTTAACACCACCATCATTAAATAATCAATAATGACACTGAGGAGCAGTATTCATCTTTACCTTCCCTGAATTTCAAGGCTGAATATCAGCTGGTCATTCTTCTCCAGTGCTCATTTCCTAAAGACATGGGGTTTCACAAAAAGCATCTAGTTCCAATCCCCAGCACATGTGAAAGATTTCTGAAGGAATTAAACAACTAAATAAGCTCCTCAAAATAACTAAAATAATTTTCTAGAAAATTATAGGAAATCCTGGAGAACAGTGGAAATCCACACAAATTCACTCATTAAAAAATGATCCAATCTTCTATAAATAATCTGCTTTAGGTATTTAGATGGCATCAACTACCTTTAATTTCTAAACAAGCTAATTTCTGTGTGGCATAATTTCTAAACCTGGACAAATATCTCAGAATTCATTTGACGACAGACAACATACTCCTCAGATATTCTCTTGCAGCTCATTTTTAGCAAATGCTGTAGGTATTGAATTCTATACAGCTGAAGTGTGTACATGTCGTGGTTTAAACCAAGTCCCCCAACTCCCAGAGAGTTAGGAAGGAGAATCCAAGGAATGTAGCCCCCACGGATTGAGATAAGAACGGTTTAATAGCTAAGGCATAACACAATAATAATGATACAGCCAATAACAAGCGAAAAGAATACAACACCCCACCAGCCACCGACCCATAACTCACTCCACCCTGCCCGCCGAGCACCACGTGCTCCCTCCTCCATTTTCCTCCAGAGCTCCACCCCTCCTGCTCTCTCTCCCAGTTGCATCCTCGGCATCACGTGCTATGATATGGAATACCTCATTGCCTAGCCTGGGTCAGGTGTCCTGTCTCTCCTTCCTCCCGGACTCCCCTCCTCCACCTGGCTGGAGCACGTGCTCAGAAAAGGCCCTGAACAAAAACACCCTCAAAACATGCTCTCTATCAAGCAACTGTTCCCAGCCCAGAAGTCAAAACACAGCACTGCACCAGCTACAAGAAGGAGAAAAATGACTGCTACAGCTGAACCCATGACAGTACAACAAACAGATAAGTCTGCACACAGTGAATTATAATATTCTAGCCTTGATGCTAGAAGACCCATAGATGGTGCTGAAACAGCAATGTCCTTAACCTTGCTAAATTCCTGATGTGAAAATATCAAGACCTAACAATGTGGCCCTCAGAACAAGTTTCAGGGTCAAATACAACATCAAAATTATTCAGTGAGGAGACAATTTTATATTCCCAACAAATGGTACGATAAATGGCAAACTGCAATTTAACAGGCAATGGGCCAAATAAAATCAATTCTGTTCTAAGCACCAAATGCTAGCAGACACTCAACACTTAACATCTAATGAGTACTCTTCCAGACTAGAGACAAATTTATCAAAGTCATCCATAAACTGTTTGATATACCCATTATATTTGGATGTCATCAGCATAAAGACGGTAATTAAGATCTTGCTTATAGAAGAAATTACCCTACTGGGAGCACATACTGTGCATGTAAAATAAGATCATAGAATCATAGAACGATTAGGGTTTTTGTTTCCCCAGAGGAAATATAGCTTAGTTTTGAGTTTTTTTCTCATTTTTTTGTAGTTTTGTTTGTATTATTTTTCTTTTTTTCCCCCTAAGCCTGTTGTGAGTTATTGCTTTCCCAGCTCTCAGTATGAAAGTCTGACAAAGTGTCTGATATGACACAACCAGGAAGTCTATTTGTAACTAAGATTTTTCTGACGTCTTAGAAAATGCAGACTAACAGAATTATAGAAAGATTTTGCAAATTATTCTATTTTTTCTGATAACTCAAAAAAAATATTATGATGAGAATTTGTGAATTTTTCTAAGAGAAGAATTTAGCTGAATTTACTAATCTTAGTCTATTTAAGTAATGCAATTCTCCATCATTAAAAATGCAAACAGAATAAGGCAGATAGAGAATTGAACTTATGTCTTCTTTATACAGAGAAATTAAAGTGAATATATCAACAGTAGAGATAGCTGTCAAGAAAGTTCAATTTTGACAACAGTTTTTCCTCCAACTGACTTTATTAAATACTTTAGAATGGAATAGTGGCTCTGTTTAGAGAAATTCCATGAAAAAAAATCCAAGAAAAAAAAAATGAACACCTTATTTAAAAGCAATAATAGTTGTCAATTGTTAACAAATTTCCAACAACTGTTAAATAATTCCCTGTATGTTTGAGAAATGTCAACACAAATTTCACATGCATAAAATAAGTTTAGCTAAATTTAATATGATGTGCATATGTAAGAGTTATTCAAAACCCTTACAGAAAGATGTCATAAGTCTTAGAGGATAAAGGGTAAAAACATTTATACTTCACCATTATTCTCCTATAAATGGCAAGGGCAAATGAGGATTTATGAACAGAAGTACGCAAGAAAATAGCTTAAATGAGTCTGATTAAAAAAAAAAAATATAAATACATACAAGATTACTAACACTGTGTTTGACAGTAAAGATTAATTTCTAGCAATCAGCAGGAAATAGATCTTCTCAGGCTTCAACAGTGGCAGGAGACAGTACAATTTTTTAATGAAATCTAGTCCAATTCTTGACTTTTAGAGAAAAGATTATAAGTATCAGAAGCATAGTTCTGTAATTCATTGAAAAGTCTGCCTGCTATTGGCTATAAACACCTTACAGGTTGCATGACATAAGTTTTAATCACAGATTCTACCACAAATACTGTCGATGTCCCAGCTGAGAACCTGAACTCCAGGGCTTATGGATCATTCAATATTCATGTATCGCAAAAAAAAAAAAAAAAATCTCACTTTGTTGATACCACTCATTAGCTACATTGATAGGACAAAAGTGCAAGGTATCTCTCAGGTATAACTACAAAATTAAACTTCTTCCATGTTTCAGCATATGAATATTCCCAGGAGAATAACATTAAATATGCTATAAGGTCTTTTTTCAGAACAAAAAATTTTACAAACCAGCCACCTTCAAGCAGATCTTATGAGATGCACTTTGCCATGAATTACCTTTATGAGGTGATTTCATTCCTTTGGGACTTTGACAAAGAATATTTATAAATTTTGTCTCATAAATTTTTCCATGCAGGATCTTGAAAGAAAAATGCTAGCAAAATTTATGCATCCTTCTGTTTTCATTTTATTCTAATTTAGAGAACATTTACATGAGAATAAACTAACCTCAATTTCTCCCAGGGAAACAATTTTATGGCCAAAATTGCCTTAGTTTGTTAATTCTTTACAGTACAAGAAGTTTTTGTGATTTACATGTGAACACAGTTTTTTGATTTGCCTATTCAAACAGAAACACTCCTAGGAATACCTGAAAACGTCCATTAATTCATTAATATTTATATGGGAAAAAGCAAGCAATATTCACACTGATGTATTTTATTTAATTATTGACAATGTTTCATCAATTTATAAAACTTTTAAGGTAAGATAACAGTCTCTGTTCAGTTCTAAGCTATCTTGGTATTGAATCAAGTTAACAGATACATCAATATAATTGATAATCTGCTTTCTGGTGTAACTAAGTATCAAGTGGACTTATGATGTCTGTGGAAAACTGATAGCTTTTTTATATTGTGAATTGCTTTAATTGAGTCACTATGACACAGAGAAAATACGTTCTTACAAAAGCTTTGAGTCATAAAAATTATCATTTTCACTCCAGTCATTGAGTGCTTAGAATAATGGCAGCACTACCAGAGCATCAAGACAGGACAAAGAAATCAGACCCTCCCCTTTAAATTTTATTTTTTTTCTTCTTTTCTGGAAAGAAAAATCCATAAATTTCATTCAGTCCCCAGCATGGTACAATATAGAGATGAGGGTAAAAATTATATGTATGTGGTTTTGCTGAGCAGTGTTCCAATTACACATCTATTTTCATTAAAATAGGATCACCTTCTTGCAGTTTTCTCCCCTAAACATTTGTAAATCACTGGCTTGCTGACACGTCTCTGAGCAAAATAAAAAAAAAAAGCATCTCCTCATCCTAAATCTCCCTCCTCCAAAAGAATATTTAACTCAAGCCTCTCAGAAATACACTGTAGAGAACTCTTACTTGAATAACATGGTCAGACGAGACCCACTTACTATACCATCATATTGTAAGTGAACATTTAGACTTATTCAGGAGCTGGTGGATCTGTGGCAAATTTTTCACTGCCTGAAGAGTTTCAAGCATGTGACCACCACAGGGGTAAGGTAACACATAAATTAGGTAAAATGTATTATAACAAGATAATACCTACAAAATTTATGAACAATCTTATTTAGAGAAATTATATCTTTTTGATGTTTTCAGTGTTGTGAAATGTGTTTCATGACATTCGTTTTTTGAATGTGTCATGAAAGTTGATAGTCAGGTCACTGAGAAGCACAAGTGCAAGGTCTTACACCTGACTCGGAGCAATCCCAGTCACAGCTACAGATTGGGCAAAGAAGAGATTCAGAGCAGCCCTACAGAGAAGGACTTGGGGGTGTTGTTCGATGAGAAAATGAACATGAGCCACCTGCAGTGTGCGCTCGCAGCCAAGAAAGCCAACCATATCCTGGGCTGCATCAAAAGGAGCATGACCAGCAGGTCGAAGGAGGTGATCCTGCCCCTCTACTCTGCTCTCGTGAGACCTCACTTGGAGTATTGTGTGCAGTTCTCATGTCCTCAACATAAAAAGACATGGACCTGTTGGAACAAGTCCAGAGGAGGGCGACGAGGATGATCAGGGGACTGGAGCACCTCCCATATGAAGACAAGCTGAGAAAGTTGGGGCTGTTCAGCCTGGAGAAGAGAAGGCTGCGCGGAGACGTCATAGCAGCCTTCCGGTACCTGAAGGGGACCTATAAGGATGCTGGAGAGGGAATCTTCATTAGGGACTGCAGTGACAGGACAAGGGGTAATGGGTTAAAACTGAAACAGGGGAGGTTTAGATTGGATATAAGGAAGAAATTTTTTCCTGTTAGGGTGATGAGGTACTGGAATAGGTTGCCCAGGGAGGTAGTGAATGCTCCATCCCTGGCAGTGTTCAAGACCAGGTTGGATGAAGCCTTGGGTGATATGGTTTAGTGTGATGTGTCCCTGCCCATGGCAGGGGAGTTGGAACTAGATGATTTCAAGGTCCTTTCCAACCCTAACTGTTAATTCTATGATTCTATGATTCTATTAAATGCTTGATTTATTGTGATTTTCTAAGTTCTTTTTGAAAGGATTCAAATAAATATCAGAAAATTCTGATATATGTACCTACAAGTAATTAACACATCACTGAAGCCCACCTAACAGTTTTCTCAACAGGAGCATGTATTTGTTTATATAAGTAAAGATTTGCTAAAAAAAGCAGTGTATTCAATCAGTTGTATGTTATTACTTTATCTACTTTCACAGCTACCAGATTCAAATCACATCTTTATTAGGAAGTCAAAGTTGAAGTAATTTTTTAGTGTAATTCTTCTTACCTGCAGCCTAGCTTTTCTATATCGTCCAGACATTAAGAATAACAAAAGGAAGAATATTATTTCAGTGTGTCAGTAGTTGCTGCAGTGTTTCAAAACTCCAAAGACAGGTTAGAAGTTTTTAACAGGTAACATTTTAGTGGGCACCATGGCCTTGCAGAAGCATCTAGATAGATTAGAGCACTGGGCAATTATCAAAGGCATGAAGTTCAAGAAGAACAAATGTGGATGTGGAGAGAGAAATGCTGATCTGTTCTCCCTGTTATCGAGTGACAGGACACAGGGGAATGGCTTAAAGCTCTGTAAGTGACTCACAGACTTCTAACTTTGAACCAGTCCATTTTCAATAATGCTGAATTCTCAGTTCAGAACTGTAACTCCAGCAGATCTGAAGCAAGCACCAGAAAGTTAGCTTATCTATACATAATGACATGGTCATGCATGCAACATCAAACACATGAGACAGGGCATGTTTTCTAGTCCATATCCCTTATCTCTTCCAATTAAAGTCACAGAAAAAGTGTGCAGATATTGTTTGGATTGCATGCTTTCTTTTTCTGAAAGCCAGGATACTCATCCAGGCAGGAGAACAGAGTGGAGGCTAAGCTTCAATTTGAAATACTTTTAACTCTGAGCAAACAGTTCTCTGTCCTATGAAAGCTTAATTAAAAGAAATCACTCCCAGTGTGTTCAGTCTCTACTCAAGTAGTACGGACTATGCAGCTGTGCAGACACTTGCAAGAATTTCTACGTGCATTTAATTATGATGGCTGCCCTTTCCTATATCAAGATTTCAATTTTACACAGTTTAAACACCTAGCCTGCAAAAGCAAATATTTCCTGGCATGTAAGTGAAGTTTCAGAAGTCTTGGTACCAGCACTGTTTCACCTTTCAGTATATTTAAATTACTAACATGCTGTATCTTTAGTTTCTGCAGTATGCATTATTCATCTTAACCAGGAAACCCATAAAGGTAGTTATAAATTTATGACTCTGACACAATACTCTCTGAATATTCCATAATTCTATGGCACTGTGTCTGTCATAGTGGTAAGACATACTGTCCAACCTCCTAATGAGGATTCTTGCAGTGCAAATCAAAAGTCTCTGAAAACTGGAAGTGAATCATCTCTTGCAATGTTTTGTTCTCCTGAACTATGAATAATGGTTTAATTTTGGATACTCAACTTTCTGAAGTTTTTCTTAATATTAAAAGTCTCATGTGTCTATCTTAAATGGATACTTACAGTCTCTGTGAATAAAATCATCATGACTATTTTTTGTCATGAAAACAAACAAACTTATTTCTGCAGCCTGTAACATCTGCAGAATCCTTAAGGATATCGGTTGCCAGATATACTAACTAGACTCAAATATCTGATTGTAGTATAAGAAATCACAGAAAACACCTCATGTCTAAAACACTATAATATCAGACCAGTGTCAAAGTTACATATTGGCAAACCATGTATGTAATACTTTCAATTTCTTGTTAACATAAAAAGGATGCTATTCTGAATTTCCTATACATTATCATGCCAGTTTTTTAAGTTTTATATAAAACTTGAAAAAAAATTATTCAGCTTAATCAGATTCTTCTCATTTCTCTAAGTTTATCTTATTTGTGATTTGTTTTAAGGCAAAAATGTAAATCTTGTTGATCATTATGGCAGCTGCTCCATTTTACTTGCTGTACTTAGTATCCTGATAGAATCTTACTGCAGTTGATTACTGTGTTTTAATGCTGCAGCAAATCCAAGAATACAGTAGTACAATAAGATTTTCTATGAAAAGAAAAAAGAAGGAAAATCCATTCATATGTCCTTATGAAATAATTTTCTTATTGACTTAAATAAATCTCATGCATTCACAGTAAAAAAAAAATATCAAACTCTTTGAAAAAAACTTCATCCACTGCTGAAATTTACATTTTCTTCCAAATATTCAAGATTTTTCTTTCAAGATCTTACAGCAACTCAATAGTATTATTTCTACTATGGGATACCATACCACAAACAATAACATTGTCACATCAACACATCACTTTTCTCATGAATGCTAGGGGAATTTAAAAACCCATAAGATGTGAATCACTTCTGCAGTTTATACCCTCTAATATTCTTCTTCTGCATTTGAAGCCTTCCACTGCTTTTCAGACTTCTGAATGGTAAGCAGTTAGATTGGAAAGTAATCCTAGGGAGCTAGACCTAGAAGCCAAGAGTATTTGTTCTAACTGCAGCAATCACTAAACCATAATCTAACTCCCTTTTCTTTCCTGTTCTTCTCACACTCTCAGTTGCACAGTGGTCTAGTTTTCTTTTTACGCAGAGAACTTGATACTTTAGTGACCACATTATTTCTCTGAAGGGTAAGTCTACTGGTTTCAGCTGGAATAGAGTTAATTTTTTTTCCTAGTAGCTGGTGCAGTGCTGTTTTTTACTTTAGTCTGAGAACAGTGCTGATAACACACCAATGTTTTAGTTGTTGCAAAGTAATGCTTACCCTGATCAAAGACCTTTCAGTCTTTCATGGTCTGTCAGTGAGGAGGGGCACAAGAAACCAGGAGGGAGCCAGGAGAAACCAGGACACTTGACCTTAACTAGCCAAAGGGTTATCCTATACCACAGAATGTCATGAAAACTGGGAAACTGAGGGGAGTTACTAGTAAAGGACTTATCACTGCTCTGGCTGGTTTGGGTATGTCAGCGGGTGGTGAGAAATTGTATTGTGCATCACTGTTTTGTGTTGGGGGTTTTTATTTTGTTTTCTCTCTCTTTTCTTTCCCTTTTCATTATTAGCATTATAATATTCCTTAATTATTAAGCTGTTCTTATCTCAACCCACAGGGGTTACCTTTTTCTGATTCTGATTCCTATCCCACTGGGGGGAAGTGAGGGAGAAGCTATGTGGTCCTTAGTTGCCATATGGGATTCAACCACAACAGTAAGGAGAACGTGGTTTTCAAAGGATCCAGACACAAGGTCTTCCAGACAGAAGCTTTTTCACAAAATTGTAAACTGTCACTGGGCTGTGTTTTCAGGGAAAGGGACAGTGACTTTTTGCTGGACGTGCCTTGAACACATAGCTAGTGGCACAACTCTTCCTGGTGCCCAATATGCAAAAGAAATTAAGTCAGGGCTAACATCCATAGAAACCTTAATATAAGTACACAGGAACTCTGTGATATGTAATGTAGGTGCCAAATTTATTTAGGCATATGGGAGATTTTATTGCAGTTGGAGGGGGAATACTCTTGATCTCACTTTTAAAGATAGGTGCTAGCATTCTGACTAAGCCCATCTTAAACCTGCAGTAATTCCACCCTGTAGCTTTATTCTTGCCTCTAATCTATATTGAACATCCAGTATGTATAGTGCCCAAACTGACATGTCAAATAAAGGTGGAAGTGATATCTGGCTTTAGTCATAATTACTAAAGTTGTTTGCCAAAAGAATACTAAAGCAAAGTCAGCAGAATATTATTCAATGGATATTCAATGGATATTAAAGATGTTTATTTAAATTAATTTATCCAGACTTTTTTCTAAGGTTATCTTTTGCTTTGTATTCATGTGGAATTAGAAATATTTCTATTAAATTACTTAATTATTGTGGTTTGTTTGATTTCAGATTTGCTTCCTGTTTTCACAAAGGTGCATTATTTTTTCCTGAATTTCAAATAGTGTATTAAGAATTATTTAGCAATTGACTAAAAGGGCAATGTGGGATAGGCAAATCTGGTTGAAAAAAAAGGCTGCTTGGTCATTCAGGATGTTTCCGAATAAGACTGTCATGTGCTGGGTCAATCTCGAGAGATCAATGTCCTGAGCCACCTGCATGCAGGGTTGAGCCTGTGGCTTTCAGTGCATGAGCAGGATTATAGTAAGCGTGAGTAAACCCCTTCCCAAATCTTCATTTGCAAAGGTAAGCCATCATCAATCAATCCTGCTCAATAGCCTTCGGGCAACTATCCCAGGAGAAGAAAAAGTCTAATTTAAAATCTGAGCAGATGGAGCTCATCTAGGCTTGTAAGGCCTTCCATCTAAGAGAAGGATACTGTAACCATGTAACCAAACCTACCATCTGAGGACTTTGCTGTCACCATCCAAGCTCACTCGGCCCTGGCAGAAAAACTTCAGGTGTAAAGGGTGGGGTCAGTTCTGTGCATGCTGTGCCTCACCTAAAAAATCCACTGCACAGGCCCAAAGGGTTTACTCACACTTCAAAGCCCTGTAGCAACAGACAAGGGACCAAACGGCAGGTGATAAGGTGCACTGGAAGCTGCATGCAGGCAGTTCAGGACATGGTTGCTGGAGACCGACCCAAGAGATGACAGTTTTGTTTGGCAGCATCCTGAATGACCAAGCAGCCTTTTTTCCAACCAGATTTGCCTATCCCACATTGCCCTTGTAGTAAGCATGGGTAAAGCCCTTCCCAAGCCTTCATTCATGAAGCCAAGCCATCAATCAATTTAGCAATTGACATGTTTCTAATGATAAAACATTAGGGAACTCCTTTCTTTTTTGAAGACATAATATTTGGGGGGAGATAGAACAAAAAAAAACCCACAAAACCAAAAACAAACAAAAAAGCATCAAACAAACAATTTATCTCCTTTTTACTTTGCTGCTTTCTGGAATGAGTTGAAGTTTGGAGTTCCTGACATCATCCTCAGGACAGATGTTTCCTTCAATTAAAGGCACCTTGGTACGCTGACCCATTTTCTTACCAAAATATTTCTTGAGATATCATTCTATTTAATATTTCCAATTATTATCTCAAAGATACTGTAATTGTATAACTAGCTGAAGCTTTCACATCACACTGACATCAACTATTTTGTTGTTTGAAATATGTAAACTCTAAAATACATAATCTTTTGCAATGCAAGTGCTCTCTACAGAGAGACAGAGCTGCTGTCAGGTCTAATGAAATATCACCTGATAAACAAATTCCTTCCTGTCTTAGAATAGTAAATGTAGGGTCAAATCCCAACCCCACCTACACATATCTTTCTCTCAAATGTATCCACTGGCTTAATGTTCAACAGGGCTACAAAAAACAGTTGTCACCAGCCTATTTGCTGTCAGAGAAATATAATTCAACCTCCACCGTTTGGTAGATTTAACAGGCTCAATGTTTCCTATTTTAAAAAGAAGTATCAACATTATCAACAAGATAATGTGCCAGTAGTTTAATGTCCATTTCTAATAATGTGAATGTAGGATTCTTTTATTCAGATGGGTTCCTAATTATGAATTCTGTCCAAAACATCCTTTTTAATAAGGCAAATGGATAACTCTGTGTCCTTGTACATATTCTTGGTTTAGAGCAATAGGAGAGAAGCTGGCTAGTATAGTTATGAAACAGGGAATTCTTATTGTACCCATCTGTTTTGCGATATTTATACCTCTTTTTTTTATAGCTGCCATCTAATGGAAAAATGTCTGTCTCACCTAGGACAAAAAAAAAAAAACTCTTTAGCAATGAACATTTTTCAAGACTGCAGCCAAAAAAAAACCCACATTTTATTAGAACTGGAAAGATTAACTGGCTGGTTTGTATTAAAGAAGGATGAGATCCAGAAATTTAATTAGTTTCTGTACACTGATGTTTAAGTATCAGTATATGGACTGATGTTGTTTAACATCTTTGTTGGCCACATGAACAGTGGGATTGAGTGCACCCTCATGAATTTTGCCTGTGGCATCAAGCTGAGTGGTGTGGTCAACATACTGACAGGCAGGGGTGCCATCCAGAGGGACCTAGACAAGCTGGACAAGTGGGACAGTGTAAATCTCATTAAGTTGAACAAGGCCAAGTGCAAGGTTCTGCACCTGGGTCAGGCAATCCCAATCCCAAATACAGGATGGGTGAAGACTGGATTGAGAGCAGCCCTGAGAAGAAGGACTTGGGGGTGTTGGTTTATGAAAAGTTTAACATGACCCATCAGTGTACATTCACAGCCCAGAAACCAATAATGTCCTTAGCTGCATCAAAAGGAGCATGGGCAGCAGGTCTAGGAAAGTGCTCATGTAAGACCGCACCTGGAGCACACTGGGGCTCCCAACACAAATGAATGCAGACTGGATCACATCTTCTGTAAAGGTAGGCTGAGAGAGTGGGGCTAGTTCAGCCTGGAAAAGAGAAGGCTTCTTAGAGACCTTCTAGTAGTCTTCCAGTACTTAAAGGGGTAATGGATTTAAACGAAAAGAAAGGAGATTTAGATATTACAAAGAAATTCTTTATTGTGAGGGTGGTGAGGCCCTGGCACAGGTTGCCCAGAGAAGTTGTGGATGCCTCATCCCTGAAAGTGTTCAAGGCCAGGCTGGATGGGGCTTGGAGCAATCTTGTCTAGTGGAAGGTGTCACTTACCATGGGGGATGGAACTAGATGAGCTTTAAGGTGCCTCTCAACACAAACTATTTTATGGTTCTATGATTCCATGAGTCTTAGAGTGATGATAGACACTTTTCTAAAAGAAAACAAAAAACTTCTGGAAAAAAAAAAGTACTTCTCGAAATTTTCAGTGCTTTTTGAGCTGGAAATGGGAGGCATCGCTATTTCCTTTTAGATTGTCTATGAATAAGAAAGGAAATTCACTTTTATCAAATTCCCTTGTGTATGTTCTAGCTTCATATTTGTAAATTAAATTTGTATTATGAACATTAATTAAAGGAAGACACAGACTTGCTAGAGTGGATCCAGAAGAGAGCCACAAAAATAATCAGAGGGCTGGAACACATTTCCCATTCAGAAAGCCTGAGAGAGTTGAGTTTCTTTAGCTTGGGGAAGAGAAACCTCCAAGGAGACCTTATTGCAGCATTTCAATATATTAAGAAAGATGGAAAAACACTTTTTTTACCAAGGCATGCAGTGACAGGATAAGGGGCAAAGCCAAAAGAAGTTATATTTAGATTGGAGGTAAGGAAGAAATTTTTTATGATGAGGATGGCGAGACAATAGGACAAGTTTCCCAGACAATTTCTGGATGTCCTGACATCTGAAGTGTTCAAGGTCAGGTTGGATAGGGTTTTGAGCAACCTGATCTGGTGGAAGATGGCCCTGTCATGGGACACCTGCAGATGGACTAGATGATCTTTAACTGTCCCTTTCAAGCCAATTATATGAATATTACTTGATACAATCTCAGCGCACACAGTCCATGAGCCTCATTTCTCTTATGTAATGCAGGCAATAAATCTGCTGTTTGAATATTGTTGCATATGCATTATACATGTGTAATTTATATTCTTAAATTGTCATATTCAATAAAGATAAATTAATAATTTATATGCAGTAGCAGCATCCCAGACTACAGAAGCTAATGTCCAGAGAAATACATTTGAATAATGTAGTGAGAATCAGTTGTTAGTGTCACCTCTTACTTTTATTGTTGAACACCCTTTGTCAAAATTAAAAAAAAATAAAAAATTGCATTCCTCTCTGCACTCATGACAGATTTTGTAATAAAACACTTTGTTGTAGAAATGTACTTCTAGAGCCTTATTATGTGCCAATCTGTAAGCTGTTAACATCACACTGGAAAGTTCCAAACTATCACTGGTGATGTATTAGTTAGTAGTTGCCATCCTAATCTCGGTATGTTAAAAATCAAGGATTTTGGGGGGAAGACTATTAAAGTCTTTTTCCACCTTTTTTTTTCACCAAAATAAGCACATCCATGATCAACTTGCATACTGCCTTGACTTTCTAGGGATCTAGTCCTCTTTCACTTTCTCCAGCATTTTGAATAGAGAAGAAATGTAAGGCATGAACAGAAAAGAAATGCAAGTAAAACATTTCCACCAGTTTCTTGATAATCAGTATTAGGTTCTAAAAACAGAAAAAGGCTTTATAAAGGATTTAAATGTTACCCATTTTACCAGAGAATGAACTAAGGTGCAAAAACCAATGCATGCAACATTTTCTAGGCCACTAAGAGAGACAGCACTAAAATTAATCCTTTTAGACTTTACCTCCATTTCCTACGTATTTGTACGTGGCAAGTACCTCCTTCCTACTAAGAATAAAACTTGTACGATTTACATATGATTCGTATATAAACATGTAAAACTAAACCGTAATCCTTACAGAATGAAAGCATACAATGTATGGAAATTACTGAAGAAGAATTAATCATCTGACCACTCAAAGTGTGTTAAGAAAGGATTAACAGGTTTATTCTGTTATTACTTACCCACAGTGCAAATGGCACATTAAAATTTTGAAATTCCTTTGTCCTATCTTTTCTCAGTGGGATATTACAAAACCATTCTTGAACTCTAAGGTCTATTCACAGATCAGATTTAATTATGGATTTAAAAAGATTTTTAAGAAACTACTATGTGGTTTTGATTCTCAGATAGCTATGAAAAAGTAAATTAATGCAGCTATAATTTTGATGCCAAACTGCTCCCCTATTCATTTACTTTTCATTTCTAGAAGCATAAGAGCATATAACTTCTCACAGGAAAATTTTTTATACTAAAATTTTTCAGCAAGGAAAGGTGGAAACATCTGTCTGAGAAGTACTCTTACAAAGCAACAACTAAGACCACTGAGCAGACATGAGGTGAGTACAAGCAGCCCTTGTAACTGATTCTCTTAATTAGAGCAGATGGCTATTGCCATTAGCACATTACAGCTAATTAAGGAATGTATAAAAGCTTGTCTTGCCCTACATAGAAAGTAATAAGCATGGATGTATAGCTACTTGTAAGGTTAGGAAGATTCACAATATAGTAATAATATTTGGAAGCAGTATTTCAAAGAAGGTGAAGGGTCTTTATTTTTTATCTGTTTGTTTTTTTTTTTTTTCCTTACAGTACAAGGAAGACAAAAAGGTTGGCCAAAGTATGCAGCAAATTCCCTACTTGTTTGCTTTTAGAGTTCAGGGGCTGAAACCAGATTTCTTATATTTTTGGGTTCTCTCTATTCTCTTTCTTACATGTAAGAGAAAACTGCACGTACTCTGCTCTTGGGTTCTGTTTATTTGAATTTTATTTTTTTTTTATGTTTAACATTGATATAGTAGATTAGTGAACTATTTTGGGTTTGTTAATTAATTGTACTTGTTCGACTAGTTGATTCTTTAGCAGCT
Source organism: Melopsittacus undulatus (assembly GCF_012275295.1). Classification (NCBI taxonomy): domain Eukaryota; kingdom Metazoa; phylum Chordata; class Aves; order Psittaciformes; family Psittaculidae; genus Melopsittacus; species Melopsittacus undulatus. The sequence continues at coordinate 25,829,854 of NC_047532.1, read as the reverse complement.
TTACTCTTCTTAATCTAAAATGTTAGTGAACAATTGATAAGCAATTGATTTTTCACCACTATAATAATTTAGCTGTAAGCAACTAATTTAGATTAGAAAATGTAAATGCATTAACTGCCAAAACACTGTTGTGCTGGTTTGAGCTCGGATAGAGTTAACTTTCTTCCTAGTAACTGGCACAGTGCTATGTTTTGGCTTTAGTCTGAGAACAGTACTGATATCACACTGATGTTTTAGTTGTTGCTCAGTACTGTTTACCCTGATCAAGAACTTTTCAGTCTCTCATCTTCTGCTTGTGAGGATGGGCACAAAAAGCTGGGAAGAAGCAGAGACAGGACACCTGACCTTATTAGCTGAAGGAGTATTCCATACCACAGCACATTATGCCCAGTATATACAAGGGAAGTTACCTGGAAGCGACTGGTTGGTGCTCTGGTTGGGCTGGGCATTGGTCAGTGGGTGGTGAGCAACTGTATTGTGCATCACAGTTGTTTGTTTTCTGTTGGGCTATTTTTTGTCCTTTTAACTTTTTCTCTTTATTTACATTAGTAGTAGTAGTATATTTTATAATATTGTTCCTTTTTAGCTGTAGTTGATAGCTGCTGTAAACCGATGTTCGGAATCTGTCTTATTTAACATGTTATATCATATTGGAGTAAATTGATTTTGCCAAGAGGTGGTCCTCTTGTGGAGTAAGGGAGTACAGCTCAGCTTTAGGCTTTCTTTGATAAACACACAAGGAAAAAAAGGTCAGCAAAATATTGGATAAATTTTCAAAAACTGTATCTGGAATTTGAGTGTGTGGCTTGCTGGTTAAAATGTTTTCTGAGTATACCAAATGGGATTAAGGATCAATATTGCTGGTTTTTATTAATAATCTTATTCTAGCACTGTGCATACCTCTACAAGTCTCCATATTTATAAACTGCCTGCCAAATTTGTTTTTCTTTCTTTGTATTCAATAGCAAAAAAAAAAAGTAATTAACTATAGGGGGACAGCTTTATGCTTACTGAGTACCAGAACTACAAATTTAAAGCTGCATAGTTCTGAACAGTGGCAGTGTAGACACATTCACTTTGTAAACTTGAAATCTCTCTTACAACACAGTACTCAGTGTCCCCTTACCTAGTAAACCTTGACTATCTAGTTAAATGATTGCATTAACTGTTTAATGATCTTATTACTGCTACAAAAGTAGCTGAATGTCTTTCCAAAGACTTGCTCCATAAAAAGGAGTGTGATAGAAGTTGCAAGCTAGTCTGACACACATATGCTAAAGATACTTGATTACTTACTTAATTTTCAGCTCTTCTGTGACAGGGGGAGGACATCCAGCAGGTGTACAAAACCCGAAATTGATTTAATGTAGCCCGTTGAATCACTTCCATAGTAGTTCCTAGGATGGGTGAAGGCAATAACTGTAGCGAATTGAAGAGGCAGTTTTAAAGGGTGTGTAGATGGCTAGAGGAAGAAAAGAAGCTTTCTGAGGCTTCCTTGCACTGCTATTGGGGTCTACTAAGTTAAGCCAAAAACCAAGTTCTGCAGCTGCTAAAGGAAACTTCTGAGTGATTATTTGAAAGAAAGCTTGATGTTAAGTCAGGCATCATCAGATTACTGCTATGTGCTGAATTACTATTGTTCTTAATTTCTCAGCAAATATATAAGAAAGGAATTATTACAGTGTTCCATGTGTGATCCATAGGTCATTGCATGCACTTTCTAATAGTATGTGCGGTTTATTTACCCTGGGTTTAGTTAACCTACTTTATCACATCTCTACTGCCTAGTGTTGGCAACAAAAGCAAGCTCCAGATTCAGGTTATACTGATTATTGCTAGGGGTTGCTCAGTCTAGTAGCATGGGAGATGTGAGGCTGCAGTGACTCTGCCTCCAGCTGGAGACTGTAGCAAGGCTGTGCAGATTTCCCACTGGTGTATAAACACACATGAAGAGCCAGCCACAGTGATCAACACTGAGAAAATTGCTTTAATTGTTACTGGTGTAAGCCTACCCCACTCACAAACAGAATGGATGCCCTGACCTTGCTTCTCCCTTCTGAGCATCACTGTAGTCCACTTTTGGGATATATGTGTGTATGTACATGATTTGTATCCATGCAGCAGCTTCAGATGCTCAGCTGACCCCATAAGCTCCCCAGTTCCTAGTATGTGAACACATGAGCCTCCGGTATTTCTTGTCACACTGATTGCACTTGCACTTCCTGTCCTACTCCCTGGTAGTTCCAGCTTGATGTTAACTGACACTCACCCACACCCATTCAAATAGAGAACACCCACACAGAAAGTAGAAATAGAAATTTCTCAGCTATTTTCCCATTGTTGTATCCTACCCACCTGTCCTCCATTGATCAGTTGCATCCTGTCCTTCTAGATATACCATAATGTATTCTACATTTCCACAAAACTCATATCCCAGTGTAAATTTTGCACAATCCCCAAATTATCTTCACCTGCCTCCCATGTTCACCCCTGTTGGCAATAATCACTTTGTATCTGCTGTACATTCTGGAAGTTTCTTTGGCTGGCTCTTCTTGGTGTGTTTCCCAGCTGTGACAAGAGACAAGTTCTCCCCAGGTAACTCTAAAGCAGTGGAGAAAGGCAGTAATCCATTTGCACTGATTAAATTCTTGAGTCTCCTCTGCCTGTCATTGTTCCTCTGATCCTTGCTGAGATTTATATTTATGATGATTAGCCTTCAATCACATAACAATTACATTTGATTTTTGAAACATGCATGCTTCCCATTTCTATAATCTGTCTTCCACTGAAAGTCTTGTGATATTCTACTAATGGAGCGTTATGTAGTTTAAAATAAATAGGGTAAAAACATACCAAGAATGTTTTGCCTAGTGATTAAAGCTAGTCAAGTGTTTTTCATTGGAACTCTACTGTTCTAAAGCTTATTTTGCAGAAGTTAGGGTATTAAAAATACAATAATTATTTTGCCTGTTTCTTTTTGTTTTTCTTTTGAATCTCTAACATACCTAAAATGCAGATGAATGTGAGAAGCATTTACTCTGTTCACTGCTCAGTAAATTGCTGAGAAATTCTCACTGTTCCTAAAAACTCCTGAAAGGGCTGAAAAAGGCAGACCTTTTTCACCCATCCCACATGCAGCTTCTGGAAAGAGGTGTGGATGAAATTAAAAATAAATAAATTTTTAAGATAGCCAATAGAAATAAAAAGACAATGCTGATCAAAACCATGTAATATCCCATTTTTCATGTGTCTGGGTGCTGGGGAGAGTTGGTCAAAATTATATTATGGGGGGTGGGAGAAGTATTTTATACAGGCTTATTGATATTTCTCTAGTACAGAAAAACTGGGATTATTAATTACAGCTCTGTGATGATCTGTTATCACATTAGGCTTTTTAAAACATAATGTCACATTAGGTTTATTTAGAGTTTCTGTGCATCTCATTTATTCTGGTGGCCTGATGTCATGACAGAACCTTCCATTAGGTCAAAATCAGAACTATGGCATTCTGTGAGTGAGGTGAGTCTAGGTCTTTCTTATCAGGTACTTCTAGGTCAGCACTTGTAACGCTCCAGTAAAATTTTATGTTTCAGCTATTCCATCTTTCTGATATTCTGCTAATCCAAAGCAGAATTCACCAGTTTGGAATTTAACTTGCTGCATTAATATCTAAGAGATCTCACTCATTGTCAGTGCCTATGAATCTCCACTCATTAAAGTGTGCTAAAGCAGAGGTACTTAGAACATCATTGGCTTGGGAAGCAAAAGGGTGGATGAACCCAGTAGTGGCAAAATTGCAAGTACTTTTGTGAGTTTTGAAGGAATGTGAAATTGTGGAATAACTCTATCTGCAGGGACCCTAGATCAAGAGGCATTTGTCCAAGTGAAAAAAAAAAACTTTGTCGTATGAAAATGCTTTCATTCTGAAGAAAACAAGTTGGCTTACAAATAATAGTAGGACACAAAGCATTTGGAAAAAGTAGTTTAAAAAGAAAGCATTTTGAAAAAAAAAATCCCCTCAGTCACTGCTCTTTGTCAAATCTGATGAGTGTTGAGTTACAACAGCCACATCCTTTCATGTTCAAACATTGTCATTACAAGAACAAATCACAGGATTGCTCGAGGATCATGGCCACTGTGTAGAATTCATTCACTGCTGTAGAATTCATTCATCCTGGAGAGCTCATAAATATTCAGCATACTGCAAACAGTGACTCTCCCTTATGTATATACATATTGATTTTAATATTTATGTGATAGATCCTTCTCAGCTTAAAGAGATTTCTTCCTCATTAGACTGTAAATAATTTATATGCTTGTTGATTTTTCTAGGGGTTTAGAAGTTTTGCTGGATTTGTATACTTTATCAACAGCGTAACAGTGGGAAAAACATGTAGCTGACATAAAAGGTTAATCAAGGGAAAATACTCTTCTCCTTAGACTTTCAGATGTCTCATGACATGTATGCTCACATGGACAAGGTGCTGCTCCCTTTTTTGTCATTCCTTTTGCAAAGGCAAATATCACTTAAATCTATTCCCTGTTCTCCAGCAAAACTTGTATGTATGAAGACATTTGCACTGAAAGCCAACAAACTCTTGTTGATCAGTGGCACAAAATCTAGTTGGAAACCAGTAATTAGTGCTATACTCCTGATCAATTCTGGCTCTGATCTTGTTTAACATCTTCATTAAAACTTGCTGTACCCTCTGCAAGTTTGCAGATGACAAAAAAAAATAATGAAAGGATAGGCTTATACAGAGAGGGTTGTCCTGCTATCCATTGGGACGTTGACAGGTTATAAAAGAGGGCAGTCAGGTACTTCATAAAGTTCAATAAGAAGAAATACAAAGTCTTAGTCCTGGGGATGAACATCCTCAGGCACTGGGACATGCTGGGGCCACCCAACTGGAAAGCAGCTTGGCAGAAAAGGACCTGGGTTTTCCGGCAGATGCCAAATTGAGCATGAGCCAGCAATATACAGTTGCAGCAGAAGCCTAATAGTATCCTTGGCTGCATTAGGAGGACTGATGCTAGCAGGTTGAGGTGAGGTCACACATGGAGTATAGTGGCCACTTCATAGCCCATACAAGAGAGACATGGACATACTGGAGAAAATCCAGTGAAAGGTCACAAAGATGAATAAGGGTTTGGAGCATGTCTCATACGAGGAAAGGCTAAGAGAGCAAGGATTGTTCAGCCTTCAGAAGAGCCAGGCTCTTTTTCATAGAATCATAGAATAGTTAGGATTGGAAAGGACCTTAAGATCATCTAATTCCAATTCCCCTGCCATGGGCAGGGACACCTCATGCTAAACCATGTCACCCAAGGCTCTGTCCAACCTGGCCTTGAACACTGCCAGGGATGGAGCATTCACTACCTCCCTGGGCGACCCATTCCTGTACCTCACCACCCTTACAGGAAAAAATTTCTTCATTATATCCAATCTAAACATCCCCTTTTTAAGTTTTAATCCATTACCCCTTCTCCTATAACTGCAGTCCCTAATGAATAGTCCCTCCCCAGCATCCCTGTAGGCCCCCTTCAAATACTGGAAGGCTGCTATGAGGTCTCCACACAGCCTTCTCTTCTCCAGGCTGAACAGCCCAAACTTTCTCAGCCTATCTTCATATGGGATGTGCTCTAGTCCCCTGATCATCCTCGTGGCCCTCCTCTGGACTTGTTATAACAGTTCCATGTCCTTTTTATGTTGAGGACACCAGAACTGCACACAATACTCCAAGTGTGGTCTCACAAGAGCAGAGTAGAGGGGCAGGATCACCTCCTTCGACCTGCTGGTCATGCTCCTTTTGATGCAGCCCAGGATACGGTTGGCTTTCTGGGCTGTGAGTGCACACTGCTGGGTCATGTTCATTTTCTTATTGACCACTGGTGTCCAGTTACAAAAGCAGAGGCAGTGGGCACAAAATGGAATACAGGAGGTTCCTTGTGAACATCAGGAAACACTATTTTAGTGTGAGGGTGACGAAGCACTGTCACAGGTTGTCCATTGAGGTTGTGTAGTCTTGTCATGGTTTGAGCATGTTTTGAGGGTTTTTTTGTTCAAGGTTTTTTTCCAGCCAGGTGGAGGAGGGGAGTCCGGGAGGAAGGAGAGACAGGACACCTGACCCAGGCTAGGCAATGAGGTATTCCATACCATAGCACGTGATGCCCAGGATGCATACTGGGAAGGAGAAGGCTGGAGGGGTAGAGCTGTGGAGGAAAATGGAGGAGGGAGCACATGGTGCTCGGCCAGGCAGGGTGGAGTGAGTTATGGGTCGGTGGCTGGTGGGGTGTTGTATTCTTTTCACTTGCTGTTTGCTGTATCATTATTATTTGTAGTAGTAAATGGCAGTAGGGGTTTTGTGTTATGCCTTAGCAATTAAACCGTTCTTATCTCAATCTGTGGGGGCTACATTCTTTGGATTCTCCTTCCTAACTCTCCGGGAGTTGGGGGACTTGGTTTAAACCACGACAAGTCTCCATTTTTGGAGGTATACAAGACCCATCAAGAGAGATTCCTCAGCAACTGCTTCTAGGTGGTTCCTCAACCATTAGGTAGTTCTCTGAAATAGCAAATACATATTAAATACTGTATTTAACTATTGCTTTCAGATGAAAAATTATTAAAGATGGTATTCTGTCAAAGCATCCTGAAATGTTCCAAACTGAAGCAGTCTGAGGGCAGATTAGAGTTTTCCTTTGACTTCCCACTTGCTCTTGACACATACTCTGTGTGTAATGGAGTTCTTGGTTACTTAGTAGGCTGGATTTGTTATCAAAGTAAGACCAGAGATGTGTATAATTTCTGAAGTACTTTTCCTAATTCATTTCATTTCAATTCCCTGGTGGCCCCACTGGAAATCTTAAAACACTAGATTTCTTTGTTCACTCTGAACAAGATCTAAAGCATGTTTGGACATTTATGCTCAGATTAGTAAGAACAAAAGTGAACAAATATTCACGAAATAGCTATTTTCAGATTCTGGACATAATAGACACCAGCAGGTGACGACCCAAAACATATTTTATGTAACTGACTAAAACTGGAGGATGAAACTTGAAAGATAAACCTTGCAGGAAATACTTACCAGGATTTTTCTGTCTTACCTTTTAAAAGTAGATCTTATAATCTTTTCAGAAACTAGAATTGTAGAATAAAGAAGGTTTGTTACACCATTGCTTCATGTCCAAGATGTTACAGCTCTGTCTGGAGTAAAAGGCAGAAAGGATTATCAAGCATTGGAAAAGGATGCCCAGGGAACTTGTTGAGTCACCATCTGTACAGGTGACATGGAGGTTAGGGAAATAGTTTTATGGTGCTAGGTTATTTGCTGGACTTCATTATCTTAAAGTATTTTCCAACTTAAATGATTCTATAATTCTATTCTGTACTTCTATGTCTATTTAGCTTACACCAGCAAAGTTACTTGATTAAAAATTATATTCCAGAAGGTAGTTCTTAGAGCATATCTACAATTAACTTGGTTTCATTTATATGCTAACCCTAACTATTCTATGATTCTATGATAATAAACATTTTATTTCTGAAGGTACACTCTGAAGTACCTGATGAACTGATACAGTACTTCAGGTTAGTCTATCTTCGTTGTGCCCGACACAATGACACTCAAAGTAATTTCCTTTAATTATTTTACTGGTGGAGGTATCAGTCCTCTGCTGGAGAAGTTCAGAATCAGATGGGAACATAAGTCAATCTTTTATTGCTTGAGTATTAAAAGAAAAAAAAAAGGAATACTGCTTACAAAGAAAAACAAAAATCATTTCTGCTTTAACTAAAATGTGGTTTAAATTATCCATTTCTTCATTTTCAGTTTATCTTTAACAACAGCTCTAATTAAGTATTGATACAAGACAAGTTAGTTCACCTAAGGTACTCAAAATGGTCTTCCCCAAACTAAATATTCCAAGAATAATGAATAATGACACAAGGTCAGACTCCTGATTCTATGTCTAAAACAACAGTAATCTTTGTCCAAAGAGCATGTTTTGCAGACAATATTAATTTTGTGCAGTAGAGAAGATCCTAACTTTTCTGCTCAGGTCCAGACCAACCCACTTCTTTCAAAATCTTAGTTGTGTCACTAGTTCATAAATAGGTTTGTATTAACCTCCAAAGAGAGCCAGATTCTCCCATCTTTTCTGCTTTTCCTTTCTACTTCAGTGAATTAGTGCTAGGGACATTTTGTTAGTAATCTTCATCCAAGGATACATTTGTCTTAGTGGCCTAAAAACAACAAATTCCATATACTAGGCAAATACCTTACTGTCCAGCTCTATTAGCTGAACACTACACAGTTTACATGACTGGCTATATTCTAACAGCCTTCTGTGATCCAATTTCTCCTGTTTGCAAAACTTGGAATTTTTATGCATACTTCTTACATTTGAGTTCGTATCAGTAAACTGATCTTTTTTCTCTGTTGCTGCTAAAAGTAGGAATAATGACTTGTGGAAGTTTTTCATCTGTTTTTTAGGAAAATAGCTTTGTAATTAGCTGAGATGTCAGTGGATTCTGCAGGTATTTTGAAGAAGTTGCTGTTATCAGGTTTATAACAATATCAGGTTAACATGTAAAAGGCAGTAAGGAATGAACAAGAATGCAGTGTATTAATCTAGCTTAGTTCCCCAAAGAATTCAACAGCGAAACAACTTAGAGGCTTTGTAATAGTCTTCTCTAACCATTTAAGGTGAAAACCTTGGCAGCATTTAAAGGGTAGTTTTAATATGAGATGTACAATAATGAACTTCAAAAAGGATTGGGGATTTAAGAAAAATACCTCTATAATCAACAGATTACATTTCACTTTCAGATTTGCAATATTTTTTTACTTTTTTCTTCATTATTTAAATTAAAATATTTTGGGAAACAAAGCAAGGAAACGTTTGCTCTCTGTTTTGTTCTGAGCCCTTATTTACTTTTTATATTGTCCTGAAGTAGTGTTTTGTGGTATACTGAGTTTGCTTGCTTATTCATTGTACTGTACTTCTCCAAACTCCCACTGCTACTGTTTTGGTTTCAAATGTAAGGGTGTATGCCTGAAAACTCCTACTACTGTACATTAGTTTATCAATTTCGTAACAAACTGTCTCACCTCTGTGCCTGGCAAAATCTTGGAGTAGATTCTCCTGGAAGGCATGCTAATGTACATGAAAAACAAGGTGCTTGGTGACAGCCAGCATGGTTTCAGTAAGGGGAAGTCCTGCCTGAACAGTTTGGTGGTCTTCTCTGATGGGGCTACGGAACTGATGTTCCCACATAACATCCTTGTGTCTAAATTGGAGAGACATCAAATTGATAAGTGGACTACTCAGTGGATAAAGAACTGGCTGGATGGCTGCACACAGAGTTGTGGTCAGTGGCTCAATGTCCAGCTGGAGACCAGTATCGACTGGTGTCCCTCAGGGATTGCTGTTGGGGGTGATCTTGTTCAACATCTTTGTCGCTGACATAGACAGTGGGATTGAGCGCACCCTCAACAAGTCTGCCAATGAGACCAAGCTATTGGGTTCAGTTGATATGCTGGAGGGAAGGAATGCCATCCAGAGGGACCTTGACACGCTTGTGAGGTGGGCTGGTGCCAACCTCATAAAGTTTAACCATGCCAGGTGCCAAGTGGGTTGGAGCAATCACAGGCACAGCTACAGATTGGGCAAAAAGGAAATTCAGTGCAGCCCTGTGGAGAAGGACCTGGGGATGTTGATCAATGAGGAAATGAACATGAGCCGGCAGTGTGCACTCACAGCCCAGAAAGCCAACCGTATCCTGGGCTGCATCAAAAGGAGCATGACCAGCAGGTCAAAGGAGGTGATCCTGCCCCTCTACTCTGCTCTTGTGAGACCTCACTTGGAGTATTCTGTACAGTTCTGGTGTCCTCAACATAAAAAGGACATGGAACTGTTGGAACAAGCCCAGAAGAGGACCACGAGGATGATCAGGGGACTGGAGCACCTCCCACATGAAGACAAGCTGAGAAAGTTGGGGCTGTTCAGCCTGGAGAAGGGAAGGCTGTGTGGAGACCTCATAGCAGCCTTCCAGTATTTGAAGGGGGGCTATAGGAATGCTGGGAAGGGACATTCATTAGGGATTGCAGTTATAGGAGAAGGGGTAATGGATTAAAACTTAAACAGGGGATGTTTAGATTGGATATAATGAAGAAATTTTTTCCTGTAAGGGTGGTGAGGTACAGGAATGGGTCGCCCAGGGAGGTAGTGAATGCTCCATCCCTGGCAGTGTTCAAGGCCAGGTTGGACAGAGCCTTGGGTGACATGGTTTAGCATGAGGTGTCCCTGCCCATGGCAGAGGGATTGGAACTAGATGATCTTAAGGTCCTTTGTAACCCTAACAATTCTATGAGTCGATGAAACTAAGTTTAATCGGTAGCTTACAGATTTTAAGTTTTGCAGCATGGAAATGATAATGCGTATATTTCAGGTTTTGGTTTGATTGTGGGAAAGCAGTTATAGAAGGGAAAAGGAAAACCTGGAAAAGTAAAGTGATCATTGAAGGAAAGGTGTCTTTGTTAACAAAGAAATATGGTGAGAAATTGGAAAATTTAATTAAAAAAAAAAAGTAGAGAAAAAACTTAAAAAAAGAGTAAAGCGTAAGTCAAGGTTATAGAGTATTTGTCCACGGGAGTTGATTGGGAGAAAAAAGGTGCCTTTTTATATAGGTTAAATATCAATTTATGTTTCTGTACATGGAATTATGCACCAGAAAAATATTACTGTAGCAAATTATGTCATATTTCTGGAAAACGGGTATAAATGTTTACAATAAGGCCTACTTTTTTTTTTTTTACTTTTAAATATTTTCTAAGGGTAAAACCTAATAACATATTTTTGTAATTCTCTAATTTCTGTTATAATATTACAATTAATTTCTACAATTCAGATAAAATGGACTATCCAAGTGACTCATGATATTTTTTAAACATGATCACAGTCTAAAATAATGAGAATCGATTTACAGACAAGGAAATGGAAAGTGGAGAATCATTTTAAACTCAATTCAGAGTCACTATCCTGATTGCAGGACATGGGATAAATACCCTTTTTGCGTTGTGTCAGCATCAATTTAAATTGACACTGCAACACTAAGAAACCATCTGTGAAGATGGAAAAATAAGTGTCAGCAGTCCCTTTCAGACTGGACAAAAGCATGAAGTGCATTTCAGAGAAATGGCTGATCACGACATATCCATTGTAATTCTGTTTTATAAAAGGATGGAAAATACCATTTTCATTATTAACTTTTTGATATCTTCTCTGGGTTGAGGGACTGTTACCTTATTATATTCTTGTACTAAAATGAAAAAAGAAAGTAAGAAGACATTTCCCTCAGCAACAAGCAGATTTGCCATGTCTGATTTATACTGAAAAGCATCAAATAAGAACAACCTCAATCACAAGAATATTTTGTCATGTGTGTGTTGACTGTATAAGCAATCTGTATTTGTAATCAGCAGGTCACTGATGAATAGATATTTCTTTGTTCTTACAACATATAATTAACATTTTATCATTTTCTATCAGTTTCTTATGCTCAAAAATACTACCATGGGTATTTAGATGGTGAAGTTAGTTTGTCATAGTTCCTGCAGCCATGAACCTGTTTAATTGTTGAACCACCTAAAGAGATGTTTGATGCAAAAAGAAATCACATGGTTAATTGCACTGGTATAGTACCTTAAGCAGATCCTTCCCATATATCATCTATATAAAAAATTCCTCCAGATTAGCCACATTTGACTATTATTTGTATTTAAATTGCAGGATAGGTTATAGACTGCATATTTTATGAATTATGTTAAATACAAAAAGCAAAAGTTACATATCCTTTTAAATAGAGAAATTAACTGGTACACTTTGAAGGAAGAGTTTTAAGCAAACTGCAGAGTCAAAGACATGAGTAAAATCTCTTTTGGTGTTTTTCAAGTTAGGGGCTAAGAATGCAGGAATGCACTGACTCTGGTTTATGAATTGTGAATAAAGGAAAGTATTCCCATGTCATGAATAGTGCCTTTGTAAACGCATCTTCATTCAAGTGTTGTACGGCCTTAATGGATTTTCTACATACTGAATTTTTTTGTTATTTTGCAGTTAAAATTCAAAATGTTCTGCAGAACGGTAGTATGGTAATCGAGTGCTGCAATGTCACTTCTATCCATAACTGAAGTAATGAAGACTCGAGCTGTATATTGATGCTAAATACCATTGTTAGGAAGCCCAATTATATTTTCTTCCATGCTTAGTTTGAATAAGTGCAGTGGGTCACTCATTCTGAATAACAAATCAGCTTCTCAACCTTTCCCAGAAATAATTCACCATTCAAAAAAATACATTGTTGATTTTCATTTTCCAAAAGGTGGTTGCAAGGTTTATAAGAGGACACTTTTCTTCTCCAGGGCCTTTCAGAATTCAGGACCTATCTATTTAATAGCCAAGAAGCTAAGATGTGCATTACCCTTACGAAAAAAAAAATTCTCATGCAAAAGGTTAATAATGCAAAGTATAATTAAAATTTCACTATGTGGGTTAAAATCTGTGGGGTTTCACTTTGTCATGCAACAAGCTAACAAAGGAGAATGTATCAGAAAATGCCTATCGAAATTTGTAGAAGAAGGGCATGGCAATGTTCTTATGAGAGTAATAGTATCAAAAACGTCATTTAGTATCAAAGAAGTCTGTCAATTGAGAGTATTATAAATGAGATCCTGGAAACACTGGCTGACAAAGAATCTGGTCCTAATCCAGAAAATAATGAAAAAAAGTGGGAATCAGAGGGGAAAGGGAGAGAAATATCTAGTGGCAAAGGTGACTATTGAAAGACTTCATCAAAAGAATGAAGTTGTGTCACCAGTTTGTTTGCTGTTACTTCCAGGGCACTGGTAATCAGGAAGAGAGCTTGGTAAATCATTCACAATGAGTGCAAGTTTCATTTGAGAAATATGAGATCTTTTTTTCAAGAAGTCAGAGAATCATTTATTTGAAATGTTCAGCTACAAAACTACAATAACTCACAAGCAGCTCAACTGAAGTATTTCTACTACATCAGATACTTTAAGAGTACAGAATACATTTTATGATGTGTTTGCATAGGTCATTAGGTTGCTGTTCTTGATTACAGCCTCTAAGAAAAACTGGTACACAAAGGAATGAAGAACAGCATAAATTACATCTATCTATGCAATAAGCACAGTAGCTCTAGTGGACTGTAACATAACTAATAGTGAAATATTTTCATGTTCTCATATTTTCCCTTGTAATTTCTCTACCTGTTAGGTTTCAATTTATTTAGGGTCTGAAACTTTTACTGTTCCCATGCCTGATCTTGACCAGTTTCTAGTAACTGCTGTAGTTAAATTGAATTCATTTTGAACACTTTGAAAATGTGAGGATCAGGTACTGGGCATAGCACATCACAGAACAAGGGAAGAAACCAGAACTTAATTGGAAACCTGATGGGAGACTGAGGAAGCAAGGATTACTGCACCTGAAGCTATTCTCCCCAGCTTTTTCCTACAGCAGCTGCCTTAATGCCACATCCCATGCCATTCATGCTGGCTTTTCAGGAGTATAGGAAGGATATCTGGAACAGGGTCTGCTCCCCCAGACAAGCTTCACATCCCCAAAGTTGATATTGACCTAGCAAGTATGATTATTTATGATTTTATGTGAACGTTTACAGTAGAAGGGGGAAATATCTTGAGCAATACATGCAAAAATATTTGCATAACGGTTAAGACTCAGGTAGTTATCATTAATACTGGTATAATTTCAAAAAGTGCTTGCTCTTTATCTGTATCTCATAATACCATCCCAAAATAATAGGTTATATTTAAAGTCAAGGGCACTGGGTTTATTGATGTACCATCTGCTCTCCCAAGCGGAAATTTTTACAAACAGCCAATAATCTGGTCTGCAGTAAGAAGTTTACAGCATTTTTTTCTTGAACTAGGAGTACTAGAATTGTATATAAACATATCTTCTGGTATTTCATTAAGGTTACTGACTTTGTGTCCAGGGGAATAATAAGATGCCAGAAGGCTGCAAGAAACTGAAATAGAAATGATACATTGTTCTGGGACTGTTGTTTATAATACTACAATATTTTTAATTTGATAGTACTATCATTGGCTTGAGAATAGTGAGCTAAAGCTAAGTTGCCAATACATATCCTCAGTCTCAGGGAGATTTTTAATGTAGTTTCTTAAACATTTATCTAATGGTTTATAGCAAAATAGTATGAAGTACAAATTAGTACTGACAAGTTTTAGATTCCTAGCATAGATAACTCAGTTAAGAAGCATGTTAAAATACAAGTTATCTTCCTGTTCTGGTTTACACTCATAGAATCATAGACTGGATTGGGTTGGAAGGGACCTTACAGCTCACTTAGTTCCAACCCCCTGCCACTGGCAGGGAGACCTTCCACTAGATCAGGTTGCTCAAAGCCCCATCAGACTTGGCCTTGAACACTGCCAGGGATGGGGCAGCCACAGCTTCTCTGGGCAACCTGTGCCAGGGCCTCGCCACCCTCATAGCAATGATTTTTTTTTTCTAATATCTAATCTAAATCTCCCCTCTTTCAGTTCAAAGTGATTCCCCCTTGTCCTGTCACAACATGCCCTTGTCACAAGTCCCTCTCCAGATTTCTTGTCAGTCATTTTAGGTCATGGAAAATACTCTAAGGTAACAAATTCGACTCTCTCAGCCTGTCTGGAGAGTTGCTCCAACTCTAGCAGCATCTTCTATGGGAAATCTGTCTTTCTCCTGTTATTATGGAAAGAACAGAGAGTACCTGAATGTTTAAAACTGGAAATATTTTTCATCTTTTCTCATTAATTATTTAAAATCTGTAGAACTTTTGACTTATCTTCTTGCTGTGTATTTAAATGGGAACTTCTATATTCCTTGAGGAGAAGTTATAGTAGCTAAGCTCATTTCAGCACACATTTGTTCAGGAATGACCCATTCTACAGCACTGATAAGGAAAAGCAGATTATTTTAGTCCATAGTAATTGTCAAGAACTCTGACAGTGAAACTCCACTAGTGGGTAAGAACTAGTGAGATGCTAAAACTACCTACCACAGTGCATCCTTTAGCCAAATCTTAATCTTCAGAGGAATCTCTTTCATGAATCTTCCGGTGATCAAGACATCTGCAAGACAGTTGTCTGCTGCACAAAGCACTGTGTAGTCTTTATGTCAGACTGAAGAACTCATCTCCAAATCTGTTAGTCTTAACACTCAGTATTTATTTAATTTTTTGTTTATAGTACTTTATTTTGAGATAGTAAGATGAAGAAGCAACAAAAATGTTTCAAATATCTTCTAGGGAGACCATGTACGATAAAGTCTATGCAAGTAAGATTTTCTCTTCTTCAGTTATATAATCATCTTAAGGAAAATGTCATGCTCTTAAGGTGTTCTTAACAGATGTGTTTGTTACAGCTGAGTATATGAAAACTGCATGTGATCAGTTACAAGGAAGCCCATTATTTGTTAGAAAATCCCTTCTAATGTTTTTCAAGTGGGATATTCTTGCCATCAAAACTACTCTAACTTTCAAACAGAAATATTATTTTTGACTGGATAAAGAGTCTAGATAAGCAGAACAGTGGAAACTTTAAAGGAAACTCCAGAAATCCTCTTCTATATCTTTACAGCATCCACTAAAATTATGCCTTTCCTAGTATGAGGCCATCAGACTTCACCACGGTTGAAATATTTAATGATAATAATGACAATAATAAGGCTTGTAGCAACTGATGTAGACAATACATTGTTAGAGCAATAGGAAACATCAAATAGGAAAATAGTATTGTGATTGGTATTAGTATTATGAAAAATAGAAAGATAACTTCATAACCTACTAAAATGTAGTGCAATTAGCAGAAATTAACTGAGATTTCAATTTTACTTGTAAGTGCTTCAAAATGACAAAGACCTTGAAGATGAAAGAGGCCATTAGGCTGAGAATGAAGGGCAAACCTGTTACTGAGGAGTGTTTTGTTCTGATGACTGCACTATTCAGAGTTTTTCTCTTTCCTCCAATTAATGGAAGAAACAGACTGCTGCGTTGAAAGGCCGCTTTCAGGACCTGGGAGGACTAATAGACCTCAACAGCTCTGATAAGCCCCACCTATTTCCCTCCAAACTCACCCCTGGGCCCAAGAACTTATGTGTGGGCTGTCCAACAATGTTGTTGGTCTCCAGCCCAGCCACTTATAGAATCATAGAACAGTTGGGGTTGGAAAGGACCTTAAGATCATCTAGTTCCAACCCCCCTGCCCAGCCATGGCCCTGCTGAACCATGATGTTGTCTTGCCACTGCCCTGGCCCGCTGTCCTGGGGCTGTGTCTGACCATGTCAGTCCTCACTGGGTTGGATTTTGTCCCCCCACATACAGGCAGACATCTGAGCCTGCCCTCAGCTTGTCCCCATTCATAAGAGCTAATGGGATCTGGACATAAAGACCCATTTATTTTGAAAGTTGATAGGCATGTTCCGTATTTGGAAACAGTAACCAAATGCTTAATTTGCATCTATTCCCATGGCCTATCTGGACAACAGTCTGTTTGTCCATCTGTGCACTCCTCTGAGCAGCTGTGAGCATGCAACACATAAACCCTTCAAAAGTTACAGATTTTAGTCTCAGAACCCAATTAAACTCTGTGCAGTGGGTTTGATATCAAAGGCCATCACTATTTTATGTAGACAGCTTTTCCTCTGTGTTGCTCTGATTGCTCTCTTTCCAAATGTCTTAGTTGTTTGTTTTGTATCTTTTAAGTAGTTATGACCTTGTAAGTAGTTATGCAAATTCTCTCACTAATTATATAATATACTTTTTTTATTATTGCGCACAAATCCCAGTATGTGGCTCAGCAGTATTTAACTCAGAAATGCTACTGACACTACTGCTATGTGTCAGTGAATGCTGTTAAAATGAGCACACCTCTAATCATTCACTGGGACGATTGCTCTGCTCTCATATATAAAGACAGTACCTGCTCAAGATAAGAAATTAGAATTTTTTTTAGATATGTGTTTACAGAATGAAAGGTCACAAACTCTTACATAATATGTTACCTGCAGTATGCCTCAGCTTAGTTAAAAAAACGGTTTGACAGAGATTTCCGTTATTCATAGTAATTAAGCCTTCAAATTTAGCATAATGGTTTGCATTCCTAATTTACATTGAAGTAAATAAGAAAAACTTATGTAGGTATTTCAAAATTACATTTGCAAGAATCAACAGAAATCAGTTGATAGTTTCAGTAACCTTAATGTGGAGTTTTTTGACATTTCCAGTTTGGTCAGTTTATGCATAAGCATCACACAGTATTCGTTTCCCTAGAAGAGAAGTTAGTATGTTAATTGCTTTTCAAATTTAAAACATGTAAGAGCAAAACCAAGAGTCTTATTGTACATCACATTCAGAAGTGATAGGTATTACCAGCCAATTAAAACACCTGAGTTATACAGACATAAGTCTTTTTAAACTATAATATGCCTACAAGTAGTGCTGAGTCCCACAGAAAATAATTCTTGGTTTTATGAGGTCTGTGCTTTGTGATTTATCCTTTCCTTTCAAATGCAGAATCATTACAGGAAATATCAGTGGACTTTCTTAAAGACATTTGCTCTGCTTCTTCAGTGATACCTTTTACTGATGAGTTCAGAATGAACTTCCTTTACAGGGGACAACATAATAAAATAATATCAATTATTATTACAAACTATTATTTCTGTGATAACAAAAAACAAAAAGAATTATCAGAATGGTGCTAAAAACGTTTAATTTTTAAAGAGGAAAATAACCTGAAAACCCAACAAAATAAATCCCCTGAACTTACAAACCAGGGAAGAATTAAAATATCAAAATATCAAAAGATTGCAATACTTCACTTTTCAGAAACTAAAAAGAGAACAACTGCTCAGCAATATTGGCACCTCCTCAGTCTTGTCTATATTTTTGTCATAGAAGCAAGTACAGAAACAAAGACACTGATAATGGCAATGCTCATGTGAGAAGTGAACATATGCCAGGGCAATACATGGCATATATAAGTTTTCTTTACCTTCTTTTGTATTTTATATAAGAGAATGAAGTAATCAGTTTTTCTCAGTTATATTACACCAACATAATGATATTCTCTCACTCCCCAAAATTATCATGAGTCTATGGTTTTTCAGCTGCTGCTGTACACAGCTTTATTGTGAAAAGGAGAGGATTAATTGATCAAACCTGCTAAGCTATTCCAATTTTCATAGTCTTTTGCATAGTTTGTGATACTGACCCTTCATGAGAAAAGGAACTGTATGGATGATGGGCAGAAAGGCAGCATCAAAGACGCAAATGCTTGAGTTTTCCTAATAACCTTTTCTACTTTTTTCATGTGTGATGACTTTTCAGGATTCCTCAGCTTCTCTATGGAGGAAGAATTGACAGGATACAAGTTCACTTAATGCAGAATTTATCATCTTGTGATTTCTTTAGTTAGCGTAACTAAGTTTTAGGTCACCTTTAAGTGCTTACATGACTAAATCATATAGATAGTTTGGTTCACTTCCCCAGAATGCCTGATTTAGCAAGGTTTAAAACAGATCAAAACAGACCAACATCTGCCTCACTATAACCACCTTTCTGGTATCTGTAGACAGCAATAAGGTCTCCCCTCAGTCCCCTTTTCTCCAGGGGAGAACTAAACAATCCCAGTTACCTCAGCAGTTCCTCATGAGATTTGCTCTCTACAAGTCCTCACCAGCTTTGTAGTTCTTCTCTGGACAATCTCCAGCCCTTAATGTCTTCCTTGTAGTAAAGGGCTCAAAACTGAATGCGGTATTCAAGGTGTGGCCTCACCAGTGCCGAGTACAGGGGGGCAATCACTGCCGTAGTCCTGCTGGGCTCACTATTTCTGATACAGACCAGAATGCTGTTGGCCTTCTTGGCCACCTGAGAACACTGCTAGTTCATATTCAGCCACTGTTGAGCAATCAGCTGCTTGTCATTTAAAATGTACATTGAGACCAGATCTTAAAGTAGCGTAATTATGAACCAGTAAACATCTCTGGTACTAGTTCCTGACGTAAAATAAACATCAGTGTACCAGTCCTGGGACTTTTTTGGTTTCTAGCCCTGATCAAAAAACTCATTTCAAGGACAGATCTTAACAAGGTACATTTTCAGAGCAACCATGGTTGAAAATGCTTTTTAGCTACTGCACCTGCTGTTTAAATTTTTATTTGCAGTGACTTCCCCTTTGATAAAGCTTTTCCCTACTTGTAAATTTTTTTTAGTGCTTTATTGGTGTGAGTCTTTGCTTTATTGTTGCTGTCAAGGACCATTATTTTCTCCTGCATAAGGGCTGATCCTTCTTTTCTTTTAAATATTCTTTCTTCAGAAAAAAAAAAAAAAATAAGTTAACAGGATTTTAAAACCCTCGGCAAAACCAACACTCACCAGCTACCAGGATGATGACTTTTCTGCCTACCTATTTCTGAACAATATTTCTGCATTTTCCTTAATCAAAAAATCACCAGCAAGGTTTAAGGTCTATGTTTTATTTTTCTTTTATTTTGATAGATAAACTCGAGTCTGTCCAACCTTTAAAAAAGGGTAAGATCTTCAGAAGTCTTATAAAGGGTTCTATCAGTTCAAAGTGGGAAATTGTTTTACTATTGCTACCAATTGTGTACTTCTGATCTTATGTTTTCTTTCTTTTTTTTCATGAGTAGAAGAAAAACCTCTGTAAGAAGAGGTTTAGTAAAGAAGACAAAAATCCTTAGATCTTCCTTTCTCTCTACAGTGAATATGAAGTTGGGACAGAGGAAAATTCTTTATTCCTGCTTTATACATAGAAAACTGAAGAAGGATCACAATGATCTTTATAAGGTCCCTTCAAACCCAAACCACTCTATGACTCTATGAACGGACTAAGGGATTTGAGTCAGGTGGATTATGAATATGACTGTAGGAAAGATGGAAAGTGAAATCTAAGAATATTCCTGGTTTTGTTTGGTTGGTTGGTTTGGGTTTTTTTTTTTTTTCTGTTAAAAGAAAACCCTACCATATTTTCATATGTATTCCTTTCCTGCTTGTTATTTTATATAGTCAAAAGGTTTTAGGATATGGGCGATTTAAAACTTCCACATTACCTTGCACAGCATGGCTCAGGTCTGGCACCATTGTCAAGAAGCATGTTTCTAGATGGTATAGAATAAGTCATAAATAACTAAAACACAATAAAAATTCAATAGAGAGCCTAAATAAAGTAATAAATTGCTTTAAAACCAGATTCTACAAACCTTCCTGCTGGGTTGAATCTTTAGGATCTTAAGTAAAAGGTTATTGCTTACAGAGTTGTAGAATCCCTCTGCTGATGATTGGTATTCAGCAATCATTTAAGAAGTAAGCTAAACTACATCATAAATTTTTCAAGGAAACAATGGAAACATGGAATTTATGATCATTGACTCTTGCTGAATGCTGATCATTTAGATCTGTATTTGTCATTTCAATTCCATAGTCATTTTTCAGTTTTTCATGACTGGCTGAAAGGTTAGAATCACAGTGAAAACATCACGTTGAAATAAGACATGTCAGAAATACTGCGCTAGGAATTCCTCTTAAAAGGAGTCTAATAAATTCAGAGACTTTCTTAGTTCTAGTATCTTAGTTTATATGTGTTTTGCTCAATGAAAATTTCACTGAATTTTGTTTACAGTGAGAGATCAATATTTGCCTGGTACTGCATTAGAAGATGCAGTTGTCCATACATATTAAGTAAAGTGTTATCACTGTTGAACAGTGCTCCAGGCAAGCAAATATTCCATATTTTTTTTCTGTAAAAGAAATTGATTTAGAGTTTGTTCAGTACAGATTTGTTAAAGAACCTGCTTTTGTAAAAGAGCTAATTGGTACTACAATGAGAAAAACAGAAAGAGAAATTAAAGTACTATAAAGCCATATAACTTCAAGTTCCTCTTTTGCAGAAAGAAGTATGATGTGGATCTCAGGTGC
The DNA here is from genome assembly GCF_012275295.1 of Melopsittacus undulatus. Lineage (NCBI taxonomy): Eukaryota > Metazoa > Chordata > Aves > Psittaciformes > Psittaculidae > Melopsittacus > Melopsittacus undulatus. The sequence continues at coordinate 25,808,805 of NC_047532.1, read as the reverse complement.
TAAACTTCAAAAACTTGGCATTTTAGATATCTTTCTTTGTGGAAAATTTTAAATAAAGACTGTATAATCTTTTTAGTATAATTTTTAAAAATTGTAACAGAAACAAAAATTATTTCTATAAGAAATAATCTTTACTCAGTGTTGAGTAAAACACTCAGGTCTTGCCTGAGCAGGCTGGGGGCCACAGAGCTGGATGCAGGACTGAAGGGTTGTGTCGTACAGAACCAGAACATCCCCTCCCTCCACCTACTGGTCATGCTGGCATTCAAGTGCACACTGCCAGGTCATGTTGAGCTTCTCAGCAACCAGCACCCTAAGTCCTTATCCTCAGGGCTGCCCTCCACCCAGTCTCTGCCCAGCCACTTATTTGTGTTTAGGATTTACCTTGACTTGGCCTTGTTGAACTTCATGAGGTTTGCACTGTCCCACCTCTTCAGCCTGTCCAGGTCCCTCTGGATAGCATCCGTGCCCTGAAGCATGTAGACCACACCACACAGCCTTTGTGTTGGTTGCTGAAGGTGCACTTGATCCCACTGTCCATATGTCTAACTAAGGTGCTGAACAATGTCAGTCCCAGTACAGACTCCTGAGAAACTCTTATTTGTCACTGATTTCCTCTTAGACATTGCACTGTTGACAACAACTGTTTGAGTATGACCATGTGGCCAATTCTTTATCCACTGAGTGGTTCATCTGTCAAATCCATGTCTGTCCATGTTAAAGTTAGAACTTTACTGTTATAAATTAGGAAGACTCTAACCAAATGATACAGTTTCCTTAAATTTACATTTCCAGAGTATTTTCTTTGTTTAGCTTGAAAATGTTAATAATCTATGTTTCATATTTCCTGGATTGATTGCTTAAAGAAATAAGCAAGTTAAAAATAAAATCACTAAAATCAACTCTACAAAGATTAATATGGGTGGTCTTATGAATACTGACTAGAGTTCTTTCACAGAGGATTCCACACTGGTTAAAATAAATATTGAGCACCTTGGTAAATACAAATTTGAGTTTTGATCCTGAGTTTTGCTCCTGAAAATCCTATACATGCCTTAAGCTCCAGAAAGAACTGCTTTTCACTCTTTATTCATGTTATGTTTTCGTTTATCTGGCTTTATTTTAATTTATATACAATACTAAAATATCATTAAATGGATTTGATGTATTTTGAAAAAAAAACACTGAAGTATTCATGAACTTATCCTGCATTCACATTATGGGTATTTCACCCTGCAAATCTGATATTCAAGGGAAACCTAAGTATATATGGTATGTACCTGATCACTCATGTCTTTAAATTCTCAGCCTTTACAGTGAGCTGTGGTTATTAAATGTACATTTCATATTACTTTGAAAAATCACTACCCTCAGTGAGCCATTTCTACTAATGAATGGAATTCTAATTTATTTGTTTTTCAGATAGATTATTTTGGTTTCTTTAGAAAGAGAAGAATGCGACAAAATATTTTAAGCATTGACTGAGACAGAAAATCTAACTTGGAGGCAGGCTACCATCTCAGGCTAAAGCAAAGTTTTTTTTGCATTATTTTTTACTTGTTTTTTAGGAGGGATTCTTTTAAGCTGTAAGGCGAGAAAACATTTCATCTCTTCTTTACTGTTAATTTCTCCATTTCTAAATGTAATGAGATTCTCTGCATATATTGTTGGGAATTTTCATTGTACCCCTTTGAGGTGAATTAAGAGCATATTTGTGTTTAAATATAAATAATAATAAAAAAAACCACAACAGAAATAAAAAAACAAAGAAAAAAAGAAAAAAACCCAATGTATTGAACAGAGTACTACTGCCATAAGTGGTTCAACAAGGAGACTGCAAAGATGCATCATGAGCCAAAAGTTTATATACGCTTGCATGAGCACTCCTTCTGCAGTTGGGCCTTCTTATCTGCCAGATTATTCCTTGGTCACAAACTACCATTGTTGAGTGGTCACAATTTGAATGTCTTCAACATAACGGTAAGAAAAAAAAAATCCCCCACCCCTTTATATTTCTTACAAAAATAACATTTTCTTTGGCAATTAAACATTTTGACAGTTGCTTCCTTTCTCTGTATAACTTTACATTGATTCAATTGATAAATAACTATATATTATAAACAGTTACTCAATTTTGTAATTATTTGCACATACTTTTCAATTCACAACAAACTTCTGTTACCTACTATGCACCATCCATTATTGTTTCCATATCCTTATCAGCCTTCTAAAACAGGAAAGCCAGGGTAAAGTTTCCATAAAATGTTGTTTTCTTTCTTTATATATTTTCCTTTGAGTTACTCATATATCATACAATATTAATCACAAAGAGAAAGAAAACTTCTTCAAAATATTTGCAACCCTTCCATCATAAAATCCTATGACTGAAAAGACAAAACAAATTAAAAAAACCCAAACCCACAACAAAACAAACAAAAAACTCCTAATAACATAGCAATCATGCATCAATACAAATACCCAGTGAAGCCTTGAAGAATGGAAACCCGAAAGAGTTAAGATGCAATGATGGATGCGGGCAAATGAGTAAAAAATACTCTGATTTTGTCTTTTCAGCACACACACCCTGAAATATAATAAGTGAAAGCTATCTAAAGAGCTAATAAAAAAAAATATTTTTAATTCAAGGTCCATTTATTTTGTCCATCTTGTGATCCAATCCCACTTGGTCAATGAAATTACTCCTATAGATTTCAAAGTATTTTCTATGCCTAAAGCATAATGTCTGTAAATCTTTCTAATATAGAAGTGTATGATTTAATAAAGTTGAAAGGTTCTCTCTTTATGTAGAAACCTAAAAATTATACATGCATTTTTGTATACTTTATGATATGTCTAAACCAAAACATATAGCAGCAGCTCTGCAAGGTAGTGCCCTAAGCTATGCTGAAATCTGTCATACAAGACTCCTCAGGTACTGTAGATCACTTATGCGTAGGAATGACAGGCACTTCTCAGAATGGTATTTTCCTCACATTCTTGCTGCTAAGCAAATTATTTCGGATCAGATGAAAGATCTTGCTAAAACAGATTTTTTTTAAAATTAAACTACCATGGCTATGTAGCTATGAATAAGTTGCGGTTTAAAATAGAGTATTTTTTAGTATTCTGTCACTTAATTATTTATTTACAGTATGTAATTAATGGTGCATACTATGACTTAATGGCCTAATAGGAAATCCTGAGAATGTGTTTTTTAAATAACAAAAAGTTGCTGCTGCACTGACAGACACATCTTTTTGTATCAGGGTTTATCTGAAATACTTAACAAGTTCAGTATATCACAGCCTAAATCATCCATTCCAACACTGTTATTAAATTACTCTGATGCATCATATTTAGTATCTCGTTACTTGCTGAACAATCATGAAAATAATAAAATGTATATACAAGTTTGCAATATATTTCAAAACATTTTTCTTAACTTATTGCTTAAACTGATTGAAAAAGAAATATCAATTGTTACAATCTTTTCCTGCAATGACAAATTTTGGAAATTTGTTGGTGCACAAAAACCTACATTTTCCATGTGTCTTCTGTGGAAAAGTCCTTTCATAGATCTCATATTTTCATCATATTCTTCTCAGAAGAAGAGAAAGATTTTTAGAAAATATATATTCTCTTTCAAGAATAAGTTTCTTTCAATATTAAGTTCTGATTTCTGCAGTAAACTGGGAATTTCTGTTCACAAGTAACTAGGGAATCTCCTGAATAGAGCTGGTAACCAGTAACTCAGGAAAGTCACAATCTATTTTAATTTGACATCTACTTTGTCCAAAGCTGATAGTGTGTTTTAGTTGGAAATAATTCAGGAAGAAATTGAACTGTGTTCTGTTACTAACTCATCTCCGATAGCTGAATTATTTCAGTAGTGTAATATTGGAGACTGAGAACTTCTACTCTATTTTTTCATCTGAACTGTTGATAAAAACATTTAGTACACATGTTTATAGAGAGAATTTACAGGGAAAAAAAACCCAAACCCATGATAACTGATGCTATTTTGTTAGATCGTGATGATAATCTTTGATCAAATAATATGTATGAAAAGAAATTCCTGGCAAAAAATTCCTCTCTCTTTGCTGAGGGAGGGACTGGATAAATGGGATAGCAGGAAGGACTTACCTTTGTGCTGATAATCCTCTTGCAAACCTGTGTTGATTCACAAAAGTTTTCTCTAGTTGATATGGGTAATAAACCTAAATTGTGATTTGTTCAGTCAGAACAATGTGTGTATCTAAATTGTAACTGTACCTCATGTCTTTAAAAGACTTGACAGACTCACAAGCTACAACTTCTTCCCAAGGGAAAATGGAGGGCTTATAATAAGAAAGATGGGATTTCTGATGTGAATAGTTTCAATCTTTTTCTCTTGAAGATATGGATAATAAACCAAAAGAATGATTTATGCAATACACTGAAGTCATTTCTGCCTGAGGTTTCCATTCATCGTATGTATAGAGAACCGCAATGCAAGGATCACTGTTGTGACAGTGCTGTTTTGCTCAGGAGTAAAATCATCACACTGTTAAAGCCCTCCTTCGGGAGAAAATACATTGTAAAATTGTATAAGAAAAAATGAACTTAGAAAGTAGACAAGAATATTCTGGTGCTAGCTGTACTTTTTTCCCCTATATATTTTTGTCTTCTTACATCCAGTGATACATACTTCATCACCAGTACCAGCCTAAAAGATGTCAGTCTTAGACATCCAGAAAAACTGAAATTCTCCTGAAATTGAAGAAGAAAAGCAATTTATAAATGTGATAGCTTTTTTTCCCCTCTCCCATTAGATATCTTTTATAGTGTATTAGATGGATAATTGAATAACTAAAGAAACAAAATAAGCTTTTCTCAGGTAGTTGTCATTTATACAGCACTTAGCCTAACTGACTGTGAACATAGGATAACTGAAACTGTTCTCCATGTAAATTGTCCATACATAATTTTTTTAAAATGTTAAGTATATGAGCATGTTCTATAAAGACTGTGTGCATTTCAACCTTAATAAATATGTCTGTTGTGACTACTACAAGGAAACCAGCAGCCTCCATTCTGTTTAATCTTTATTTAATTTTTAAACTTTTATCCAGTAAGTATAAAGTTAGAAGAGTCAAATACACACATCAGTCCTCTGTAAATAAAAATTATCAACCACCTTTCAATTTTTTAATTAAACATGCAGTTGCATTCTGTGCAACATTTCAAAGCACTGACTTGCCATTTATACTCAATCACTTTTTCAGTTGGAGCCTTCTTCTCTTGATTTCTCAGTGTGTCAATGTATTATAGCATTAGTCTAGTAAAAAAAACTAATTGCTAAAACTCAGTCTTCTGTATGAATTCCTCTGTTGCTGAGGATAGGAACACCTCATTACCTTATTCTGTATGTTCTTAAAAAGTTACGATTCAGATATTTTTTCCTTCTCCAAATCTGTGCAACTGTTATGGTTCTGGCTATACTTGCACCAGGAATAATGAAAAATAAGATTTTACTGTTTGGACGATGGTAATGGCTATTGACTCAATTTCCAGTGGCATAGTACTCTAGCCTTATTTAAGGTTGAGCAAAGAATTTGAAAGTGGATTCATATTTTTGGTGACAGCTAAGCCTTTATGCTGCCTTTAATTTGGAGTGTTCAGCAGCATTTGCAGTACTTAAAACCCCAGCGACTTGCACCATACAACTTCTTCCACAACTTAAACTAAAAAGATTTAGCCTTCCCTTTCCCACATTGCCCCCTACTCTTCCCTGCTAATGGACACAGCAATGCTGACCACAGGCATAATCAGTAATTCCTAGATAAATTGTTCTAGGTACAGTCAAATAGAAAATGGGTCTGAAAGAAAGCACGGAGCTTAGCCTACAGTAGGTGCAAATCATTTACTACAGGGCTATCAGCAGGGAAAAGGTGTACCTTTTTAACCATGACGTAAGGAAATCTTTCTTGGATCACTTGGATCAATAAATATAAGAAAGCACTGTATTATATCTGAAGATAGACTTTTGGCTTAGCTTTTGTGAGGTCTTTTAAATGTTCATCTAGCTTTACGTTGGTATCAAACACTGAAGGTGCAAGCACACTTTTTCACCAGGCACATCAATCTTCCCTTGTGTTGTTAGGAAGCATTTCTTATGAACAATTTTTAATTAGAGGAAGTTCAGTAATTAATTTAGTCAGAGTTACCTAGCTTGTTTCAAGGTCCTTAGAGGGACCATGAGATCATTAATTTTCTGTAACTTTCTTCTGCATATTTACTCTGGAAGGAAAACAACAGACTTCAAAGGGTAAGGAAATTATCTTCTTTCCCCGTTCTTTGTGAAGAAAGTACAAACATGTAGCTTAAACTGCAATCTTTTCTTGCTGCATTTTGATATTAAAAGCACGTTCTTTTAGCTGTGTGAGAGTTGTGATGCCCTGGAATAAATTTTATGGGAGGGTTGTGGAGATTTGGTTGCTGAAGTTCTGTGGGAACACAATAGACTACCATCTGCCCACAACTGCATTTGGATAGTTAATGCTGCTTCCTATAAGAAAATGGACTAAATGTTGTTCTAGCCAGCCACATTTTCTGTGATTCTGTATGTTCTACTCATTATATTGTACAGTGTACAAAAATGTACAAGCAAGGAGATAAATCTTTATGGACAAGACACAAGGAGCCAAAAAAATAAATTATCCCTTGATGCATTTCATTAGAATAATTGCATGCTCTGTTTGCAATTGTAGACTCAATGGAAGAAGTAATTCGTGTTCTCTTGGTGATCTGGATACCGCTCACAACAGATAAGTCTCAATATTTTTGGGGGTATGGAGGGAGCATGTTACACTGGTTTTGATTGAATGTAATATGAGGAACGGTGTATATTTAGAGCTTTTGGAAGATCAAATTGTATATAAAGCTGTTAAACCACCAAATTCTCCTTTCTGACGATACAATTTTTGTATCCTTGGTACTTAAATGTCAGTATTTTGTTCTGTCATGCATTTGCATGCATATGATGAGATCTGATGGGAGTTTCTATTCCCATAAAAAGCAGACATCTTGGAAGCTTATTGTTTTTTGGAGGATTGAAATAACACAGATTTTTAAGTACTGCACTGTACTGTATTCATGCTTCTTAATGTTTTCTTGGTTTTCAACTAGGTCTGTTGAAACCGCTCATTCACATGGGTTTTAGGGCACTTTTCCTATGAAGGTAGTCTGAGAGAGCTCAGGTTGCTCAACCTGGGGAAGAAAAGGTTTCATGGAGACCTTGGAGCACCTTTCCAATGACTGAAGAATGCTGGAGAGTGACTTTGTACAAAAGCAAGTAGTGACAGGACAAGGGGGAATGCCTTTAAAGTGAAAAAAGGGAGACTTAGATTAGACATTAGGAAAAAACTCTTCCCTGTGACAGTGGTGAGGCACTGGCACAGGTTGCCCAGAGAAGCTGTGGCTGCCCCATCCCTGGCAGTGTTCAAGGCCAGATCCAATGGAGCTTGGAGCAACCTGCTGTAGTGGAAGGTGTCCATGCTGTGGGGTTGGAACTAGGTGAGCTGTAGAGTGCCTTCCAACCCAAACTATTCTATGATTCCATTATAATTTTTTTCTTTGGTTATTGTTAAATTCTATTAGCCTTTCCTCATCAAATGGTGATAACATTGTTATTTCTGAGAGTTAGAGCTTATATGTTCTTCTGGAGGACATATCTAATGCTTTATAACTACAGTGGAGCTATATCACAGCTGAGTTTTCTATGGGTGATTATGGTCAGATTCATTTCACAGACATGAAGAAATGTGACTGGCCTTATGCTGATTCTGAGTATGAAGCTCTTTTAGGACAGAGTTTAATTCAAACTTATGTTGTACATGCAGTTGTCATTTTTTGAGGAACACAAATTTTCTCTTTCATCACTGGATGATGAAACTTAATAATATGAGTTTCAGACAACAACTTATTGTTTTCATTTTCAAATCTTCCGTGTGCTGCAGGTGCTTTTAATGAATTATTCATTAGATACTTCCATCAGTTGTATATACAAAAAGTGGTCAAAAATCTGTGTCCTGTGAAGACACAGATGGATAGTTGCTGAGTGACTATTTAACATGTTAGTAAGTTCTAAATATACTTCAGTAATAAAACTGATGTCTGCTTTCTGTTGTATTTTTTTCCTACTGATCATTTGTACTCTTAGAAAATTATCTTCTGCATGTATCTACTGTTACCACTCTTGAAATTATTTTTTTATTTATATATTATTTGCCAAATTCTGTTATGACAAATTGAGAAAAATATATAGGACTGTCTTAGAATTACACATAATACTCAATCTGAGCCCTAAGAAATGAGTGGTTTTTTCTTTACTTTAAATGTTATCAATTAACAATGAGCAAATATCTGATCCTATTCCTAACGATCTGATCCTAACTCCTCTTACTAGTAAGACTGAGCTTGAGCACTTAATTTATAGTGTTCGCAAAGGTGAATGCCTTGAACAGAAATTGCTAGTAATTCCAGAAAGCCTTAGAAAAATATCCTCAGAAGTTCATTAGATGTTTAAAAACAAACCCACTACCCTGAAAAGAAAAGCCTCACAGCTTTTTATAAACTGTTATTTCTGCAAGGCACTTTCTATTCTAGAAGTATGTCAACACTTAAAATACAGTTACTTACTTTTGACAAAGTCCCTGAGATTGTCAGGTAGAAAATATGATGGCCTGGAGTTGGTCCTCTAGAAGTACAGTCTGGAAATGAAACCTTGGTATAGATTTCATCCTTAATAAAATTTTATTGTCCATGAAAATGCTTTACACAAAATAATCCTCTCAACAAATGTGTGTGTGTATTCTACAAGCTCCCCCCAATCAGTCAGTACCATGCTGGACTTTGGCATCTTTTCCATACAGCTTTGTCAGAGAAATTAATTTTATGTAAGAATATTCTGCCTAAGTGTTCTCACAACCTCAAATGGTTCTTGCTGAATGCACTTTTCATATTATATGAAGCAATTTTCCTGTTTTTTTTTTTGATACAAATAGCTGAGAAGGGAATAATTTTGTCTGCTTATACTGGATTTAGGCCCCAAGCAGTGAGGTGCTGACAGACTTTAAGGGATGCCTATACCACTTAAATTCCTTGTGACTTCTTTAGAAGTACAGAGGACCTCAAAGAATGAAGCTCTGAAAATTATAGTAAATGCACCCTTTTTTAATGTTAATGGAAAATTTTCATTATGAATCAGTAAGAAATTACAGATAAGTTCTAAAATTTCAGATCAATTTTCCTCTCCTTTGTATCAACTTTGCAATGAGTTGTGTTGAATTACCGAGCTCCAGCAGTCAATAGAACTAAATTACACAGTGGTAATTTTAGTATGTGGCTTACAGGCGGCATACACGCATATTTTGCTATGACAAGTTACAAAAGATGCTGTTCTGGGGCAGCATGGCAGTATTTCTGCTACTTAGCCATTCATTTGAACTCCTACAGCTGTTTTATTACTAAACAATGAATGAAGTAATGAGTAGCTCTCCTGCCTGTTGGCCTAGTAGGAGAGCATAGAGACTCAAATACATCTAATAATACAGAAAAAAAGAGTTAATCAGATGCTTTCTTGGTTATTGGCAAGGGAGAGTTCTATATTGACAAAACCGAAATCAAGTATCAGGCAAACAATCATTGCACTCCCTTGTTCACAATGAAAGAAATTGTCAGGTAATAACAGCATTATCAGCAGTTCTGTTAGAAAGCTTCATCACCATTACATAGAGCCAGATGATAATGGCTTGACTATTATAAAAGAGATCTTAGGAGAGAAAGGCAGTGGGTTCCTGTGCCCTGTGTTTGGAGAAGGAAGCACAAGTCTCTCATTCTCCCTGAGGCAAGCAGGCTTTTGCAGTCACTGTCATGAACTTGGATGTGTCCAGTAGTTTTGAGCAACATTCACTCTCTCCATCTGACTTTGGTGCTAGATGACCTCTACAAATATTCCAGACCTCAAGAGGAGCTCAGCTGGAGAGATCTCCCTGCAATATCACAAATTCACATGTTACAAGGCCCAGTGATTACTTTTAGGCTCAATCAGCAGCTAATTTTTGTGCTTGTGGTGATAGTCCAGGGCAGGCACAATATTCCTCTTTGCTTTTTGGTTTCTTTTCTTTGGTTGCAAAAAAGAATAAAAAGGGACTACACTTTTCTCTGCTTTTTCCCAGAAACAAACTGGTTCATGGTGGCATTCCTCCTACCTAATTCCTCCTACAGGTCTGTAATCCAAATTAGAGAAGCAATATTTTTCTCATCATATTTTAATAGTGCAAATCACATCCATTACATATCCATCTGGTCTTCCTGGAAATGAAGCAGACATTAATTCAGAAAGACTAATTGAAACACTACCTCTGGCATCATTACAGGTACTTCAGCTCTTTATTGATCTGAGTTTGGCATTGACACCTAGCTTTCCTTGTAGATGATGATGTAGAGCCCGGTGAGAGAGTAAGATATTGTTACTACAAGAGCAAGAAGTTACTGAGGTGAATGCACATATGTCACATACACTCTCTTAAATCTTCCCACATAAACGAGATCTGTCAGAGTTGTGATCATTCAATGAGGCTGGTCAGAAATTTTGTCAGTAGAAAGTTCCATTTCATTGAAACTAAATATTTCATGGCATGGAGCTGTGTCTATTTTGACAGGGTTTCTCACTGAGAGTTTTAGGAGGCCGTATCCAACCCATCTTTGAACATTTCCAGGGATGGGGCATCCAGTGGTCTAATCCACTGGTTGAGGAGAAGATAAAATGAAAAACAGACCTCTCTGAGCAGAAAAGAGATACTTGCAAAATTACTGTTTGTTTAAAGCTTTTTAAGGTTTAACATTTTCTCCACAGTAGGATGAAATAAAAAAATTAAAACTTTGCAAAATTGCATTTCTGGTCCCTGTTAACTATCTCTGTTAAGTTACTCACATAGCTTTTAAATACAATCTTCATGCAGTCTTTTATTAATTCTTAGTTTTTAAATGTAAAAGTAAGGATTAGTACAGATGATTTTGTGCCATTTCAGAAAGAAAAAATAAAACAACAACTCAGGAAGAAGAGAGGAGGAGAAATAAGGCATCTATCTAAAGGAAGAGAAGTAGAAAATCTGCATAAGACTGAGGTAGATATTGCACGTGAATTAAAGGCTAATGCAGCCTAATTTAAGATCTAACAGTGAAGACAGAGAAACAGAAAAGCTCTAGAGGTGTTTGGAAGTTAATGATGCAACACTGTAGTAAAGCCCAAATTAAATTCTCAGTTCTCATTGCAAAACCACATTAAAACTAAAGTACTAAACTCATGCTGTTTGGTGCATTACTATTCCTGAGTGTTTTTTTTTTTTTTTTTTCATTGCCAAGGAATGACAAGATGTTGTTTTTTTCCAGCTCATTTTGCTAACTGAAATTTTTCTTAGATCAAATGACAGAATTTTGAGTGACTGAAAATATGAAGTAAGTGCAGAAACTCTGTTACAGGCAGTGAGGAAATATGATTATAGAAAACGTGTCAAATTATTTGTTATAACTCCCTGAAATCAGAGGTATAAAAAAAAAGAAAACAAAACCAAAAAAATCATAGAATAGTTAGGATTGGAAAGGACCTTAAGATCATCTAGTTCCAATCCCCCTGCCATGGGCAGGGACACCTCACACTAAACAATGTCACCCAAGGCTCTGTCCAACCTGGCCTTGAACACTGCCAGGAATGGAGCATTCACTACCTCCCTGGGCAACCCATTCCTGTACCTAACCACCCTTACAGGAAAAAATTTCTTCATTACATCCAATCTAAACATCCCCTGTTTAAGTTTTAATCCATTACGTCTTGTCCTGCCACTACAGTCCCTAATGAATAGTCCCTCACCAGCATCCCTGTAGGCCCCCTTCAGATACTGGAAGGCTGCTATGAGGTCTCCACGCAGCCTTCTCTTCTCCAGGCTGAACAGCGCCAACTTTCTCAGTCTGTCTTCATATGGGATGTGCTCCAGTCCCCTGATCATCCTCGTGGGCCTCCTCTGGACTTGTTCTAACAGTACCATGTCCTTTTTGTGTTGAGGACACCAGAACTGAACACAATACTCCAAGTGAGGTCTCACTCTCGTAGAGGGGCGGGATCACCTCCTTCAACCTGCTGGTCATGCTCCTTTTGATGCAGCCCAGGATACGGCTGGCTTTCTGGGCTGTGAGTGCACACTGCTGGCTCATGTTCATTTTCTCATTGACTAACACCCCCATGTCCTTCTCCTCAGGACTACCATGAATTTCCTTTTTGCCCAACCTGTAGCTGTGCCTGGGATTGCTCTGACCCAGGTGTAGGACCTTGCATTTGGCATGGTTAAACTTCATGAGGCTGGCATCAGCCCACCTCACAAGTGTGTCAAGGTCCCTCTGGATGGCATTCCTTCCCTCTAGCATATCAACAGAACCACACAGCTTAGTGTCATGGGCAAACTTGCTGAGGGCACACTCAGTTCCATTGTCCATGTAAGCAACAAAGATTTTAAACAAGACCGGTCCCAACACCAATCCCTGAGGGACACCACTTGTTACTGATCTCCAGCCGGACATTGAACCGTTAACCACAACTCTTTGAGTGCGACCATCCAGCCAGTTCTTTATCCACCGAGTGGTCCACCTATCAAATTGATGACACTCCAATTTAGAGACAAGGCTGTCATGTGGGACAGTGTCGAACGCTTTGCACAAGTCCTGGTAGATGACGTCAACTGCTCCACCCCTGTCCATCAATTTTGTAGCCCCGTCATAGAAGGCCACCAAATTGGTCAGGCAGGATTTTCCCCTAGTAAAGCCATGATGGTTGTCACCAAGCACCTTGCTCTTTTTCATGTGCTGTAGCATGCCTTCTAAGAGAATCTGCTCCCAGATTTTGCCAGGCACAGAGGTGAGACTGACTGGTGTGTAATTTCCCGGTTCATCCATTATACCCCAAGCAATCCCCATTTTCACAAGCTCCTGCTTTTTGCAACATTCGCTTTAATTTTCAAGATTATTATTTGTATGGAGTCCATTTAATTGCTGTAATTTTGTGCAGAAATGCTTCCTTTCCTTTGACTCATCTAATTTAGAGTTCACTTAGGGTAGTTAGAAAAACCAGAGTTTCGTGATTACTCATTTGTAAAAGCAGCTAATTTTATAATTTACCCCACAAAATCCAGATCAGAGAATGCCTTAAGGATAGGATCTGTGGTGTCTTCATGGGATGAGATGCTTTCAGCCAGTACTTTCTCTCGTCATGAAAGAATTACACATGGAAATTTTCTAAAGTGAATTAAAACAAAGCCTTATTGTACTTCAACTGATTTGAGTAACAGTAATATACTTATACCACCAATCTCTCAAGATATCCTAAAATACAGCAAGTTTGCTGTTCTCTGTCAAGTATCTCATCACATGTTCTTTAGTAAAGTACTGTCTCAAGGAAATATCACCAACTCAAATCAGAAGAGAGAACAACAGACCTGTCTTGTACCTTCTAGGGAACCAGATGTGAAATATAAAAGTAAGTACAAAACATACTCAAGAAAACTTGAGAAAATGTTCAATGATTGATTAGATTATTTACATAATTATTTATAATTAATCACTCATTAAAAGTTATTACATAATTACATTTCATATAACTTCTTACTGTATAGATAGCTCATATTTTCATTTTGTGAAGGACAAAGTAAGGACAAATGTGTCATAGACAGGGATGATACAATTTGCTTAGTGCCATATTCATTGCTGCAGTGAAAAATCTCAGCTGAAACAATTGTGCTTATGCAGCTGTTGAGTTTGTGCTATACAGTAACATTGATAGGAGAATCATTTAAGTTATATGAGTGGGCTGCAGCCACACAGGTGTATAAACTCAATATTTCTCTCTTCCTCCCCCCTCTCAATAAAAAGTAAATTATGGCTAAATTACTATCACCAAAAAGATTTTATATATCATATTTACAAGGATACAGATCTCCCTGTGTTCTGAGTGGTCTGTGCCCAAACTGTTCCGTGCTCACTTTAACAGTTTAATAGACGTTGCTGTCTGCAGCCTCACCCTATACTTCTAGCCACTGAAAGAAACACCTTTTAAAGTCTTCTAACAACCATAACACCACATAGAAAATATTCTTTTCATATCCATTAGAATAAAAAGTACTAGTTGGTATGCGTCAGCTACTTAGTAATTACAGGACTTGGAAGTCCTGTTGACTATCAGTCAGAACTGAGCATCAAAAAAACCTAGCAATGATTACCTTATTTTTCCATCTTGATTATTTATGCTATAAAACCTTTGATTAATATGTAATACAAGTTTTATTTTCAAATTGAAAGATATTAACCTTCAACAGGTTCATTCTATTTTATGTGTTTGAGGGCCTTTTCACTTAGAGTTGGAATAATACATTTTAACTGGTGGTTTTCTTTTCTTTTTGGATGCAATCTGTATCATGAAATTGATACACTGATATGAGGAGGTAATTAAATGAGAAATCTCATACAAGTATCCTTCTTTCTCCAGATTGCTTCTGACAGTATGATTGGCCTATAACCGATATTCTGCATCATTATTTAGGAAGGATGTGGATCTGCTTGAGGAAGTCCAGAGGAGGGCTATGAAAATGATCAGAGGGAAAGACCTCTCCTATACAAACAGGCTGAGAGAGTTGGGCTTATTCAGCCAAGGACACAAAAATGCTGGTTATTTTGAATTAAGAGTTTACTATTGCTCAAAAAAAGTGAAGTATCTTCTTTTTAAGGAGACAAGAACATTATAGCATGTAAAATTTCTTTACTATAAAAACTGATTAGTTGTGAGCTTCCAGACTGAAAAAAAAATAAACTCTCCCCCAAAAGCAGTACCAGCAATCCTTAGCATAAAACCAAATATAAACAAACATTTGATCCTCAGAATCAGACTTAAAAAGCATGAAACTGCATTGTAAATCTGAGTCCTTGGACTTGTTTGGTGTATTCGTTTTGATATTCTAAACCATCCACAGATATATGGGTTCTACTCAGAGCAAGGACAGTGAGAAGATTTTAATCTGCCACAGAAACAGGAGATATTACATAACAGAAACTTTGATGGCTTTGGAAGCCTGGAAAACTTCATATTTTTCTTTTGGTTTGAGCCTGGTATGGAACATGCCATCTGGAAGGCTATTCATGACTATATAACCATTATATTAATGGTAATCGAGTTTGTGTTTATGATGGGGTTTGTGAAGACTCACTTAATAACACCTTTCCAAAACCTGGTCTTTAAAACATAAATCAGGTATCATCAGACTTACAGTAAAATCCCTGAGTTGGCAAAACATCAGTACTTCCTAAATGAGTAATTTCAGCTTGCCTGCTAGGCAGAATACACATTTGATACAAGCAAATGTAAAAAAAAAAAAAAAAGGACAGAAAAAAATAGCTAATCAAAATGGTGACTTATTTTATTTGTATGATGTTTGGGAAAATCTTAATTAACTCCCTTTATTAAAGAGGAAGCAAAAAAAACCCTCCTCAAGCCACAAATTAACCAAAGCATTCATAGACCATTCTTGATCACTCCTGATAATAGGCTTTTTTCTGTGGAGTCCATTTCACCTACTGTGCAAAGTGCAGCTCCTTACTCTCAGATTAATGTATTTAATAAAACTTAATGAAACATTTGTAAACTTAATGAAGCACTCTGGAAATTAAAACAAAGTCAAGCCAATGTCCTTCTAAATGGAAACTAGGCCATCCTACTAGTACTACTGGAATATCTGAAATTGTGCTAAGCTTTTAATGTGCCCTTTGGGGTTAATATGGTAGATCAAAGTATCACTGAAAAACCTGTTACAGTAAATACTTTTTTTTTTTTTAATTTGTATCTCTGAAAGCTTCAGTCAGATATAGGCATTTACACTGCACTCCGTATACTTGGTGATTTTCAAGACAAGTGGGAAGTGTAACTGCAATAAGGTATTACCAATGGTAGTAATGGATCACAGACTTTGTGTTGAGTTTGCAAAGCCTTACCACTAAGGCTTTCTTTGCCTGAACTTTTCTTGACTTCCTGGCAGTAGCTTTGATTTTACTTGCTTTATCTGTTAAAATTCTTTTTTTTTTTTCATAGCAACTAGACAGCTATGCTAATTTATTTTTCTCTTGCTTGTATTTCTATGGTGCAACCAGAGTTTTTATATAAATATTACTATGATGTAGTTATTTTGTGTAGCAGAACACAACTTGAGCATGATGATGTAGCATGAAGGACTACAGACAGTACAACAGCAGAAGTGTTGAGACATGGGTATAGGCTGCAGCGTAGAGGACACCAGCACAGGATGACAGGTAGGGCATAGGCTTGGCACCAGAAAATTCAGTTAGAGTCAATTGAAAAACAAAGGCCTGGAGTTGTACAGAATTAGTTTAGAGGTAACGGGAAGAACAAATCCCAAATATCTAACAAAATGCACCACATGCAGTGAAATCACATACTGCAACATCTTTTACACCAGTGAGCAAGGTGTATAAGCTTGCTAGAAAATGTGAAAATATGAAGCATGTTCCTGGGGACTGGGAATGGAAAATATCCTATTCCTCCCAGCAAAGGAATTGAGATGCTGATAGCTTGCTGTACCTTCCTCCACATGCATCTGCCTGAAGCCAAAGAGTAAGTTTAGTGATTATTATTATATGTTGCTGTTTCAATTAACTTCTGTGTAGTAGTATTTTACTCTTTGGTTTTATTCTAATAATTTAATCTGAACAAATATTAATTCTCTAATAATTTGTTAAGGTTTTAAAAATTACCATAAACTCTTGGCTTTACATATAATGTGTGCTCTATCGTTGTCTATAGCAAGGTTTTGAATGTTAACAGAAGCAACTCACAATTGATATGGGCTGGTTTCCTTTGCCCTTTCGTATGAAGATGTCTGAGCAATGGGGTACTCCTTTGTCTGAAGAAGTAATATTTTTTTTGTAAGATATTTTTCTGGTGGGAAGAGGAAGAAAATAAATTTCCGTCTCTGAGTATGTGTTTGTGTGTGTGTCTTTTTAACATCAAGACCTGTGTGTGTCTTTTTAACATCAAGGTCTTCTAAATATATGCATAAAAATGGAGTATTTATTCTTCAGAAGACATTCAAATGATGTGGTTTAAAGCATAAAAAAGTAAGGTTTTTCTACCATCTTCAGTTCCTTGGGAAGGCTTCACTGGCCCAGATCAGTCTATATAAAAGTTCTCTTATGTATTTAATTGAGCTAAAGAAAGTTTTTATGGAGTTACAGGCTTTGAGTCATAAAGTTTTGAAAGTTAATTCAACAGGGTGTCTGCAAAAGCAGAAAAGGTTTTAAAGTTGCTTCCGATTATAAGGCTGAATATTTGACCTCCTTCTAGGGATGGGTGGGAGGGAGATCACCCAGTATCAGAGATTTTAGCTCTATATCTTCATCCAAGCTTAAAATATCAGATACTGTCAAATGAATTTGTAGCTGTTTTGATCACAATCATACACACTTCTGTTGACTTTTCTGCAGTCCAGGAATGAAACCAACATTTTACATTCACAGTTCTTTCAACGTAGTCCAGTTATGCAAGCCTCTAATAATCCTGATGGTCCTGAACTGGGCTGTCTTCAGTTATTCAATGTCTCTTTTTATATGAGAAGAATTGGGCACAGTATTCCAGTCTTAATACTTTAGTAGTCCCTGCTTCTTCTCTCTACTGGCACTAATATGTTGAGCAGGAACTTTGGGCCCAATTATCTCTTCTAGCAGAAAAAGAACTAATTAATTTCTCTCCACCTTTCTTTGTTGGGACCCTACGTCTCTTCTCTGACCCCTTTTTTTTTTTTTTTTTTTAGTTTGTATTAAAGGAGAGCTGCTATCTTGGTGCCATGGATGCCAAACTTTGAAAATGTCTTATCCTAAGAATCACTGCCCTCTCCCTGCCTAAGCCTTGCTTTTGGCCATTCTATTCTGCACCCTGAACCCTCAGCTTTTGTCCTTCAGCATCACTGCTAGCATTCTGTTGATTTCCTGTTTAACTTTCTATGGAACAAAATCCAGTGATCTCTTCCTGCATCCCTTCATCTGACAACTCAGTGACTGAAGACACACCTTCTACAGAAAAGGTACACCCTATCTCGGCTACTGGGGGAGCAACAGAAACTTACTTCAGCCCATAACTGGAACGACTAACCACACCTCCCCAGCTCTGGCTGGGTTGATGCCTCTGCTATAGTAAGAACATCCCATAGTATAGTAAGAACATCCTGTGCTGTGTCACCACCATCTCAAATAATTACTAGTTTTCCTACCAGAACACCAGCATAGACCTCACTGTCTCAAAGTAGCTCAAACAGCATCCCTGTCCTGCCACCACAGGCTGGCATGCAGACTGCTACATCTCTGTTGGCAGCTCCTACATGTAGCACTCCAAGTCACTGAGCCAGTTAAATATCAGTTAGCAGCCAGGCACTGGTGCTTTGCCCTACTTAAAGTGGATTCTTTCTTGCAAGACTATGAATGGCCCTAACACCTTTCAAATGAAGTTCAGCTACCTGGTGAGTGCCATTGCTGCCTTCCTAGCAAGTAGAAGCTGGCCACAGATGCCTTCCACTGTGTTTAACTGATTATCTGTGAAGCCTTGCAAGGTCATATAATGTCATATAATGTGTCTTTACCTCATGAATTAGTGCTTATTTTTTTAAGGAGAAAGATCTCATACCAGCCAGCAATTGGTTTCTTAAGCTGAAGGGGCTTCATTAATACTGTTCTCCCTGTTTAGTTGTTTCTTGCCTGCTAGCACAGCTACTGGAGAAGCAGATATCCAACACCTGATACTTGTTTGAGTATTTTTGGGTTCAGATTTTGAAGTAACCACTAAAATTGTTTGAGCAGAAAGATTTTTCATCACAGTGAATGTGCAATATACTCCTGAGTAAGATCAAGTGGAGCTGTAGCAATATAGCTTGCACATGTGGACACTCCATCCCACATTGTAGAAAATACAAGCCTCATTTGTATTTGTCTAGGCAAGTGTCATGGTTTAAACCCAGCCACACAGTCTCTCTCTCAAACCCTCCCCTCTTTCTTTCCTTCCCCCCCTCCTCCCTGCTCCCAGAAGGATGGGGAGGAGAATCAAAAGAATGTAACTCCCACGGGTTGAGATAAGAACAGTCCAGTAACTAAGTTATAACATAAACCATTACTGCTACCACCAATAATAACAATGATAAGAGAAATAACAAGGCAAGAGAATATGATACCACCTGCTGAAACAAGCCTGACCCCAAAGAGAGCCCTTCTGGGTAACTCCCAGTTACCTCCCCGGGCATGACGTGCTGTGGTATGGAATACCTCTTTGGCTAGCTTGGGTCAAGTGTCCTGTCTCTGCTTCCTCCAGGCTTCCTCTCCTCCCTAGCAGAGCATGAGACTCACAAAGTCCTTGGTCAGAGTAAACATTACTTAGCAACAACTGAAGACATTAGTGTTATCAGCTCTGTTCCCAGCTGAAAGTCAGAACACAGCGTTGCACTAGCTACTAAGAAGGGGAAAAATTGGCTGCTACTGCTAAACCCAGGACAGCAAGATACAAAAAGTGCTTATTCATGATTTTATCTAGGTATAACAGGCTCATTTCATGGTGTCAGATTTGTCGTCATGCTTTCAGTTTTGGCCATGCATCGCTTGAATCATGGCTAGTTCAGACTGGTGATTTATGAGGCAAAACCCTGAGTTTAAGTTGATTTAAGGAACTTACCAGAGGAAATTCAGTTATAAATGCAGTTAGCATATTTCATAAGAAGATTTTTTTTTCTCCTGATGTTTTAGAAATATTTCTTTTAGGCCTGATTCTGCAGTAGTCTGAACACTAAGCTACGTTACACCTTGCTGAATTTCAGTGCATTGCCTAGAAAGATTCATGCGTGACTATGTAGTGATAAATGTGACTTCTTACTGCGTTTTGTTTTGTTGTTTTTTTTTTTAATATAACTGCCTTTTTTTGTTTTATTTTTTTCCCCCTAGTGTCTATCTTATATTGCACATTTTCCTAGGGAACAACCGTTGCCTCAACAGTATTGGCAATAACAGCCTTAGGACTTTTGCCCATTTTTGTGCATGGCTGGATTATTCACACTGTCAAACTTTATAAATCTAATCCAGGTAAGGAGCCTGGAATCTTTGGAAGCTGATGGAAGGTTGCATTCTATTGAGATGTCTGAATTTTTCAGAGCTTTATTACAGATAGAAACCTATGCTTCTATCTTAAAACCCCTAACTTTAGATGCCTTAATTTTTACTAAATGAATGCTTCCATGTAAGTATGGATAGCTTCAGTGATCTGAAACATGTTACCTTGTATCAGTGTGCTAACAAAGCAACTTCAGCTTCTCATGAATTGCTTGTTCATGGAGTGCTTAAGCAGAAATGATATCTATTAACCTTAAAGTCAAACATCTGGACTTGAAGGGGTATTGTTACTCACTGTGTCTGGGCTCTTTATATAATATTTTTTCCTGACTTTACTAAAGACACTAAAAGTTGCATCTTAAAGAAAAAAATACTAAGAAATTTCAATGAATAAATATGTATCTCTGTGTGTGTATCATCTAGTTACTTTAATGAATAATCACATAAAAATATATATCTGAACTGAACTGATAGGATTGCTACAATTTATTCTAAAAAGAGAATATGACAGGGATTACATTGATTTTTCTCATAAGGAAAAAAAAATCATCAATATATTCCATTTAACCTAAGATGACTTATAAATAACACTGATATTTTCAATTTAAGTCAGTTGCACGTGTTCTTTTTGCTCTCTTAAACTGCTAAAGCTCAGAAATAATACGTGAAAATAAATGCTTTGTACTTTTCCATATTCATAACTAAATTCTGGTTGGCTATAGACTTTAATGTTTCCAGATTTTTAGATAAAATTTTAACTAATATTTTCCATTTACTATTTTGTGTTTACAAGTCAGCATTTTAAAATGCTTAGCTGCTCAGTCCTCATCTTAACTTTATATATCAAAATTTTCAAAACATAGCTGTGATGCTATCTGATGTCCTGCTGTGTTGTGGTTTAAGCCTAGCCAGTAACTCAGAACCACACAGTTGCCTTTTCCCTCCTTCCATCTTTTCTTCCCACCCAAAACCCAGGAAATGCTGTTAGACAAGAACTTTCATATATAATGCTATACAGCTAGTCCCCTCAAGTATACTGATTTTGGTAATTAAATCTTAAGCATTAGAAAGCAATACAGTAAATCATAGAATGCCAGTGAAATAAAACAAGTTTAAGACAAAAATCATTCCCAGATCACTGATACCATGTAGACTTATTGTCTAATCTATGGCATGGTCTTTAAAAACGCACTTCTATGTACCAAAGAAACTTATGTTTTTACTGAATCATGTGTTAAATTTGTTACACTGTTAGAATAGAATATGAACTGCTTTCAGCTTCTGCCAATAGAACTGCTCGAATTAATTTTATTCATTGAGAAAGATATATACATCGCATGTTACCTGTCATCTCCTTTTGGAAATTGTCTTAACTGTATTTTATTAGACTGGGAGGTGATTATTCAATGATGATGAATTGCTTACTTTTAAAATATATAATTATATGCAATATATATCATTACTGAAAATAATTTGGAAATCTGACTCATAATTTTCTCGCAAGTTACAATAACTTAATAGTGTAGGCAAAGGAGTTATATGCTAGTATGTAAGTGATATATGGAAAAACAAGTGGATTTGGGGGAGCTCAATAAAAAGAAAACATAAAAGATCTACACACGTACAATCTTAATTATCTTCTGTTCTTTTATGCACATTCTTTTATGCACCTCACTGAGGGAGAGTGAAATATGTAAGATGACATTTTCTGTGTTCAAAACTAATTATGGACAATTTTCTTGTGTCATATTCATGATAAGCAATTGTACCTAATCTTTGTATTTCTGGTCTTCCATTGCGTTTACCCCTATTGTATACAAGTGCTCTGAGATTGAGGTATGCAGCTGTGATGAGATCCTAAAGGGACTCCAAAGATTCTTTGTTCTACCCCTTTCCCCACAAAAGAATAATAGTTTAATATGAACACACCTAGCTGTGTTTTAATCCTTCTCTTATCTTTCTCCTTTTATGTCAGCTGAGAAAAGGTAAAAAAAAAAAAACTTTTTTTTTTTTAAAAAAAGAAAGCTCTTGCAATATTTTTCAAAGGTGGTCACAATCTAACTTAGGCCATCTCAGGGGAGTATGGTTTTCAGAGCAAAACCCTATCTGCCGGCTAGGTGTTTCTAAACTCTGTGCTGCATGTTGAAGAGATCTTAAGTAGACGTACGATAATTTGTGCAACTGTGTCCAGAGACCAGAGAGCTCCACATCAGCTATCGTTACTAGTGTTGTCATTTAGCTGTGTACCTCTTTCATACACGCATATGTTGGACTAAAGTGTACCATAAAATAGAGAGGAATACCTAAGTGTGTAGGAGTGAGTAGCGGCTCGTCTCCGAAGCGGCGCTAGCGAGCGGCTGTCACACCCGCGGCTCAGCTGTTGATAGCAAGGGGGCACTGGGCAGCCGTTGCGATGCTTCCCAAAGGTCTTCAGCCTGGAGAAGAGAACGCTGCATGGAGACCTTATAGCAGCCTTCCAGTATCTGAAGGGGGACTACAGGGATGCTGGGGAGGGACTATTCATTAGGGACTGTAGTGATAGGACAAGGGACAACGGGTTGAAACTTAAACAGCAGAGGTTTAGACTGGATATAAGGAAGAAATTCTTTACTGTTAGGGTGGTGAGGTACTGGAATGGGTTGCTCAGGGAGGTAGTGAATGCTCCATCCCTGGCAGTGTTCAAGGCCAGGTTGGATGAAGTCTTGGGTGATATGGTTTAGTGTGGGGTGTCCCTGCCCATGGCAGGGGGGTTGGAACTAGATGATCTTGAGATCCTTTCCAATCCTAACTATTCTATGATTGTATGATTCTTTAAGTGACATTGATAGCTTTAGTTTCCACATTACCATCCAAGAAATAATCATAGTTGTTGGGGGTCGAACATGGGTGCTTTAACAGGCTTACAGCAAGCTGTGAGAAAGTGAACTTATGACCCCAGGTTAAAAGAGGAAGAAGTGTCAAGATCAGCAAAACAGGAATGCAATAACAAGATGCCAGTAATTGCAGAAGCATGATGTAACGCTAAGCTGAAGCGAAGGTGTGAAACCAATCAGGAGAGGTAAAGGGGAGCGTGTATCCCTCGTGGGCAAAGTGAAGCAGCCAATCAAGTAATGCGTGATCGCGTGTAAGACAGTATATTAAGAGCAGCCTTGTAATCAATAAACGGAGCATTTTGTGAACCTACATCGTATCGGTGTTTTCTCCCCTCCACCTGGCCGCGGCACATAGTGAAGGAAAAACACTATTTCTGGGAGTTAAAATTGTTCTCTTAATCATAATTCACACCTTAGAATAGTTAGGGTTGGAAAGGACCTTAAGATCATATAGTTCCAACCCCCCTGCCATGGGCAGGGACACCTCACACTGAACCATGTCACCCAAGGCTTTGTCCAACCTGGCCTTGAACACCGCCAGGAATGGAGCATTCACAACCTCCCTGGGCAACCCATTCATTACCCCCTGTCCTGTCACTACAGTCCCTAATGAATAGTCCCTCTCCAGCATTGTTATAGGCCCCTTCAGATACTAGAAGGCTGCTTGGAGGTCTCCACACAGCCTTCTCTTCTCCAGGCTGAACAGCCCCAACTTTCTCAGCCTGTCTTCATATAGGAGGTGCTCCAGTCCCCTGATCATCCTCGTGGCCCTCCTCTGGACTTATTCCAACAGTTCCATGTCCTTTTTATGTTGAGAACACCAGACCTGTACAAAATACTCCAAGTGAGGTCTCACAAGAGCAGAGTTGAGAGGCAGGATCACCTCCTTCGACCTGCTGGTCACGCTTCTTTTGATGCAGCCCAGGATATGGTTAGCTTTCTGGGCTGTGAGTGCACACTGCAGCCAGCTCATGCTCATTTTCTCATTGACCAACACCCCCAAGTCCTTCTCCACAGGGCTGCTCTGAATTTCCTTTTTGCCCAACCTGTAGCTGTGCCTGGGATTGCTCTGACCCAGGTGTAGGACCTTGCACTTGGCATGGTTATACTTCATGAGGTTGGCATCAGCCCACCTCACAAGAGTGTCAAGGTCTCTCTGAATGGCATTCCTTCCCTCTAGCATATCAACAGAACCACACAGCTTAGTGTCATGGGCAAACTTGCTGAGGGCACAGTCAATCCCACTGTCCATGTCACCAACAAAGATGTTGAACAAGACCGATGCCAACACCAATCCCTGAGGGACACCACTCGTTACTGGTCTCTAGCCGGACACTGAGCCATTGACCACAACTCTTTGCGTGCAGCCATCCAGCCAGTTCTTTATCCACTGAGTGGTCCACCTATCAAGCTGATGTCTCTTCAATTTAGAGACAAGGTTGTCGTGTGGGACAGTGTTGAACGCTTTGCACAAGTCCAGGTAGTTGACATCAGCTGCTGCTTTGGTGAGGAAGGAAAGAATGAAATTGTAACTCTTGCTCCTCCACAAGCACTTGCTCCCAAAGCAGTGTAATCTGCAGTGTGGGGACTGTCAAACTTGTGAACCTGGAATGTCAGAAAGCCTTATTCTCCTCTGTCATGTGAATAAATTAACATTATATGCACCATGCCCCAGGGTTATAGGTTGCTTCATAAGTGATATCTGTATGGAGAAGAACATTAGATTGCTATGCTACATCTAGACTAGATTTCTTGCTTAGAATGTGACACTGAGTGAATAGAATCAGTTAGTCATGCAACTCTATAAACTGTGCTGTAATTCTCAAGCAGCTGTGTATCATGGTAATAACTATACTAGCTATGGTGTCAAGGTCTCTCACATCACTGATATTCATGAAAAAAGAGCCATAGCATTTCTTGTCAACAAATTCTTACCACACCCAAGGTGATCTTGTTCTCTTGTTTGAACGACAATGGACTACAGGGCCTCTCTTCCACCTGTTTAAAGCCTAATAAAATGAATCCTGGTTCCTTCCTTCTCTCCATTTATTCCTGGTTTCCAGCTTCCCTCTAGCTATATTGACAGAAGGCTCTGTTGCATCATCTAAATCATGCTGTTATTCATGATGTTGACTGTGCTAGCACAAGTTATAGTTAGTTAAGAATTTGTCATCTCCCTGTCAAAGAAACAATAGCTGCTGGATTGTAAATGACTAGTCCTTCACCATATCACTTGTGCCTATTTGGTTTTGCAGCTCTACTGCCAGGCAGGACTCACATTTTAGATGTAGCTGAGTACTGATGTCGGTGTTACCACTTTTCTTCTTTGCTGTGATGCTATGTTTTGCTTTGTACCTGGAATATGTGCTGTATTTTAGAGCAAATGACCTTCTAATAGTTGTAGAACCCTCCTTCATGTCTCTGTCCTCCTTCCAGCTCAAGCCGCTGGGCTGCTTACTCAGCCTAGGAAAAACTGACTTCTCTTGACTTTTGCCTCTTTACTGATTCAGTGTCTGCTGAAAAAGCAACTTTACAATAAATGCAGTCAGCATATGCATACTTTTGGAAACAAAGGCTCTTCCTCCTAATATTTGTACAGGTAGAAGTGTTCTGTGGCAAAGGAAGAAACACCCTGAAACGCAAATATACCCCCCACCATCAGCCAGTAGAATTTCAACACATTTTTTTTCTACCTCTATTATTTCAGGAGGAAATGAGTGAAATGAAAGTTAATTCATCTCCATGATATTTTTTAATATGACTTGATTCAGCCTCTGTTTTCTGTATTTTGTCACCCAGAGGTTTAGATCATGTGGCTAACCTAATTCCGGTTTAAAAGTATTGATAGGTAGCCCATCATTATTGCAGTTTGTTCCTGCAATAGAACTTCTAGACACAAGTTTGCCTCCCAGCCTTTAGATATGATATGAATTGTATTTACTTGAAAAAATAGTGTTATGAAAATTTTGTATCAGATAACAACTACCTTCACTTAAGCAGGAAGGTTATTCTGTTATACTTAATATCCACCTGGTTATTATAGCTATAGCAACTAAAGTTTGTTATGAATACTGTTTTAGATTACCATGGTACAGTTCTACATCTTACTATAATTTCCTTGCAATTTGTTTTGTTTATAATGACAGGTAATAACAGTATTAGTGAATGCAAAGGGAAATGGAGAGCAAAAAACCTCAGAGTTAAGATCTGATGTAATGCATACACTAAATATCTGCAATGAATGGAAATTAATGCACATAGTTGTAGCCAGAGTTCTTTCTTACCAACAATTGTGTTCATATCTTACTAGAAAATTTTCTTATAGTTTAAATGCTTGACTGTTCTGACTTATCCAGTTTTCACTTTTCTTTACCTACCCTGAAGTTCTTTTTGCAAACACAGATTTCTATTGGAGAAGTATCAAACGGGAAATATTTGCCCTTGTTTGCAATTTTTTTTTAATTTATCTTTATTTAATTCAGTTCTGGTAAAATAAAAACATTCAGTATTCCAAGATTTCAAAGGTTCTAAAATATGAAACTAGCCCATAACTAGCAGGCTAAGAAAGTTGTATCACACTTTTAATTTGACACAAAGATACAGTAATGACAGGGGTTTTCCACTAATCCAGCCAAGTACACTTAATGTACTTCTAAGTAAACAATGTCTCACTGAAACCTCTTTTGGTTTCTTCTTAGTTGTACATTCTATTGTCTACATACATGGGCATAGTGAAGGAATTTCCATTTTGGCAGAAAAAGATATTAAAAAAAAAAACTAAATATATGAATCTATAAATAAATAAAGTAATGAGGGGTGAAAGAAGGGAACCAAGCCAGAAACCAAAAACAGTCATTGAGGAACAGTTTATGAAGAAGCATGAAAGAGGGGGGAAACTCATCTCATTTACCATGTCATATTAATATTTTTCCCAAGTGAAAGGATAACATGAGTGAATGCTTTATTTATCATTGCCCTGCATCTCTGCTGTAATCTTTTATTTTCTATGAACACAAAATGATTTTTTTTGCTTTTTTTCCTTTTATAACACCATAGTCTTTTGTTTATTTGAAAAGACTACACAAGATGCTAAGCAGCAAAATTAAACTATCTAATTCTACAATCTATTATAGTTGCCAAAGACATACCAAAGCAAAGACTTGGAGATGGAAACAGGAATAGTAAGAATCTTGACTGAGAAGGACTTACCCATGCAAAAGCAAGCCAAAACTTGGACACATAGAAGAGGGGCTGAGATAGACACATTATTATTTAGCAAAAGAATGCCCTAAGTAGAAAACAAACACAAATACATATAGATGTTGAATGCATAGAAAAAAAAATGCTGATTTTAGCTCAAGGGGGTTTCTTAGTATAGAAGGTTGAAGAATGATCTAAATGTGTAGTGGAGAAGTAGTAATCTTTATAAATATTTGGTGAAACCAGGAGGGACAGGAATCACTAAAGAAGATTTTCCTTAGCAGCAGAATTTCCGAAATCTTTCTGGCCTTGTATTTTGTGTTGCTTACATGTATTTATGAAGCATTGCATTTGTTTGTGCTGCTGTGGTCTAGATAGAAATGAAGTGAGGAATGCTCCTTAAATTCAGATTAGGCTGCAATTCAGAATTAAGTTTAATATATTTAAATTGGAATCAATAACACAGAATTTAATTGAAAGTAATTGAAGTCTAGTTGAATTAAAACTGTATACGAATTACATATGGTGTCTTTTCTTTCTGTGCTTGCATGTAAAATTGTAGTTTTATATGTAATTCCTTCCCATTTAAAAAAAATACAAATTGGCTTTTACATCAATGACGCAGAATCAAAATTAACATAAGGATGTGCTCCTAAAAGACTTTGTATCAATTTCCCTAATTTTATTCTCTTTTTACGAACAAGGGTTTCTGACAGCCCAGCTATTTATTCTATTCTCTTACAAGAGATAGCAAAGCCTTCTTGAAAGTTCCAAGTTCTGCCATCTTAGATGTTGAGGGGTTTTTTTCTGCTGAAATACGTAAAATACCAAAGAATTTGGTATTCTGATCCACAGTCATGCACCTTTAATTAATTTCATTATTTTGTAATGACATATTTTTTGCACTTTCAGCTTTATAAGCTAGATTTGAATAGCTGTCATGTGTCTGTAAAAGGGCATATTTTAAAAAAACTGAAAAACTTCACTGAAAGGGTATTATCTGTATCAATGAAAAAAATATTCTCATACTAAACAGTTGCATAGCCAGGGATATTTTTAAATTAATTTGAATCTAATCAGCATGGATGGTATTTATGTAAATAATTCAAAACAGGTAATTATAGATAAATATTATAGTGTGCGTATTTGGGAGGAGGTAATGTATAGATACACTTAATTCTTCCTAGAATTATGCAAAGCAAAAGAGATTTGGCTGGTAAAAGTGGATTCTTTTGTAATGTAAGTAATATCCATTGCAAAGGCAGTCTCTCACCTGTCTCCTATGGAGCTAATGCAACCTTTCATTACTGCATCTCACAAATCTAACCTCCTGTCCATTCTAGAACACTCAATATTGCCACTCTGGGAGTCTGTATGTCATATGAAACACCTTGAAATGTCTTAAGCATGTCTTAGGAAAGTCTGAGGTGTAGCTAGTAAAGCACTATAGTCATCACTTCAGCTCAGCATGAACATTTAGATCCACTACCTAAGAATAAAATAGTCTATGGCTCTGACTTTCCTACAGTTTCTGTTAAAATCTTGAGTCACTGTCTTCCCTTTACCTACAGCTTCAGTGTTAAAAACACACAAAAGTGTATCAAGGTTACTACTTTTGTGTAAGAAAAAAGAATCCCACAGCATTTCTTTTTAATAACTGTTCAGCTACAAAATTTTATTGGTATCCTTCTATGTTCCCTCTAGAGGATGTAATGCACAAAAGCATTGCCACAGAACATATAAAATTACAAATGAAATTTATTGTAAAAAGTAGAATGTCTTCTAGACTGGTGTCAGTATTTATTTCATTCATAAACCAAAACTGCAGGTATAACATATTCATTGTCAGCAAGTTCATGTGTAAATTGCCATCCAACAGTATTGACTGATATAAGACAGATATTGAAAAGACAATTTAAATTTACTTTTCCAAACATAAACTGTTCCACAAAAGCACTGTAAAAACTCCTTCAAGGTTTTGTGTTGTGCTTCACATGTATGGTTAACTACATAATTTGGTTGTGTCATAATCCACTGTGTTTGGCAATTTGGCATTGAAGGCCTGCAAAGCAGATTGAATTCTCACCACTTCACTGGTAGACAGTTTCAGTCTATGACGGAGCAAGCAAGAGAAGAGGTCTAAACGGCGCTGACCAGGTGGAGAGAGTTTATTTACACGATCCCGTATCTCTAACAACTGCAAAAGTGCTGAGTCCTGTGATCCCTGAGTATAGGGGTAGTCCAGCTGCAAAATCAAGTCTCGAATTGCTTCTGGGTCGAAGTGCATGCTGTAGCCAAACACTTGGATGTTATTGATTTTCATGTAGCCCAGATTTCTTGAGGGATCAATAAATTCCAGGGGTTCATAGTAGATGCTCTCGTTGCCATTTGGACCATTTGACTTTATTCGACTTCTCAAATAGATGTGTACAGTTTCAAAAAAAGTCTTCCACTTGTTCCCCAGAGTCAGCGTCCAGTTATAACACTGAAGGGGTAAGTCCAATTTAGTTCGCTCCCAGTCTGGGAAATTATTTTCATTCACAGGCATAAACCAGCTCTCAGAGTGGCTGCCCCCAAAAGGATTGACGTAAACAGCAAGAACAGGCTCTAAGGTGCTGTTTTTAGTTAGGCAAATTTGAAGAGAAAGGCCCAGTATCATATGGACCAGGCTAGACTTGTACTTGTTGCTCTTAAGAGTAAGTAGCATACGCTTGCGCCAAGAAGGATCAAACCAGCTGTTGAGGCGCATGTCATTGCTGATGAAAATGGCATGGACCTCAATTCTCCTGTCTGTCTTCTGCAATAAATACTTCATTTCCAGGTCCTGAAGGTCAGTCTCAAACCCAATGTAGTGCTCTGTTGATTCTGCCACTTCAGGCTTGCAAAGCCCTTGACTCAGCATGTAGCCAGCATTGCAGCTCCCACAGCGGGTGCGATTGTCAGGAGCACAGCTCAAACATGCAGACCCATCTCCAACTGTACAGGGAAGGAACCCATGGCAGGCAACCTGGTCATTAGGGCAGGTGCATGTGTGAGTCTCTTCAGAAAAGCTTCCCAGAAGGCCATTTTCGTTGCAGTAGAGAAAGGACTGAATGCGGTTGAGCCAGTAGTTAGATGATCTGCAAGATTAAAATAACTTATTTTAACACAGAGACCTGCACATAATAAATACACCTTGTTATTTTTTATCAGAAACAGAAAAGTAAAGCTGGTTTTAGTAGCAGATTAAGGCACTAAAGTGAGATTACAGTGTCTGCTGTGAGATAAATACATGTATAAATTGCCTTTTAACAATGCAAAATCACAGGCACAACAGAATCACAGAATAACAGAATCCCAAGGGTTTGAAGGGACATCGAAAGATCATCTAGTCCAACCCCCCTGCAAGAGCAGGGTAACATAGAGTACATCACACAGGAACTTATCCAGGCGGGCCTTGAATATCTCCAATGTAGGAGACTCCACAACCTCCCTGGGCAACCTGTTCCAATGCTCTGAACAGGAACACTTGGTTCATATATTTGTTACCTCTGCCAAGGAAGCTTGACAGACAAAGAGCTATTTTTCTGTTACTGTCTTCAGATTAACATTTTAAAATCCCATGCAGCTGATTGTTTTTCTTGATATTATTTGATCATGGAGTTTCTTTGTATGTATCTAAATATGTATAACTGTACCACCTCCCTATTTCATTATAAATATTTTTGCAAGCTTGCAAGCTTTCTTGCTAGTGGCTGATGTTGCTTTGATTTACAGACGTGAGCCAAAATGTTTTCCTGGAATAGCAAATAGGACCCTACTCCCCAGTAAAATATATTTGGTCTTAATTCTTCAGATGACTTCCAGCAAAATATCCCTGCAGGAAGCCATGCACGAGCATGCTGTGTTTACTTTTCATCTTTGGAGATGAAATTAAAAGATTACTTTAATAGTCTTCCTGTCATCTCATTTTCTTTTCACTAGAAGCCACAGTTAATGTCCTACACCACCCTGGGAAAATATACTGAAACTAAGTTTAGGTTGATGAGGCATGTCTGCTACGAGAAAGACAATGGGAACAACTGAGTTACATGCAAATAGTGAAGAGAAAGATCATCTTTTCTTTTTCAATTCTTAATAATCCTAGCAATGCACAATTTAAAAAACTCGTTTTGGCTGTTGCAGTCAGATCCATTTTTGCCACATGAATGATGATAGTTGTATGATTTCTTCCCTTCTCATTGCACTACTTCAAAGAGAAAATGCAAGAGCCTCACTGACTAATTTTTTAAGTCACATCTGAATTTGTCTTAATAGTTCAGAATTTTTTTTTTCTGACTACAAAATATATGCTAAAAGTCTATCACATCTCAAAGTCTGATTCTTTAGAAACATGAAAATGAAGAGTAAAATTACATCATTGTATACTCTGGTGACTTTGTTTAATCCTTTTTTTATTATTTTTTCTTTCTCTTTTTTGGTTGGGGAATCTTAGTTTTTTGAGGTTGGAGTTTTATATATATATATATAGCATATTAATATAAAAAAATCCATTACATGAATGCCTTAACACCATTCTTATTGTGCTCATTTGAAAGTCATTATTAAGCAAAAATATTTTGTCAAGTTTATTCCTTCATTTCCTGATTAAAATTCATAATGTCCATTCTACAGGCAAGGTCATTGGCACAATATAAAAGCTACCCCAAAACTAAGTAGAATATTAAAGTTATTGCTCTCCCAGGTGGAGTGGGAAGTTCCTATGTACTTTGTCTGGGTTGTTTTGCCAGTAATCTGTACCTACTGATCTCACCCTGGCAACTCACAGGAACTGCATTTCAGATGCCTTATGACCCTGTTTCTCAATACAGGATGAACTTTGCAGCCAGGCAGTGTCTCACATGGTCTGTCTTATTGCTATCAGCCCTGTGATACATCATGGCAAACAAAACAGAGGATACCAGGATATTTGCCTAAAGAAGTGAAACTAACCTCTCAAAGGTCTCACATTACAGCTTTTTCCTAACTCTTTATTGCTTTCTGTGCTTATTTAAGAACTGATACAGAGTTCCAAAAGCTACTAGGTATAAGTCTGCGGGATTAATTTTCTTTCAGATCTTTGGTCTAGGCCATCTGCGTCACAACAGCCTCCATGAAGTTTTTGGTTTTTTTTGTTACCTTGGAGCAGGTTTAAGTAATGTGGGATTTGCTTTTTAATCTCCAAGTTTTCTGCTTGTACTGTTGCTAACTATTGGTACCACATGATTATTGTGTCAAGGTTAAGTGTGTTCAACACAACATGATATTGTTCAAGTTTGTAAACATGAATTTTAACATTGCTTCCATTTCTCTTGTGAAAAGAAGTCCTCACTTTTTAAAAGTTTATTATAGATTATTATATTAGAAGTACATTTCTGGAAAACATCACTTTGTTTAGGCTAACTCTGAGCTTACAGATGTGGCTTTGAATGCATCTCAGTAGAGGATAAACATTTGAAGACTAATTGTGAAGATTTTCCATGGATCATGGTGTGTCACCCATAGAGACTAAATCTGCTTGGCTTAAACAAAACAGCAACTGTTCTACATAGTTTGTAGCATCTAAGGATATGTTTGCATGATATTTACTAGTTAGAAGAAACCTAATGGTGTCTGAGATTCAAAGCTGGAGCCATAGCACTACCTTAGTTTTTCAGCAGAGTTTAGTTGCCTGGATTTGTCACTGTGCTAGTATGGACAAGAAATTTCTGTATGGCTTGAGGTTAAGCATTTTTCCTGGCTTGGAGTTCAGGAACAGTTAGTTTTCAAGCTACACTCCAGCTATTAATTTCTGAGTCCTAATGTTAGATACTTTCTGATAGATTTTAATGAGTGAATTTTTCAATATTCCTTTATTGAGGTGTATTGGGTGTCGCTGGAAAGATTTTGACAGCGGGAGAGCAGATGCAGGAATGACCTCTGTGAGAAGACAATTAGCTTCTGAGGGAGGTTTGAAAGAAATCTCCAATTATTATTTTAATTACACTGCAAACATTATTATCTGATTTGGAAAATTATATTTACTAGCCTGATGTGTTAGTTTTCCAAAGACCGAGATACAGAACTTCTGATTTCCAAACCTAGCGAAACTAGCAAGAATTTCCTAGTTACTTCAACGAGCTTTAAATCAAAATGGCATGCCTGGTGTGTGCCTTCACCATCATTCAAAACTATGTGACAATCTATAATTAAAAGCTATTTGTGGTGAAACATACACTTGAAATCACAATCACTAAAACTTTGATTTAGAAATAAAATAATATTTAATGAAATAAAATCCTTGATAAGTACAGCATACTTCTGAATGAATTACATAATGAATTAGAGCTCCCTGGAAATTCTTTAGAATTTTATTTAAAACTGTTTTTGTTTATTGAGTCATTGAAATCAACCTTTCAAAAGCAGTACAAACTTACAAAACAAGTGGTAAGTCCAGGATTTCTATGAAAACATAAATACTACTGATTGTCCTGTTGAAAACCTGTTCTCTCTACAGAAAGCAGACCATCAAGACTCTTCTATGACTTATGCAAAGCAGAACACTGAGACAGATAAACCATGCAAATCACATACTTCTACCCTTTAATTTAATTAAGACTACTATCCTGGTGTTTCAGTCTCATCTTGGACTGTAAAGAGTTTCTAGTCATGTGAACCACATTTCTTACATAGATGAACATTTTCTTCTACCCCTATTTAATTTGTTTGATCATATACATCAATATGAATATACTTAGTTGTCTGTGACAATATTCTACAGATTTTCTCTATTCTTAAAATTTTATGGGAAACAGATTGTTACCTAATCATGGTTCAATAAGAGCTCCAGCTCCACTGTTTTACATTCAACTCTTTTCCTACTATCAGATCAGGCTACTGATGATAATACTTTTTTGTGGACGAACCTTCTCTTGCATAGAAAGCACTAAGGAGTGACTACCATGCTTTCAGCTAAAATACAGGGTAAGGAAAGCCTGCCATATAACTTCACATTTACACAAGCATGGTGAAAATAGGATAATCCTGTGGAAGTTAATGTATCAGTTAACATCAGCCAAGTTTCTGATGAGAATAATTTTAACGAGAAATACAGATCTTTTTGGTAGGCGAAATATAATTCTCATGAAGTTGCACTGCATTACTTCTTTATAAAATGCTCTCCAATTATTAATTCTAAAGCATATTGAAAATATTTTGCAATCTTTTTTTTCTTTTTTTTTGCTATGAACTTACTTTAAAAAAAAAAAAGTTTTTCTTTGAACAATAGCAGTTGCAAGTTTGATCCAAAACACATGATTCCTTCTCATTTAATACACTGTAACATTAAATGTAAGAACAAAGCAGTATGGTCAGCCTATATAGTAGCCCTACGATGTATTTAATCATGGTATGACACTTGCCTCCTTCTCTGCCTCACTAAGTGCTTAACATCTGTTGTACATCAGATGGCTCAGTAGCAGATGATGAGTACTCAGTGAGGCAGGTGCTAAGTAAAAAAATGAAAACAATTTAACACGAGTGTATAGGCAGTAAAATACCCATTAACTATTTTTTCCTCCTTTCAAGGCTGAGTCCAGTATAAATCTGTAAGAAAGCAACCTCAACACCAAATGAACTTAAGTTATCTCTAAAGTGTCCTACTCTTGTGGGATCATCTCTCAGAAAGGCCAAATAAGGCTCCAAGTGTTTTTTCTGCTGTGCTTTAATTCATAACAAGAACATTAATTGATACTAAATTTGATAATGGCCATCATGTGAATGCATTTGTCTTCTGGGAATCAGGGTAAAACTACCAACTGTACAGTCACCAGAAGGCCAGCAAGTGATTAGAAGAATTAATGTTTTTAGTTTATTCAGCTTTACAAAATTAAAGCAGTACTATAACCACTACTCAAAGAAATGTGCCTGAAATTATTTCACTATGGCTCATGTTACAGGTATGTCAGTGAGACTCTCCGTGACAGCTGCAACTCCTACTCAAAAAGATAATAAACAAGAGCAGTAAAGCTGCTCTGAGTTCAATTTTACAATTTCACAGCTGGCTCCACCTGAGTCAGATACTTCAAAGCTGATCTAAAGGTCTGAGCTAACTATGTGGGACCATGGTGAAAACAAATTAGGCATACTGTGCAGTAGAAAAGGGATACCTTTCTAAACGCATATAAAGGAATGAAAAGCCTCTACTTAGAGGGATGCATTTGGTAAAAATCCCCTCTTAGCATACACAGAAAGCATATCAATTAGCTATGATTTTTTTATGGAAATCTTCCTTCCATCTGCTAAAATTGCTACCAGCACAGAAATGGATGGGGTAACTAGGAAATCTAGCTTGGTGTGAGACCCCTCCATGGTGTCTATACTACAGGGAAGAGAATGCATGAACCAGGAGGTTGATTCTGGGATTATGTTGTTGGGATTAATGACAATCTGAATTAAAACTATAGTGATATAAAGAGGCAAAATACCTTGTTCTCTCATTAGTCACATTTAAGGAGAGTCTTTGCAGATATCACCATTCTGAGGATATTGTCCTCCCCACCATTTCTTAAGGCTGATACTCTATATTTTAAAACCAATCTTGCACGCCACTTTTAAATTCAACATTGCCTTTGTATTACAAGAAGCAGAGGAATTAAACCCTTATATTATATGATATAAACCTCTAACACCTCATAGAACAAAACTGCTGTGAAGTGATTTTATAGACTTAACAATATTTTGACATTAAAATATTTAATATTTCAAAGAATATTTCTTCTTAGCTTGTTATGAATTTACCTACAAAGATTTTAAATTGAGCTATGCTAATGTTGTACCCTTTTAACTCTCATAGCAAAGTTTTTGTAATGTGAAACATTTCTGCAAAACACACTAAAAAATGGGTGTAGAAAAACCATTTTAAGATAACATGCCCACAGTCTTTTTAACAGCTATAATCATAATTATCATTGTAATATATTGAATTAAGAATCAAATTGCTTTGTAGTACCAGCTATTTAAAGAGGTTCAAAACAGAGACAAGCTTTGAAAGCTTCAACTAAATAATGATACATAGTGAAACAGGGACAAAGGAAATACCAGTCAAATTAATGGTGTCAAAAGCTGAAGCAAAGGAATCAGGGGTGTTAGGAAAAATAAGAGTCTTCTTGTGCAGGAGGAAGAAAGATGCCATACACACACACACAAAAAAAGAAAACCAAACAAAAAACCCACAAGCAAATAAAACAACCCATGCATACCTTTTGAAGCCACTGTAAGCTAGGGTTCGTAGTGTTAGATGTAGTTAGAAGTAGTTAGGACCATATATTATCTATTAATTGAGTGGATTTTTATTTAAACTTTTGCAGATATGAATTCAAGTGTAATTTTATATAACTTTTATTTATATATAACTTTTTCTAAAAAGAAGCTATAAAAAGTTTACCTAGATGCTTCAGTGACAGTCATTAATATACCCATTTTAAATGTTAGAAAAATAACAACCAAGTTTACCGTAATGTTACCAGCTTATTTTGTGTGAAGGAAAACAGAAGTGACATAAAACTGAACAATTTGAAAATAGATCTCCTCCCTCTCCTTTTACAAAGATAGATAAAATGAGGTCATGATGTAAATGCACAAGTGTACATAATCATAGAATTAATCATAGAATTAATTAGGCTGGAAGTGACTTTTAAAGACCATCCAAACCAACACTCCACCATGGACAGAAACACATTCCACTATATCAGGTTTTCCAAGCTCTGTTCTGTCTGGTTGTTACAGTTTAGACCCAGACAGTAATTAAGTACCAAGTAGTTTTTCACTCCTCCCCTTTTCCTCTCCACCAAGCAAGATGGGGAGGAGAATCAAAAGAATGCAAATGAGATAAGAACAGCTGTGTCAGTAAAGTACAGTATACTATTACTACTTCTAATAATTCTTATAAGTCCTATTCATATACTGAAAGGCTGCAATAAGGTCCCCAGAGTCTTCTTCAAGACTGAACGAGCCCAACTCAGCCTTTCTTCATAGGAGAGGTGCTCCAGCTGTCTTATCATTTTTTGTGGCCCTCTTCTGGACATACTCTAACAGGTTCATGCCTGCCATAGGCTGAGGGACACAGAACTGGATCTAATACTGCAGGTTGTGCCTCACAATAGCAGAGTAGAGGGGAAGAATCACCTTTGACCTGCTGGCCACTCTCTTTTGATGCAGCCCAGGATACAATTGGCTCTCTAGGCTACAGGTGCACATTGCTGGCTCATGTCCAGTTTTTCATCCATCAGTACCTCCAAGTCCTTCTCTGCAGGGCTCTTCTCAATCCATTCATCTCCCAGTCTATACTGATACTGTTTCCCTGCACAATTTCTAGCCTTTTCCTCCCAGCTCAATTTACTACCTTTGAAAGAAGCACATTAATACAGCTTGAGCAGTGGGCACTTAAAACTATTTGCTCTGTGTTCAGCTGCCCATAAGGTAGAGGTAACAATGAAGGAACTGAAGTGAAGAAACACTATGGCTTAGAGAAAAGTGAAAAATGTAGTGGGATTTTGAAATTAAAATACCTTCACTGAATAATATAAGATGAAAGTGTAAAATTAGCTTATTTAGGGGATATCCTTGGATCTTAAAACACATAGGAAACAATTGTAGTGTAATTATAGGGACAGGGCTTCATCAGATTCCTTATATATGCTGTATATGCAAACATAATTTGGATACTTAATTTGTATGAAGGAAGGACCCAGTAGAGACTACTAAAATCAGCTTGATTACCTTGTCAACATGCATTCTAAGGCTAAATGTGCAAGTTCAAAGGTAGTATAAGATGCAGCTATGAACTGCATTTGCAAAACTAACAAAATGTACCAGCAGCTCTAGCATGCAGTGAAAATCATAGAACTAATTAAAAAATAGCCTTGACTGAATGGTCTTCATATGCAATGCAGCAGATCACAAAAACTACTGAAAAAATACCTACAGAATTCTGTGCCTTTTACTGTTGTAGTTAGGATAGGAGGAAGGAGCTTCCATATTCTCGGAGTATTTTATTCAAAACAGGAGCAATATAGAAAGTTTAGACTGGAGTTAATTGCTGAGATGGAAGCTTTCAAACATTTTGTGGGATAATTAAAAATTGTGTGAAAGAGTAATTAATGAAGTGTCTCTAAACCGCACAAAAACTAATAAACAACTGTGCTGACAAAAGGATCAAAAGTTTTAATTGTCGTGAAGGATAAATTTGGATACGGAAAGAGATTTAGTGCCAGAAAAATCAACCATCAATTGTATTATTTTCTGTAACTAAATCTCACAACTACAGGTAAAATCATAGCCGCATTAATGGCCTATAGCAGAAAGGGAAGTCTACAATTGCATTCAAGAAACTGATACAAGACAATTGTAGGTTCCTGTTTTTCCTACTGATTTTAAGAGAAGACATCTATTCACAGCCTTATTCACAGACAGAAATAATTGAAATAATAAAAAATAAAACCCCAAAACCAAACAGAAAACCCCCCAAAAAACCCACCCCAAAACAACTTTCACCCCCCCCAAAAAACCAAGCCACCCAAACTGTTTCTGTTACAGCTATAATTATGGAGGTAAAGAAAATTTGATTCTGTTCCTGGCTCCTTCACAATGGTTCTGTATGACCATGACTATGTAAAAGTCACTTGCTCTCTTCATTTGATAATGATCTTTTACCATTTTTTGTCTATTTGGATTATAAATTTAGTTGACTCTAGCTGCTACTGCAATATAAACAGCAACAATCTGTCATTTGCTTCCATTTTGTAGATATGGAAGTATTACAGCAAAGCAAGAATTTCCCAATAAGGAGTAATGGTTTTAATTAGAGAATAAAAAAGCTTAGTTCTGTATTCATGATACCTAACTTGTCATGATATATATAATAAAGGTTCTGAGACCAGTGTGCTTTTTTTCTCTCATTATAATAACTAAAAATAACTTAACTATATTTTTGAGCAAGCCCATAAAATTTGAGTAGAGTCACAAAATAAAAGAGATATGCTTGAACAAATTGTAAGGACAACTTTAAATTTCTGAAGGAAAATTTAAGGCTGTTTAGAAAATTGGACCATGCCTTTTTTTAAAACCAGCATATATTTTAAAACACGTATCTTGTTTAAAAGAATGTTTTTAAACACGACATATATTTCACTTAATAATGTATAATTCTTATAATGTCAATTCCTTAAGAGTCATAAATAGGAAAAGTATTACTATAAATGACCAGATGTTTCATGTATGTAATATAAATTAGGAGACAGTATGGTAATTATGCTTGCAAGCAAATATCAGTTAATTCCCTCTCTTTTGACACTTTTGTCTTCTAAAACAAACAAATTAACTAACCCACAGCCTGAAATGCAAGACACAATTTGATAAAAAGGCTGACACTTGTCAGCAAAAGAACAATTGTCTGTACATTGATCTGAAATAGAGTATCAGTACAGATAACTGACAGTGAGGAACCAAAGTCCCGCTTTATGAACCTGTGCAAATTTCTTTTGGAATATATACAATTAAAGATAAAGTGATTTTCCTTATAGAACTGTTCTTATTCACTCAGCAACTATGAAATCATTGCTAAGAAATAAATATCTACATATGCAATTCAGAATAATAACCCTTCCAGATTGCTGACACTTATGTACTTTCAATTTGTCAATGTAACTAGCTCACTCTGGTTAGCTTACTCACCACCAGAGCCACAAAGAACTGTGATGTCGGTGGCAGAAGCCAGGATATGTTACCTCTTGGTAACCCCTCCAAAATTCTTCTGGCAGACCCACAGGAAAATATGTACAGGGCTTTGGGTATCTAGAACATGGGACTCAATTTAGCATGTCAGGTCTACTGGGGGCTGGTGGAATTGGTCTGACAACAAAAAGGAGTCTGACAACAAAAGGGAAGAGTGGTTTTGATAGGAGGCTTGCCAGACTGGTCAAGGAAGCTTTAAACTATGTGTTGGGAGAGAGGGGCATCATTCCATCCCAACACTCCCAGTCAGTTGCCAGCACCTATAATAAATGCTCGGAGCAACATACAGATATTTCAGCCGCTCCAGCCAACGAATCGGCTTCATTTGGAGCTTGGCTCAGATGCCTCTATACAAACACCCATCTTATGGGGAACAAACAAGAGGAACTAGAGACGTGTGCACACCTACTGGGGGGGGTACGATATAGTAGGCATCACAGAAACATGGTGGGATGGCTCACATGACAGGAGTGTTGGAATGAAAGGTTACGCGCTCTTTAGAAAAGACAGGGGAGGAAGAGTTGCTATTTATGTTAGGGATAGAATGAAGAGTATGGAACTCTGTCTAGGGACAGATGAACAGTCAACAGAGAGTTTGTGGGTCAGGGTCAAAGGGAGAACACTGATAGGGGACATTATTGTGGGGATCTGTTACAGACCGCCTGATCAAGAGGGCTCTGTGAATTAAGTATTCTATAGACAGATAGGAACAGCCTCACACTCGCAGGCCCTTGTCCTCATGCGGGACTTCAACCTTCCTGATATCTGTTGGAGGGACAGTACAGCCCAGCACAAGCAATCCAGGAGGTTCCTCAATTGCAGGGAAGACAACTTTCTCCTCCAAGTAATAGTGAAGCTGACAAGGAGAGGTGTCATGCTAGACCTCATTCTCAGCAACAGGGAAGAGATGGTTGGAAATGTGACTCTCCAGGGCAGCCTCGGATGCAGCGGTCATGCGATGGTTGAATTCGAGATCCTCAGGACAGTGAGAAGAGTGTGCAGACAGCTCACAGCCCAGGACTTCAAGAGAGCAGACTTTGGCCTCTTCAGGAACCTGTTTAGTAAGGTTCCATTGGAAGTAGCCCTAGAGGGCAGGGGGGCTCAAAACTGTTGGTTGATATTGAAGGATCACTGGCTACAAGCTGAGGAGTATTGCATTCTGACTAGAAAAAAGTGCAGTAGGAGGGCCAGGAGACCTCATTGGGTAGATAATGAAGTGCTGAGGAAAATTAGAAGGAAAAAAGAAGTTTATAAAAGGTGGAAGCAAGGACAGGCAGCCTGGGAAGAATACAGGGATGTTGTCCAGGAAGCTAGGGACCAGGTTAGGAAAGCTAAGGCCCAGTCAGAATTAAACTTGGATAGGAATATTAAAGATAATACAAAGGGATTCTGTGGGTACAGCGTGAATAAAAGACAGACTACAGACAACTTCGGCCCTCTCCGGAAGCTATCGGGAGAACTGGCTACTCTGTATTTGGAGAAGGCTGAGGTTCTTAATGACTTCTTTGCCTCAGTCTTCACTGGCAAATGCTCTGACCACACCACCCAAGTCTTGGAAGGCAGACACTCGGACTGTGAGAATGAAGATCCTAGGCGCACTGTAGGAGAGGATCTGGTTTGAGACCATCTTAAGAACCTCAACGTACAAGTCCATGGGACCTGATGAAATCCATCCATGGGTCCTGAAGGAGCTGGTGAATGAGGTTGCTAAGCCACTGTCCATCATATTTGAAAAATCATGGCAGTCAGGTGAAGTTCCTGATGACTGGAAAAAGGGGTAATATTATCCCCATTTTCAAGAAGGGGAAAATGGATGACCCAGGGAATTATAGAGCAGTCTCACCTCTGTGCCCTGACCCAGGTGAAGAACCTTGCTCTTGGCATGGTTAAACTTCATAGGGTTGGCATCAGCCCACCTTACAAGCTTGTCGAGGTCCCTCTGGAGTACAAGCGTGTCGAGGTCCCTCTATAGGAACTCTATCATTAGCTAGGTTTCTAGTATACTTTCTGCATATATATGTGTATATATACGCACACATTCCTCCTTAATACCCTAGGCACTCTCTGAAAGATTTATCTGTCTCTTCCAGAAAGGCCAGATGCTCTCACGTGGTGGGTGGGGAGTAGGGGTCAAGGGTGGGGAACCCTCAAAAAATCCTCCCAAAATCCATCTCAGAGGCTGCAGCTGAACCAAAGGAACAAGGGTCCTGCTGTCATTATAGGAATGGTAGTGATTCTAGTTGATGGAAATAAATGATAAAGTGAGTTAAATTTGAATTTATTACTGGTGACAGAGAAATGATATCAGGTTTCCCAGATACAAATCTCAGCACAAGATGCCTTTAAAAACAAACAAACAAAACCCCCAAAATAGCTATATTGAATCATTGTAATATAACTTGCTGATCACAACCCAAAAGTTCAGAGAAGCCATGTGTACTGCATGATTACAGCAAGCTGTTAAATGAAGTTTCTGATATTAAATTTGGATTGAAATGTAAACAGCTTGCTTATATCTGGAGAGTAACCTGAAAGCAGATTGATGCACAAGCTGCAGAAATGTACAATGTTGTCTTCAGTTATTACAGAATGAAATGCCACGTACAGCAACTTGCTGCCTTTTGCTTAATGTATTTGGATGTCATATGTATTCATCTTGGAACCTATATACAGAGTAAACAGCTAATTTTTTTACCTTGTACAAAATTGTACAACTCCTGTAGTTCATTATCTTTGCACTTTTAACTGGTTAAGCTCCGAAAGGATGGTTAGACTTTAAAATTGTGAATGAGGTAATGAAACACGAAGAATTTAATAGTAATAGTTTTTAAATAGTTAGTAGCTAGGGAAACAGCACTACTAAGATGTCCCAAGAAAGTTTCCACTGTTCTTCTCAACACTCTAGAAACTGTATTGTACTTCCTGTTGAGTTTATAATAGAAGTGATAACAGAAAGTTTTAAGATATTGTTCATAAGCAAAATGCAACTCTTTTCCTTAAAGAATTTCCAATCTAAGTGCTAAACAGACAAAATTAATAGAACTAGGATGTAAGATGTGCTCAGGAAGTTTTTAAGGATGTAGTGAGGGAATTATGAGAACTGGAGGTGCTTATGTCCTGATGTCCTCAGGCAAACATCCACTGTTTCTCCTGTTTATCCAACACAATCTATATGTGTGGATTTTGGAGGTATCTTTTACATGGACTTTGGTGGATAAGGCTTTCTTAGCATTTATATTAAAGGAGCATTTAAATGGGCAAAGAGATTTTGGTGGGATCTTTTTTAGCCTGCTTACTATGGCACTTTCATTGAATGCATTAATGCCTTTTCCCTTGTCTCTAGCAGCTACAATTTTGTGGTGCTTTTGATTGGCAGCAAAGGTAAGCAGGCTTGTCACTGGGAAAGTAAGCAGGGCTCCAACATAAACACTCTCACCTTGATGAGTAATTACATTGCCTCTGCAACACCATCAGTCTCTGCTGGCAGACAGACTGAGAAGCCCAAATCCATACATAATCCAGTGTTTTTCAAAAGGCTGCTTACAGCTAGAATTGACATTACCAGAAAGTTAAAGAAAAAAATGACCCTGCTCAAATGTTGCTTGTTCGTTTGATTTTGAAGTTAACTCTTAAGAGCCAAATACACATTCACAGAAAGCCAAACTGCATCTGATATAAGGAGTGCAAACCAACGTTAGCTTAATATCTGGCAGGAGTTTTACAATAAGTGTTGCTTATTACAATATAGTCATGTCAAACATTACTATTATCTGAATGCTTCTTACTCCTTTAATCTATTTAATTTACATCATTATGGACTTGCTCCAAAAATGATGGCTTTGATAAAAGGAGCCCCTTTAAGTTCAGAGCATTTGTGATCTTCCACTTACATATCCTAATATTTTCAATACCAATAGGTAGCTCTGGGAGAGACATGTTGAAGTAGAAGTTGCAGCTCAATGATGTAATTTTTTATATATTTAAGAATACCACCTGTCCTTGGAACACAGTAGCATGTTGCAAATGATCCTTATTCAAATACAAATTGACTGAATTCTTTTAATATTATCTGGCAGTGTTCACTAGCCGGTTTTCTGTGGAACCCATTTCAATTATTTTACACACACTGAATTGCTGTATAGACTATCTGTCCACATCTGGATACTTGAACTCTTGAATGAAACATCTATACCCCTTAGAATTTATTGGGTACTTTAAGACCATTTAATTTCCTAAGATCAAATAATTGAGATGGGTGAGAAGCTTGAAGTGCCATGGCATATTTTCTAATGCATCCTACTGTATCCTGCAGGCTGATGATAGCAACAATTTCCAACTTCTAGGTGAAGAAGACATCAGGGTAAAAGTAACCATTATAAAGAGAAGAAGAAAGGGTTTCTGTGGGAGAAAACCTTGTTTGCTTGCCAAGGGGGTTATTGCTTTTGGTACATAGTGA
The DNA here is from genome assembly GCF_012275295.1 of Melopsittacus undulatus. Lineage (NCBI taxonomy): Eukaryota > Metazoa > Chordata > Aves > Psittaciformes > Psittaculidae > Melopsittacus > Melopsittacus undulatus. The sequence goes on along the minus strand of NC_047532.1, from coordinate 25,764,255 downwards.
TCTGGAATTTGAGAGATTCTTTCCACTGGCATTACCTAAAATTTCCTACTGAAGTTGAGCATGGTTGTCAAGGAGGTTGTTTTATAGACGTTTTCAATTTTGAACTGTTTAGTTTGTATTTTGGTCTTTTACGATATGCACCACGAAAAAAATGCTATGCTTTTTAGCCAACTTGTCTTCAGCTAATGCTGTTAAGCACGTAAAACATTAACCCATCATAAAGAGTTTAAAAGCAAAGTTTGAAATGCCAATACACAATCTCCCACCCCCAACATAAGTGGAGTAAAAGTACCCCAAAGTACTTATCCTTCAGGTAATTCTAAATTCAAGTACAGTTCTTAATTACATGAACAGTAGGCAGAAAGCAGTAAGGCTGACTGAATTCTAACAGGATGACTTGGGTAGCTAATTCCTATATCCTTTGTTAAAGTGCAATTAATGACTTTGACTCAAGGAACTTTAGTTTACGATTAGAGCCACTGGGCTTCAGACAAAACATAATCAAGGTGAAGAACAGATGATCAAAAAAGTAAAAACCATCTACAGAAGCCTAGATTTAGCAATCAGAAAGAAAAATTATCTTAACTCATACTGTTCTGCAGGACATTACCATCCTTTTAATCTCAGAAAGCATTATTTTACTCTTGACTACTTTTTATTTTGTTTGTTCTTTGTTTATGTATGATTCCTTTGAAGTATGGAGTTACAATATCTTATATAAATACAGGGGTAATTGTGAACACCTTGCACATGAGAGTGACCATGTTTTTCTCTAAATATCACTGGAACATTTATTAGTCATTTATTACTAATAAATATTTTTTTCTACGGACTTCCTTCTGCAGAAGATTGGCAAATATAGAGGAAAATAAATCACTTATATTGTACTGAGAAATACCTTATTATACTTCTAGACCCAATACAATTATAAAATAACTTTTTTTTTTTATTTGGGGGAGGGTGCAAGCTGCATGTTGTCCTTACATTAGTTAGAAGGGGATGGATTTTGTTAACGGTTAGTTCAGACACTGAGCATAGCAGAGAACTTTCTCAGAAATTGTATTACTTTATGCCACTAAAACGTATTGTACCAAAGGGACACAAATATACTACAAAAATATACTACAAAAGAGACACAAATCTACTTTTAAGGGTCATATTGTCCAAAAAGCGGATCTGTGACCAGCATGCATTAAACAAATTCCACACCCTCAGGAGAGATGTTATTCAGGTGTGGGTGCTCGGTAGACTGTCCAACAAATCAAGCACACCAATTCTGACTTTCCTCATTACATTTACATACAAATATTATGAGACAGGACACTCCTAGATACAAGTATTGGTTGTAATCTACATATAATTGTAATATTTGCTGTGTTATTCTTTCTAGCTACTAATACATGATCAGAGCGAGAGTCTACACCTGGGCTGGGGTCTTTTTATCCTGTGGGCATGATTTTTAATATTATAATAAAGACAGTTCACTCTCGGACAACTCAAAATATTAGTTATCTTGCCAAACTTGTTAATAGAATGGCTACTTCACCAAGCACTCAAGTAACTCATTCTTTTGGTGCCACCAGTACTGGGTGTTTTCCTTTGATCCCTCAAACACAATCAAGACCTGGTTGTACTCATGAGTTCCTTATGGTTTTAGACGCAGTAACTATGTAACTACAACTACCAATTGCAGGTGCACAACATAGCAAGAAACATCATGTCAATACAAGGTCACATATACAGTGAACTCAGAACTGTAACTGCATTACATCCTTCATTTCTTTCTTTATCAAAACAAACTTTAAAACAAAACAGCAACAACAACAACAAAACAAACAAGAATTCAAATAATCCAAAGTTTAGAGTGCAAATATTTAGGTTGGCCCCTAAACCTAGGATTTCTCTGTAATGTATGCATCCACTGGGATTAATCTTTTATTTATTTGTCTTTGCCTGCAACCAGTTCTTCCTTCATTGGCACTGAAAATGGCTCATGTCTACAAATTCCTCGTGTCTCACGGTTTTAAAGAGCATTTCAGACTATTCTAGTCTGTGTTGAGCCATGTTGAATGTATTGGTCACCTGTATGGCAAGTTTTCAGAACCTTTGATGCAGCAGTGATCATGCTCTTCTGTACAAATATTCAGCTTCTCTATTCAGGATCCACTACAATGTAAGTGGTTTGTGAAGATGTTTCAGACACTACTCATGATTCTCCTGTTTTGCTAGTAGAGTTGTGTAGGCTCTGAGCAATGAATCTAATTAAGTGTATGAGCAGCACTTGTGTTCAGCATGACAATAATTTCCAAATGACTTTTCAGATGTGCACACATATTACACTCACAGGCTCAGGAATCCCTTTTGCAATTAAAAACAGATTGTCCTTAATAGAATCTATAAATGTGAACTAGAGTATCTATCTGCTGTATTATCTTTTGCAAGTTTTTTTATAACAAGTTTACCCCAACTGTTTTCTGTTTTGTTGTCTTAAGACAGTAAATTCCAGTTCCTGCTATCTGTTGCTAAATTTGAAATTTTCCACAAGCTCACTATGTATATAGAGAGGTCTTTTCAGTTTGTTGCTTTAGAGAACTTCATATATATAGGCAAAATGATTGCTTAATTTTTGACTCAACAAACTTTACTCTGGTGGTTTGATTAAACAAACAGAACAAAACCACAAACAAAAAAAACAACAAGCAAACAAAAAAAAATAAAAACGAAAACAGAAAACCAAAAAAAACCCAACCTTAAATTCTTCTACTACCTTGCCTAAATTGTGAAGGAATTTGTTGGTTTACCAGTTTCATCTGTCTCTCCAAATTTACAGTCTATTTGTTTTGAGATGTTATCATTTAGTGTTCAGCACCAGGCTGGATGGGGCTTGGGCAACCTGGTCCAGTGGAAAGCGTTCCTGCCCATGGCAGGGGTTTGGAACTAGATGATCTGTAAAGTCACTTCCAACCCAACCCATTCTACGAATCTATGACTTCTAAAGCTTGGGGTTGTTTTATTTAACTTAAAAGTAGGCTATTGTATTCCCTATAAAGGGCTTATGTGTCTTTGATGAAGGATTCATTTAAATATCCAAGAATCTGTAGAGGTAAGACTGTTGCTTCAGCATTGTTACAGTCATTATATACCCATGTGGAGGTATGTTTGCTCTTTCTGTATTCTTTTATTCCTAAATATCCACATAAATGCTTGTAGAACGTAAACCTCCCTGACACACTCTGGGTGTTGAAAAAGATCATGTGAAAATCTGTCCTTGAGGATTGTACTGAAAATTATCAAAGATCTCAAAGGAAAAAAGAAGCAGCAGTGAATAGATGTTCTGCTTTATAAATAATTTAAAATTGAGGGAATTTTAGGAAAAAAATCATGGCCATATATGAACATAGAGAAGTTCTCATATATATGTGCACAAATCTAATTTGGAGATGAGATACTCATTAAGGATAGACCCTCATAATTTCTTTTCTAGTGCTGAGAATTCTGATAACCTCATTGCCATGTAAGTTTGCTGTTTAGAACTCTAAAGGAACCACTCTTATTTGCTTTGTTTACATGTTGCATGTTTTTCCAGTTGGATTTTGAAGAAAACAAAATTTATTTAGCAGTATTGTCTATCAGTCTGCCTACCATTCCTTTGCTGTTTCTCTCAACAAGTTTTGGAAGTGTTCAGCTAATATCTACAAATATTGACAAAGGGTCAGAAATACCAAAAATTCTGAGTTCATCCATGTTTTATGAAAACAAGAAGACAGTCTGTAGGATGGAGATTCTATTAAGTTGCAGTTTGAGAATTCAAAAATGAGAAGCTGATTCATAGGGAAAACATAATGGTTTCAGCACTTTGCAGAACTATTTTCTTTTTGAATCATGAGGGGTTTTAGGGAAAAACTGCTTAAAAAATACAGAGATTCTAGGAAAAAAAAAAAGAAAAGGAAACAGAGTGGTATATGATAGACTGTGTTTTGTAAAAGTCACATCTTTAACAGATCTATGAATACTGAAATCAGCCAAAAGCCAAAACCCAGTCTCTCTGAAGTCACTGAAATGTATCACCTCTCTCCCAGTTAATGTGTCCATGACAAATGAAAAATGACCACAGGAAAATACTACCCATGGCTCTTGTCTATAACTTACTTGTTCTTTGATTTAGCCTATGCAACCTTTCGTATGTTCAAAAACCCACTTGTACTATGCACAGCTATTTGTCACAGTGTGCTAAAGAGTTATAATCATAGAATCATAGAATAGTTAGGGTTGGAAAGGACGTTAAGATAATCTAGTTCCAACCCTCCTGCCATGGGCAGGGACACATCACACTAAACCATGTCACCCAAGGCCCTCTCCAGCCTGACCTTGAACACCGCTATGGATGGAGCATTCACAGCTTCCCATTCCAGTGCCTCACCACCCTTACGGTAAAGAACTTCCTCCTTATATCCTATCTAAACTTTCCCTGTTTAAGTTTTAACCCATTACCTCTTGTCCTATCACTACAGTCCTTAATGAAGAGTCCCTCCCCAGCATCCTTAGAGACTCCCTTCAGATACTGGAAGGCTGCTTGGAGGTCTCCACACAGCCTTTTCTCCAGGCTGAACAGCGCCATCTTTCTCAGCTTGTCTTCATATGGGAGGTGCTCCAGTCCCCTGATCATCCTCGTGGCCCTCCTCTGGACTTGTTCCAACAGTTCCATGTCCTTTTTTGTTGAGGACACCAGAACTGTACACAATACTCCAAGTGAGGTCTCACGAGAGCAGAGTTGAGAGGCAGGATCACCTCCTTCGACCTGCTGGTCACGCTCCTTTTGATGCAGCCCAGGATACAGTTTGTTTTCTGGGTTGCACGTGCACACTGCTGGCTCATGTTCGTTTTCTCATTGACCAACACTCTAACAACTATAGTCAATATGCAAAAGGAGGGATAATTTTTAAGAATACCCTTTCAACAGTCAAGTGTGGTTCTCTAAAGCAGTCTATCAAGGTCTGAGAAACTGTAATGAAACCTATTATTTAGAATGACTTTTTAAAGTGTAAGGAACAAGAGTATTTTTAAACCATAGAACACAATTTATTATTATGTGTTTACATTATTAATCCTCAAAATGGTTAGTATATTTGCATTATTCCTACCTCTTGTCAGGTAAAGTGATATGTCACCTATTATTACTCACTATCTTCTGACCAGCTAAAGTATTTATTGCGAAACTTAAGTTTCTCCTAGAAGGATCTATCTCATAAGAACTTGGGGAACACGAAAGTGCCACAGAATTAATACATCGAAAGTACTAAACGTTTTAAGTTTAGCTTTATGTAAGTCAATGTACAATACGATATGCATACAAATAAACAGATGAATTAATTTTCTATAGAAAATTAAAGTGTGCAAAATGCATTTAACATTTTATCTTATTTGCTCACTTAAACCTTAACATATCCATGACAAATTAAAAATGTTTACAGGAAAGTAATATCAGAGCCCATAATTTGTTTGGTCCTTAACATGAATACTGAAGAAGATAGAGTTCCAAATGTGGTTTTAAATAGCATTATTCTTCCATTAGGAAAAGCAAAAAAGATCTAATATCCTATTCAGGAAATTTTATTTATCTAAAGGAACTTCAGAAAATTCTCCTTTTTTTATTGTTAATTTTCTTTGTACTTGGATCTGCTTGATACATGCCAGACATAGATTAAGTTTTTGTGTAGATCTATATGACTGCTGATGCAAAAGCCAAGCTGAATCCTTCTCACTATAGATACAGTTAAAATGAATAAAACTAATGTGTTAATATTTCATTAAAGGTAAGCATATACTGTCTTACAAATAACAGAAAAAATGAATGGGAGGGAACCTAAGCAAATGAGAAATTGATCTTCCTGTGACTCATCTGGTCATAAATCATAAAATCTTTTTAAAAAGACTGTTAATGAAAGAAAATTTAATTTGATATAAAAAGTGTCTTAATTTGGATAGTCATTATAAAGGAGAACTCATTCGTGTGTGATGAGATCAGTGGGTATCTTGCAGCTAATTCCAGCAGCCCATTAAATAAACTTCCTTTATGACAGAAATTTCATGACACATAACAATTCTAATTCCATCAGATTTTCAGCAGAATTTAGGTAATTGCAATTTTTGTCTTGTAATCATAGGATGATAAACACGATAACTCAAACACACTTTTTTATTCACAGTTGTTTATACACTATCCCTTTGCTATTGCTGTTCATGTTATGCAGGAGCTTGTGTACAGATCCCATGGGTGATGCCAGCAGTACCACTGACACTCTGGGACATTTCTTCAGGCTCAGACACAACACTGAAATAATATGTTGTTGATCCTTAAAAGTACATAGGCACTTTGTTAACACTATCACCATGGCTCTGTGGCTAATTAATCCCATCACCATGAAGTACAGTAACAGCTGTGGTGCTGGTACTCAGAGCACCAGGGCCCAGTCATCCACTGCCATCAGGCCCAGGCATGCCCTTAACTTCTTCTCAGTACACCTGGGCCACAGAAATTGAATAAATATTCTGTTCATGTATTCTGATGCTCAAGCAAATATTTACATCTCTTCCAATATTTGTATAATGACCCCAGTGTTCCCTGAATAGCCCTCCAGTTTTATATTCCTTCTCCTCCCTGAAGGGTGAATTCCACAGAGGATGTCTGAGTTTCTGTGTAGTGTATTTCCTTTCATAAGAACATAGGAGCAGTTAAGACTCCAGTCATCATGTACCTATTCAGAACTGCTGTGCTACGATAATCTACTTTTATGGGAGTTTGGAAGATGAATATAAAATAACATGATACCCAGCTGTGCTGTTATGTGTAAAGCCATCCCATTAATCATACTCAGTTTTACTTTACGGTTTGAAAGTATGCAAAGTGCTACTGCCATTCAGGTGCCTTAATACTGGCAGTTCCACACCTTAACTGCATTTTAAAAGCTGTCTTGTCAAGAAATGAATCAATCTTTTCCTTTCCTCCAGTGGAAATGTTAATTCAGCACCTTCTGATGTCAACAACATATGCAGAACAGCCTAAAAATCTAAGCAAATGAAACCTCAGGATATCAGCTTCCATACCTGAATATAAAGTGTTAACTATGGTAAGGAAAAAAAAATCAATTATTCTGTTTCTTAACAGATTATCTGAGCTGATTTAGGACCTGTATTTTTCCAAGAGGATGCTGAACACAGGTAAAAGTGAGTGGTTAACCTACATCATTGTGGGGAGCAGGAATGAGATTATTTGGATTTGAAAGAATGAATCCATGCTTGACTGATGTTCCATAAAGAAATAAAAAATTTATTAAGATCTGGGGTAGCTTGCAGACATTAGAGTGCAAACAAGTAAATACTCAGCTCTGCTCACTTCTTTCACGGATCTGGTAGCATTGATGTGATGTTGGATTTAAATTGTGATCAAGTAACTGAGTTCAAATATAAAAAGGAATATGTCATAAGGTCAGGAAGAGAGGAAACTACCTTAACTAGTTACTGCACTTAATCTGATAGCTGGAAACTCCAGTTTTCTATTTAATCATCAAGGCAATACCTCAGATGAGAACCAAGGGAGTGTTGTGAAATAAAGCTTTTTATTCCAGAGCAAGGAAAGCGCTGTGACTCAGGAATTTATTTGTGATGCACCTTTCTAAAACAAAGCTTCTCACAGTGAAAAAAGCAAAATTCAGAAGTCAGAACAGTTTTATAAAATTCCTGGGGATGAATTTAAAAAACTTTTTTGTCATTCTTGTTTAGAGGAAAAGTTCTGTGCATTTAATTTATATGGATAAGAAAATTCTTTTGAAGGACAGTTACACAATTTTGTTGAAGAGGAAGTTCTGCAAATATTCTCTTGAATTTTATTCATTAAATTTCTGCAAATGTGTCAATATGATTTTGTATGTGCAGAGTTCTATATTTTATATCATGATTATGATTAGGAATTATAATCTGGCAAACCTTGCAAAGTATTTCTATTTGTGCTTACCACCAAGGCTAGACATTTAAAGTAGGAATTACATAAAATTATTGACTTTCACACACACAGAATCTTGGTTCCATTTCACTACTCTCTTTACCAAAGGTTGAGGACATTATGTCCTCAATTGTAACATCCTCAATTTCACAACTGCATGGCACCATTCATCTGAATTTGTCTATAGAAGTCTATAACCAAATGACTGTCTACTATTCAGCAAAAACAAGAAACAGGCTCTAGAATCCTTATTTGCCAAGATTCACAGGTGCCTCCTGTAGAAAACTTCTATGTAGAGCTTCGCTCCTCTACATTAGGACTCTAATCTATTCAGTACAAATTTTGCCTTTCATAAACAGAGGGTCTATTTTTATCTTTGAAGTTCATCCAACCCCAAGTTGCAGCAACACTTAGAAGACGGATGCAGATATTCTTTATAGACTTCCTTTTAAATATTCACTGATGGAAACCTGTTTTTCTTCTTCTATCATTCAAAGCTGAGGATTCTGGCTTTTATAAACTTTTTTCCATCTCTTAAACCACAAGTAAAATGTTTCTTCTCCAGTGCAATTGATGTTATAACTAAATGTGAATATACATAGATAGGAATATATACAGCAGATGGTCAGCAAAAGAAATAAAAAAAATCACTTTATGTTGAACAACTTCACACCAGTAGCAAGGTTCATTAACGTGTGGACCAGACTCAGCAAGCAGGAAAATGCTACTCAAGTGTTTTGCAAAGTGTTGAGGGCTAAAATGATGAAACAGAAAGTCTGCATGCTGACTTGGGATTCGCTACATTGGTCTCTGCTCAGAGCTTATTTAACTGAAGTTTTGTAGAGAAACATTAGGGACAACACAGTCAGCAGCTTAGCTACCCATTCCACAGTACCTTGCTCACATCTTGGACATATTTGCCAACTATCTCATTTATTTTTATACTGTATCTTAGCCATCACTCCAGGTCTTACCTAAATCAGTAGTGCTTTCTGCAGATAATACACTAATGAAGCGATCTACACAGATGGTAAGCTTTCAACTTGCATTAAAAAAATCATCAGTTATTGTTCCATTTCTTTTCCAAAATTAAGGCAATTTTGTCCAAAAATGTATAGAATAATATATTTACAGTTTCAAGGGCATGATGTCTTTGGGTTCTTTTATGGTCAATTCTGGGATTTCCTCTCAGCTATCAACCAAAATTTTCTAAACTTTGGAAGATTAAAGAAAAATAAAAAGTAATAAAAAGTTAATTATCCTGATTTCAGATTCTATTGGAAATATCACTGTTTATAATAAAGAAGGAGAGTCTTAGGAAATATAATTAACACAGTCCAAGCAATACTGAAAGAGATTACTAATTGCTGTTTTTTAGAAGGGTATGCATTTTGAAAAGTCAATTTCTTATTTTTTAACAAAAATACTTATAGATTAATTTTAATTGAGGCAACAAATCCTGATATTTGCTGCAGTTTTATGTAACGAGGAGAGGTTTGAATGCATATTTGTTGTGGTTTAAACCAAGTCCACACTGCTCATTACTCACTCCCCCACCTTGCTCCCCCAACTCCTGGAGAGTTAGGAAGGAGAATCCAAAGAATGTAGCTCCCATGGATTGAGATAAGAATGGTTTAATAGCTAAGGCACAACACAAATCACTACTGCCACTACTACTACAAATAATAATGATAAAGCCAATAACAAGTGTAGAGAATACAACATCTCACCAGCCACTGACCCATAACTCACCCCACCCTGCCCGACCGAGCACCGACCGATACCTCCTCCATCCCCCCAGAGCTCCAGCCCTTCCAGGTCTCTCCCAGTTACATCCTGGGTATGACGTGTTATGGTATGGAATACCTCTTTGGCTAGCCTGGGTCAGGTGTCCTGTCTCTCCTTCCTCCCGGCCTCCCCTCCTCCCAGGCAGAGCATGAGGCTCAGAAAAGGCCTTGGACAAACCAAACACCAGAGCAGTAACTCAAAACATGCTCGCTATCAGCAACCATTCCCAGCCCGAAAGTCAAAACACAGCACTGCACCAGCTACCAAGAAGGAGAAAAATGACTGCTACTGCTCAAACCAGGACATTATTGAAGCAATTCCTATGTCCTGGGTTCAGCTGTAGCAGTTATTTTTCTCCTTCTTAGTAGATGGTGCAGTGCTGCGTTTTTTTACTTTAGCCTGAGAACAACATTGACAACGCACTGGTGTTTTCAGTTGTTGGCAAGTACTGTTTACTCCGATCAAGGACTTTTAGTCTCATGCTCTGCTTGTGAGGAAAGGCGCAAGAAGCCAGGAAGAAGTAGAGACAGGACACCTGCCTCACACTAGCCAAAGAGGTATTTCATACCACAGCACATCATGCCCAGTATATAAACTTCAGGGAGTTACCCAGAAGGTCCAGATTGCTGCTCAGGTCAGGCTAGGTACTGGTTGGTGCATGGTGAGCAGTTGTATTCTCTCCCCTTGTTATTTCCCTTCTCATTATTATTATTGGTTGTAGCAGCAATGGTTTGTGTTATACGTTAGTTACTGGACTGTTCTTATCTCAGCCCATGGGAGTTGCAATCTTTCAATTATCCTCCCCATCCCTCTGGGAGCAGGAGTGAGAAGGGAGGGAGGGAGTGAGTATCTGTGTGGTTCTGAGTTACAGGCTGGGCTTAAACCACGACATTCCTGTTATATGGGTAGAACAGGAACTATTCATCTAAGAATCTGAATTACCAGAAAGGCAAATAAATAAAGGAAAATCTAAAAAAAAGGAAAAAACCACAAAAACTCTGGTTTTCTCTTTCAATAAAGCTGGGAGAATGTAAATTTTGTGGCAGATATGATAACAGCTTCACAATGGGGGAGGAAAACTTGAGTTTCTGTAAAGATTGTATTTATTTTTATAATTTCTTAAATTTTAATAAATTCATTTATTATTAAAAAATAAATACAGAAAAAGTGATTCTGGATAGAATTCAGAGAAGGGTTTAGTTTGGTCTGGTTCATCTTTAATATCTTGACAACTGAGAGAAGTCATCATTCACCAGAGATAATAAAATAAAACTATGTTAGAAGATTAACAAATGCCACCTTCTGTTTGGAGTGCCAATAATTTTTATTATTTCTGCTCCTTGCAATACTTTAGTAAGTCCTTTATTTTATACATATAATCTATGGTTCCCTATATGGGTGTCTAGAAAACTGATAATGCTGTGACTGGGATAATTTCCTGACAAATTAATTGGAATTAATACCTTCAGCAGCTGTGCTGTATCATCTGCTACTTGGGGATTTTTTTTTTCATGATCTATTGTTATCAATTTTAAACTCTACTGCTGATTGCATCTTTTTAATATGCCTTAGAGTTCAAAAAAGCATATAATAAGAGGGTAAACCTTGTATGTTTTAAATCAGCATTTGCCCTCAAGCCATTTGAAATATATCATGTGAGATCCCAGTACGTGATTTGTATTTTCACATCATCCTGTGAATCAAAGAACCTTCCTGTCACTTGTTTCAGTGATGTGTGTGTTGAAGCCATAGAACACACATGTCTAAGCCGTTTGACTTTCTGTTTTTCATTTGCTATAGGATATGGAGACGAACATTAAACTCCAAAATACTGGTCAAACTGTGAATTTAGAAGAAGAAAACTTGATAGAAAGGCAACATTTTTTTTTTATTTCATATGTTGCTTTCAGGCCCTGATCTCCTTCTGTTTGTTGATGAAATAAACTTCAGTTACATTTTCTCAGCCTGATGCTTTTCTATTTCCTGCCTGGAAAAAAAAAGACTTTAAGTTTCATTTTTTTAAGTAATGTTACTGATAACACAAGTGCTTTGTACTTGTTCTCTGAAGTACATGTATGACATTTTTCTAAAAGAATGTAAATACCAGGAAATTTCTGGGAAAAAATTACACAGATGTAGGTCGATGCATTGTGTGCAACAAATCTTACGGAAAGTCTCAATAATAAATAATTGCTTTTTTTTATTTCAAGAACCATAAAAAATAAATGACGTAAGTTTATACATCAATAAGATAATGTGTTCTTCACAGGGTATAAACATCCACGGCAGTTAATGATTGCAATGAAAGTTATTATTTCTAATGGGCAACTTCTGTCACTCTTAAATTTTCTGCTCTCTTGTTTGGTAAGCAATCTGAAAACAAATGATCCTATTCCAGGTACAAAAAACTTGGTCAATCTGAATAAGAGTAGCAGAACCCAGTCATGAAATTTTTCTAACTCTAGGATTATTTAATAATCTGATGTTTATTAAATACTTGGAATATCTTTTGTGATAGAAAAAATATCCAAGTTGTATATAGTCATATCAGAAACAAGGTTATACCTCACTAGATATTGCCACATACCAGACATAAACTGAACTGAAAACTCTGGAGTTAGTGTTTGCTGGGGTCTCTGAGTGCAGCCCTTGAGCTACATTAAGTTCCTAAAAAAAATCTGTTGGGAATGTAAATGTTCTGACAACAGAAAAGATGAGGTGAATGCCTCAACAATAAAGCTTTCCTCTGGGTGACATCTGTCCGCGCAGCACATGTCACCACCACAACTGGCGACCTTGTTGATGCTCTCAGACAAGAAGCCAAGGAATAAAACACTATGGATTTTATTATTTATAGTGAACTTGCTATGATCCCTCCCAAAGAAAGCAGAGACATGTTGGCAAGACAAAGGCAAGCCTGGGCCTGTCTGTCTGGGAGCACATCAGAGCTCTATGTGTGGCACCTCTCTGAAGTGTTTGATTTATTTAGAAACTGGGGAAGGCAGGAAGGGAGAAAGACAAAGGGAGGGGATTGTCAGTAGAGATGCTGCATTTGCTACTTGGTATCCTTCGGGGTAAGTGAACTGTACATTGTCTTCATCAATTTGTACATAGTTAAATGTGTAAAATACCAGTATTAATTTATTAAATTGAAAATAATTTTTTTCAGAGAGATTTTATGTTTCCAAAAATTAAATATAGTTGCATATGTTTTTTACTAATGTTTCCATACCTTTTACCCTTGTCAGCATTCATAACAATTATTCACAAACTGAATTCTTATCAAGCATTTCAATATTAGAAAAATTAAATGTCTCCCTACTCTTTACCTTTAGATACACACCTTATGATTTCTAGTCATTAATTTTGCTCTTATCAAGAGCACATAAAAAAAAGATAGAGAAAATATTGCACCAAATATTAATGTATTTTGGGTTTATAGAAGACAGACAGTAAATAAGAGAGAATTACAAACTTTGAATAACCTAGAAGCTAATACATTAGAGCTATTTTTCGTTTGTGTTGCAAATGGAAGAATGGCATAGTATGAAAAAGCCATATCAAACTCTGAATAAGTCTTTTCATCATTATATCCATGCATTTTGATCAAATAGGAAATTTATTTCCAGAACTATGTAATTTGGAAGTACTTAAGACACAGTGGGACTAGTGTATTCTGCATGCTGGAAACAAAAGATTTAATGCTGGAAGCAAATGATTTATTGTGAGGTGTCCCTGCCCAGGCAGGAGGGTTGGAACTAGATGATCTTAAGGTCCTTTCCAACCCTAACTATTCTATGATTCTATGATTGCTGGAAGCAGAGGGGAGATCTCAAAACAGTTTTCCAATACTTCATGGGGCCTACAAGAAAGCTAGAGAAGGACTTTTTACAAGGGCATGTAGTAACAGGACAAGGAGGAATGGCTTTAAGCTGACAGAGGGGAGATTTAGATTAGACATTAGGAAAAAGTTCATTATTCTCCACACAAGCATGGTGAGACACTGGCACAGGTTGACCAGGGAAGTTGTGGCTGCCCCATCCCTGGAAGTGTTCAAGCCCAGGTTGGATGGGGCTTTGAGCATCCTGGTCTAGTGGAAAGTGACCCTGCCCATGGCAGGGGGTTGGAAATAAATGATCTTTAAGGCCCCCTCCGACCCAAACCATTCCATGATTTTATTATCCTGTGATTTGTTTTAAAGTAACAAAAAGTAAACATGAGACAATACGAACAATTTTGATGCAGTACTTTTCAAAACTTTCTTTTTTTTTAAAAAAAAAGCTTGTAAACCTACCATCTGCAAGACTGATATCATCTTCAAATTTATCTGAAGACAAAGCTATTATGTGTCTTTAATCTTCAGGGTTGTGTTTCATGTCATCACAGCTAATGTCCAACCTTTGCTGTCCCCTTGGAAAGCTAGTATCTCACCTTCTGAGCAAGCTGATAGGGTAAACTGCATATGACTTAACACAGGTGAGAAATATAAGACACTTGTATGTGTTCATTTCTATGTCAAATATCTCACAGTTCTTTGACTTGTTTAATTCAGAATTTTTCCTGATTCAGTGCCTGAGAAGTTGGGTTTTTTTTCAGAGTGCTGTTAGACATCACTCTTTGTCAAAGTGAGGTATCAGAGAGATGAAATATTTTGCCTGAAATATGGATATGTAAAGCAATATCCTCCTACCCCCCCCATAAGTCCAACCTTTACATTCCCTTTTATTCTGCATTAATTTCAAAATTTTCTTGTGCTTTGCATTAATACCAGCTTTCTACAGAGGAGATACTTTTTTACTTTACATAGAACAGACCAGAAAACATTTGTGTTACAGCAATTCATCCCAGCCTGAGAATGGGGCCCCACTGTGACATGTGCAGTACAAATACATACTGAGAGACAGTCTGTGTATTGCTTCAAAGAAATACAGTAGACAAAAGACAGCAAGGGAGGTGTGATATTGTCAGTCTATTGTCAGCCCTGATGTACTATAGTGGGCACAGGCACAGAGACTTTGGTGATTCCACAGAGGAAGTCTGATGTCAGAGACTAACTTTCAAGGAGCATTCATTCTTAGTTTTCTTCTGTTTTCCTTATAACTCATAGATGATAAAAGATATGTCCTTATGGTACATTTTAGACTCTTTTGCATCAGAAAAATTAATGTTCAAATATGCTTTTATGATACAGCTGAAATCTGGGAGATATTGCAACTTTCTGGAATTGGGAGCTAGCCTGAAGCCTTGGGTGCTCCAACATGCAATATCTCATTGTAGTGTCCTTGTCTGACTTCCTGATGCATTTGTGGTGTACATTATCATGATGCTTGAAAGTATCTTGTCACATGACGGCCATCGTGTCATGACAACAAAGACAGATCAGGCTAAGAGCAAACAGAAGATGTCAAGCTCAGAAATGTGTGCCAGGATCTATCCATATGTCAAATAATTATTTTAAAGTGTAGGCTTGCAAGCCTTGTGAGTTACCGCAGTGTTGGCTCTGATGTTGTTTCTACAAATGATTCATGTGGATAGATGACTAAGATATCTATAAATTTGGCCTGAGGGAAGGTCCTTTACAGCAATTTGGTCACAGTAAAACCAAAAGGCCAAAAGCAAACCCTTTAGTATTACAGATCTGCACTGGGGACTGAATATATTTGATACTGTATTTTAACAGCCAAAATCCTTTGGCTTTTCTTAATGTGCACTTTTATATTTTCATACCATATGGTTATTTAAAATAAAATGCTACTTGTGTTTTATTGCCTTCAAATTTTCAGATTCCAGTACTCATAACACCAAATTAATTACAAAATTTGCCTGGAAAAAAAAAGGCATTTGGAGGAGTTTGAACATCTGTGTTGGAAACAACGTGGGGTTTGGAAGGTTGGAAGGGACAGAGGCAATTTGTAGAGAAATGAAGGTTAGCAGATCTAAAGAAAAAAAAATGGATCTTCTAGGTACTATTTCATGTACGAGAAAAGGAAGTTGAGCCCAACATTCCACTTTTCAGAACTAGACTGTGTAGAGAAAATTGATCTTCTAAAGGAACATGTTTTTTCTGTTTTTATCACCTTGTTATTCTTATAAGAGAGCCCAGAAGAAAAAGATGGACTCTAAAGTAGTCATTCTTCTTGAGTGAAATTATTTCCTTGAGTCATCTTCTGCTGTTGCACTTCTCAATACAGTCTCTTTTGCAGTGTTGCCTGAATATTCAGCAGTAGTATATAGTATATATGGACAATATGTGGAATGAAGTCACAACTCATGCCAATGTTTTGTCTTTTTAAAGTATGCACTGCTTTCCAGTGCAACAGTACTCTAATAATAGAGACTGAGTAATCAGATTTTAGTGTTGCAAGTGTCAGAACAAGGTGTAATGCAACATCCTACAATATTAAATTAATATCATATAATACTCTATTGGTATAACTCCTTTCATGTCAGATGAGTTCTGCTAAGATAAATTCTTTTTTATTAACAGTTTGCATCATGTTTCAAAATGTAAAATACAAATGTTAAAGCACCACTATTAGGGTACAGTTGCACTGATAAGTAGTCCATAATTTAAAAGGACAAAACATTGTTATGGAAGATGTGACTTCATTCTATATATTGCACATATGGTACTTCTAGAGCATGGCAGCAGGCATACTACTGTCCTGTGACATCAATATAACCTGTCTGCTAGTTTCCCAGCACCTCATGATATGGTGAAATTACTTCCTCCAGTGTTGCTGTTCATTAAAAATAATCAAATGTAGAGTTGTGGGGAAGCTGGAAAAATTTTCATGTATAGCATGAAATCAACAATAGTCCCTTAGGAGTATGTAATAAATTGCTGCAACATTAGGAAACCAAATCTCCTTGAGAGAAAACATATTACAAGGACAGATGCTAAGAGCATTCTACCCTGTGTATATTCAGCTATTAAAAATATGTGTGAAAACACAGATATACACAAGAGTTTATCTTAGCTTGTCATTGTTACCAGACCTATTATTTGCAGGCCTGTATATTATATTTTTATGTCTGTCACGCTAGTTTTAAATAGCTCTAATCCCCAGTCCAATTAAAGGTGTCACCTCAAAGCGGATCTTTCTATTTCCTTGGAGAAAAGATGCAGACTTATTATTCAGTTTAGTAGAACAACCACTGCCAAAATGACCTTTCTTTTATCTCACATATTTTCATCTTATCCTCTTCCTTTTCTGTGGCATGCAACTTTCAGATGTGCACCTGGCATGTCAGAACAAATCAAAGTTTATGCTAGATAGGCATTTCTTTACATTGAAACTTGCAAATTCATTTTTAACTCACACATGCAATATCTTAATTGAAGCAGATCAAGATATTTTCTGGGGTTTTTTTTTCTGATACAAAATAATGTGCAATCCAAGTGTATTTTTCTTTGATTTTTCTTGTAATTTTTTTTTAAGAAACATCTCTATGATACCTTGTACTCTTTTAAAATAAGATGTTCTAAAACTAGACAGAATAGTGCTTGTTTGGAAGTATCATATACATTAGACACAGTCCATTCACCTGAGCTTTTGCTGTTTTATGCTGTCTTTCCATAACACAGTCTTCATCTAAACTCACTATTCACCTTCATTCTCGCACTCTGTCAAGTGATGTATAGATTTTTTTCCCTTGCATCCAATGCCACAGATGTGCTTTGATAAGAAAAAAATTATCTTTGAGGTGTACTGTGAAACTTCCATGTATTGAACTTAGTGGCTTCCTTGGTGGAAGATTTTATGGCTTACTAATTCATGCTCATTATTCAATTATACTTATAGCAAAGCAATCTAAATCAGCTGATAACCAGCTCTGAGATGTAGGAAATCAATTCTGTGTAACATCCTGAGTGCATAGGATTTATCCAAACTACCTTTTCTGGAGTATTTCACTCTGAAGCACTCTAAAGAAAACAGGTTTCAAGGCCCCAGTATTCTGATGGACCGTGTTACAGATACTATAAAAAAGTGAGAGATATTAAATCTTTTTCCTGTATATAGACTGAAGAGAAGACTAAGGTACAAGTCCCTTCTCTGAAATGTTTTTACAGTATTCAGGCCCTGTTGTGCTCCTAGAGGATGTGAATTCTTTTTTGTCTGTGAAATTCAGAAAGAAAAGCAAGAAAAACAAATTCATGGTTTTTCCACCTGACTGTGGTGCGTTTGGTGGGAAATTCCAGAACAAACCAGAATTCTTTCTGTAACTTTTCTGAGTGATGCAGCCATTCACTGTTTCTGGTAATGAACATCTTCTAGGTCCACATTATCTCCAGAGTATTTTTTTTTTAAGAAAATTCTTTATGAAAATAAGGGCATTGTTCAAACATATGGCTGCTGAGAATGGGTTTCCTTTCAGAAAGATGGATTTCTGTATGTTAATTAAAACATGGTTTAAAAGTTATTAAGTAGTTTTGTCTGTATTTGCCTTCATCTTGCATTACCAGAATAAGAAACTTTAAAAAAGTGGTTAGACTATTGGTATAACCAACATCTTCACTGTAAATTACATGGCACTATTAAATATCCAATCTTTTTAAAAATTCAAACACTGACATTTTATTTAAGAATATACGATTTTGTGTACAAGTGTTGTACCTTGGTCTTTTAAGATTAAAATTTTTATTTACCTGAGTTGCTCATAATCTTCAGTTGCAGTTTGTTGCACCAGACTTTTGTTTTGTTATTATGCCAAAGAAGATATGACTTTTTTCCATTTTTTTTTTCCGAAAGCAACTTATTGTTGGCAACTTACTGTTGCTCTTACATTACTTTTCTCATTTTAATATTTTTGTTTATGTTTTTATTAAGCCACAAATTGTGCTGGTTAAACTTGACCTCAAGTGACTCTTTCATTATGAAGTGATACAAATAAGACTCATACATGCAGCAGTGCACTGTACTGGGTGCATTCACTCAATTGTATAACATTAGCCAAGGAACTAATTTGAATGACACAGAAAAGAATGAAAACAGGTGCTAACCTGGCAATTCCAAATTAGGAAATGAAAGCTTTTCCCTGTCTTCAATGTTTTTCAGTACTGTTTGGATATTAAATCCTACCACAGGAAATCATTATCAATCTTACAGAAAAATATTTGGGAAAGTGAAAATTCTACTCTGCAACTCAATTTATATTCCTTTTATGCTCTTACACATAGATATTCCAGTTTTCTCATTTTGGGTCCATAATTTGGGTGGATGAAAGTGCCTGCTTATTTTCAGCTCAAGTTCTTATCAGGTGTTTCACTTTCAGCCAATTCATGGGTAGGATCAGGTCTTCTGTTTCTGTGATTTTCAGCTTCTAAGCATATAACCATTATGTTTGAAAAGAATTTTTACTGTTCTGTTAGCCAAAACAGAAACAAGAACAAATTTCACTTTCATAACACAATGTCAAATTTATAACCACAATTTTGCTTGCTGCTTTACCTCTTCCTACTGCCGTGTGTGAGCTACAGTGTCCTATATGGACACCTGTAATCAGTAAAATCAGTATTTCTTTATTCCCTTTATTTATTTTGTCTTTGAAAAATTAGAAGATTCAATCCGAAGGTGATCTTAACGTGAAACAGTGCATACACAGATATCACCTTTCAGAGCAGGTGAGAGTTACAATGCTCAATCTAAACTGTGAGAAAGATTGCCCTTTTTTGCCTGGAATAGAGGATCGCATTTTCACTTTATTTGAGAAAGAGGATGCTGGAACCAAGAACTTGGACTAATTTAATGACTATGTCAGTCTTTTCCTCAAAGTAAATACACTAGACCACAGATATCATACACAAACTGTTTCCAAAGATTGACAATTGTTCCTTACACCTTATGGTCCTGCTACAGAAATATGCATGATGAGGTACAGCATATATATGGCTTTACACCCCAGTTCCTATAAAGCAGAATATCTTGTGCTTCTAAGACCATTTCAACAACATTCCTAGATATATTTTTCAACACCTACCAATTCCTGCAGAGCAAAATGTATTGTGGCACAAGCAGTTTTTCAATAACCTTCCTATATAGAAACTGCAGCAAGAGCTGGCCATCTAGTGGAGTAACAATTGCTGCATGCGGTGGGCTCTGGCCAAGCAAACACAATGAATGAGCATATGATACTGCAAGTTTTTAAGGATGATGTGTCAATGCAGTGGGAACCTATTAATAATAATCACTTGAGCCTTTTGAAGCTGCAGAGCCTCAAATCAGTTCATGGAGGCAGCAGCTCACTTGGTAGCTTACTCCACAATCAAGCTTCTTTCTCAGACAGCTTTTTTTTCTGTCGTTTTTCTCTTTATCTCTTGAAATTGAATGTTTTATCGTTACACCCTTATGTACAACATGGGAACAAACTATTGCCAAGCAATTTCTGTCCTCCTCGTTGATTTTGAATTTTCAGTCAGTATTTTTCTTTGAACTCAGCCAGTAAAAACTTTACTGACTACAGAAAATGTATTGATTAATTCAGGTTCAGTTTAATTTTAAAAATCAGATTATTTTTAAACGTTACACTCAGCAGCACTATAACATTTTATAACGGAAATCTACAGACTTTTGATGTTTCTTGGCATGATTTGACTTTCAGGAAAAGGAACAATGGTTTGTTTCATGTTAAATGAAAGAAACCTTAAAATCTGGAAAGAACATCTGGAACTTGAAAAGATTTGCAATGAACAGAATAAAATAAAAATAGTAATACTGTTCCCATCCACAGTGTATAGAAAAGTGCTGCAGTAAATAAGACGTTGTTCTGGCCGCTAGTGCAGACTGAAAGCAAACTATTTATACATTATTCTAGCTGAAGAATATAAGCTGTGTTTAAACCAAGACACAGGAATGTAGTTTCTTTAACTCACATGCCAATTGACTCTTTTCTACTATGAACAATGATGTTAGGAGAGGAATCAGTGGTATTTTAGTTCAAGGAACAGAAAATTGAAATATAAATGTAACTTTGCTTTATGATTATTAAGTGTCTTGGTTCTTTGAGAAATATGGAAGAAATTGCAAGCAATTCTGTCTAACTGATTAACTGACTCTCATTTAAAAACAATCAAGCAACAATTGGTTTCATATTCAGTAACAAAATTTTGAGCCCAGAGAAAAGAGACAGGTATTCTCATTAATTATTTATAACCTTGACCATATGTAGGAGCTCCTTCAAGTGTGAAAAATATTTCTGGCATACTGCATAGTTAAATCCCTATAAAACTCAGTCTTACAGAAAGTTTTAATGAATTACATTAAACTTTTAGGACAAACCTCCTAACTTCATAAAAGAGAAAACCAGCTGTCACTTTCAACATATTACTTTACAAATCCTTTGTAAATAGCTTCTACTGCCTTGTGAAATACAATGTAAAATTAAACATTAGCACAATACTTTGTTTTTACTAACTGCCAGCATCATGACCTTTAGTAAAAACTGAAGCGTTGGCTCTTTAATCTGTATTGTACTCTAGGTTACCCTGCTCTTGCAGGGGGTTGGACTAGATGATCTTTTGAGGTCCCTTCCAACCCTTGGGATTCTGTGATTCTGTGATCTGAAGACAAGTGCCCATAAAATACAATTTAAAATAGTATTTATATCTCCATTAACTCAGTCTAATTTATCTTTCCATAATAAAATTTGCCCTTAGCTATCAATAGCAGAGCTCAAACACTGATCTGAAGTAGTTGTTTGGAAAGCCTTTGGAAAGGGTTACATTTTGTTCTAATTCCCCCTTCTCGTTTCTTTGGCACCTAGAATATCATTAGCACACAGATCTGTGATTTTTGCTTTTATTTTCATTTTCCCTTAAACATAATAATTTTAGTACCTGATGTTAGTTTTCTTACTCCATTCACTTTCTTCTGAAATGTCTGGTTTTACAGCCTGAGCAATAATTCACGTTTCTCCATTGCATTACTCAGGTATTCAGTCTCCGTTGCTCTATCTACTACTCATTTCATGCTTACCTGTTAGCAGTTCTGTACCAAAAAATTCAATACCTTGTTTGGATTAGGTATACTGTTATCATGAGAAGTACCTGAATATTATTCTATCATACATGTGTTTCCCTTCTTCTCACTATGCTTCATCACCACTGAGATTCCTTTCCTTTATCCATTCCTATATCTGATTTTATTTTTTTTAAGCAGGTTTAGAAATTAAACCAGTGTCTGTTGAACTTTCCCCTCACTTCTCAGTTTAAAGCTCTTCCTATTAGCTGTAAAAACCTTGATGTAAGAAGAAAGTTTATCCATATAGTCAGATGTAATCCAGTCCTTGAAAATGTTCTCTTTCAGCAAATGCATTCTACAGGCTAAGTATTCCCAAACCTGCTTTTAGCACTGATTTTTGAGCCATCTATTGATCATCATTATGTCATCATATGTCCAATCTCTCTCTGTAGTGACTATAAAAAAAATGAAGTCACTAAAATGGAACGTTTACCTTAAAGCTAAGTCATGAGATTCCTAAGTTAGAGATATATTGCAAAATCAAGCTGTTATGAAAGTTTAGTACAGCTCCCTGTAAAATAGGCAAACTCATTGCTAGTAAAACTTATTATCATAAAATGATAGCATCGTAGAATACCAGATTGAAGGGTCATCTAGTCCAACCTTTTTTGGCAAAAGCACAATCTAGACAGTACTCTGTCCAGGTGATCTTAAAACTGTGTAAAGTTCCCCAAGTGGTGGCTAATCCAACACTTCCTTGGAGAGATTATTCCAATGGCTGCTTGATCTCATTGTGAAAACTTTAACTCACTTCGTTCCAGGGAGTAACCTGTACCCATTATCCTTCATCTTTTCCATGTGACTCCTTGTAAAAAGGAACATGGTGGTAAGGTCTTCCCTAAACCTTCTTTTCTGTAGGCTGAACAAACCCTGTTCTGTCAGCCTTTCCTCATATGGCAAGTTTCACAGTCCTTTGGTCATCTTTGTGGCCATTTTCCGGACCCTCTCCAGCCCACTGACATCTTTTTTGTACAGCACCACAACTTTTTATTAACAAATAAACAAATATTAACAAATAAACACAAGTTTATTTGTTAAAAGTATATCCTTCAGAAAACAAGAAAGGTGTGCTTTGATCAATCATTTCAACTCATCTTTGCTTTTTATACCTCTGTTCATTTGTATTCTATCATTGCCACTTCAGATAGCAACCAAAGATTGTCCCAAAGCCCTATAGTGGCTATTTTGGAAGATCTGATTATATTAAATTTTGGTAGGGGAAAAAATAATGTTAATTTGGATTGTGTTTCTTGTTTTTTTTTAAAAACTCAGTTCCTGCTAAAGTCTTTCATATTCAATCATCTCTACTAGAATGCTCATTTAAAGTTATGTCCAAGAAACACAGGACAAATATTTTAAAGTACTTCAGTGACTATATAATTTTTCTTAGTGGAATGTTTTCTAATTATGCAATGACCACCCAAGTGAAAAATGCGTTTCTCTTTTCAACTACCAGATCATAAAGCAAAGCATGATATGTAGGAAAAATAAAGGGCACAAGAACCATAACAGCGAACCCTTCCACTTTCAGAAGGAGACAGCTAAATGCCACCAAAAGGCAAAAGAATTGATGGAGCCTTAGCTTGCAAAAGGAGAGCTGAAAGCAGGGGAGAGTAAAGTATCCTTTGCAGTTCCTGATACAGATAAAATATAGAAAAATAGTAGACAAATTGATAAATTGACAGAAATACGTGCTAAATTCAGGATTTACTGACTAAGCCCACAATGCTTGTGGTCAGAACAACTTTCTTAAAAGCTCATTCATTTCAAATTTATTCTAGTGTCATTCCACTAATTTCAATAAAGAGATTTTCAACCAGCAATCAACTATAATCACTTTATGTTAATATAGATTGGACTAGCTAGCTTTCGGAATCTTTCTGTTTCTAGGAAGGACTAAACCACTTCTATTTTCTTCCCTTATGTGTCCTTTCATATTGCATTCATGTCTGACAAATAAGACAAGAAATCAATAGTATGTAGTATATACTGTATATGAACCGTAAAGTTCTCAAAATAGCTGTGCTTATTTCAGAAGAGGTATTCAGTATTCAGTATGCAATTATTTGGCACTGATACAGTTGGCCATTTTTCATTGAAAACGTGGTTCTGTAATACAGAAGCAGACCAAATGGGATGAATCTGTACACCGGAGTTATTTTAAAGTTGTCTCACATAACACAGTCATTTACAAATCAGGTTTTATTTCAACCTTTCCAACCATATTTAGGAAAACATGAATGGAGGAATATTGAAAGCTGGGAAGGTTCAACTCCTACAGATATAAAGATTGCATACTGTGAATGTTCTGTATGTTGCACACATTCCCATATCTATATCCTTAAGGAGATCTTAGTATCAAAACAGCAGTTTGAGTTCTAAGGTTTTCATAAGGGTTCTTACCTCTGCCTTGGCATGCGGATGAGTGGCTGTTTATGGCATCTCTTACTAAGGCCAAAGAGCTTGTGAACAGTTTTCTGTGCCTTGAGGAAGAGTTGTTTCATGCTGCTTTCTAGTTGTTCATAGCGACGTTGAAAGTTAGAATCCATTGTCCACAAATGCATTACAGTAGATGTGTTCAGGAAATAATTCATGGGCAGCCTTTTCATAAATAATTTGAATTCGTCTAAAAAAAAAAAAAAGTCTTTAGTTACGTAGATATGGCTATTATTGCAGCTAAAGTTAACTTCTAATTTCTTTTTTCTTGAACTATTTTTTTTTATTTTGAACATTTGCAATTTTAGAATTTAATATTTTAACTCTTTCAAAGTAGAAAGATAACTACATTTTTAGTGGTGATATTAGAATAAAACCAGCAAAAGACACTATTTAGATAATTTTTAAATTGATGGTAAAACAAATACAAGCACTCTTAATATTTCTTTACCTGAGTAATATGAAGATTAAGTAAGAAACAGTTTCTTACCTTCAAATCAAGAATCTGAAAATAAATAGGCATTTAAAATCAACATATATTGACTTATTTGGAGGAGATAAGAAATTGTTTTAAAAGGAGTACATTTCAATACTTAGGAAAAGCAAGTAAATGTGATTTTACAGTCCAGCTCCCCTTAAGGCATGTTATTTCTCCTGAGACAGCCATTAAGGATCAGACTTTCAAAAGTATTTAGAATTGAAATGGAGTCTTTCAAAGCATTTTAAGGTACTTTAACACTTAAAAAATGTCTATTATAACTTCTTTTTGACTCATGTCCCCACTTCTAAAGTGATAAAAAGGAGTTCCTAAATTGCAAGGTCACTGTTATTGTGAACATACTATGCTTTGTGATTTGTTCTGGTAGCTCAGTCCTCATAAATTGCATAGACTGAATCCTATAAACAGAATCTTCTTAATCATTAAGTCTATTTGCATAAGTAGGATAATTTACAAGTTTATTTGTAAGTTTTGAACCTAAATGAAATTCCATTTAAAAGGGTTCTGATTACTGGGGGAAAATGAGAAAATGAGTAGCACACTTGAATGCACATATTTATCTCTTTTGTTTCTTGTTTCCATATATCAGTACCTTTTCCTGTTCGTCCTCCTGCCTTCTGCTGTCCTTCTACCCTTCCCAATCAGTTTTTTCTTCAGCTTGCTCTTGCAGTCACTTATCACACAGTTTGTCTTTCACCCTGCCAGATGCTCCTGTTGGGTGGTTTACACTTCAGCAGACTATGTGAATGCGGTGATCCAACTGACTGAAGTAGCTCAGTCTTAAAACTAGAGTTAATCATAGTATTTAACGTTGCTAAAATTTGGGTTTGCTCATAGGAGAGGATTGATTGGGGAAAATGTTTTATGGGTAGAGAAGAAAGATGTTTTCTAAACAAGCTAGAATGACCCTTATCCATATCCTGAAAGACAAGAAGCCATGAAATAGAGCAGCCTATTTTGGCATAGTATTTCCTGTGGTGGATGAATATTCATCAGAAGACAAAAAATATTGAAAGATCTTTTGGAACGCAAAAAATGAAAAGCAAGGGTCAAAGATGATTATTTTTATATTTAATAAAGTGGTTTTAAAACATCATCTATGAGCTCCTTGGAAATGTGTTATTTTCTCCTCTTGCCTTCCTTTCTGGGAAAAGGAAGTTGTCCACTACACTTCTCTCTCCTTGAGGACTGCACTGCTGCCCTCTGCTGTCCCTGGTATAAATTAAGGAATTGGGGGAAAGGAACTATTTTATCAAGTATTCAGACCATCTTATATTTTACTTTTTCCCTTCCCTAATTTTGCCTAAGAAGTTGGTTTTTATCCTCTGTCCAAAAAGAATAAGTATCTGTTTCCGGGTTTGTAGCTTAATAATTGGAAATAACAGGAGTATTTAATAAATTGATTAATAATTATCTCCATGAGTCTCATTACAGTCGGGGGAAAACTGGTCCTTGTTTTCCCCTTCCCAAGTGACAATTATGCCTTTGTCTTCTCACACTACACTTATGAGTCCTCGCTTTCTTTGAGGCCTGTACAGATGTTATGAGAGAGGGTTATGTCTGGCTTGTCTTAAAGGGGGCACAGACCCATTGACTTGATAAAGCCTTCCAAGCCTAGAGGATGCGTTTACAAATCTAACAAACTGGCAAACTGGTAGAAGGGGAAAAATAAAGGAAATAAGGTTAACTGAACTGTTACAAAGTATGTCATTTGACAAAGCAGAGATCTGCAGTTTGCATAAATCAGCCAAGCTCTAGTGACAGCAGAGGAGTATACTTATACATCTAGGGAGCATCAGATCAGTAAGCCGCACTCCTGACTACCTGTTTTAATTGTTCAATTCTCATTTCCCTTCTGTTCTTCTGTGACACTGGTATATCTAGTTAAACTCAGTTTCATGAAGCCAAAAATAAATGTAAATCTCTGAGGAGAGAATATACTCAGAAGATGCCTTTTTAGTTTTCATATTGCTGTAATAACTTTTTTGAGAAACATTGTCAATTTGCCGTCCTTTGCACAATGACGATAAGCTCTACAGCTAACCACTAATCGGATGCAGTGTTTAGAAGTGATAAGGAGGGTTTATACTTCTTAATGTGCAATGCAAAAGCATTTTAAATAGGAAAATTCTTCTTTTTCTCTCTGTAATAAACATCATCTTTGACTATCCCTGTGCCCGGTATGATCATGCTAATGAGAACCTTAATACAGGTAAAACAGAGACAGAGATAAAATGAACATGGTTACATAGTGCCTTCTGCAAAATAGCAGAAAAGATAATGTGCTCGTATCTTAAACAGACACATTTCATGATCTGTGAAACTACAACATGAACTCCTAACACTGGGAAATGATTAAACTATTACACTCTCATCAACACACAACCAGGCATTCCTGAGGATTAACAGCCAGTATTACAGTGCTGGGGGCCATAGAAATTGCTGCTTTTAAAACATGATACTTGATACCATGATATGATATGCTTTCAGCACTTCCTCGTTTATTTTCACAAGGATGGTGCATGCAACACCTTTTTTGGTTTTGTTCATAATTTTAGCTAACTTCAAATACTGGGGAAAAATGTAAAACATTATATGCAGTGGCTGATCAAAAAAGTTTTACTTTCATTTTATGGCTGGTCATGTCTGTTTTTCACTTTCCTTGTTCTGCAAGGTAAATCTTCCTTGTATTAATGGTGTTTAGAAATTGAAATATTATATCATTTTCAGTGGCAAAGAATAAATGAAAAATATCACAATTGGAGCAAAGATTATTACTGAAATCGGATTAATATCAGACATATTTATGCTGTAAGAAATACCTAGAGCTACTTAGCTTGTAACTTGGATTTTCAGTGTTATTCCTTATCAGAGCAGGGCTTAGTGGTGGGTACAATGATTAACATTCTGCATATAGAGCTAGCAAAGACCAGAAAAATTCAGTAAGCTTCGTCAAAGGATGTGACAATGCTCTGCTACAAGAAAAAGAGGCACCTGTTCTGTGTTGAAAAAGAACAGGACCCCGATTTACCTGCCACAAATATTTTGCATATTCTTGATATTTTGAATTACAAACTCTGAACAAGACTATTACACCTACAAGACCATGGCACATTTTTGGTTTTATAACAGCTGAGGCTGAGTGGGTTGGTTGGAATATTTCAGGCTATCAAAATATCTCGTTTTAGCTTGTTTCCTAAGATCCCTTTCAGCAGACCTCTGGAAGCATCCCAGAAGTCAACAGTTTTATCCAGCTTGGGAATGCATAACACCAGGCTAATAACAATACCACAGACTAACATTTGACTGTGCAACATAATGCTGGCGACATTAACATGCCACTTACTATCACTGCACTTTCTTCTTCTATTTTCTTTAAACAGAGCAAGTCCATGTCTGAGTTTTCAGACTGTTGTACCCAACATTTTCTTTTAAACTATATATCAGCAGTTTCCTCAGTGTAACAGAGATTATTTCAAATCTATCGGTGTTCTAATCAGAAGAATTTTCTCACAGCCCAAGACACACTCTATATAAAGGCAGAGAACAATCTCAGCTTCTCTAGTCAGGATG
Source organism: Melopsittacus undulatus (assembly GCF_012275295.1). Taxonomy (NCBI): domain Eukaryota; kingdom Metazoa; phylum Chordata; class Aves; order Psittaciformes; family Psittaculidae; genus Melopsittacus; species Melopsittacus undulatus. The sequence continues at coordinate 25,735,940 of NC_047532.1, read as the reverse complement.
ACATGAGCAGGAGGATAAAACAGTAGTTCCTTTAAGCTGTATCTTGTGCAGTGTTTTTTACCCTTTCCTACATATGCTATCACAGACATGTCACCAGTGCCACTGATAGGCTCAGCTTTGGGCAGCCTCTTTTGGAGCTGGCTGGCACTGGCTCTGTCCAACGGGGGCAGTGCCTGCTGTCTTCTCAAAGAGGCCACCCCTGCAACATTCCCCCTTACACCCCAATACACTGCCACACAAACTGAGTACATCTTCAGAAACGTCATCCAAGAGGGGTCAATCCATGATTTTCTAGGGGATAAAGTGAAGCAGATCAATCAGTAGTTCCTTGAATCATGCTTTCAGACTTTTTTCATTAATGGACAATATTTGCCTTTCTTCATTCATCAGGGATCTTCTTCAGTCTCTATGACCTTTCAAAACTAGCAGAGAGGCCTTACAGGCTTATCATCCAGCCCTCATGCAGCCCTCTCAAAAAACACAGATACAGTCTGTTGAATACCATGGACTATCACAGATCAAATTATCTTCCTTGATTCCATCATTACTCACTGCTGTTAGTTCCTCTGCCCCCTGAATCCCCTTACTAAACTCAAGGACCTGGGGTATTTGCTGGTGAAGACTGAAAGCAAAGGCAGCACTGAGTATTTGTGCCTGATTAATTTATGCTGAAACAAATAAATCACTAAATCACTCAATCTGTTCAGGAGCAGGCCCACATTTCCTTGTTCAATCTTTTACCACTAAGGCATCTCTAGGAAATTTCCTTGTAGCTTTTGGCATTCCTTGCAGGCACTGGTTCTAGATTTTGCTATCATCATTTCTAAATATCTGGGCAATGTTTGCAAAATTTTCCTTGATAGCCTGCCTCTGTTGCAGCCTGTCTGCAATCTAAAGATAAAAGTGAAACATCAACAATGAATAATTATTTTTGAAAAGGAAGAGAGAGTAGTCTGGCTTTAATGCTGTTTTATACATGTCTTATTAACTCCACATTGTTGGAGAACACCTTCTCATGGCAAGGAGACTACTAATGATTCATGTTTGTTCTATCACAGTGATCCATTAGGGAAGCTGTTGTGAGCTGGAAAACGGGATCATTCATCCAGGAGATGTGCTTGTTGATACTTCAGATAGGCTTTCTAGGGTTCCAAATCCTTTGATGCCAAAGTAGGTTTCAGTGCAAGAAAGGAGAAGACAGTTTTACTCTTCTGTGATTCCTGTATGCTACTTTTTCTATTGGATCTCTGTCATGAATTCCCTGTTTAGCAAAGCTGGTTCTCCAGTATATCTATGCATTTTACTGAGTGTCAGAAAAGACAGTTCTTATGCCTGGAGGATGCTGTCCTTAAAATCTGGACAGCTTTCTAGAGCTACTTTGTCTTCAGAGCTGCCTCAGAGGCAATACCAGAATTAGGTGAAGACTTCTTTTGTGAAGCCCTGGTCTTCATTCTGCTGCTTTTCTCACCCACTCCTTTACAGATCCTGAACACCATTATTTTGTGTCTTCTACAGCCAAGGTTGCCATTGATTATCCCATCCCTAAACAGCATTTCCTTGTTAGGGAATAGCCAGTTCTGTTCTGTTGTCACTTCTGTTGGTCCATCCAGTATCTATATCAAGATGCTATTCCTCACACCCTCCAAAACCCCCTTGACTGATTATGTCCCACATGGTTGGCTTTTCAGCAGATGTTAGGGAGGTTAAAGGTGTCCAAAAGAAGCATAGAAGGATATGTCTACAATCCAGACATATCCTTGACTTGCTTAAGGAAATCTTCATCTATTTCCTCACATTGAGTGGGTGGCTTGTTAACATACTCCCACCTCAGTGTCACCCTTGCTGATCTCTCCTTTGATCCTGACCCATGAGAGCCAATTTGTTCTAATAGTAAGCCAAAATAAACAGATGGTATTGCATAAGGAAAATGAGCAAGAGTCAGAGACAACAAGAAATATTCAGACCAAAAGCTTTCATTGAAAAACACTAAGGAAATATCTCTAGTAACTCCAGCAATCTATTTACATGCAGAAAAGATAACACATAGCAACAAAGCAAGCCATCCAACCCTGCTGTGCCAATTTGTTTAACCTTTGTGCCCATTTCAGTGCTGACCTTATCTGCTGATGCTGTAAATAAGCCTATTATTTAATATAAATACTGGTTTATTTTTTTTATAGGTTAGAAGCTGGAAAGAAGACTACGACTTAATTTCACACAAAAGCTAAGGAAAGCTTCATTTCACAACAAAGAAGACTCTTAAGTAGAACTGTGCAGAGAATAGAAAATCCATTTTGTGAAAGGATTTTTAGCATTCCAAAATTAGAATACAAGCTAAATCTTTTTATATTCTTTAAAATTCTCCAGATGCTTCTATTTTCTTTGAAATCCTCTAAAAGGAACGCTGCAAGGTTTTCTTGCTTTACTTTGTATTGACTCAAGCAAAATGCTTCACCTTGACAAAACATAAATTTTACATTTTTATGTCAACATTTAATATTTTATTTTAATGAAAGCTATAAAGTCAGAAATGACAAAATGAATAAATATTTTAAAATGAAGTCTTTACTGTATTCTGACAAAAACATCATTTTGCAATTCTTGAAAGAGTATTTCTGGTTTGTTTTTCCTTTTTCAAAACATCTACTTCAGTATTTTGTAATAATCTGTAGATAAATCTTTACCTCTGGTACACTTCAATTGTATTTTCTGTTTAGACTGCAAGCTCTTCAGAGAAAAGCCTGTCTCTTATTTTATCTTTGTAGGGCAGTTAGCAGAATAGACCACAGATTTAATTGTTGCCTTGTATTGCAAATAATGATAATAATAATGCATTTGCTTATGGTTCCAAGCAACTGCATTCTCCTTGGAGTCCTCTGTCATAGCTGCAATTAGTGTGAGGAGCAAGAGTTCTGGTAGGAAAGATTTCATAATCCCCAACAGTTTATCACACTTTTTACATAAATGTACTGTATGTTAGAAACCTTTTACTCTAACAATGCAACCACGGTATTATAATTCGTTTCCCATAACAATGCTTTTAATTGTACTCAGGGCAATAAATACAACAGCAAGTCAAATACTAGTGTCAGCTCTAAACTGAAACCTGAAATCACAAAGCTGGTAGTTGAAGAGAATAAAAAACAGGAAGACCTACATTTTAAATGGTTGGATAGGGTTGCTGTTCAATAAAGTGGTGCCTCAATATTGCAGATATTATTAAAGAGATTTATAAAAGATACATATTTTTTAAAATATTCCACCATGATTCAAAAGCCTAGAGAAAAGAAAGTACTAAAATAAACAGATATTTGTTTTTATGTTGCAATGAATTTTAGTTGTTCATGATGCATTACTTAAGTTGTCAAAGAAGTAGAGGCTGTGTTCCAAGAAATATGTTTGAAAATAATCTAATTCAATGAAACATAAGACTGCATCTTGAAACAATCTTATTTCTTCACAGAAAAGATAGTAAAGCTGAATTTTCCACTTCCCTTTTCCCCTACCTAGTCCAAATCTTTCAGCTCTCCTTGTAATTAAAACATTTGCTTCTCTAAATCAAATTATCTGATTTAAATTTTCTGAAGGACAAAGAGAAGGAAGGAAATGTATGTGCAATGGAAGATATGGACTGCATATGAAGGTAGAGAGAAGCTGAACACAATACTGGACAAGCTTTTTGAACTGGTACCTAGTTGCTTTGTAAGCCTCAGGGGAAGAAAATTTTTATGGTTCTTGCAGTGGGGTACATTTGTGGGGGGTTTCTGGGCTTTTTTTTTTTTTTGAGTGAGGAATGCTGCAGGGATAGATCCTCTAAACCTAAGGCTTTGCAAGGAGTTAAGAACAAGGCTAAGTATCAGCTTAGGTGAGGGAACTGGTAAGGAACAAAGATTCTCTGATGTTTTATTACTATATAGTTTCTGAGGAACCTTAAGTAAATGTTCCAGTACAACTGATTTTACAATATGTTATATATAGACATGTATATATTTGCTTTTTTATATATGCATGTATGTGTATATATATATATTGTAATGGTAACCTGTGATAGGAACAGGAAATCACTGGTACTCCTTTCACAAGCATTGGGACCCTCTCGGTGGCCAGACAAAGAGGAAAAAATCGGAGAGTTAAAATTAGTAGTAAAGATAGAATGTCACCCTGCAAATCAGGAATTAATTCTTAAGTTTTACTAGGCAGGAGATAATAACCTTTCCTAGGTTCTGCTGTGAGCTGAACAGACTCACATTTACTGTAATCAAGAAGAGACTAGTTTCTTATTCGCAATCTAAATATGATCTTGACAGCAAGTTCACTTTTCAGAAACCAAAAAGTCAGACACTAATAGCTGTCTCTGTAAATTCAAACATTTGAAGGACATTCCTTTCATCCTGTCAGTTTCTCTTTCAGGTGTGATTTTGGTTCATTATTCTTTTAAAAATGTTCATATCTCTGCCCTTCAAAATGGATGGTCCTTGGAATTCATTGTATGCTTTCAACAACAAGTTTCTCAGAAATTTATCTACAGTTATCTTGATTTTTTTTTAAACATTTTGATCATTTCAGTATGCTTTACAAGTATTTCTGCAGCATGGATATTCCAATTTCCATCTAGTGCTAGCTGTTATTATCTTTCTATAGCGCCATAGATGCACATAATACTTATGTGTAGATATAGACACAACCTCAATTTACCTTATTTGTTCTTGGTCCTGCTGGCAACACCCGCCATTTGAAAAGTGTGAAAATAAACATGTAAGGTTTCAAAGAAGGATAGTTCAGGGAAGAGAATGAGTGAAACTGAAAAGTGTTCTTGGAAAACACAATGAAGTAAATAACCAGGGTTAAGCTATTACAAGAAAAGATTTAAGAAGCTGTGAATCAGAACAGACAGTACTGCTCTAAAAGAAAAGAGAGTCCACAGGGAGATATCCCTCTTAATAATGAAAGTCCAAAGCTGCCAAGGAAGATTGGAATTCCACCAAGAATAAGATTTTTTTGTCGCTAGTTTTGAAGGGAATTACATTATGTCCCATACATGGTGGACATAAGTAGAATTATATTAGATCAAGCCTTCTGCTCCTTCTCTTATTACAATGTCATCCCAATGTTTAAAGTGTCTGAGAATGCAATGTCATGTAAAACTTGATTTGCCAGGTGCTGCTTTAGCAGGAGTCATATCATGTTTTTAGTTTTAGAAGATGGGCAATTATATTGATGGGTCATAATTGGCTGTACCTTCATTTTTGGAGTAGGACATTAACAATTTAGACACTGACTCTCTGAAGAAATTATGCACATCCCACCTGTTCATGTTATTGTAATAGTGACACCTCCACAGGGGTGGGAGAGGTAGGAGGTAAGGTAGGGAGCATTGGTCACAGAAGAAATGACAGCTTGGTGTATCTGTTCTTGCTATTGATTAAACTTCCTGACAACTACATAGGGAAGTTAATTACTGGGAGGCAAATTAACACTCTTGCAAGATAATAGAGAAAACAATAATTATATTAAGGACTCAGGGGGCTAAGTTTTCTTGGCCTTGAGCCTGAAGCTATAAGCAACCTTTTAAAGAAAACCACCACTGTACTTCTCAGGGGCAAATAGTTTGAACCATATTGATTGAAGTCTTTATTCTCAGTGATTAAAAAGCATCTTCAACGCCAGTGAGTATTTCCAGACTTTTCAAAAGGAGTGTTTCAATTAAGATTTCAAATTAGACTCATTTTGCATGGCAATCAGTCTATTCTGGTCAACAGAGGGACAGACTATGCTATCTGGATGACCTGCACAGTTACGCTTTGTGTGTACTGTGTACAATGAGCTTGGCAAGGGCCTTTTGACAGGTATGTTCTCTCATCCTTCTGAATCATTGAAAACAGTTTGTTAGAGAGCAAGGTTAATTGTTTAATTGAAGAAATGCTCCTGTATTCAGTTTTAGTTCCAGATTTTGTGTTTAAGGTTATGCTAGGTGCATTTTAATGGAAACATAGTAACTGGAAAAGCAGTAATATGTCACTGGACTGTGGTAAGAGAGAACTAGTGGAAACTGTATTCATCGCAAATAGCAGTGTGGGACTAAATTTACTGTGTGCGTCTTAAGCTAAATAAAACCTAGTCATCTTGCAATGTTATTTAAGATTTGGAATCTCAACATAGAGTCTGAAAGTCAGTCTTGGAGCTTCACTTTCATTATAATTACAAGAATATTCTTCCAATCAGCATATGCATATAGCAACATCTATGTTTAAACTGACATTTACAAGTCAAACCTGAAGTTATATTCTGCCTTTTTACTTTCTTTTAGTAATTTGGAACAGGTGTAAATGAGGCACTTGGTACATTAATTATATCTTAAGGTGTCTGTCTTACAGTGCAGGAGGTTTTTTGTTTGGTTGGTTGTTTTTTTGTTTTTCTTTTCTCCTGTACTAGAGGAATATAGGGAACCCTACAATCACAAAGATAATTTTTACTTAGTCATTAAAAGGCAATTTGAAAAAAAATATACAATGACATCACTGTAGCTAACATAAGAGTAACTGAGGGCACAGAATAGACCTTAGGGTTGTCATCACTGCTGGTAATAAGGGAGAAGGCTAGAACCCAGGTTGATGTCTACACGATATAGTCAATCTGTAGGCTTGGCAGCTGGGAAGAATTACCTTTTTATTTGTCATCTAGATGACTTTGATTTGAAGATTGTGAAAACAATAAAAAGGAATCTCATGGTACCCACTTTTGCTAAAGCCGGTTTTAGAAAGAGTTCTCACCAGAAAAATAGCAAAAATATGTGACTTATTGGAGTGGAAAACATATTATATTTTTCTGACTAGATAGAGGGATTTTGAAGGTTAAACATCATAGACTAAATGCAGACTTGTAGTTTTGCTGGAGTCATCCATCAGAAATAAGCTGACACACTATAATCACAGTAATATTTTAAAATGCTTGTCTGATGGGGAGGAGGAGAAAGAATGAACCACATGAGGGATACTGGTTGCATTCCTTAATGCAACCTCCTTGCACTGCTAGGAGATATTAATGTAATTCGTAATTAAGATGATTCCAGAACTATTGTTGACAACAGTGTATGGCATGATGAAAAAGCTAGTAGTTATATAATGCAAACTTCTTTCCCCCAGGTTTCCTGTGTCTTTATGCTGTGATTCATATTTGGTCTTGAAGATCTACATTTGTCACTGGCTCTCATCATAGTGCATTCTGTCAACCAGCCATCCGAGATGTCTATCTCCATACTATTTAAATTTATTTACATTATTTATTTACATTATTTATTTAATTTTATTTTAACTTTAAATTTAACCTATTTAAATCTAAGTTAAAGATTTACCTATACATTTTTTTAACTGTCTGGTTTTGTGTCTGTTTTATTTAAACATAAATTTCTTTCAGTAAATTAAATAAATCTGATTACTCTGGCTATGTTTGCTATATTTAGTTTCTCAAACTGACTGAAAGAAAAAAAATCAACAGAAGTATTACTATATGCTCAGCACTTAAGTGTCTTTACCTGCAGGAATAATGACTGTAATATCCTCTTTCCTTAGAAATTGTGCTGGTTTTGGCTGGAATAGAGTTAATTTTCATAGCAGTTAATATGAAGCTATGTTTTGGATTTGTGCTGAAAGCAGTGTTGATAACACAATGATAGTTTTGTTACTGTTAAGCAGTGCTTACACAGGGTGAAGGCCTTTTCTGCTTGCTACAGTACCCCACTGGCAAGTAGGGTGAGGGTGCACAAAATGTTGGGAAGGGACACAGCTGGGACAGCTGATCCCAACTGAGCTAAGGGATAAGACATACCTTATGATGTCAAGCTCAGCGTGTAAAGCTAGGGGAAGAGAAAGGAAAGGGGGAACACATTTGAAGTTATGGTGTTTGTTTTCCCAAGTAACCATTACGTGTGATGGAGCCCTGTTTTCCAAGAGACAGCTGCCAATGGGAAATGGTGAATTAATTCTTTGTTTTGCTTTGGTTTGCTTGTGTGCGCAGCTTCCGCTTTACCTATTAAACTGTTTTTATGTCAGCCCATGAGTATTCTCACTTTTACACTTCCAATTCTGTCTCCTATCCCACTGATGGGGGATTGAGAGAATGGCTATGCAGTGCTAGTTGCTGCCTAGGGTTAAACCACAAAAGAAATACTAAGAGATTTATGTAGGTTTTGAGATCAAATATGATCACTTGCTTTAGTTGTATGTATTGACTGACTGTCTGACTGTCACATCCAGTCTCTGATTTTCGAAGAATCTTAGAATTCCTCCTTTACAGCTTCGTCACAGCCCCAGTAATCATAAAGACACTGCTGCCCATCTGCAGCAAATTTATAAGGCTAGCAGAGGGTGTAAAGAATTTCTCCCTGAGCATCTGCACTTCCATATCAGTGCCAGCTGTAATTTCCAGTCTTAATTTTACTGTATTTTACTACAGTTTACAGTCTGACTTGTGGAAGCAAAGGCTGTAAACCCAGAAACTTCACTGTGAAAATAGGGATCTTCATCCTTCACAAGAAACAGTAGAAAGTTTTGAAGCCTAGAGGCAGCACACAGTGTTATTTTATAAAGACATGAAGTGGTTGGCCAATCTTTTCAGAAGTTATTTCTTGGACAACTCAGATGTCTATACAGCAAGACAACCCTCCATTTCAAAACACAAAGTGTGAATTGAAACATATTCTGTATGTGAATAACATTCAATAGTAAAAATATTGGTCAAATATGCATATGAGTTTCAATTCATTAAGATCTAGATTAGCTTCAAGAGTGAGTGAACACCACTTCTTCACGTTTTCTGAGACCATCTTTGTGCTTCTGTTGTGCTTGGTTTTAATAAAATAGATTAGCATATCTGGAGAGTAGATGTGCTAAGTGGAAAGACACTTCATTTCAAAGTTTGCATTTTATAGTATGATCATGGTTCATATGGGAAAATATGAAATTAAGGAAAAGGGAAATAGTTCTGAAAGTGTATCATCAAAATATGGTGAGTTTCCACATTTTGCAGTTTTAAAGATGGAGGTACAAATTTGTGACACTATTAAATGCAAAACTCTCTAAATCTCACTGAAGAGGTGATCTCTCTTCTTCGTTTTCAGTTTTACAGATATTTAATTCAGTAATAAGCTTATCTTCTATCTCCCTTGTTAGAACCTGCTGTCTTCAAGCCTTTAAAACCAATTTTTGTTATGCAAGGGATTTTGGGAACATTATTAATTCAATCATTATAAAGGAATGGAAAAATTTAATTGAGGAATTAATAGAAGTGAGGAAGCACGACTCTAAAGTCCAAAAGCAATCTATGCTGATGTAAACAAGAAAACTTTCTATGTAATACTATATGTTAACTGAGGATTCAGATGTAATTTTCAGATGAAACCTTCAAAATTAGATATTTTCAGGTTATTTTGAGTCAGCACTTTTGTCCTGGGTTCAGCAGTAGCAGTCATTTTTCTCCTTCTTAGTAGCTGGTGCAGTGCTGTGGTTTTGACTTTCAGCTTGGGAATAATATTGGTAACACCAATGTTTTTAGTTGCTGCTCAGTAATGTTTACTCTGACCAAGGACTTTGTGAGTCTCATGCTCTGCCAGGGAGGAGGGGAAGCCAGGGGGAAGCCAGGACGAAGCAGAGACAGGACACCTGACCCAAACTAGCCAAAGGGGTATTCCATACCACAGCACGTCATGCCCAGTATATAAACTGGGGGGAGTTACCTGGGATTAAACCACGACAACTTCTAAAGGGTAACCAATGCCCAATAGTGAGACATCCTGGAGTTATTAGGGAATTATGAAATGCATTAAACATGAAATCCAGTGAATCCAAAGATTAAAGAAGAATAGCTTGCAACAGCAATTCACTTCAGCTAGTACTTGGCAATTAAAGCAATGATAGAGGATGGATGCACCAGGAAAATAGTTTCAGCAAATATTGTAAAAGTTAATATCAACTTACTTTGGCTGTATTTATGCCACTTAAGCTTATTGTGATACTGAAATTTACCTTTAGAAATATCTTTATAAAGCAGATACAAAAGTGATTGAAAAAGATCAAACTTCACATTTTGAGAAGTTTGTCTTTTAAAGCTATAGAATGATACATTTAAAAATATTTACAGGATGACTTTTGATGTTTAAATATTATGTCTGTGATGCTACACGTTTGGTAGCAGTCTTTCTGTTTGGTAGGTGCAGTTTTTCAGGGTCTTAGATGGCTCTAGCTCTTATCTATTTAAGCTGATGATGCACATTTAAGCACACAATTCAAATCTAAGACGCTAATGGACTACAAATAATTAAAATAAGCACATATTTCAGTGCTTCACTGAATCACATTTAAACCTAACTGTGACATTAAGATTCCTGCTCAGCTTTGTTGTAGGTGTGCTATTTTCTCCCACAGTATTTTGTATTTAAAATAATTTTTTGAAAGAATAAGTTTTCAATTTCAAGGCTACTTTGAGAATATGCTTCATAATATACCTCAGTGTTCAGTCACTATAACAGTGAAAAAGTGTTTCCTGATGTTCAGAGTGAATCTTTCATGTTTCATTTTGTGCCCACTGCTTCTGATCCTGTCACTGGGCCCCACTGAAAAAAAGCCTAGCTCCATCTTCTTCACACCCTCAATTCAGGTATTTATCAATGTTGGTAAGATCGAACTGAGCTGTCTCTTCTCCCAGCTGAACAGTCCCACTTCTCTCGGCCTTTCCTCCAAAGAGAGATGCTCCAGACCCTTCATCTTTGAGAACTCTCTCCAATATGTCCATGTGTCTCTTGTACAGAGGAGTCCAGACCTGAAGAGATGAGACAGATACTCTCACTCAGACTTCTGGCAATACTCCTCCTAATGCAGCCCAGGATATCATCAGCCTTCTTTGCTTCAGGAACATGTTGTTGGCTCACAGTCAACCTGGTTTTCACCAGGACCAAGTACTTTTCTGCCAAGCTGCCTTCCAGCTGGGTGACCCGCAGCATATGCTGGTGCATCATGCAGGTGTCCCCAGATACAGGACAAGGAATTCTCCTTGCTGAACTTCGTGAGGCTCCTGGTGTGATACATGTTTTAATTTCACCCAACATTACATTCATCTAACATGATTACTTGTTGCACTTGGATATGTATATATAGAGTGGTCATACTAAACCATACTAAACCTTTTTGTAATTGTTGTGCTCAGGATCTTTAACTTTTAACTAGGTACACTCATTTTTCTTTCACATCTCATGGTTTGAAAGGTAAACAATAATGCAAACTTCCTAATTTGAAAGAGAGGATGAGGTTGTAGAGAAAAAAAGTTATATTGTTTTTGTGTTTTATTTTATGTGTGCAAAGTCAGTTGGAGAGTTCCAAAGACACAAACCGAATTTAGCTGCCCATTGATTTCAAATAGGATTTAGGCATTGTAGAACTGCTTTTTAATTTTTTTTTCCCCCTTTAAATTTAAAGATCTATTTCTCAGTTGTTTTTTCTTAAACAGACAGACTGAGAGATAACACTGACAGTAGGATTGAGCACAGCCTTTCAGTATCTGAAGGGGGCCTATAAGGATGCTGGGGACGGACTCTTCATTAGGGACTGTAGTGATAAAAAAAGGAGCAACGAGATAAAACATGCACAGGGGAAATTTAGATTGGATATAAGGAGGAATTTCTTTACTGTAAGGGTGGTGAGGCACCGGAATGGGTTGCCCAGGGAAGCTGTGAATTCTCCATCCCTGGCAGCGTTCAAGGCCAGATTGGATGAAGCCTTGGGTGATATGGTTTAGTGTGAGGTGTCCTTTCCCATGGCAGGGGGGTTGCAACTAGATGATCTTAAGGTCCTTTCCAACCCTAACTATTCTATGATTCTAAACAAACCATCTTAAATTGAATATTTACTTCTTCCTCGTTAGGTTAAATTCTGTCCACAGATAATGTGCATGACCTCAAGTGAACCCAGTTTTACAGGTCTGTGTGAAGGGATAAAATTTGCTACTGGATTCAGAAGACTATTTTGTTATATGTAAGGTAAGGAAGGGTTTGGAAGGCAGAAAAATTAGAAAGTTAATACATTTGTATTTAACGTTACTTGAATCTGGAGTTCATGTTTCAAAGAATTGAATTAACTAATTAATTAATTAATCAATTCATTCATTCATTCATCTGCAGTTAGTAGCAGATTATATGGATCATTATATATGGTCTGGATTATCCTGTTCCTTGTCTGCTCAGAGTCTAAAATATCATATAATCTGACCTTCTTAAACACCACTTTTTTCTAGCTTATTTATTTTTGTTATAAATTATATACATAAAATGTAAATTATACAGAGAGTTAAACAACCTACTCTTTTCTCAAAAGCTGACTTCACCTGACTTAAGGACTGCATCAGCTCTGGGGCCTGTAGCATGAGAGGGACATGGACCTGTTTGAGCAAGTCCAGAGGAGGCCACAAATATGCCCTGACGGCTGGAGCACCTCTTCTATGATGACAGGTTGAGAAGGTTGGTGTTGTTCAGCCTCAGCCTGAAGAAGAGAAGGCTGAGGGAAACCTTATAACAGTCCTCCAGTACCTAAAGGGGACCTACAAGAAAGCTGGAGAGGAACTTTTTACAAGGGCATGTAGTACCAGGACAAGGGGGAATTAACTTAAGGTGACTGAGGGGAGACTTAAATTAGACATCAGGAAAATATTCTTCCCTGTGAGAGTGGTGAGGCCCTGACAGTTTGGTCAGAGAAGCTGTGGCTATCCCATCCCTGAAAATGTTCAAGTCCAGGTTGAATGGGGCTTTGAGCATCCTGGTCTAGTGGAAGGTGTCCCTGCCCATGGCAGGGGATTGGAACTAAATGATCTTTAAGGTCCCTTCCAAATCCAATATGATGCTATATATCCCAAATCAAAGTTATAAAATATCTATTTAAAACATTAGTTGACTTCAATAAAGGACTTTTTTTTTTAGAACATGTACTAACATGAATCAGATCATGCTGATATTTGTTAATAGTTTTTTTTCATAGCTTAAATGTTGCACAAGCTCTAAATTTTTCAGAATATGTCTCAGTAATCAACTATGGCTAGAAATCTTTACAGACCATCTGTGGCAGTACTGAAAAAGCTGTTCAGCTGGTAATATGTGATTTATGTAGCGAGGTTGAATGGGCAATGACTAAGCTATCTATCTAAAGTTCACATGCCAACTTTCTTTCAGGAAAGTACAAACCCACATACATACAAGGTTACTTGTCTCATCTTTCCTTGAACATGTTTATGCAAAACAGTTTAGAAGTTAAAAGCAGGTATTTTCTATGTTACCTATGAGATGTGGAACCCAAGCTTTGTATATTTATTAGATTAAAAATCATTTAATAATTCAAGGGCTAAAGAGTATTTGTGGAGTATGTCTCAATGATGTTAATAATCTATATTTCACATTTTAGTAACCATGCCTACTAGCAATTAACTGATTGACAGATGCATGTGAAGTTGCCATTTTAGTGATTCATACAGCATAGATAAAGACTTTTTTAAAAGCACAGAGTTTAACTCTTACCCATTTTTCTCCTGACATTCATGTCTCAGTCCTAAATATAGGACTATACATGTAGCTGACAACTATTCAAGCACATAAGTAATTTGATGTCCTTGTATAGGTTGCTGTAAGAATCCTCCATAGATTCAGCTATATGTGCTTTTTCAGCCTAACTAAAATTCCTTATAAGTAGGTGGCATCAAATGATATTCTTCAGGCACTGAAGAGTAACACGTTCCATTCAAAGGCAAAATATGGTAAAAAAATCCATGCCACTCTGTTGAATCAATATGATCGTCCTAGTTTGTAAAATAGTAAATGAAAGCATGACTCCATAAATCTTAAAGGTGTCAAAATAGCAATTGGGGAAAATGCACACAAAATATACACAATACCAAACCATGAATTCATGTTTTTATAATCAAAGAGGTCTGTGATCCTCCAAGAAAAAGATCTAGGGTCACACTAGAGTGAGATCAGGGCTGGGAAAAGGGCTTCATATCTTCCAAACAGATCAATCGGGTTTTACAAAAAAGTTATAACAACTATGATTTTAACTGATACAATGTCTTTTTAAATACTCAACCTTGAACTGAGAAATCAGTCTTTAACAATAAACCAACAAATATAAAAATGGATGTGTACAAAATACTGTTCACAGTTTAGTATTGTACTGATACTTCGTCTCTCACACATTATTCCATGACCACTGAATATTCTTCCCTCCCTCTTCTACTCTTTCTCCAGCACAACTCATTAAAAACTGTGACTTATATTTTTTTCTGCTTCTTCCTTAGCTCATACCTTTCTTTTCTTGGTGATTTTTCCCAGATCTGCTGAGATCACTTATATTTTCCAACCATCTGGCTAGACAGATGTCACTGATATCAGTGAGTGAGTGAATTGTGAAACAGTTGTTCAGAAGCTGATTTTACCTGAGGTTCCTACTCTCTATGGGGCCGGAAGTTCTGATGATCAAGGCAGGTGAAATGATGTATAAAACAAACCTTGATGTTTTAAGGAAAACTAATATGGTACAAATATGTAGAGACAACATGGATATGTCCATTTTAAATAGAAATCATAAGTAGTCACCAACTACAACAGGATGAACTATTAACTATTTATTTGGCAAATCAAGTGTCAGCTACGATCTCCATTTCAACTTCATGGTATTGCTGAAGGAGTAGCACAAAGGGGAATTACAGGAGATACTTTGACACAACACCAAAAAATGGATGTGGAATGAAGCAGCTGTTTCAGCTGCATTACAGAACAAAAAAAAAAATCAGAATACCCAGGCGTATAACCTGATTTTTTTTCTAATTTTTTATGCTTTCTGCCTCTAACACACTTCTTGCTCCAATAGGGATCAAGTCCTCAGCCCTGGAGTCCACAAAGTATAACAGATTAATGATACTCAAGCATAGCTGCCTAAATCCTTATGCAGTTGCACAGATTGCTCATCATCATGATCAACACTATCAAAAAGGTATACTAAGACTCAGATCCAGGATGCATTTAAGAATGTATATATTTAGATATACAAAGCATTCTGGAAATTTCAGATGGAGTCAGTTGTATAAATGCCTTTAGTAAGATACAACAAAACAGGCAAAAATTATATAAACCATCTCACCAGATTCCTCAAATTCACTGTTGTACACATTCCAAGTCTCGCTTATGCGGAGAAGATTTTCTTCCATGGCTTGAATGTCCATGTAGGGACAGTTGCATTCTGGGAATTTTGGACCACAATGACACCAGCAGTCATTGTCCTTGCAGATGAACTCCCCTTCTGAATTGCAAGCAATGTAGCTCAAAGCTGCCTGGACAAAATGCTCTTGCAGATACTCAGGCAAGATGACCTGAAGACCTGAAAGAATTAGAGTAAGGATCATGTTATTAAATGTGAAGGAATGATTGAGTCAAGCAGCTTCCTCAACTTACATAACAAACAAATGAGCAATTATGAAAATGGAAACTATATGGATTTTTTAAGGAAAATTTATACTTCTGTCTAGCATTAGACTGACATGTTATAGATAACATATATGCTATATATATGACCTCATATATATAACATATATATATGAACACATATAAATAACATTATATATGCTAAATATATGAGTATATATATGCTGTTTATATATATAAAAACACATCTATATGAACTCATATATATATATGAACTCATATATATAATATGTATGTTATATATTTCCTTTTTTAAGAATTAGTTTCAGATATATTTCTCATTTCCCTCTCAGTATGGAACACCCGTTCTGCTAACTAGTAACCTGTGTTACTGAGATAGAGCATTTCCTGGTGTAATTTCTTCCTAGGGAGATTATCAAAAACAGAAAGAAAGGATGACATCAACTTCTCCTTGCAAAGAATTGCTCAATGAACAGCCTCAGTAGAAAGACCTTTACAGTAAGGAATCATGCATCTGAATTATATTCTTGGTACCAGCAGCTAATTCAAATTTTGAGAGTGCTGATGAAGGGAAAACAGCCCTGAAAGACAGAGTAGAGTATAATCAGAAAAAGAGGTGTGAAGTAAGCATTTCTATTCTTTATTGGACTTGTTTCTATGTTGCCCTTGACACAACAAGGTATAGCTTGTCTTGATAACACTAGTTATCCCTTCATAATTCTCTAGAGACAAATTAAGAATGGGATTGGAGGAAATTTAGAAAATTAAAATTCAGCTTATTGGTATTTAAGTGGTAAGGGCCAGTCAACTGGAAGTGATAGGTACAGCTATAAAAACCTGAGGAAGAAAATACATTCTTAAATTTACTAAAGGTTTAGCATGGAGAAAGAGTTCAAGACCTAGTTCCCATGATATCTCAAAATACTCCTGTTATGTCACAAAACCCTTTTCAAAGCGTTTTCACACTTTACCCTGCCATTCCATGCAGAAGCCTTGCAAAAGCATGTTACATTGATATATCACAACCACAGAGCAGGTGAATAAAAAAATCAGAATACTTGTGACAAGAAATTTAGACTTCCTTATCTGAAAATTCTGACCATTTTTTTCCATGATCCCAGTGATGAGAATGAGCATCTTATAAAGAAGCACTTTAACTAGATATCAGTCACTCTAGTTACAATAATAATCAAATAATAAAGAAGCCAAGGTATATTATAAATTTTTATTTATTTTTTGTTGTTGTTTTCTGTGGAAAAAAAATAATTTTTCCAGAACCAGTGGAGCTTATTTTGGTGTTAAGTAGTTTCTCAGCTTAAGTTTGTCTTTTTGTGAGGTAGATTCCTTCTACATTTGCACTTGGACAATTTCAGAGAGATATATCACTTATTTATTGATACATAAAAAGCTGTAAAAGTAATTTCATAAACCTTCCAAGTAAAAAGTCATATCACAATTTCTAAAACTAGGCCTCTCTGTGCTTTCTTCTACCTCATGTCAAAATCTGTAAAATTCCATTGTTACCTGAGTAAACTTTTCAATGTACTTCTATACTTGTGAAAAGCCTTGAAATTGTGAATGGAAAAGAAAGCTCAGATAAGCAAACTTGAGTTCTGTTCAATTCTTCCATGAAAACTATGAAATAGTTTATGTAATTCTGATACCATATTTCTCATAATGAGAATCCAACGTGGTGCAGCAAAATATTTTCTAAGGGATGCAAGGGTTATTTTCCAAATTTTAAGTCACAAACATCATGCACATGCTGGAGAACATATTAAATTGCAAATTATTTCTTTCCCTGACAGCCATTCTTAACAGTCAGCAACAGCTACACACTAAATGTCCAACTGATTTATGAACCATTATGAAAAATTTTTAAAACTGGAAATAATTATATAGCTACCTGTAACTGTGAATTAATAATTGCATTCTTCTCTTGTACATACACAGAGTTAGACACAAGTAGATAAAGATAGTTTAATCTGTTTTCATAGTAATAAGTTGTTCATGCTACATTTGTGTAACTGAAAAAAAAGCAATTTTTAATGCCCTAGATGATGAATTTTCAAAAATGTTTACGTACCTAATATGCAAGGTGGGAAATGCATCTACAGGAGTTAACAAAAAAATAGTTAGAAATTGTGCCTCTTTTCTTCCTTTTCCTTTTCTATTTCCTTTTCCTTTTTTCCTTTTCCTCTCTCTTTTTTTTTTTCTCTTTCTTTTCTCTCTGTTTTGTTTTGCTGTTTTTTGTTTGGTTTGAGTTTTTTTTAATGTATAATTACTATTATTTTTCCAATGAGTGGATGCCTAACTTTCCACATTTTCATAAAAGTCCCAAGAGGAGCCTTTGGACTGTTCATTATTTAGAGTGTTTGAAAAATTTGTATACCACTCCTCCAATGACTCCACTTATTTCAGTGGGACAGCTGCATGAGGTACAAACTACTACTCAGCATGTGCAAAGCAGGCTGAGCATGCTAAATGTCACTCCCTGCTTGGTGGAATCTACAGGAATTCGGACTTTTTAGAAGGCCAGAAAGTGGTTGCTAAATAGGACTGTAAAATGTTAACAGCATTATTAAAATTATTTTCTGATATGTAGAGAAATTGTTTCCTTTTCAAAGGCAACATGAGTTACTGACATTTCCTTCATATTGTCTAGAATGTACTTATTGCACACACACACAAAGAAAATGACCTTTTATGAGGTGGAAGAAAGAAAAACAAATAGTGTGATAAATGTCATCCTGTTTCAAAACAAATTAATGAAATTGCACCTACATACCTTGCAACTGAATCTTATTTTCAGGACTCTGAACCAGAACAGAGCTGACAGAATCTAGGTTGTCATAGTTACTGCAGCCAAGAGGACCAGTCCGTGTTTCTGTTACCTAATGGCAAGGGAATGGAAGAGCATTTACTGTGTTAGACAAAACAGAGGAGTTCAGAAGCTCATTTCATAAAGTTTCCCTTTAATTCAGCCGGCGGCACATTTCAGACTTAATTAAGGTGGAATAGCTCAATTTAATTATGAAAAGTATGACTGCAAAGGTTTTACCAGTACCACAGACATTGGGGAGTGCTATTTCTATTGCAGAGAACTCTTACAAATTTTTTAGCTGACCAACAGTTTAAAGACAATTTATTTCTCTATAGCTGTGGGAATTAGAATGCGTTTAATAAATGTAGTTCATAAAAAAATGAGGACTGTGATTTTCACTGATGAAACCTATGCACACAACAACTCTGCTGAAATCTTGGAAAAAACTTTGACTTTTCCTCGGTAGCAGTAAAATCATTTTGTGAGCTGTATTTATTATGGTGGTGGTGGTGGTGGTAGTGGTAGGACACTTTTCATCAGGGAAAGACCTAAGATAAGTTTAGTCATAAAACTCTGTAGACATCCTTCCTACTCTAATCACTGAATCCATGACCTCAAAATCAAAATAAAACTGCATTTATCTTTACACAAGTAGACAAGTAGAAATCCAGCTTAACAGCTGAGGATTGTGCCTGGCAATGGGCAGTTATTTAAATAAATAAATTTAAATAGGACAGGTGGGCAGCTCCACAGCAGATCATGCAGCACCTCAGCTTTTTTTTCTTTGCCCATATAGGGATTCAAGAAAAAAAAACCCATGTTATTAGGATAGATGGGTATACCATAATCTCATATTTTTTAAACTGGATTGTAGAACCTGTGGAAAATTCATTATATTGTAGTTCCTTCTTTATACCAAGACCAGGCAAAAAGAAGAAAGTGAAAGTGAAACAAAAGTAATAAAACCAGAGCCATAGGAGAAAATGCTGGCAGTCGCATATCATCCCAGCCTTCTTTACTGCCAAATTACAACCAGCTCCTCTATCATCCCACTCCCAGACTGGTCGCAGCCACTAAGCTGTGTGGTTCAGTTGATACGCTGGAGGGAAGGAATGCCAAGGACCTTGACATGCTTGTGAGGTGGGCTGATGCCAACCTCATGAAGTTTAATCATGACAAGTGCCAGGTTCTACACCTGGGTCGGAGCAATCCCAGACAGCTACAGGTTGGGCAAAAAGGAAATTCAGTGCAGCCCTGTGGACAAAGACTTGAGGGTGTTGGTCAATAAGAAAAGGAACATGAGCCGGATGCAGTGTGCACTTACAGCCCAGAAAGCCAACTGTATCCTGGGCTTCATCAAACGAAGCGTGAGCAGCAGGTCAACGGAGGTGATCCTGCCCCTCTACTCTGCTCTTGTGAGACCTCACTTGGAGCATTGTGTGCAGTTCTGGTGTCCTCAACATAGAAAGGACATGGTACTGTTAGAACAAGTCCAGAGGAGGGCCACGAGGATGATCAGGGGACTGGAGCACCTCCCATATGAAGACAGGCTGAGAAAGTTGGGGCTGTTCAGCCTGGAGAAGAGAAGGCTGCGTGGAGACCTCATAGCAGCCTTCCAATATCTGAAGGGGCCTATAACAATGCTGGAGAGCAACTATTCATTAGGGACTGTAGTGATAGGACAAGGGGTAATGGGTTGAAACTTAAACAGCAGAGGTTTAAACTGGATATAAGGAGGAAATTTCCAGTTATGGTGGTGAGGTACTGGAATAGTTGCCCAGGGAGGTTGTGAATGCTTCATCCCTGGCAGTGTTCAAGGTCAAGTTGGACGAAGCCTTGGGTGATATGGTTTAGTGTGAGGTGTCCCTGCCCATGTGTCATGGGTTGAGCAGTAGCAGTCATTTTTTCTCCTTCTTGTAGCTGGTGCAGTGCTGTGTTTTGAGTTCTGGGCCGGGAACAGTTGCTTGATAGCGAGCATAGTTTGAGGGTGTTTTTGTTCAAGGCCTTTTCTGAGCACGTGCTCTGCCAGGGAGGAGGGGAGGCTGGGAGGAAGGAGAGACAAGACACCTGACCCAGGCTAGCCAATGAGGTATTCCATACCATAGCACGTCATGCCCAGGATGCAACTGGGAGAGAGAGCAGGAGGGGTGGAGCTCTGGAGGGAAATGGAGGAGGGAGCACGCGGTGCTCGGCCGGGCATTGTGGAGTGAGTTATGGGTCGGTGGCTGGTGGGGTGTTGTATTCTTTTTGCTTGTTATTGGCTTTATCATTATTATTTGTAGTAGTAATAGCAGTAGTAATTTGTGTTGTGCCTTAGCAATTAAACCGTTCTTATCTCAACCCGTGGGGGCTACATTCTTTGGATTCTCCCTCCTAACTCTCCGGGAGTTGGGGGAGCAAGGGTGGGGGAGTGAGTGAGAGTACTGTGAGTATTTGGTTTAAACCACAACACCATGGCAGGGGGATTGAAACTAGATGATCTTAAGGTCCTTTCCATCTCTTACTATTCTATGATTCTATGATTCTTAGCTCTCTCCTTTCTACCATCTCAGAGGCTGTGGGTAGATTTACTCTTATGTGGTGATTTGCCTTAATTTTGAATACAACCAATTCTAATTTTCTGTTTCTTCAGGTATTGTATTCAGGTCTGGATCTCTTGGAGAATAAACCTAAATTGTGGGGTAAAGGAGCTCATTTCCAAACTATACATTACCACTGAGCAGATGATTGACATGCAAACGGACAGGTAACGTTAATTCTTATGAAGAGAAAGATGCTCGATTTTTAACAATCTGTTTTGAATAGAATATGAAGGTTTGCTAAAATAACCCATGAATGTCGATGTTTCTTAGGATTGCCTGGCTCTCTTACAGTCTGTGCTACCAGCAACATGTGTGGATGGCTTTGCAAAGTAAAAGTAAAATTTTAGACTATTCCAAGCTTTTGGCAGATGTCCACTACTGCTGTTCCTGAGAGCAGAGAAGGAGACCCTTTAGAATGCCAGCAGCCAATGGAAAGGCACACAGAACTGGCTTCAGCCAAACCTGTTAGCAGAGTGCCAGCTGCACAAAAAAATGAGATGGAGTCAGGATGTATCCTCCCTGCACATATTTGCCGGTCTTTAAAATTTATGGCAGGCCCAGTTTGCTGGTTTTTTTGCTTAATCATCCTGAATCAGCAAAAAAGACTCTTGCAGAGGCATCATGTTTGGCTTGGAAAGGCTGGAACAACAATTCTGATTTATGCGTGATCTTTCAGTCCCCTCCCTCTCCCAGCAAGTGGTCTAAAATTCCATTCTAAAATCTCAATTTGTGTAATATTCCCAATGCATTTACAGAATCATAATCTGTTTATACAATAACAAAGACAGCAACCTATATTAAGATCAATAACTAGAAAACAATAAAAGGTGAATGTTATAATGAGTTTTATTCTAGCTCTGAAAGGTTATGCTCAGCATTTATGTATGTAAATTTTTATTTAAAGATCTATTTATTTTAGTAGTGTTTGGGTTTCCACATTTTTTATTATCCTTTTCAACCATTTGTCTATAAGGCAACGCATCTTCATAAAGTTTATATGAAATGTAAAACCTATGAAATCAATTTTACAATTCCTATCCATTCTTATTACTCTTATGTCTCCTGAAATCACAAAATAAGGAAAGTTAGTAAGTAGCTTTATAATTATTGTCTCCTGCATCTTCATTCTTCATTTGGATTATTCAAGCTGTAGGTAGGGACTGCCTCTGTTTTGACTATGGGAGTGATAGTTCTTGCTGTATTCAGGTTTGCCAAGAGGCGGAATAGGGAGATTATCATCATTTAATGGCTCTTTTGAATTTTAGACTGGTTGAGTAAATCCACTGATTAGAAAGAGAACTATATATATGAAAAAAATTAGCATGTCTAGATTTTGAGATTACTTACAGACATTAATGACTGTTATAGGTAAGCAATGAAATATTGTTCTAATTATAGTAATAATAAATAATGCTTTATAAGTAGAACAATAAATAAGGGTCTTTTCCAAACACTATATTTTCACTCAAACCTATATGTTTGTGTTATTCATTTTTTCACTTTTCCAAGTACCCTTGCCTTTCTCTGGGAATTCCTTTGCTCTGGTACTCTTAGCTCCTGCACAGAATATAACTGAAAGAAGAAAATAAAAATTTATAGTCCCAACAAGTCCCAACATACAACAAAGAAAGATCAAGTTTTGTTACTTGGAGAGGTCAAAGGGATATACTTGCATATGCTGTACGAATCATACTCAAAAAGATTGTAAATCAGAAGAAAAATTTGAGTAGTTGATCAATAAAACCCTCAAATTTCTGTCAAATTTTCTGATCAAATGCAAGGATTTAATTTTGGAATAATTCATTTTGATTATAAAAGAGACTACAGGGTTGGAGGCGGGAGGAGAGATCCAAATGTATTAATTCTGGTTTGATCCACATATAACTGAAATAACAATTTCAAATTTTTTGTTTCAGGAACAATAAAAATGAAATTGGAAGGGCAATGGCACTTCTTTAATTATCTTCCAGAGAAATGTGACTATATTCAGTCCCAAGACCACAGCTGAAGAGTGTTTTTCCTGAAAGTGTGCAATCAAATATAAATTAAAAAAAAAAAGAAAGGGAAAGGTAAAATGTAAATACAGAGTATGCTTAGATGCTAGTATAGTCCAGAAGTGATTGCGTATGAATAAAAAGAATCATAACTGAGTACTGGGTTGTAAGTTCTAGACCACAAGTTCTTAAGAAACACTAACTCACAATGAAAGTCATTTAATAACCAAAACACCTTGAAACCCAGTAACAAAATATATATGAAATCATCTGACACGAACCAAGTAGGCTATTCTCAAGTGCCTTGTTTTCAATGATTATCACAGAACAGGTTTCCCTGGGCAGCAGGTTTTTCAGTTTCTAGAAACACACCGTAACATTTGGCATTAATGAGACAAATGCCTACAGTTTTCAGTCAGTTAAATCTCATAACCATGGTGATAATGACCCGATTATAAGTGCATTGAGAACATACCTCTAAGCACTTAAGCAGGGCTATATTCTTGTGGTATCAGTGGGTAGTATTTCCCTGGGAAACAGTATGCTTTTTTTTGTCCATGATAATTAAGGCTATAGAAGGCTTTCCTAACAAAAGGAAAGTATATTTCTGCACAGATTTTGTTCCTAGTGCATTCTTTTAAATACATGTAGCTAACAGTCTTAACTACATGCTCATGCAGAGTTGGTCTGCTGTCTTGTATAAAGGACTATGCTCTTCAACAGGACACTTTAAAAATGCATTTCTCTTCTACAGGAGACAACTAAACCAACATAAAGGAGAATGATACAATGCTAGTCACTTCAAAATAAGCACTGCATTCATATTCACATAAAATTCTTTAATATTTTAAACATCAAAATAAAGATATAGAGCAAACATCATATATGCATGACTACTCATGGAAGAAGGTCTCTTCTTAACAATAGGTGCAAGCAGAAGAAAGGGCAAACGTATGGAGTGGGAGAAATCTGAAGTCTTTAAGATTCTCATGTATGACTCCCTTATCAACTTCACCTTAGGGCTTGCCTTCCAGACCACATTCCCACACATTGTCCTCCCTGCACACTTTGCAGTCAGTGCCCATTTCACCTAAAGAGAAAGTTGACCAAATAAATAGGGACTAAGTGTTCTCTTTATTTAGAAGGGGATCTCCTGCCAATTTTCTTCTTTTTTTTTTTCCCCCAGGCTCAACAGTTTGTCACAAAAGCACCCTTTTTCAGCACTTTCCTTTACCACACAATAGTTGCTGCTTTGCTATTTGTGTAATTGAGCATGTTAAGAGTCTCCCACTTATAGTACGTAATTGAAATAAATCAAATCTTGTGAAAGTTCCAAGCAGTGACATATCATGCTACGGGGTAGATGAACTTTTCTGAAGAAGGTATAAATAAACCCAACAGCACCAACAATATCAGGAGTTGGATGTTTTCAATTTTTTTTTATTGCTACCATTCTAGAAAATACCTCAAAAGAATCTAACATTTTCCATATGTTTTCTAGCAGCAGTATTGATAGAATAAGACTGACTTTTTAATTTGAAGAGTCCCCTATTTCAGGAGACCTAGAATCATTCCATTCATATTTTTCTGTCATCTGCTGTTGTAAGATGGAATACGAACAGTAATGCTGATCGTTCTCCGAATGAAATACATTGCAAAATCTCCATTAGAAGTGGAATAACAACTTCTTTCAAGTTTTTGGGCAAGGAGATGGCTTTTACTTTCACTGAATGGAACAATAAATCTTTCAAAGAGATCAGTGTAATTCCCTCTCCATCATTTCTACACTCTCAGGAATTTATTGTGAGCTACAACAATGCATTTGAAATACATTATCCCCACATAAACCATTAAATACCTTAATTAAATTTAATTAAATACATTAATATTCTAGGAATTGGAAATCAATTCTGAATATGAATCCTGTTCTGTTGTTACATTTGTTAAAAATATTATGACTTTTTAAGGTTGTTTAGGTTCATCTGATAAGGAGAAATCACCTGTCTGTTCAAGTCTATTCTCCAGTATCTCAGAGAGTAATTTATTATCTGTAAATTGCAGGAGAGTCCACAGGAACATTGAAACAAGTCTTTGAATATATGCAGTGCCACAGGAAAATTAGACAAGAAGCCAAGACAGTCAGGAATGCCTCAGTTCTGAAGTAACAGGAAACGTATAGGTTGAACTAAATTCTAAGGTTACTTGAAGTAGGTGTCAGGTAGGGAGAAGGAAATTATTACTCCTTATGTTGTTCTGAAATGCTGACTCTGCACACTGTGCAACACTCCTGAGGCTATGTAAATTAAAAGGAATTTACCCCAGCTAAAATCACTTTCAGCATTAACAGTTCTGACATCAGAGCTGCAATTTTCTCTTCTCAAGGACTTTTTAAATTCTCTGCATATCAGATGGCATGTTCCCATGCATCCTTACGTAAAGCAACAGGGAAGTCTGCAGGAAATGAGACTGCTGGAAAACTAGTCAGGGCAGTGGCACCAGAGTCTTTACTTCCTGCCGTTTCAGAAATGAAGGTTGCATCAGCATCATACTGAGAAAAAGGGCAGGCATTATTTCAGAAAGAACAAGATATTTCTTTTAATTAATCTTGAAAAACAGAGAAGGGCACAGTTCTCTTATGGAGAATAAATAGATTTAGTAAAAGCATAATAAAAGCTGAGTAGTTTGTTTCAGTTTACATTTAGATACCTCTGCCTCTCCACATCTTACTGAAATGAATATTAATATTATTTTTCACAACTTTTATTGCCTAAAGAGGCAGCTGAGCAAGTGACAATAAATGAAATTTATATATTTTGTTAAAAAGATAAAATTAGAAACAAAGAGGACAGCATAGATACAAATTAAGATAGCTTTTCATGTTCATAAAAATCTCAGGGTACCTGAAGAAAGAAAAAGCAGAGAAACCTACCGAAGTAAAGCCCAATTCCCAAATCTCCATCCTTTTCAAAACATAACTCTATTACTATATAAATGATAAAAAGTTCCAAAGAAATCTTTGGGCGCATATTGTAAAGAAAGACCATCAACCTACATTTAGCCCAGCTGCAAAATCCCATGCAAGGACTTCCCAAGCGTATTAGGAATAGGATTTATATCTTCATGGCTCAGTTCCAATATGCAATGCTGAGGCTACTGGGATTTTTCACTGTATCCTTATTAGTTTCAAGAGGACAGCATGATTTGGCTTTTTATAAGACTTACAGATATTATTAGTCATAATAATACTGCAGTTTAGTGGAAAATTATTTTTCCTAGGTTGGGAAAGTAAGAATAAAAAAATACAGTCCGTCCTGAATCAGAATCAAAAGTTAAAATGTTCTTTTTCTTTGTGAAATGACAGGAAACAGAAAGCCTAGGCAAATATAAAAATCATCTTCGGATAATTTGGAAACACTACCTTTAATGTGGTCAGTTTTAAAACTTACATATGTATTATATTTTAAGTGAAAAAGAATAAGCTGTGCTAAAGAAAAAAAAAAAGCAAGTGTTAAAAGATAACATTGGGACCTAAAAATAACACAGAAGAATTTAAAGTCTTTAAGCTCAAAAATCAAAGTTGTAAGGGCAGGTTAAGTAAGAACCAGAATTTCCATGGAGATCCTACCTATGATTATGTATTTCTATGCAATTCTAAAACTTATTTGCAAGATTGTCTTCAGAAATATATCTAAAAATTACTAATTTATTTCCAGATATTTTATTTATTATGGAGATATTATGGAGTGCATATAAAAACCATAATTTATTTTGGCAGACCATAGTACTCCAATTGCTAACACTCTGCACCTCTCTTACTGTGACATTTGCAGCAGGACATTTTGCATGTCCTTTTCATTTTAACATATTCCAGTCAATCTACGCCTTACAGGGTTGTCATTCTATCCTCTCAAAAGAAATCACATTACTGTCCATAATGCACATCTGCTGGCTTGCTTTCTGCCAGGGTCACATACATGTTTTTAGGGATTTATTTTTAGGTTGTACCCTCATTACTTCCCCACCATTTATTCCCTCTGGAAAATGATTGTAACACATTTGCCCTTTCTGTCTCATTGGTACTACTGACTTTCAATGTATAGTCTTTCAAAACCCTTATTTTTATGCTACTGCTTTTTTTTACATATATTCCTGTGTATTTGAAAGCCTACCTACTAAGTTAACAATTAGAATAGATCAATAATTTAATCATTAAATCACTATCAGATGTTCAAACTAAAGGGGAAACCTTGGATAAATTTATTTTAGAAAAAGAAAAACAACTTTATACTGAAGCTCTAAATTTCATTTCATATAGGTACTTCCTCGGTATTAGATGACCAATTTAGGTATATTGCTCTATAATTTTGATTGATTTTGCTGTTCCATTGCAATTGTGTAGTTAAATCTGGAGTGAAAGCAAATCTTCAACTTTAAACACTACAAGTTTATGAAAAATCATGGAAATAACTCCTGAGACTGGAATCTTGATTCCAAATATTGCTGCAGTAAATGTGTATATCATGAATAGTGTATGGCATTAGTTATATGATTCTTACTCAAAGTAGGCCAATAGGAATGGAAAACTTGTTCACCGTATGAATTATAACAGACATAGGATTCAGAGATCAAATATCTGTCACCTTTTAAACTAAATGCATATGTTGCTTGTTTATTGACAGGAAAAAGCATCTTCAAATATTTATCTGCAATTGCAATTGAAACTTCAAGCAAGGACCAATACCAAATTAGCTCAAGAACAATAAACCATAAGGGGCTTAGTGTTGAATCTATTCTAAACTGTATATTTTAGCTGATACTTTCTAAATCATTTAAGTGAGTTAAATGAACAATGCTCATAATCAAAGCTAACATAAACACTCAGAAACTCATTGCAAGACTCAAGAGTGCTGGGTGCTTACTTTGATAAATAATAAGCCATGGCTTTTATATTATCCAAGCAGTTCTGAGGACTTGACTTTCGAAATTCTTACAAGACATTTTGGCTCATTGTCACCCAGACTACTTCTGAATTCCCTGTAGTGCTGAAAATTAAGGAAACATTTTAGCACTTGTCTGCAACAGGTTAAACCCGAGTGTTAAGAAAAGAATAAAACTGGTCCTTGTTTACCATGCTTAATCACCACATGGAAATAACTCCTGGCAAAAAAACATTTCCCAAGTCTCCATATTTCTATTCCAGATGCCAGTCTAGGATGCAGAACCATCAGTATTTACTAGCTGGTTTCAGACAGAAGGAGTTGAGAAAATACCAGGTATGAATGACTGGAAAAGGAGGCCATTTCCTTGGGATATTAACTTTCTGTGTTAGGTCAGCATGCTGCAAACCTTAGGTGAGCGTAAATACAGCAAACCTAAGGGCATGTTTAATTAAGATACAAATATTCACACAGTTTTACGTAGAACTTTCTACCATAAACCAAGCAATTATTTTAGTAATCAATTATATGTATATAAATTAAAATTACTTTTCAGGTAACTGTTTTTACAGAAAACTCACCTCTGTGATAATGAGCACTATTGTACGTTTAAAGAAAAATTATTGGAAAATGCAAGACAAGAAGCAAATAAAGAATCATATGAAAGAAAAATGTTTGGCTAAAAATAAATCATAAGCTTCTAATACATTTACCAAATAGAATAATTTCTCTTTTTTATTCTCTCACAGATCAGTTATATTTCAGATAATTTTATTGCCTGTCAGCTATAGATCATGGAGAAGGACTGAATCCAGGTTTCTCAGTTCATTCAAAATTTATTGGAAATAAGAGTTGATAGTTGTGTTCTGTATACAGTTTGATCTTTCAGGTAAGGTGTGCCAAAATTCATGGAAAAAAAAAAATCATTTCTTTTACACCTAAGTACTCTTAAATATGCACCAGTCAAGTGGAGAGCCCTGTAGCATAAGGACTGAGGTGGCTTTTGTTATACCCACCCTTAAATATAGAAACTGAAAAGTCTTAAGACTGTAGAAATTGCCTTTACTGAATGAGAACTGGGAAGGTGTAGGTACCAAGCTATATTTTCATTATAACCCTTAAAGTTTTAGTGAACACACAAAAAGAATGAAAGAGAAGAAATGAAAGAGTATCTCTGTCCAAAACTATGCATCACATCAGGGGGCAGAAAATTCAGATCAGTGTTCAAGGTTTTACTCAGAAGAATAAAAGTAAAACTGGATTCATAAGTTTGCCGGGTTTGATTAAATAATCAAAATACCCATAACTGCAAACATATCAAATGGTACTCAAGTACATTTACAATAATAAAGAACATTATGAAATTGAAATGCAAAGAATTAAAACAAAAAAGCCATCTTCCAGGGGAAGAATTATAGCAAGATGAAAAATTCCTATGAAAAGATCAAGAAACTATATTTTCATCAAGAAAAAACAGATCCTCTCCAGTGTTAATCAACATTGCATTTGGGAGAACACAGTGAATTTGCATCATGGGGGTTTCCATGTTTTTATCAGGTGAAAATACCTCTGGCACAACACTGTACATGTTTCTTCAAACTCTGCTCGTAGACCTTAACTCATTCACCATCAATAAAGACTGATGGATGAATGGACAAAATGACTGCTCTTTGGAAAGTTTTGGCTAATGAATGAGTGATTCTTTATATTTTTATTTCATGACCTAAATAAAAGGAGAATTTTTAATGTACAGAAGATGCTGTTAAAATTAGGCTCCAGGGGCAATGTTATCCAGACATATTGCTGTGCCTAGCTGAAAAATTGTACAAATCATAGATTCATAGAATCATTGAATAGTTAGGGTTGGAAATGACCTTAAGATCATCTAGTTTCAACCCCCCTGCAACGGGCAGGGATGCCTATCAAATATCAAGTCTAGTTCATTAAACCATACATGAATGTGTCCTACTGTGGATATTGCATTGATAAAATTTTCACAGTAAATTTTTAAAATATAGAATACTGCCAAAGGGCTTGTTTTGTTCATTTCTTTCTGGACCTAACATAAATGAGACAAAACGTAAGGCACAAAATTATGTATCATAAATGCAAGTACCTTTCTTCAACCAAAAAAATTATAAAAACAAGAGCCAGAGTTTCTATGAGCATCTAAGGAAAGAGGGAAGTTCAGAAGACAAAAGGATAAAACAAATGAAAGCATAATGCTTATTATCGGTACTGCGTAGTTCCATGGAAGTGGAAGGTTTTGTTCTTCTCAGAATTGAAAGGAACTCTATTATCATAGAATCGCAGAACCATAGAATATTTAGGGTTGGAAAGGACTTTAAGATCATCTAGTTCCAACCCCCCTGCCATGGGCAGGGACACCTCACACTAAACCATATCACCCAAGGCTTCGTCCAACCTGGCCTTGAACACTGTCAGGGATGGAGCATTCACAAGCCCCCTGGGCAACCCATTTCAGTACCTCACCACCCTAACAGTAAAGAATTTCTTCCTTAGATCCAATCTAAACCTTCCTTGTTTAAGTTTCAAACCATTACCCCTTGTCCTATCACTACAGTCCCTAATGAATAGTCCCTCACCAGCATCTCTGTAGGCCCCCTTCAGATACTGGAAGGCTGCTATGAGGTCTCCACACAACCTTCTCTTCTCCAGGCTGAACAGCCCCAACTTTCTCAGGCTGTCTTCATACGGGAGCTGCTCCTGTCCCCTGATCATCCTTGTGGTTCTCCTCTGGCCTTGTTCCAACAGTTCCATGTCCTTTTTATGTTGAGGACACCAGAACTGCACACAGTACTCCACAGGTTTTGATTTGTTTCTAGGTAGTCTACCACGTAAATTAGAAAATCTCTAGAGATAGCTAAGTATCCAGCTCCTTTAGTGATATGATAAGTGAAAAATTCTTTGACACAAATTGCTCTTTGCTTTACAGGTCTTACACATGTAAATGTCTGGATTAAAGTCACATATGTCACCACATTTTTTTTTCATGCTTTTTCACTTATTAGAATGTTTAGCATGTTTGTAGTACATTCTAAGCTATTAGACTGTAATATATACACCATAGTATATAACTAACTCTTTACATCATACACTATAGACTTGCAGCTTTCTATATTTTCATCAAGGAAGGACAGATCCTGTCAAGTGTAAATCAACACCAAAGTTGTTGATAAACTCAGTTCAATTATCTTAATTAACTTTCCTTATTGTCTATTAGAATTTTAACTTCCTGATGCTGTGAAGTTTAACATGCCTTTGTTTTTACGTCAAGGAAAAACAGCATGATACTTTACCCTTCTGTTTGTGCAATATACCAACTCCTTTCTACAGGCTTTTTTTTTTTTAACAAATTGGTCTTCATCACTATTTTCAAGTATAGATTAAAATCATAATTCTTTCACCCTCTTGAATACCCTAAAAAAAGGAAGAAAAGCAGACCCACACATTTAATCATTATATTTTAACACAGTTTATAAATTGCTATGCTTGAAGGAACATAGGTTTTTATTTCTTACAATGATATGTGTGGCTCAGTATTGCTGTGAATGTCATATTTCAAATGGGAAACAGGAGGAAGAATAAAGTATTTTTAAATAGACTTAAATATGACAGAAAAAAATTATTGTAATGGTCCTCTTCAAACCATTTTCTCTATTATCTGCAACATTTTCTCATCACTTGTTTTTACACATCAAGGATTTCATGAAAGGTTGAAGTAAAAACATGGAATGTTTTTTCATTTTCAAGGTTCTACTTAATCCTGGAGAAGATACAATTATATTTATTTATAAATCTATATAGTAGGAAGGAGATTTTATACAAATATCTTCTATTTAGTGGAATTATTATAAATGTTGGAACATTATGAACTAGTATAACTGTGACACTAGAGCTGTTTTTTTTGTTTTGTTGTTTTATTTTTATATTACTTCTAACAAAGAAATCAAAGTAATAATACCCAATACCCAAAGACCATTAAATTTATTAACTATTCCTTGGGAATTAGAAGGTTAATCTGGGTAATTTAGAGAGAGATAATGAGTAACAGTCTGATAAATTAGGAAGCTGATGGTTGAGGTTGAATGGAGAAAACTCTGATCTCAATTATATCAATATGCAAGTGATGAAACTTCTACTTCAGTGGAGTTTATTCATTGCAGAAGGTCAGAACCAAGCCATACAAAATTAGAGACACTTTTTATCTTGCATACTTGGTTCAGCTATAAAGTTTGTAGGCTACCAACCTTTCAGGCAATAAAGATCTGAAAACACTAATCACTCAATACTACAGAAAGTCTCCTGAATTAATAATGAAACCTTTCTTAAACCCAGCTTCTGCCACAGCATATATAGACATTATAAACATTATCTTGTTAGAGATTTCGTTATAGTTAGCTGGCAGAAATGCAGATCCTGCCAAAGTATTTGTGAGTTGAAGAAGACAGCAGTGATGTAACTCTCAGAATCAGTTACATCACTGGATTCTCATACAACTTATATTTTCAGGGGGGCGGGTTAACATTAAATTAATACATTGCAGAGGATGATCACAGTTTGAATCATAACCTAGAACAGCAAAGCGTGAAAAAATATTACAGGTAAAATTTATATAAGCAAAAAAAAAATGAACGTTGAAATATTCCAAAGCCTTTTATTATCCTAATCTTATTTCTTTCTGACTCTGAATTCTGAGTTTCTATTAGCCCCAGATATTCTTCCTAATGTAAACTTTGTGCTCGTACATGTTATTGATGCATGCTATATTATATTTCTTAGGGTCCAGAAGTAGGAAAATGTTCTATGATTTTCTAGTCCCTGCTTGTCGTTTTCTGACCTACTGACAGGGAGCAACTGCCAATTAGAGAGCAGAAGACATGGAGGGTATTGAAGTAGTTTTTTTAACCTATACGCAAAAGACTACGCAGACAAAATAAATACCATATTAAAATCCATAAAAATGTTGAATGCCTCCAAATTAGAGCTGGAATGCTCAGCTCTAACTGCATTATAGAATTATAGAATGGTTAGGGTTGGAAAGGACCTTAAGGTTATCTAGTTCCAACCCCCCTGCCATGGGCAGGGATGCCTCACACTACACCATGTCACCTAAGGCTCGGTCCAACCTGGCCTTGAACACTGCCAGAGGTGGAACATTTACCACTTCCTTGGCCAACTCATTCCATTGCCCTCACAGTAAACAACTTCTTCATATCTAACCTGAACTTCTCCTGCTTAAGTTTAAACCCAATGTCCCTTGTCCTATTGCTACAGTCCCTGATGACGGGTCCCTCGTACATAGAATCATAGAATAGTTAGGGTTGGAAAGGACCTTAAGATCATCCTTGCAGGCTGCCTTCAGATACTGGAAGGCTGCTCTAAGGTCTCCACACAGACTTCTCCAGGCTGAATATGCTCAACTTTCTTAGCCTGTCTTCATATGGGCTTATGTTTAGCTTCTCATTGACCAGCACTCCAAGTCTTTCTCAATAGGGCTGCTCTGTATCACTTCTCTGCCCAGCCTGAAGCTGTGCCTGAGATTGCCCCAACCCAGGTGTAGGACCTTGCACTTTGCACTGTTGAACTTCAGGAGGCTGGCATTGGCCCACTCACTTCTTAAGCGTGTCAGGGTTCCTTTGAGTGGCATTCCTTCCCTCCAGCATATCAACCAAACCACACAGCTTGATGACATCAGCAAACTTGCTGAGAGTGCATCAATCTCACTGTCTGTGCCATTGACAAAAGTTGTTGAACAGGACTGGTCCCAGTACTGACCCCTGAGGGACACCACTTGTTACTGGTCTCCAGTTGGACATTTAGCTGTAGACTACAACTCTCTGCGTGAGGGCATCCAGCCAATTCCTTATCCACCAGGTGGTCCATCCATAAAAACAAGTTTAGAGACAAGGTTAGAGACAAATTTATGTCTCTCCAAGTTTAGAGACATTGCTCAGTATGTTCACTGTTGATTTCTCAATATTAAAAACCCTCCCCATTTTCTGGGTTTATTTACTTTAGTTTGACTTTTTGAGGAAAAAAAAAAAGGAATCTGAAACATTTAAGGAACTGTAGTATGAATTGTTTGTAGGTTTTTGACAACTGTGATGGCAAGTGTTGTGTGAGTGCTGTTAAGGTCTCTTGTTTACATATGCATATTTATAACTTACTTAGGGCTTGGCAGTTTCCTTGACTTTTTTTTACCCTTTTTTCTTGACTAAACTACATAACTGATATAATAATGTCCTTCAATTTGTTATGGTCTATCTTGTCATATGGTCTATCTTCTTTTTGTTATTGTTGTTGTTGTTATTTTGTGTTGTTTGTGATTTTTAAGTGAAGAATAGTTGTCTAAAGTCTTTCTAAAATGCATATCCTGGCATTTTTATTATGTGTTATTTTGTTGTTTTAAAGGCATTTCATGCTGTGTTACCAAGTAGCTGCTGATGTTATAACTTCTTGCACTCATTACTCTCTATGTATGTTGTGGAAAATATAATGAGAAAATGTAGCTTGTATTAGAGGCTGCTAAAACACATCCTTTTATGAGCGTCATGTTACAGCTGCTGTGATGTATTGTGTCAATTATGTTGCTAAGTATGCATTCTAAGAGTGTTTAGTAAAACATGCTACTGCATTCACTTGCTGGTCTTTTGTTTCCTTTCACCCTCTGAAATAATGAGGGCCAGATTCTCAAAAAAATTGTGTTGGTTTACACTAACTGAAGAGCTGACCTCTGCATTACCTTTGAAAGAACACAGCCCTGTATTTTCAATTGAATTAAAACTTAATTTTTCCAAATGAATTAAAGTTAGTTTTAATACGAACACCTTAAATTCATTAATAAAATATGGAAAAAAAATCCCAAACATTTGTACTTGGTGTATTCTTAGAGTTAGTTAACAGTCCACACATTGTACTCATAAGACTTTGTTATACCTATGATGAATCTGATGCAAAGATCAACAACTCCTAGGCATAACTACATTAAACCTTGTGTATTTCAATTTGATTATGAGACAAAAATAAAACCTGTGCTGTGCAGTAGAACATGGCATAGAGGCATATTGGCTACCTAAAATTTGCCTAGATTCAGAAAAAGAAGGGATATAGCTTCCAAGAAGGAAGTCCAGAACTGCTCCAGAACTGTGTTGAGAAGCACAATGTATTTGTCTGGGCACAGCCCTGTGGTGCAGCTTTCAGGTAATGTACCATATTTCACATTTTACTGATGTTAACATAATGAACTAGCACATGGCCTCACTGGTGTGCTTTGTGGTATGGTCTACCCAGCCTCAAATACCATAATGTCAGTGTTTTGATTCCAGCTGTCTAGACTTGACTAACAAAATCTACAGGTAAATTCAGATTACTGAAAGTCCCTTAGAGGGTTCAGATTACTGAAAGACCCTAAATGTAACATAAGGTTGATGTCTAACTGCAGGTCTCAGTTCCTCTAAGATTATGACACAAATTTAAATTTAAATCCATACATATCCATATAAATAGCAAACTGATTTTGTGAAGCTTTTAATACTTATTTAGATTTTTGAAATAGCCTGAAAAATTATCCAATTCTCAAAAAAAAAAAAGGAGTTTACCACATCAAGAAAAATATTTGGGAGCAAAATTTCTATGTATTTCCTGACAATCTTAAATTTTAAACTCCCCTTTGAAAAATTTCAAGCTTTTGTTCTTGTATGAAGGCAGTCTGATCTCCCAAAGTAGTGGAGAACTTGGGATTTTGTTATGGATCTGACCAACACTTTTCATTGAAAATCTGTACTGCAGCTTTTGCCTGACATGGTTAAAAAATGTCACCATACCTACAAAATGGGGAAGGCACAATTTTTTTAAAAGGGTCAATCATTTCATTTAGTTCCCTAGGGTTTGTTTAATTAAATATACATTTACAATTTTATCTCTTCAATACAGTCAACAAATTCCTGATATTACAGGTCATTCCAGCCCAACTGGAATGTTTTTATATATAGAATCATAGAATCATAGAACAGTTAGGGTTGCCAAAGACCTTAAGATCATCTAGTTCCAGTCCCCCTGCATGGGCAGGGAAACCTCACACTAAATCATGTCACCCAAGGTTCTATGGAGCCTGGCCTTGAACACCACCACGATGGAACATTCACAGCTTCCTTGGGCAACCTATTCCAGTGCCTCACCATGCTTACAGTAAAGAACTTCCTCCTTATATCCTATCTAAGCTTTCCCTGTTAAGTTTGAACCTGTTACCCCTTATCCTACCACTACAGTCACTAATGAAGAGTCCATCCCCAGCATTCCTGTAGCCCCCCGTCAGATACTGGAAAGCTGCTATGAGGTCTCCATGCAGCCTTCTCTTCTCCAGGCTGAACAGCCCCAACTTTCTCAGGCTGTCTTCATACGGGAGGTGCTCCAGTCCCCTGATCATCCTCGTGGCCTCCTCTGGACTTGTTCCAACAGTTCTGTGTCCTTTTTATGTTGAGGGCACCAGAACTGCACACAGTACTCCAAGTGAGGTCTCAGAAGGGCAGGATCACCTCCTTTGACCTGCTGGTCATGCTCCTTTTGATGCAGCCCATGATACGGTTGGCTTTCTGGGCTGAAAGAGCACACATATGTACATAATAATGTGTATCTATCTATATAGATATATAGTGTATCTATCTATATCTTTATATATATATTTAGATGAATATATACATAGATATATCTATATAGATATATATAGATATAGATATATATACATAGATATATAAAAAAATAGAATGTTTCTATCTAGTTTATAACTGTGGTTTTACAACATAAAGCTCTATCTAGGAGCTTCTTAAGTTTTAGTGATTCACAAGGTTTCACAGCTATACAATCTTAAATTCTGCCCACAGAGTGAATGGGAAAAATGAGGACAAGAAGGTTTCAGGATCTGGATTTCAAAAGCTTAAAAAAATTAGCTATTTATACAAAACTGTGAAAAATATCTACATTTAGAATTTTCCAGAAATCTAAGTTTGAGGCTGCATAATATTTCAGAATTTCTACTTTTAATTACAGCAGTTACTTGGATCTGCAGAAAAACACATTCAGCTATGAGGTATGGAAGAAAAAAATGAAGAAAGCAAGTTTTTCAGACGAAACAAAGGAAAAAAAGGTCTGCATTTTAGTCTGAGTTTTGAGTGAGAAACTAAATTAATTACACTTAAGTTTCCTCTCTAACAGCCCACTGTGAGTCATTCATGGGTTAATTATAGCTAATCAGGTATAGTTACCATCACAGCAGAGCCCTGTTCTTATAAACTATTTGTATTCTGAAGTTTTCAGAAACAACAAAAGTGCTTAAACCTCTCATAGAAAAAAAAAAAGTGTTTTGGGGCAAGTAAAAAAGCAAATTGCACAATAAAATTTAATTGAAATTAGAGGGCACATTCTCAAGCATGTTTATTCTTTCTCACTCGGAATAAATGAGCTGTAATCTGGCTGTAAATAGCTGGTGGAAAATTCTGTTTAAGCATCTGTTCTTCTGTTTCCTCCTGTTCTTTTGTTGCACTATGGCTGACCCTGAGCTAACACCTAGACTGTATTCACCTGACCCAACTTCCTATGAAAAAATATAAGTATTCTGGATTGGAAGAGTATATCCTCTAAAGGAAAACTACTCTTAACAACCTCACTTTACTCACAGCAGTGTTACACTTGCTAACAGTGTTTTTATCCCTTTGCAAAATGCAGTGAGAGCATTCAATAACATTTAATTTACTGTGCAACAAATGTGCATCTTACACATTCTGCAAAGCTGTGTGGAGTTAGAGCTAAAGTTCATTAGTGACAGTGGTGGAATTAGAGTTTCTAACAAACAAGAATTGAGGTCATTTGAATGGGATTATACTGCTGTCTCCCAGCTGCATTAGATTCACAAAGCAGAATGAAATCTAAACCTACTAAGCACAGTTCTCTTCCATCTACTCACCACTGAAAAAGTCTTGCAATTAGTTGTTAGGAGTATGGATTCATGATCTCAGAGTAGTATATCATGGTCACTCTGCCAGTGGGCTATGACAAGACACATTGCCAAATACACAGTTAATGTTACAATAACTCATGACCTTCATGTCTTTTCCGTACCCTTTGTTAACGAGCAAAGGAAAGAGATCAGTCATACAGATTAGTATCATTGCGTAGGTCTCAGGTCATTTCACCTTTCCCTGAGCCTTCAGCTATGCTTAGCTCTTCAATAGGAACAAATTAGCATGGCTGTACAGTAGCGAGAACAAGTTGGAAGAGCTGAGAACATTGCTCATTAAAAATACCACAGAGGGAAAGAAAAAAATTTGCTGACTTTATTTGTATTCTGCCTCCACCACTGTACAGGATTTTATTAAACATGAGTAGAGTGCACCCCATCATCCTAATAGGGATATTAATAGGGAGAGCTAACAGCCATCAGTGCATCTGAAGATAAATTTTCATAGCAAAAAAGCTTCTGAAATGAAATAATATTGGATCTGTAATATTTCAAACACAACAGGATGTACAGTCATGTAAATGTATATGTAAATTAGATGCAGCCCTCAGGCACTTGGTGAGTTTCCAATGAGGCCCTTGGGGCTGCAAACAGTTGATTTAGCATGAGTCTAACCACTTACACTAAAATGCATGCTATACAATAATACTGAAATAATGTATGTATGAGGGATTTTTAAATAAGTTAAATATCGATATTGGCTCTAAGTACCTCACATGGACATATGATTTCCAGCTGGCAAATGTTGTAACCTAATGATTTTACTTTTTTTAATGTGGAACAAATATATTGTGATTGATGTGAAGCTCAATCAGTTTTACTCATGTCACAGCTAACAAACTTGATTAGAAATATGAATAACAAACTTGATTCATCAAATACACCTCTCCCACTCCTTTCTTCATGCTGCACATTAACAGACTTTGCTCTGAATGGTATTGCTTTTCACTAGATAAATAAGAATTAAACATTAAGACTATAATGTTAATTTTCACTTCCCCCTTCTTAATGCTTTCCTTTCACTGTGACAGTTTTTTGGTAGAAAAGATTAATTACAAAACTTATCAAAATATTATCTTTCTGCATCAGTCCCACAAAACAATATATGAAGACTTGTATGAAAAAAAAACAGCTATCACATATCTCATTGAATTTGAACAAAGAATATAAGAAATGCTCAAGTATTATTTTAAGTGAGAAAAATCATAGACTCATAGAATCATAGGATTGGAAAGGACCTTTAGATCATCAGGTTACAAACTCCCTGCCATGGGCACGATCACCTAACCCTGTCTCCCAAGTCACTGTCTAACCTGGCCTTGAACACTGCCAGGGCCAGAGCATTTACCACTTCTTTGGGTAATCTGTTCCAGTGCCTAATCATCCTTACAGTAAAAACTTCTTCCTTATATCTAACCTAAAATTCCCCCGTTTAAGTTTGAATCAATTAGCTCTTGTCCTATCACTACAGTCCCTGATGAACAGTCCCTCACCAGCATAATGTGTCATTATTTGCTGCTTTCCATAGAGAAATGCTAGGAATTTGGGAAAACAGGTATTTATTGCCAGTAATCTTTTTTTTTTCCTGAAGACTAACTGAGCTTGATCATTCTTGCCTAATATTAGGTATACTGTTGATTTTGCTTTGTAACACAAGAGACTTAATAGATGCCTTATGGACCTTAGACCTTAATCTATTAAGGAAGTGCTAGATGGAGAAACTGGAAACATTAGGAACTGACTGGCCAAATCTAGACACAGCCCTAGCTTGTGAATGGGTGAGTTTCTCATTGCTATCCTAGCATATGACTGAGCACTGTTATAGTCCTGTTAAATGCTCATCCTCTTTCTAGTCCTAGACAAAGCAACTCAGTGGTGCTCTTAAGGTAGCTTCAAGAACTCATCTACTACTGAATGTTTAAGTGGTTTTGTACTTTTCACGTTTCTGTAGACAAGATAAGATTTTATCTCATAATGGTTTTATTACTTTCTTGTTGCTAAATAATAACTAAATCTTATTAATGTCTTACTTACAGTACCCAAACCACATCTAGTCTAGCCTGGAAAAGGAGGCATATAGAAATTTGGGGGGAAAAAACAAACCAAAATAAAATAAAAACAAAACAAACAAAAAAGAAAGCCAGCAACCACAACAGCAACAAAAAAAAAGACTACCAAAAAAAAAAACACCCAAAAAAAACCCCAACCAAATCCAAAAGAGAAATCACACCAACCTGAAAAATGTTGGCTTTGTTCAGGGTTTTTTGTGAATCTGTGGGAAAGAAACTGCATTTTTAGCCTCTCTTCTTCA
Source organism: Melopsittacus undulatus (assembly GCF_012275295.1). NCBI lineage: Eukaryota > Metazoa > Chordata > Aves > Psittaciformes > Psittaculidae > Melopsittacus > Melopsittacus undulatus. Next base: position 25,695,787 of record NC_047532.1, on the reverse strand, counting down.
ATATTCTGTTTAGGGGTTCCACAGCTATCAGGTAGCCATTTCAGAACACTTACAAACAGCAAATACATGGTTGTGAAATCAGTTGTGCAAAGCTGTTTCTAACTACTGCTTCAGTTTCAGATTGCCCATAATTACAGGAAATATGGAAAACAAACAAATAAGCCAACAAGCAAATACTATCAAATAACTGTTGTTCATTTCAGAGTCCAAAAACTCCAAGAACACCTTTGTGGCAGAGCTCATTTGTGCACTGAAATGTCGATTGAACTGCAAATACTGTACTTTTTAAGGTGTGGTTTAAGTCTGGTCCGTTACAAATACTGTTTTGTTGGGTTTTTTTTTTTTATTCAGTTACTCATTCCCAAAAAGAAAGTAAAGATCTTCCTAGTAAGAGCATGAGTTATATGAAACATTATCAATACTCTCAGTTTCCTTTTCCTAAAATATGAACAACTTTGCTAGTATGGTAGAGTCTAGTACACTGCATATTAAAAAATTAACCAGAAATGATAATATCAAATATTAAATAGATTCTGAACATGATTTTTTGTTGTTGTGAATTAGTCAGCAATCAAAAAAAGATTGTTTACCACTTGGAAATCTAATATAAATTCAGAATTTCAGGGATTTCTAAACCTGTTACAATACCTTTATATTAGATTTCTTTCATGCTCGTCAGAAGGGAGTTATGGTAAGCAAAGAGAGCTTTTCTTGGACTCATTTTGCAAATCCCCAGTTCTATCTCCTTATGCAAAGGAAGGCTTTGAGCAGAGCTATGGTGGGCAAGCCAGACAGAGAAGGTGCTGTGACTTAAAAAGCTGTCCAGTATTTTACGGTGTAAAAAGCACTTAGTTCGCTGTCCTCCCTGGAGTAGCCGAAGAAGGGAAATCACAGGGCTGACTGGTGGGCACCCTGGTCCTTAGATCCCCCAGGGTGTCACTTTTCCCGACTCAGGCCTCAAGCCCATCTGCTTGAACATGAAGATCTGGCTCTGCAGCTGTGGTTGAACTAAGATGTCAGCATATATGTTTTAATAAATATCTCTGAAATATGCCATTTAGACATTTGATGTAGAACTTTATTTAGCTTTCCAATTTCAAAAACAGTGTTTCAAAAATCTGTGTGGGGGTAAAACAAAAAATGCCTTTCTTGGCTGCTTTTGTGATCCTAGTTTTCAACAGAAACAGGTTTTTTGTTCAGTATATTGTTCTGACAACAGAAATTTGTAATGCAAATGCTTCCAGTCTCTCAACAAAAGCTAGGGTTTCATGGATTGGCACTGTTGCAGCTGATGTGACAACCATTTTCTAGAAACTCCTGCAGTCAATTAAGCAAATCTGTTTTGCTGGTGGGCTACAGCTTGCATTTGTATCCATCTCAGTGAGAGGGTACAGGGAATACTTAGACATTTTTTAGTGCTTGTAAAAAACTTTGGACATGCAAAATGTTCATTACATAAATTGTTAGCAAGCAGGGTTGAATTCTTCATTATGACACAAATTTGCTTAGAAAGAAATCAGTAAATATAAAGGAGAAATTAGTTTCAGACATTTTTTTTTGTCTCTACATTTCTATGTTCTATCATTTCAGTTACCACTGGTTTCAGACATAATTATCTTAATGTAGAAGGAAAGTTTTGCATGTGGCTTGAAGGAAGAAGATCAGTTTTAAAGGTTGCTGTGCATCAACATAAAAAAAAAATTAAAAAAAGTGATTATGAAGATAAGTCAGATCAGACGGATGGGTAATATGATGGTTTGCAGCAAGACTGTGCAATCTGGTGGGCAGATCACAGACGAGATTGGACTCTGTTGATTCTGCTTCATTTGCAGCTGTGCTGCTTGAACAGCCAAATGCCATACTGCACCTGCAGACGACCAGCTCTGATCGGGGTTAGCTATCATGCCATCAGCCCATGATGAGTGGGACAGGAGCAATATCCTCCATACACCAGCAGCCAAACTGAAGAGATGTTGGTGAGCCACAAACTATGGTTGTATCCTTCTCACTGGAGAAGCCCTGGCACTCCCAAAGAGATAAATTTATATTTACTTGAGTAACAACTAAGGTAGCTGGAAACTGCTGTTGACTTCAGATGACCTTTAATGAAGACCTTAGTTGGCAGGGGAAGGATTCAATGCACAGAATGGATTCTAAATCATGTCTTGTATAAAGAGCTTCAAAATTAATGTATATTCAGCTGCAAGTTAGAAATTTTATTTGCTCTTCAATACTGGAAATGACCTGAGAGAGCCAGAGAATGGCTTATGAGTGACCTACAGTAGTCAATAAGCACGATGATTTGACTGACAAACTGTATGGGAAGAAGTTCCAAACAGAAAATAAGACATGCCTCCACAAAACTGCAGAACCAAGAGTCCCAAATTATTCCAAAGAACAAGAAAAACAAAAATAAAGGTCTGTCTACAAACGCAGTTGCTGAGCACATGTGTAAAGCAGATTGTCACAATGATCAAACATGCCATCTGTATCATTCAAATTATGCACATTAGAACCTCTTCTAAACTAGAATCTTCATTATCAATTGCAAAAAGTTTAGAACAAAAGTTATTGTTTTGCTCACAAATCTTTTTTTACTAATCAAAACGCATTTCTCCTGAGAAGCTGTTAATGAATCTGGAAACACATATGCAGGTTGGTCCTAAAGGACTTCCCCTACCTTTATGGCAGTAGAGGCAATCTGGATGTGGTGGAGTCTGCGCAGTGTGCTGTCCCTGTCAATGAAGTAGGAGGCTGCGAGCTGATGCAGGGTCTCCAGAGTCACGGCAGAGCTGTTTGAGCTGGGATCACTTCCTTCTGATCTCCTGCTCAGCTTCCGTTTGTCCACAAAAATTGTGAGTGACTCCTCCCCTAAGCAAGGAAACAGAAACCACAACATTCATCAGTAGCATCTTCTGAGCGTCTCATTCTGCCAGAAATAAGGTGACAAGCCAAAGTTTTCCCTAGCTGTTGTCTAATGTTCAAATCTCCTGTTGGCAGACTCAGATACTTCAGTGCCCTAAACACATAAACAACAGATACTATTCCAGGTTGGTTTGGAGGCAGGGTGGAAGGTGGAATTGCCTCATATGAAAACAACTAAACAGTAGGACACATTTATGCCTAAAATATGATGAGACGGGGGACAAGCCTGCTTCTATTTACCAACAATATAGACATGCTGTAGATATTCAATTTAAATTGTGTATAAAATGTGTTTACTCCCAAGGTTGTTTAATGCCTTCTTTTTTTTTTATTTAACCTTAGCTTAAAAGAAAATGAAACTGGTTTAATACTTCAGTCTTCTTTTTTGTTGTTTCCTTCTTTTAAAACATGTATCATATCTGATTTCAGAAGATAGATTGTTCCAACTTGTTATAAGAAAACCTGTGCTTTCCAATCAATTCAGCAATGCTAAAATGCCTGAAATCTGATGTAACAGTTGTCTTAAGCCACATTCATATAACTGAAAAGTATAAAAATATGTAATAAGAATGTTAATCAGTTTCCTTTAAAAAAGGGAAATATAAATAACGCTTCCCTAACTCCCAAAGCAGAGATGCTTTTCCAAAAGAAAAGATCCACATTATGTGTTGTAGATTTCTCACTTCTTTTCTCTCTAAAGAGAAATGAAGAAATACCTTTAATTTAGAAATTTTAGTTCCTGTAGGATTATTGAAAATAAAACTGAAGCACTATCTCAGTTGTTTGACTGAGCAAGTTCTTAAGAACCATTCCAGATCAGATCTACTGATATTGTTAAATTTGGAACAAATTTTCAATGTTTATTTCATTATTATTTTTTTTCTGCTTTTCAAGATAAGCAAGGATCCGTTCATTTAGTAATGTGCTTAGGCAAAACTCTGTACTTCAGAAAATTAATTAGAAAAGTAATTTATAGACTCAGTATTTTCTTCTGTACAATTTATTTCCAAACTCCAAAAACACGTTTCTCACTTTCTGGGCCTGTGTTTGGTAACTTACTTTCATAGAATCAATGAATAATATCATTATACCTGTATTCTAGGTGCTGAACAATTCCACCGAATGCCACTTCCTTGTTCCTGGAAAGGAAGATACCCTGATAGGGTCTGATTTGCCACTTGTGCAAGTTTCATTGCTTACCCATCTGCTGCAGTGGCATTTTGCCCATTCAGAGGATGGGATGCCAGGTTTATATGGGTTTACATGCCAAAAAGTAATAGCTATAGAAAGATAATACGTAGGATGGAAAGCATGACATCATCTTTAAAGGGAGATAATATTGGTGATGAAAAATGCTAAATGAAGAATGCATGCCTCCATGCAGAAGATCACATCTGTTGGCAAATTTGACACACAGCTACCTCAGCTTGCAAATTATTTGTTTGAAGAAAGGGGAGTGTGATCATGTTAATATACCTTACAGTGTTTCCCAATCTCTCCCAAGTTCAGAGGACAGTGAGGTCCTTCAAACCTTACATAGGATTATCTGGATATTGACAGTTTTGCCTACGTAAGGTCAGTTTTCACCACTATATTTATACTTCTATTCCTACTGTTCCTTAAAGGGTCATTCTTTTATTTTTGTGCATGCAGTCATCAAAGCAAGGATTAACTGCCTGAATTCCAAAGAATCAGGAATCACAGCAGCCTCTGTAAGCAACAGAATTTCCCTGTTCAGTTACCTAAACCTAAGTAGAGATAGGTTCGCATTTTATTTAACTACTGCCAAAACCTCCAGCAAAGCAGACTAAAGTTGCTCGGTAGGGCAGGCACAAGCATGCTGTATCAGTTCAGTTGTTCGCACCTTGTTCTGTTATGCTATGCCAGCATGAGGCATTGCTGGTCCTATGGCCAGGTGGGCCATTATTCACACCATGCTGCATTCATGACAACTGCTGTGAGCAGAGAACTGGAAAAGTACAGCAAAGTCTAATGACTTGTACTTGAGAGAAATTTGCCATCAAAACCTGCTTTAGATTCCAGCACTGTTGGTTTTCAAATACACCTGCCTTTTCAAAACCTGCCTTGTGACTAGAGCCAGTATGAAAGATATTTCTGAAATTAAAAACAATAAGTGGGCTGACATTTGAGACAGGGGCCATGGTCTTTGTGCAGCTGTTTGTGGAGCTATAGGGACATAGTCGTATCAGAGCAGGCAGTACCAGAACTCACAGGGGGAAGTACTGTATCAGTGACCATTTCAGATTAAGCAAATGAGGAACAAAATTTCACTAGGAGATTTCTCTCTTTTTTTTTTCTCAGAGGTCTTAGCTAGTTTATTCAGATTAAAGTGACTTTTGTAAGCTCGACTGGCTTTCCAGTAGAGATATCATTATAATACTTTATAATTAATTGTAAGGAAAAAAAAACAAACAAGCGCTTAATCTTGCAGAAAATCTCTGGAAATTAGAGAAAAAAAAAAGACTGGGGTTCTTTGTGTTTAATTAGGCTGTATACTACCCCATCTTGCCTTAGTGTAAACTCTTTTGATTGATTTGTACTAGTTATTAGCAGAGATGGTGGGACTGCTTCTATTTCAACAAAATTCTGTTAAGTTTTATTACTAAAACAGATGAGTTTTCTATTTTTCTCTCATCAAAAACATCTTCAGGGGTGGAAGAGCAGAGCTGCAATAAAAACTCCCATTTCAAGAAAAATAGCTCAAGAAAATGACAGTGTTTTGCATTGTTTGGTTTTGATTAGAATATGTCAGGAAAATAACATTTAAACCCCCTCACAGTTATCACATCAACCTATTATCCTAGTCCTCCTTGATCCCATGCTTGCTGTGGCAGTTACTGATGGGTGCATTTTGGCAGGCAGGATCCCCTAGCATCCCCAGTCCTGCAGTCTCCATCCCCCTCTGTGACAGATATGTTTTGTTTTTCATGCTCTGCAACAAGGCTGAAATTATTTTGAATGTTTACTTTGACTCAGATCACATCAGATTACATCTCCCAAGGTTGAGTGAAGGCACAGCGGAGTGATGGGGCCTTGAGTGTAAACATGAAGGGAGCTCCTTCTCCTCAAAAATCTCTGCTTTGCATTTGTATGGCATTTCAAACAAGTGCATCCTAATTCACCACTGGTATTCTCAAGCACTGTGCTAATATCAGGTACAACCAGGTACATTTAAAAAATATTTGCTGTTCAAAAGCCATCTCACAGATTCTGAAGGATTTTAATCTGTCAGAACTGATTTAGCACTTGATAAAAAAAAAAGTGGATTAAAAACCAGAGAACTCCTCCACATGTTGGTACTCAGGCATCCATTTCACTGCAGACTTGTAACTGAACTCACTTTCACACACAGAACTCAGCAGTTTGTAACATAAAATCACCAACTCGTATTTAATTTGTGGAAGCCTATTTGAGTTTTAAGTTAATGCAGAGAAAACTAAACCTATGCCAAAAGAAAATCTTCTGTCATATTTGAAAGATAGATGAATCTTGGTTTTTACTGGTTAGTCTGTCACCATGAAACAGGTTAAGAAGGCACCTAGACATTAGTTAAAAGCCAAGTGTGATTTAGAAAACCATTCAAGGTTATGAATTTTAAAAACTGAAAAGCATCAATGATAGTGAGAAAGAAAATATGATTATTCAGCATCTGATCCACACAGCCTTTTCCCACAAGCTCTGAAATCAGTATTCACTCTGTTTCACAATACTCAGGAGTCAGTTAACCTCACTTTCTCAAGTTTAAAAGAAATAGCATTAAAACATTTATTACGTAAGGAGTAAGTAGACTGATATCCACATTATAGACCAACCTTGTCCTAATATATACTAATATCTTTAAGCCCAGAAATCTGCAAACTTGTAACTTAGCCTACATATTTGATTCTTTCTAGGTTTACATGAATATATTTTCCATTATTTGTATTTATAAGCTAAACTAACTCCTTAGTTGAGAAAAATATTTTACATGCAGGTTTAAAAAAAAAACAAACAAAAACCAAACAAAACAAAACAAGAAATAAAATAGGTATATAGAAATATTCCTAGACACATAAGCCACCTATGGCCATTTAGATAAAAGGATCCTAAACAACATTTTACAAATGACATTCAGAAATTAGAAATTAATTTTGTGTGCATCTTAAGAATATTTTCAAGAATCACTTAAAAATATAAACCACCATCATGATAGAATTGAAATAGTGATGTAAAAACTGTAATAAATATAACCATCTATTGAAGGAGTAAATATACTTTGTTACACATAGTAATATATACTCATATGATTTAAATACTTAGTGCTATTTTCTACCCTAATTATTGAGGTTGTTTTTCCATATCCACATCTTTGTAATGATGAAAGAATTATATGCCTTGATATTTCATGTTTTCATCTGTAGACTGGGTAGCGGTAGGTAGCTCCCATCACTTCATATCAGAAAGTGAGGAAACAGTAACTAAAGGACAACACACAAGGCAGATATATCTGAGTTACCTACTTAGAACTCCATCTTCATACACATATATGCATCTTACAAAGGCATAAAGGTGTTTGGCCTACGAACTTCACAAAAGTTTCTGATTAAATAGAATGTTTCAGCTACAATAGCTGTAATGCATTACAGTAAAAAAGAAAAAAAAGAAAAAAAAGGAAAAATTGTTATGCCTTTGTTATGAAAAATAGCTTAATGCTAGTGGAAAATCTATTCATGTATAGATCACAGAATGTACCATTAGGGCTTTATCAGGTCGTTTACCTAAACTTAAGAAGGTGCTGATGGAAGTGCAGAGTTTCAAAAAGTATAAATTAATGCCAGATGTGGCATCATTTCCATGGTACAAGTGAATAACAGTGAATGTTAATTTTATAGATACCATCTGGTTTATGATTTAAAATTTTTCTTCCCTAAGTAGATGGGAAGAGAAAAGAATACGTATATATTTTTGCTTTTTTTTCTTCCCCTTTGCAACCATAACCAAGTTTACATACCTGATGTACATGGGGTGTTTGCAAGTCTGATACTGAATTTTAAAGTTTCTTTCTCACATCAGCCATTTGAGAATGGGCTTTCCCTCCCTTGTTTACTAAGTTTGTTCCTTAACTTGAAAGAAGTGTTATAAAAAACAAAGATCATATCAGCAGTTAAAGTGACCATAAATCCTTCAGAATTCATTGAGATTCACTGTTTTACACCAACTGACAATTTCTCCCATCTCTGTACACAGAGTGATATACTGCTTAAGAAGAATATTAATCAGGATCTGAAAATCTGACCCTCTCTATTCAGTGTGCAGAATAGTAAAGGTACGTCTATCAAACTCACAGGACTGTAATCATTGGAGAGGAGAATGACAAGAGGTTGAGGTTAAGCTGATCTGCTGACACCCATTAAGACTGTTGAAAAGGCAAAACTACCTTTTTTTTTTCTTTTGATTCTCAAATATTTGATAGAAAGGACAGTCAATGAAGAAGCAGAAGTTTTCACTACTGTGGACAGGCATCTGAGCTCACCTATGAATCCTCTGATGCTTACATAGGGTCTTTCTATAATGCAGCTTGAAGCTGCTCATTATGAATATTTGGCTTATGTCACAAGAAGATAAAATTTCCATAAGAAATAGAAGCAGTGAGAACTGTCTTTTTCCACATTATCTTGTGGCAGCATGAAAATAGAACTTGCCTAAGTTCTGGCTTTAGAATGCCCTTGAGGAGTATATTTCTCTGTTTGTGGATAAAGACTTGTGAACATATCACAAACAACCATGTGCAAGAGTTCCCTTTATAGTCAGAAAGGGATATTCATGAAACCCAAACGGTCACAGAGGCACACAAATCTTACCACAGGATCATTCATTTGCCAAGCTTTCCTTTGTCTCCATGAATACAGATGACTGGGGATTCGTTAAGTAAAAGTACTATGCTATGCACACTCAGTTTGGTCTTCTGCTTGTAAGAAGCCACATAAATGACAAAGCTTTCAGAATAAAACAGCTTGTAATTAAATGGCAAGTACAACTACATTAATGAAAAAAATCTTATTACATATTAATAAAGGTTGCAGAAGCATCTCTGGGAATACCCACTCAATCTAGCTCAAAAATGAGAACTAACACATACAAGACAGTATAGGGTTATGAGCTACCTTATGAAGACATTTTTAGAAATTACTAATTCCCTGCAATTATTTTAATTGAACCATTTTTTCAAAGTATTCAACACCCATCCATAATGCAATGCAGTAGGTGTGCCTTCAATCATACCCAAAAATTGAGGCAAGAGTCCTAAATCAAAACTCATCAAACTTAATATAAAAACTCCCTTTGACTTTATTAAGCATTGACAGAGCCTGAAAGCCAACACTGTCTCCCTGTGAGCGGAAAATTTTTACAAGCATGTGGCAGCTACTGCATTTTAGAGCCTTTGTGAGGTACTCTGAAGAGAGATGAGAAGAGGTTACCCTACTACAATTTCTCTGCAGCAAATCCTGAGGCTTTGGAGAGAACACTGAATGCTTAAGCTAGTTTTCGAATGTCTTCAAAAGAACTACCTTAAGTTTTAGTTTTTACTTAGGACCATACTTCCCAAAATGTGTCAAGTTTGTAGCTCTTTTGTGACCAGTGTGATACTGGCATTTGGTACTTTTAACAAGTAGTTATTCTTGTGTTAGATTGTTGTTAGGTCCAATTGCATCTTGAAAATGAATCTCATTATATGCCTGTTAGTAGCGAAAGTTATGTTAATAATTAGCAAATACCTAATAGTACCAAAAAATTTTTTTTACTTTGAATAATCATTGCATTAGGAAACATGCTTTAGACAAATCCTTAATTATTATGCTTCATATTTTGAGAACCATTTTCTTCTTCTTCTGCAGTTAGTTTTTCTGTTCATATGTGCTATGCGCTGAATACTCAAGAAAATATATAGTAATTTATAAAAAGTGTACTTTTTGCATGGAAGAAATTTACTAATTAAAAGAAATTTTGTGCATTTTATTCCAAATTGCTGGTCAACATACGTAATTACTTCTTAAAATTCTAAAGGTAATGGACTTGCTGTAAAAGCATTACTTCCCAAAATGATGTCAGGAATTAGTTCTTAACAACTACAGCAATACAGAAATTCACTTTATTTCTAGACTGGTCTTTTCAAAAAGGAGCTTCTGTGAGCCATTTCAGTTGTTATGGATCTTAGGTATCGGCCAAAAGAGAATAAGAAGGCTGTCATTTCATTAATATATGGTTAGAATTCAGTTATGAAATGTATTAAAGAGAACCATTCTTCAGGTGAATAAAGGATTTTGACAAGACTGTCCTGCTGGAAGGATACTCAATCACCAGAATTATCTTTAATATAATCACTCACGAAGGGATAAAACTGCATTTCTAAAATGTCAGTTCATTTCATAATGCCTAGATGGGTAATCACAGGTACTAATTATCTTTCATTCAGAACAATTTATACTCTCTCTTGAACATTAGGCCTCTTCACTGGATTTCTTCAATCCATTTGGTGACTGGATCCCAGTTATATACCAGTCTACCCTTTCCAAATGAGCCTGTAGGGATTTACAAATGCAGATTCCATTATGTTAATAGGAATCACATGGCAGTCTCATCATCCTATTTTGAAAATGTAGTCCCTCTGGTTAAGTGAAGACTAGTTCTAAAAAGGGTAGAGTGACAATACAGGGCCTTCCCAGCAGCCAAAGTAGTTTAAAAGACCCCTAACTGTAAAGATTTGCTGGAAATAATTCTGATTGGTTTTCTTACTTCATCTCCACAGTACTGTAATGGGCCCAGATACTTGTGTAATTTGTTATTATGTAAATTGTTATAAGGGCTTCTTACAGAAAAAAAACATCACTCTCCTTAATGACCTCTTAGTGCAGAGAAACATCCTCAAAAGACCAGGAGCATTTGCACCAGGAACTCATGTAAGGTACGTCAATCTTAACAAGAGGCTTTCTTCTCTTCTTGTCCATAAAATTGTTTACATAACATCAATAAAGCAAAGTTTAACATCATCAGAAGAAGGAGACATGAAACATGTAGAAAGAGCATGTTCCCATGCTTTAAATTCTCAGCCCAGGGATTGCTGCTTAGTGCAGCTGCTCTGAGGAGGAACACCAGTGTTACAGAAAAATGAGTTGTGTCCACCACTTTTAGTTCAGTCACACCAAACTCATGCACAGTATTCCAAGCACTGAACCTACCTCCCAGGGTAGCTGATAGTAGGAAATGTGTCCCATATTTCTTGATAAGGTTTTCTGTGATCTGTTGAAGGGTTGGGCGGCGTCCGAGTAGCCTTATATTACGGAAAAATTCAGGGGCAAGTGGCAGTGGGGAGCCAAGGAAATTTCTTCTTTCAACAGCAAGATTGTTTACTTTCCAGCGGCCAAACTCTCTGCAAAACAAAGCAAATCTCATTCAAAAATGTCATTCAAATATACAAATATGTCATTCAGATAAATGTTCTTCATTTGCAAACTACTCTGCTCTGTTGGCTAGCTGGGGGCAGCTAACCGGGTATTACAATAGGCCTTGACAGTGATACTCTATCATGTGTTATAGGCAAAGAACAAAGGGAATGTTATTTGTTAAAAGTGGAGGCAGTACTCTATAACAAAATCATTGTACAGAAAGAATTAAAAAAAAGAAGCCACTTAGGATGCTGCTGTTCCTATTGTTTATGCTTATCCTCTGATGTGAACACAACCCTAGAACTATCATATCAGCTAGAAACTGAAACTAAGTTAATAATTTACTCAAATTTGGACCCAAGACAAAAGGTGTTTTCACCTAGCACAAGGCAAATTTTAGAAACATTTTAGCAAACAGGCCATGCCTTTTGCTTTAGTTACAGAGATGGCTAATTTGAACAGTTTAGAAATACACTATCACATCACTCACTGTGATATTTCCAGTTTCTGTACTTTTGGTGTGCATTTGGAGGAAATACACAGACAATAGTGCTATCACTGGAAGGACTTATTGTCTACAATATCTAGCCAAGATATACAGCATTTGCAGTAACTTTGCTTTTGCAAGGCACACCAATAGCTGTTTTGGTAGTGTGAAAATTAAGTCCAAAGCGACCTCTGGACTGTGGGTTAGCTACCACTTTGTTAAGTCATTCATATAGCTGTGTTGATTAAGATTTCCCTGAGATAAGATTGTAGAAAAGCCACAGCTAAATATGGTGTAAGCTTCATTTACAAAATTAACACAGAAGGCAACAATCAAGAATGCAGCTAGAAAATAACATTTGAGGGAGGGATTCCTGAAATAAAGCATTGCGCATGGCTGAATAACTAGGATGAGCTAAGTGATACATAAGCAACAGCAACATTTTTTAACACTTTGAGGTTCACAACTATTAGTAGAACCAAGATTAATACATTCTTGTATAACCTTTCCACTTTCCATCATCCTCCTGTTTCTCTGGCATATCCCAACCCTCTTATCCACAGTCTAGCTTAAATTTACATGCATAGTAGGTGACCATTTGCTGCAGCTCCTATGAACTGTTTTTCTTCTTGGACACATTCTTGCAGATGCCCTCTTTTTATCAAAAAAGAAATCAGAAGAATTATAGCAGAAAGAGCTTTACATAACTTACCTGAAATTTAATGCAATTTACCAGTAAAGAACATGAAACTAAACAGATCTCCACAGTTCCTTAAAGACGGCACATAGCCAGTGTGCCTAATTTAGTATTTGGAAATCACTACTTAATAGTTGTAGGGCTTTTTCAACTTAGTTGTCAGGTTTTAAAGTTTTCTCTCACAAATTTACTTTCCTTTTAAGAAGCTATAGAACCAGTAACCCTTTTTTCCTGTGTTTTTTTTTTGGAACTACTGCATATTGGCATAGAGGTAAATTACACACAAATATTTTTTGTCTCTAAAATAAAAGAATATTTTTTGGCATATTCACCACATTAACTCAAGCAATAAAAAACAGTGTAGCCTGAACTGTAAATGTACTTTTCTAGTTGGAAAAAAAAAAAAAAAGAACAAAAAAACCCAAACAAAAACAAATTCTGGGCATACTTGAGTGGCTTGGGATTTTTTCACTTGAATATATCAGAAAATGTAGATCAGTTGTAGTTCCCAAACAGACCAACAAGACAGAATTGCTTTGATAGCAAGAAAAGAATACAAGCTTTGTAATGTAAAATATTCATTTTATACTTTGATGAAACCTTTTCTTCTAAATTTATTATCTCACTAATTGTCTATATCAAAGCTGATGTTCAAACACAATAACAGGAAAGTTGCATATCTTAGAGTAGATAGTTTGCTGCTACCCTTCACTCTGTTTTCATTGTCAGAGTGTTTAAGGACAGAGAAGGCCACCATAATCCCCTCACCTGCCCCCTTTTTAATGCTGTCAAAGGAATATCACAAAATAGCTTTTGCTGCCTATGTCAGCAAATTTGTGACTAAAGAAGAAACTGTCTCACAGAAAAGCATTTCACCCCGACTTTAAAGCTGATGCTGAAGATTTCTCAGAACTTCTTAACAATTGTTGTAGTACTTAACTACAGAGAATTTGTTCAACTTTCACTTAGAACAGTTTTTGCCAATTTTCATTCCCAGCTTTTTAAGCTTTTAATGCATGTCAGGCAGATTCTTTTTTTCTGAATATTAACCATGTTCTGTGTAATTACAGCTTTTGTCTGAATCTCAACCTTGGCCTAAGTTGATTGCCTTCTTCAATGCTTCTTTCTGAGCTATGGTTTTAAACCATATGTCCTAGAGCTCTTCTCTGAAAGCGGCAAGTGGTTTCTTGGTAGAGCCAGATTACAGTTTTAGAACTCTTTCCACAGCTTTAAAAGTTGAAGCTCCTAAAGAACATACAAACTAACTTGCATATTTTCCTGAAATCTTTCTTAGATGAAATGTTTTGTAATGTGGAGAGATGAAGAACTAAACCTCTGGAAGAGTTAAGGGGAAGAAATTCAGTCTCTGAAGATAGAGAGCCATGGGGCACCAAAAGCTAGTTGCCTGCCTACAGAAGCAGTAATACCTAGATGTGGAAAAGCAAGAAATGGCTAACAGATTCTCCAACAGGAAACCTGAGGAAACATTTCAGACTTCAGAAGTAACTGGGTTTATGAGAGCAAAGTGTTAGAGCAGGAAACCCTTGGCTGGATTTCAGGGTGAGAGACTAGCACTACATTATTTCTAGTATGTTGAGTGAGTAGGCTTTCACAAACATTACCTGGGTATGTATGTGATGGTCACTTTTAACTGCTATACTAAAAGCTAATCAGAAATTTCAGAAATTTCACTAAAATGAAATCACATCCTTATCTTCCTTTTATATGACTTTTATAAGTATGTATATTTATATACCTGTACATATATATTCCCTTCTCTTGCTTTCACATTTTCAAGTAGTATACTCTATTTCCTTCTCCCCTCTCTTATTCACACAGTGAAGCTCAACCTTGATTTACATCATTCAATCTTTATTGCATTCATTCTCTCTAACACAAATTGTCCAGCCTTCAAAAAAGATTTTTGTACCAAATATGTATTATTCATCTTTGGAAATTGTGCTCCTGTCCACTGCCAAAGGCAGATTACCAGGCCTGACAGGGTTAATGATCTTCTTAGCAGAGAAAATACTGCCTTCCAAAGCCACTGGAGTACCATTCATCAGAAGAACACCTCCCACAGAACAGCATAACATTAGCACTGGCTGCTGGTCAAGAAAACGCTTGCATTTGCATCATTATGCACTGAAGACAAACACTAGCAGTATTAGGAGATTATTCTTTCTCCCTCTTCATCATTTACTGTGTAAAAGCCAAGACCAGCACCTCTCCTGCTGATATTAAGATTCATAGAGTCATAGAATCATAGAATAGTTAGAGTCAGAAAGGACATTAAGATCATTTAGTTTCAACCCTCCTACCATGGGAAGGGACACCTCACACTAAACCATACCACCTAAGGCTTCATCCAAGCTGGCCTTGAACACCACAAGGGATGGAGCAACTTCCTTGGCAACCTTGGGCAACCCATTCCAGTTCCACAACACCATCACAGGAAAAGATCTTCTTCCTTATATCCTACCTAAACTTCCCCTGTTTAAATCTGAACCCATTACCCCTTGTCCTATCACTACAGTCCCTAATGAATAGTCCCTCATCAGCATCCCTGTAGGCTCCCTTCAGATACTGGAAGGCTACTATGAGGTCTCCATGCAGCCTTCTCTTCTCCAGCCTGAACAGCCCCAACTTTCTCAGCCTGTCTTCATATGGGAGGTGCTCCAGACCCCGATCATCCTCGTGGCCCTCCTCTGCATTTGTTCCAACAGTTCCATGTCCTTCTTATGTTGAGAACACCAGAATGGCACACAACACTCCAAGTGAGGTGTCATGAAAGAAGAGTAGGTCAGGATCACCTCCTTCAACCTACAGATCAGCCTCTTTTTGATGCAGCCCAGAATACGGTTGACTTTCTGGGCTGTAAGTGCACACTGCAGCCGGCTCATGTTCATTTTCTCATTGACCAACACCCCCAAGTCCTTCTCCACAGGACTTCCATGAATCTCTTCTCTGCCCAACCTGTAGCTGTGCCTGGGATTGCCCAGACCCAGGTGTAGGATCTTGCACTTGGCATGGTTAAACTTCATGAGGTTGGCATCAGCCCACCTTACAAGCGTTTCAAGGTCCCTCTGGATGGCATTCCTTCCCTCCAGTGTATCAACAGAACCACACAGCTTGGTGTAATCGGCAAACTTGCTGAGGGCGCACTCAATCCCACTGTCCATGTCAGCACCAAAGATGTTGAACAAGACCGGTCCCAACACCGATCCCTGAGGGACACCACATGTTACTGGTCACCAGCTGGACATTGAGCCATTGACCACAATTCTTTGTGTGCGGCCATCCAGCCAGTTCTTTATCCACTGAGTGGTCCACCTATCAAACTGATGTCTCTCCAATTTAGAGACAAGGATGTTGTGTGGGACAGTGTCGAACGCTTTGCACAAGTCCAGGTAGATGACATCAACTGCTCCACCCCTGTCCATCAGTTCCATAACCCCATCAGAGAAGGCCACCAAATTGGTCAGGCAGGATTTCCCCTTAGTGAAGAAATGCTGTCTGTCACCAAGCATCTTGTTGTTTTTCATGTGCCTTAGCCTGCCTTCCAGGAAAATCTTCTCCCAGATTTTGCAGGGCACAGAGGTGAGACTGACTGCTCTGTAATTCCCCAGGTCATCCATTTTCCCCTTCTTGAAAATGGGGGTTATATTTCCTTTTTTCCAGTCCTCAGGAACTTTACCTGACTGCCATGATTTTTCAAATATGATGGACAGTGGCTTAGCAACTTCATTCACCAGCTCCTTCAGGACCCACGGATGGATTTCATCAGGACTTCTGCCAGAAAAAAAGCAGTGGGTCATAATAGTAGGGGACTCTACTTTGACAGGCACAGAGGCACCCATCTGTTGGCCTGGCCCAGTCTCAATGGAGGTGTCTTGCCTACCAGGGGCTCGGATCAGGGGTGTTGCTGAGAGGCTTCTTGGTCTAGTAAGTCCCACTGATTATTACCCACTTTTACTCATCCATGTGGGTGCTAGGGATGTAGATAGCAGTAGGTCAGAGAACATTAAGAAGGGCTAGAGATCCCTGGGAGAGCTGGTTAGGGGCTCTGGAACTCAGATAGTCTTTTCATCTATTCTCCAGGATAAAGGGCAGGACCTTAAAAAGGCTGAGAATATTAGCCAGGTTAATAAATAGTTAGAACAATGGTGCCATAGTCAGGGGTTTGAGTATTTAGAATATGGAACTCAATTTGGGAGGCCAGGTCTACTGGAGGCTGATGGAATTGGTCTGACAATGAAGGGGAAGAGCTGTTTTTATAGGAGGCTCGTTAGGCTGGTCAAGAAAGCTTTAAACTGGATGTGTTGGGGGAGGGGAGCATCATTCCATCCCAACACTCCCAGTCAGTTGCCAGCACCTATAATAAATGCTTGGCACAATGTAGAGATATTTCAGCTGCTCCAGTCAATGAACCGGCTGCATTTGGAGCTCGGCACATATGTCTCTATACAAACACTCATCTTATGGGGAACAAATAAGAGGAATTAGAGATGTGTGCATGTCTGCGGGGGTAGGATACAAATAGGCACCACAGAAACACGGTGGGATGGCTCCCATGACAGGAGTGTTGGAATTGAAGTTTACAGGCTCTTTAGAAAAGACAGGCCTGGCAAACGGGGAGGAAGAGTTGCTATTTATGTTAGGGATAGGCTGGAGAGTATGGAACTCTGTCTGGGGACAGGTGAGCAGTTAACAGAATTTGTGGGTCAGGGTTAAAGGGAGACATTACTGTGGGGATATGTTACAGACTGCCTGATCAAGAGGACTCTTTGGATGAAGTGCTCTATAGGCAAATAGGAACAGCCAGACACTCACAGGCCATTGTCCTCATGAGGGATTTCAACCTTCCTGATATCTGTTGGAGGGACGGTACAGCTCAGCACAAGCAATCCAGGAGGTTCCTCAATTGTGTGGAAGACAACTTTCTCCTGCAAGTAATACAGGAGCTGACAAGGGGAGGTGCCATGCTTGACCTCATGCTCACCAACAGGGAAGGGATGGTAGGAAATGTGATACTCCAGAGAAGCCTTGGATGCAGCAATCATGCAATGGTCAAGTTTGAGATCCTCAGGACAGTGAGAAGAGCGTGCAGCAAGCTCACTGCCCTGGACTTCAAGAAAGAAGACTTTAGCCTCTTCAGGAACCTGCTTAGTAAGGTCCCATTGGAAATAGCCCTAGAGGGCAGGGGGGACCAAGACTATTGGTTGATATTGAAGGATCACCTGCTACAGGTTCAACAGTGTTGCTACCTGACTAGAAGTAAATGCAGCAGGAGGGCCAGGAGACCTCGTTGGATGGATAAGGAAGTGCTGAGGAAAATTAGAAGAAAAAAAGAGTCTTATAAAAGGTGGAAGCAAGGACAGGAGGCCTAGGAAGAATATACGGATATTGTCTGGGAAGCTAGGGACCAGGTTAGGAAAGCTAAGGCCCAGTTAGAACTAAACCTGGCTAGGGATGCGAAAGATAATAAGAAGGGATTCTATGGGTACATTGCAAATGACTAGGGACAACATAGGCCCTCTCTGGAAGCTATCAGGAGAACTGGCTATCCTGGATTTGGAGAAGGCTGAGGTTCTTAATGACTACTTTCCTCAGTCTTCACTGGCAAATGCTCTGCCCACACCACCCAAATCTTGGAAGGCAGACACAGGGACTGTGAGAATGAAGATCTTGTGCCCACTGTATGAAAGGATATGGTTCAAGACCATTGGCGACGCAGGAGTCACAGACAACGCGGAGATGATCAACGTGATCAAGCAATTGCCAAACTTTACTACAGTGCTCTTCTTATACTCTTACACGCTTATGTAACAGCCTTGGATACTGAGCTGTAATTGGTTAGTCTACAGGTTACTATCGTTTACAGAGCTAATGTTTATAACTTGTTATAATTGCAATTAAATACCTTACTTTAAAAATACAGTGGGAAACTACAACCTTGGCAGAGATCATTCTCTGCACGTTTTAGCGGAAAATTACAGAGGCCTAACAAGACAATTGACCTTGCTTATGCTTGCCAAGAATCTTCTTACTTTACAGTAATAAGGCTCAGGGTATAGGGATTGCTCACTACTTGGCCTTGGCTCTTTAAGAGTTCCCACAGACCATCTTAAGAACCTGAACGTTCTTAAGAAGCTGAAGAAGCTGAGATTTAATAGCAGGTGGTATCACCTGTGATATCTAGCTATTCCAACTCAAATGATATGTTAACCATTAGTTCTTTAATGCTCAAGGCAAAGACTGTTGAGTAGAATTGCTAGGCTCGTACAAAAGAGAGGACATAAGTCAGTCTGGCTCCTAGGATAAAGCCTATAACAGAGTCACATTATTATCATAAGTAGTGCCAGAGGTCGTGGGCACAATTCTCTCTATCTTTCTACATATCAGAACAGTGTATTTGTATGTCATATCAAAAATCTGTTTTGAGGCTCGTTGGCTAAGACATATGCAAGAGCCCTGAAACCCTGTAGTGCCAATTCTGACCAGCTGTACTGTATGCATGCCACAACCTCTGTCTGCTGAATGGGATCTCCTGTCATTTGTTCCACTTAGAGGAAGTTAGATTGAAGAATGATCAGTCAGGAGTCAGTGTGGGGTAAAATAAAAGCATAATTTCAATACATCTTTTATCTCAACCCTATTTCTTTTCTTATTTTCTACTATATCTTTTCTGTGTTACTGTGCTATGACATTTGGAGTGATGTTTACTCTAAGGAAACAATTAATGTTCTGACATGAAACACCCTTTATCAGAGTACTCCACGAGATGTGGGCATGTTTTCATCTTGAAAGATGTCAAAGTCCAAGTGGATCTGAAAGTAGTTTCAGGACAGCAGGCCAACAAGGGCTGTCAGTTTCACTTTTTAATTTCAAGCCATAGCACTTTTTTCAAAAGTGTATGTAAATTATACATTTTCTTCTGCCACTGCACTCCTTATAATACAAGTCATATGGTATGGAGAGATATAGGGAAAGGTCTGTATAAAACATCTAGTTGAAGGAAATAAAATGTCATTGTACTCTAAAACTGTAATGTGTAGAAGATTTGAAGGGGAATATAATCCTTGTTATTGCAGGTGATTAAATCAGAACCTTCAAACAGATTTACAGTGAGCCTGATGGATTCTTCTTAACCATAACAGTGTCTCCCATTACTATTTTTGTAATTTCTGTTTCAGAACCACAAATTAATCTGTTGTACTCAGCAATAAAGAGGCATACAGACAAAACCAAACTATAACAAATAATTGAAAATTTAAAGGTAGTGTTTCTTATTCACCCTATTTCTCATTTGGAAAACTGAAGCATAGTAAGGCTGAAGATACAAAGTACTGTAAGTATGACTTCCTTCTGTCTCATATTTAGAGCAGACCAAAAGCTTTATGAACTGGCCACAGACCTATGCCTAAATGCTGTTTTGATACTGTGAAACATAACAACAACACTACTGCAGTTTGTAGCAATTCAAATTGTTGAAAGCAGTAGAAAATAAATCAAAATTTTTTCTGAAAATACTTCAGTGTTTTATTTGTTTATTGCTTAGCTCTTGAGAGAATGTGTTGCTGATCTCCGTTGCATCTATATGATATACTTCTATCTAAATATTGTTTCACTGGTAGTAGAAAATGTTCAGATCTCTAATTGCACACAAAGAAAATAAACCCAGGGATTCTTATTCAGTATATAAAAATGTTTTAGTTTTATTTTCTACAACAAAAAGGATGCTTTTGTTTTAGCACAACTATCTATATTTACTCAAAATAAATTTGGAGCTTTAGTTTATTAAAAATGGTCCTGGTGTTTTTTTTTTTTTTCCAGTGATGTAACTTGCAAATCTCTCTAAAGTGGAATTACAACCGTGAGCAGAACAGAGAATCAGAGAAATAAACTTGTTAATATAAATTGAGATTACAAACACAGGTCTTTCTAATGCTCTTAACTAAATAAAAGTGTTGAATAGGGGTTGAGTTGCTAATTCCTGCAGCAGAAATTGTTTAATGTAGTATCTGAAAAAAATTTATTTATGTGCCATATACTTATTCTGTTTCATTTTACTTTCAATCCTTCTTAAGTGATAGATATGGACATTATGCAAGGTGAAAAAAAAAACTTGGAAACAAAACTTTCAGGACTTTAAGACTTACATTAAACTGGTAGGTCAGCTTGTAATATAGCTTCTATATGTTGGAGAATTTGTATACAACTAAATCCATTCTGAAGCTCAGGCTATAGTAAAAACGCAGAATAAGGCTCTTAATCCTTCTACAGAATCCAGATATGAGTTTTTCAAAGATGCTTCAGATAGGATAAAGCTCTATTTTGAATTTTACTATGGCAAAACATATGCAAGTGCATGACTATGAAATTTCTGTGTGTCTGCATCCATTTCATCATTCCTCACACCACTTCTGTAGAATAGGTCTGAGAGACAAAAATAAGAGTGATTGTGGAAAATTTCAGATGGTATATGTCGTGGTTTAAACCAAATACTCACAGTACTCTCACTCACTCCCCCACCCTTGCTCCCCCAACTCCCGGAGAGTTAGGAGGGAAAATCCAAAGAATATAGCCCCCACGGGTTGAGATAAGAACAGTTTAATAGCTAAGGTACAACACAAATCACTACTGCTATTACTACTACAATAATGATACAGTCAATAACAAGCAAAAAGTATACAACACCTCACCTGCCACCGACCCATAACTCACCCCACCCTACCCGGCCGAGCACCGCATGCTACCTCCTCCATCTTCCCCCAGAGCTCCACCCTTCCAGCTCCCCCTCCCAGTTGCATGCTGGACATCACGTGCTATGGTATGGAATACCTCATTGGCTAGCCTGGATCAGGTGTCCTGTCTCTCCTTCCTCCCGGCCTCCCTTCCTCCCTGGCAGAGCACATGCTCAGAAAAGGCCTTGAACAAAAACACCCTCAAACTATGCTCGCTATCAAGCAACTGTTCCCGGCCCAGAACTCAAAACACAGCACTGCACCAGCTACAAGAAGGAGAAAAAATGACTGCTACTGCTCAACCCATGACATTATCCACCCCTTATTCCATACCATTCACGTCATGCCCAGATCCCACATTTCCAATACACCATCACCCTTAAGTCCACCCCTCGATCATGAGTCAATCTCTATGTTGCATATCTGGACTGATGGCCTGAAATATCTGGGCCCACCAGGCTCAAAATCATTCACCGTCCCCTTCAGCATTTCTGCAGCTTGCTGCTGGGGACTCCATACAGCTGCCTTCCACCTCCAATGCTTCCAAAGCACTGGAGGGGCCCAGTGGATCAGATACCTGGCCATACTGTCCCACATGCCCTGCCCCTCATGACTGTCCAGCCTTGGGGACAGTCTCCTGTTGCTCCTATATACTTGTCTAACCTTAGCCAAGACTCAAACCTGACTCTGCTTAACTTTTGGGATCAGACAAAATGGTTGTGGATGGAACACACTCTGTAGTTCTCCCACCACCAGCTTCTCTTCTCCTGAGTCCGGATCTTCCTTCTCTGCCTTGCTGGGAAGTGCTGCGTGGTCTCCTGCATCCTGCTGGGGCTCGGCGGGTGACTTCTGGGCGACACTCTCGGCTGTTGCGGGGTTGGGAACGGCCGCGGGACTCATCTCCCCCACTCCCTGGTCCCGCTGCTCAGCTACCGCTTCTCTCTGCTCCTCCCTCACCTGCTCCCGCTGCTCTGCCACAGCCGTTTGGTTCCCCGTGCTGCTCTCCCTGGCAGCCTCCGCTGCCAGTGGCTCCCGGGGCCGCTCCTTCCCGACTTCACACAGCCTCACGCAGACGGAGAAGAGAACAAGAGCAAGGATGGCAAAGAGCAGCGGGACGGCCCGGTACAAGTCCAAGTCCACGGCCACGTCCATCCCCCCCTGCTGCTGGAGCCCCACCATATTACAAGCCTCTGACATAAAGTACAGTGAAACAAAAACTTTAGCCCAAGCGCCATGATTGATAAACACGAACACAGCTAATCCATACCTGGCAAAATCCTGAAACTGTGAGATCCAGAGAAAAAACTCTAAGAACCAATAAATCAGCATTGTGACAAGAGATCATAAATCCGCTCAGATCTGTTCTTATCTCAAACCCTTGGGCCCCACATTGGGCACCAAAAATGTTGTGGTTTAAACCAAATACTCACAGTACTCTCACTCACTCCCCCACCCTTGCTCCCCCAACTCCCGGAGAGTTAGGAGGGAGAATCCAAAGAATGTAGCCCCCACGGGTTGAGATAAGAACGGTTTAATTGCTAAGGCACAACACAAATCACTACTGCCATTACTACTACAAATAATAATGATACAGCAAATAACAAGTGAAAAGAATACAATACCTCACCAGCCACAGACCCATAACTCACCCCACCTTACCCGGCCGAGCACCGCATGCTACCTCCTCCATCTCCCCCCAGAGCTCCACCCTTCCAGCTCCCCCTCCCAGTTGCATGCTGAACATCACGTGCTATGGTATGGAATACCTCATTGGCTAGCCTGGATCAGGTGTCCTGTCTCTCCTTCCTCCCGGCCTCCCTTCCTCCCCGGCAGAGCACATGCTCAGAAAAGGCCTTGAACAAAAACACCCTCAAACTATGCTCGCTATCAAGCAACTGTTCCCAGCCCAGAAGTCAAAACACAGCACTGCACCAGCTACAATGAGAAAAAATGACTGCTACTGCTCAACCCATGACAGTATATAAGCACTAGCGGGAGTTTAAATATTATTTATAATGTCATATAATTATCATATACACCAAAAATTTCATTTCTAATATCACTAATAGTGACACAGTATCCTGGTTTTGGCTGTGGTAAATTTTCTTCCAGTACCTGGTGCAGTGCTGTGTTTTGCCTTTAGTCTGAGAATAATGCTGATAACACACTGATGTTTTAGTTGTTGCTCAGTAATGCTTACCCCAGTCACAGACTTTTCAGTCTCTCGTCCTCTGTCAGTGAGGAGATGCACAAGAAGCCCAGGAGGGAGCTGAGGCAGAACACCTGGTCCAAACTAGCCAAAGGGTATTCCATACCACAGTATGTCATGCTTGGTATAGGAACTGGGGGAAGTTACCCTGAAGGGACTGATCACTGCTCAAGTGGGGAGGCTGGGTATCAGTCAGCAGGTGGTGAGCAATTGTGTGTCACCAATGTCACCACTATTTATTGGTTTGTTGGTTTGTTGTTATTTGGTTTTTTCTTTCCCCTTTTATATTTATGTCTCTTTTCTTTCCCTATTGCTAGTATTACATTGTACTTTAATTGTTAAACTGTTCATATTGCAATGAGCAAGTTTTATTCTTCAGATTCTCCCTCACATCCCTCCATGGGCAGGAGGAAGCAGGAAATGAGTGAATGGCTGCATGGTGTTGAGTTTCTGGCTGGGCTTTAACTACAACACGTGGTTTGGGAAGGAGTGAGACACCAAGTACCCTGCAAAGGCTGGAACAAGAATTGCAGAAGAGGAACGTATTTTACAAACACCTAAGAGACGCGGTACATGGCACACGCCCACATTTTATCATGTTCAATTATTCTGTCTTTATACTAACAGGGTTGAGCTAAAGCCTGTTCTATGTCACCGGTAGCTGTATTAATAGTGTCATTGCAGTGCTTCAGCTAAAAGCAGCAGCATCAGAAATGGTGATTTGTTAGTGTATGTGCAGTGCCATGTGAGTGCAGCTGAACTGCTGGTTAATATCTGGTCTCTTTGGCAGGTTTAGAAACCTTTTCCATTTTATTCATGAAACAGAAGTTTCAACATTTGGGTAGCAGTGAAAACTATGTAGGCCAGTTGTAATCAAGAAAAGATATAATTATTGACTTAAATTAGCAAAAAGATGAATATTTATCTTCTAGACATGTTTAGCCAAGAATTTCAGATTATTAGTCACGGTATAGCAACTCTGCTTAGAATCCTGGTGTTCTGTCTGCCATTCTGCAAGAAGCTTAAGATAATAAGGGCCTACATGAATATTACACTATTTTCCTAGAAATGTTGCTTAGGAAGAAACAAAATGCAACATGGCTGTACAAATCTAGAAACAGAATCAAGATTAACTGGCTTTCAAAACCATATGCCCAGCAGATATGATAGTATTTTTCTCCATTTTTTTGTGTAAGGAACAATGCTGGGCAATTATTGGGGATTCTGTTTTGGCCACATTAAACTTATCTATTAATGTCTTGGCTAGAATTATTTACAGCCTATTGTAAAACATGCCAGCTCTGCAATGCTGCCATGAAAAAAGACCACTGCACCTCCACAGTGTGTACTATTTATCATAAATTGAGTGTTAAATGTACTTCAGTATTCTATATATAATAAGAATATATTACACAAAATGAAAGTGGTATGAGGATAAACGAAGTTATCTATTGTAGTTACAAACAATGGCAGTGCAATACAGCATACGTATTCAAGTAGGGGCCTGTGATGAATTACAAAATCTTGCACCTCTGGTTTGCCAGCTTGACTGCAATTCAGTGTGGTTAACAAAGCAAGCATTTTTGCCAACTGATGGTTGCCTAGTGGCCAGTTGGAACTCCAGCTCCACTTCCTAGAGTAAATGTATGTATCTCACAAACACACTACAAGAGGAAGCTAATCAGCATATTCATAAATACTCTCACTAAAAACAATGCATCAAATAGATAATACCAGGGTTTCTTCTTCCTGTCTCAGAAAATGTAAGCAGTGTAAAAAAAGACAGGATAGTCAAAAGTCTTCTTTCACAAAGCTGAATGCTACCTCTGTATTTCTTTATACATTGAGTTGGCTACAAGGCTGTAATGCTTATTGTTGCAATAGCATGAAACTCACACAATCATCAACATTTGTAGATAACTTCATTTTCTCTGAGTTAGACCAACCGTGGTGCAGACAATAGTGATTCTTGACCTATCTTGGACTAAGTCAGAACAAGTACCATATATATGGAACAACACACCTCACTTTTGAATCTGGGACCAGCTGAAGGCACGTCAGAGATGACAATAAATTAGGAGTTGAAAATTCTTAAACCTCTAAACAGCACAGAAACAGAAATCTCCCTTCCACAAGATTTCTTGTTTTACTTTTCTCATAAGAAGCTGTTCACACACAAAGAAATCTACAAAAAAACACCCACCCTACCTCTCCTATAGTCATTTACATCTCTATCAGGTAAGAAGAGACAGAGGTAAACATTTCTTCTTTGATTTTCTGGCAGGTGTTCAGGCACTGTGTCATGAGATTTAAACAAATGCTTAAATTGCCCCCTTGATTACCCCTGCTTTTTTCTCATCTTAAACCTGACAGTTTTTTGTGGTTGAGATTTAATTCCCCTCACCACAAGATCACCTAAAAGTGGTGAATAACATTTTCTCTCCTGCAGGTGTCATGGACATTTACATTCAGGGTTAGTCATTAGCAAAACCAACTTTATCCCATTGAAACCAAGGTAGAAAAAGCAGATTCCAAAAAGAAATGCTTAGCTACAAGAGCACTAGGTTTCCTCAGATATACTCCTGGAATTTAGAAGAGATGTGCTACCTGGAGCCCATATACTATTGCCTCTTTTGGGGCAATATTGTGTTTATGATGGCTCCTCACTGAGATATCATCCCTTGCCATGAATGAGCTGCAGGGAAGTATACACTGATGCGTAAATCTGGTGAGAATTCTAGCCTGAATTCACGGGTCTTTATTTCCAAGCAAATTAAATCATACTGAGAACGTATCAATATCCTGTTTTGAATGTGGATGAGACCAAAAAAATGTCCTTGATATGCAGAATTAGGAAGCACTCTAGACAACCTTGATGCAGTCGTGAATCCTTGCATACTTTCAGGAGAAACTTGACCTAGGAGCAGCTGCACAGGTAGTAGCAAATACTTCATCCACCTCTTCACCTCTTTAGCCTAAATAAGATCACAAAATTCACTGCCAACTGGCAACTATTTAAATGCTAATTAGGACAGCAGGTGATTTTATTTCCTTTCTGAATCTGTCTTGAAACAGAAATAAAGAGTTGCAGCAATACAAGCCTTTTTTCATAAAAATAAATAGAATGCTTGATTTTGTTGAAACTGTTGTTCCTATGGAGTAATGCTGCATCATGTGAAAATTAGTACAATTTATGAGAATGAAAGAAATTACAGGAAAAAATATCCTCCATATCTTTACACCCATGTCATACTAAAGTTAATTTACTGAACCAATGAAAAGTTAAAAGTATAAAAAATGAAAGTACTTGAAGTGGTTATAAATCAAACATTTTCTGCATATATAGTATTTTTTAATGTGTTCTCTCTCTGGTTGATAGCTTAGTATGCTTTGGCTTCTGTGGAAAAATATATGTCATAAAATCTAGGAAATGTAAATTTAAGGTTTGTAATGGAATATTCGTAATATTCTGTATATATAAATGACACGTTTACAGCATGAATAAAGAGAAAAGATTTTTGCATAGAATAAAATAATTTGATTCTACAATCTTCTCCTTTGCCCCAGAAACTCTGTAACCCTAGTAATCATCATGAAATAAGAAAACTATGTGCCCTTAAGCCATGAGTTTTTCATGCTTCGATTTGATCTATTAGTATTCATCTACAGCCCAAATAAGGAAGATTTGTTGCAGTCATTTGAATGTAGTAGTAGAACCTGGATCTCTTAGATTCTTTTCAAAGACTATGTTATTATTGGTACATTATCAAGTTAGAAGGCTTTTATATATGGGATCCTACAGAAATTATCCTGAACCTGGTTCTTTAAAAAAAAAATTATTCATAAAATATTCATATGATACTAAGCTGGGGTCTCTGGCAAGGTTTTCTAAAGATTTATAGAAACCATAGAAATGGTTGAAAATCAAAAAGATGGGATGTGATAAAAAGCAAGGTACTACACTTAAAAAAAAGAGAAACTACATAACAAATAAATAATTAAGTAGGTAGAAATATGATAGAATAGATAAAAAAAAAACAAACAAAAACTTGCATGGTATTTAACTGAAAACATGGTAAATTCTTACATAGAAGAATAACATTCTATATGTGACAACAAAATACCTATGTCACTTTACAGAGTTCTGCTGAGATCTCAACAAGAATAGTGCCCCCAATGAAAGATATATACATATATATACATACATATACATATATATATAATGCTTAAATCCTTTTGAAAACAGCAAGAAGATAAAAAAGTAAAAGACGTTTCTTATTAGGAAAATTCAGATTTTTGGGATTTTTTTTCAAGAGAATACAAGCTTCTGGAAGACATGACATCAGGCTTCCTGTATGAAATATTATTCAGAAACAGGAGGTGAACAGTTGCTCAGCTAGAGAAAACAATCTTTATTTGGAGCAACAAAGTCTGAACAAGAGATCTGTCTCAGCCCTATGTTTCTGCAAATCCGGCACTGTAAATGTGAGCAAAATTATTGTGCTGACAAATGCTGTCATAAAACTTACTGTCTTCCCTTTCTTTGAGACTAATAATTTTCCAAACCTGATAAATTTTGACTCGGAGATTCCAACAGGATGTCATTTTAATTACACAGAAGTTGTGTAATTAAAAGTCATAAAATGTTAAAAATAAGAAAAAACATATATATGTATTTTTTATTATTAAGATTATCATTTCATCTCACACCCAAGAATAGGAAAAACTGACACTCATCTCTGAAACCATGAAATTGCTTCTTCTTTGAAGTCACAGAGAAAGGAAAGGTTGGTCTTCTCTATGACAGCAGGTACACATGCTGTCCTTCACATGTGGCCTTGCCCTTGCAAAGTAGTCAGTTATTCCTGTGTGATTTGGGGGAATCACAGAATCATAGAATTATAGAATAGTTTGGGTAGGAAGAGACCTTCAGAGGTCATCTAATCCAACCCCCCTCCAATGAGCAGGGACATCTTCAACCAGATCAGGTTGCCCAGAAGCACATCCACCCTGGCCTTTATGTCTTCAGGGATGGTGCATCTACCACCTCTCTGAGCAACCTGTGCCAGTATTTTGCCACCCCCATTGTAAAAAAATTTTCCCTCAATAGAAGGCTTTATTCACATGAAGTATTCTTCTCCTTTGGCTCCTGGGTTATGTTGTTACATTCTTCTAGTACAATTTTCGGTAACTGGTTGAAGCATGACAATGTAAATTTTGTTTACATCACTGCTACAAATTACAGTGCTGTTGTCACAACCAAGAGATAATACAAGTCATAAATTCCTACAAAAATTTACATTGTTATAAAAACCTGTAACGATTATTTCAGGTGATTGTTCTAAGAACAGGTGATAATTTAGCAGCTGTAAATGTGAAAAGAATTATTTATTAGGAAACTGTATTTCCAGACTTTCTGCAGAACAGCTGTGGGTCTTTAAAAAACTACAGTTGTAGTGATATCCTGCCCTTTCAGTCCCACAATAAGTAATTCAAATGAGCCTGTAACTCAGACATGATAGCTGCCCTGACAGCTGGAGATAGTGTGACAAATACATCTTCCAGTTGAGACATTGACATAATTGAAATGTGCTGTGAGGGGAGAACAAAAGAGACAGCATTGATAATCAGCAGCAAAACCCACATGAAGGCTACAGACTGCTCTGCTTTTACTAGCACAGCAGTTTTATACTGTTCAGGTTGGCTGTGATGACTGTGATTTCCTAACAGGATTGCCATAACACTGGAAGCAGAGTGGATTGATCTTTCATTAAACATTTACAAAGCTTACAAGCAAGCCCTAGAAGATGAAAAGTGAAAACATCATAGATGTGCTGAAGTTTGCAGGAACTTCCTTCCTTAGATCTTTTATGACAATATCTTGAGAAAATATAAATGAAATATTATTTTAAGATTATATTTATCTTAAATAATCTTAAAATGTTTTTATTGAAGTATTTTTCTACTGTGTTTGTTCAACCAATAACTGGGATGCAAATGGGTTTGTATAGGAGACAAGACCTGGCATCGAAGACCATATCTGTAAGATATTTTATCTCATTTTCATGGGTGACTAAGCATACTCTTTATAGGATTTTTATAGCTTTACACCTTTACACAGTAGCAGAATAAATATTTTCATTTTTCTAGTGAGTATTCTGGGATACAAATACGTGACTAATCAGTATATGTGTGACCTTGTGATGTCTGGGAAGGGGCTTTAGGGATTTTAAGAACAAAATGTGTTTTAACTCTGTCATATAGCCATTGCAAAATACACTTCTTTAAACATAGAGAATAACCCCTTTGAGGCTCAGTTTTTCCATCTGGAAAAATTATAAGTATTGAGGTATTTATTCATTATCGATGGAAGCCATAATAGTTCTATTTGTAAAATGTTATTCAAAGCCCAGTTCTGTGCCACTCTGTAATCAGAAATATCGACACTGGAAATATAACTAAAGCCTTTCTTCACTATGAGAAAAGTAGGATTTTGTAAGATGTTGG
The DNA here is from genome assembly GCF_012275295.1 of Melopsittacus undulatus. NCBI lineage: Eukaryota > Metazoa > Chordata > Aves > Psittaciformes > Psittaculidae > Melopsittacus > Melopsittacus undulatus. The sequence goes on along the minus strand of NC_047532.1, from coordinate 25,665,771 downwards.
AACTTTAAGGTCCCTTCCTACCCAAAACTTTGTATGATTCTATGAATATTTTTCTTCTCTTTTCAGCCAGTTATTATCATTCTTTATTAGCTTGACAAATAGTGCACAGGTAAAAATTCCATACCCTTCACCCCACAGAATACATTTTCATTTTATGGGGACCACTACGTACAGACTGACACAAAACCCCTGTCTAGGCACCAGCAAGCATAGAGCTAATGTTTTTGCTAGGCACCAGCATATAGAGCTAATCCGCTAAGGGAAGCATGGCTGGAACCACTTAGGAAGAACTGAGAACTTCCTCATAGCCCTTAAAAGAGGATTGTGCCTGGGGAAAGGTGTGTTTTAAATTACAGTGTGATTTAGGTAAGGGAATGATATACAGGGTGAAAAAAGAAAAGAGATGCTTAGGCAGTATTTTTAAATGCCTCTTCCAACATCATTTTCTTTCTGCCAAAAAAAAAAAAATGAGGATTGAATTTTGTAGAATAAGTAATTGAAGCTTTCTGTATTTTGTTTTGTATTTTAAAGGGTCTCATTGAACTTCCATGCAGCAGTGGAGCTCTGCTAGCTCTAGGCAATCCCTGCTGCCCTAACAGTCAGAGCTTGTTTACTCTCCTTGAGATGCTCAAGTTGCAATTATCTGCATTTCTGTTCAGAGGTACACAGGCGTATAAGCCGCAGTCATATAATGAGATGGGAATATGGACCTGCTGGCATAATCATTATAACATGATCTAAGTTGTATATTTGTAACTATTCAAAAATGTGTGAACAGAAAATTGACAAGAATCGAGTCCATTTCATTTCACAGGCAAATAAACTGTATCATTTATATAAACCTTGAACATTATTGGGAAGGTAAAAATGGGCATGGGTGGATGCATCAGTTGGTTTTAACATATTTGCAGCAAGCTGTCAGTCAAATTACTGACAGCAGCAGTAATTCACAGCATCAGTGTTGAGATTAGAGGGCATGCTGGATTTTGTTACATTTTTACCATTGTATATACCATAATTTTAAACTGTCTCTATTCTGTCATAGCTAAATCATCCTAGACAAAAATGAATGCAAGACATCACATAACCCTTTGCCTTTTGATTTCTACCTACCCTTTACTGCATCAGGTTTTTTACCTCAATACATGTCAAAGCAAATGCCACTGCCTGGCACTTTGTGCTGGTTTGCTAAACACTTATACACAAGTCTAGAATGCCTCTGTGACAAGTTCATTGACAAGATAAGAAAAAAAATGATGAATATTTTAGGGGCTTGTGTGATAATTTTAGTTTCCTTTCTATATAATACACACATGAACACAAGTAATGGTATTATACCTGAGGGGTATAAATCTGTGCATATCTTACCTCAACCAAGATAAATCAAAGAATAGAGACATTCAGTGGAAGTAATACCCTCTGGAAATCCTAAGCATTTAAAATTTGCCAAAAAATACAAAAATAAAAGATGGAAACAATGGATTTTGCAAAACTCCATAATAATTTTACCAATGTGAAAGGAGATAAATTTATTTCTTAACTTTAGAGATAAAATAATTTTAATTTAAGGTAGAATCTGGTCTTTTAAATTCAGCATCTGCTTCAATAAGGAGTAAATATGCTGTTTCTCTTTTCCATCTCCCACCTGGCCTTGATTTAATCAATTAAAAACAATCAAAAATATTAAAAAACTTACAAATGCTCATTTTCCTTTTTATCTACACCTAGATTGTTGAATAACTAAGTTCTCCCTGAGGCATCTTTACAAAGATGAGCCATCAAAATACTTCCAATATCTTAAATAAACCTGTGATATTCTAAATAAAAATCTGGAAGAACACTAATGAAGTAAAGATTAGTGTGAAGTAGTTCCAAAATTACTATGAAATGAGAAGTGAAATAATTTGTTTTGTACCTGCTGAAGCCAGTTGGAGGCCTGTGGTCAGTACTGGTCCCCAAGGATCAACACTGGGTTTGGCATTATTCAAGTTGTTTACCAGCTACCTAAATGAAGGGCTAGAGTGTACCCTCAGCAAGCCTGCTGATGATACAATGCTAGGTGGGTGGCTGATACACCTCAAGGCTGTGCTGCCATCCAGTAGGACCTTGATAAGCTGGAGGATCAGGAAGAGAGAAACCTAATGGGGTTCAACAGGGCAAGTGTGGGATACTGCAGCTGGGGAGGAAGAACTCCAAGTATCAATATAGGTTGGGGGCTGACCTGCTGGAAAGTAGCTCTGCAGAGAAGACTTAGGAGTATTGGTAGATGCTAAGTTGACTGTGAGCAGCAGCGTGCACTTGCAACCAGGAAGACCGATAGTTTCCTGGGGTGCGTTAGGTGGATGTCATCCTTTCCCTCCAGCGTGTTGACTGCACCACACAGCTTAGTCTTTGGGAAACTTGCTGAAGGTGTATTCAATCCCACTGTCCATATCACCAACAAAGATGTTAAACAGCACCAGTCCCAATACCAATGCCTGAAGAACACCATTTGTCACTGATTTCCACTTGAATATCAAGCTTTTGACCACAAGTCTTTGAGTGTGATCAACCATCCAATTCCTTATCCACCAAGTAGTTCATCTGTCAAATCCATGCATCTCCACTTTGGAGTCAAGGATATCTTGCAGAACTGTGTCAATTGTTTTGCACAGGTCTAGGTAGATGACATTTTGGGGCTTATCCAGTATCTAATAAATAAGCTTCAGGACTTTGATATTTTGCAACATAATTTGAGCCTTAGGGTTCAAGACCCTCTGATGCTGCTAACATGATTGTGACACTATGTAATAATATATGAAGGCAAAGTTACTCAACATTGTTGAAATATGAGCAGCTGAAAGATTTTGATACTGGATGGACATCGGTCACTAAAGAACAGTGAATCTGTAAGTGCCTGTTTATTAATTTGCAGTAGTTATATATATAAGCATATATTTATATTTAGGTTTTGTATAGGATATATAAGAATGTACAATAATCATACACTAAAATACTTACACCAAGCACAAATAATACATTAGTGAGCTCTGTGGGTAATCCTCCTATCTCTGTAAGTAAATTGAAAACTAAAATTTCTCAGAAAAGCTGGCAATCCCATGAGGTTAGAACATCTGATTCATTTTATTTAGAGATTGTAACAAAGAAAAGAAGTTAGTAGATGTAAATTATTTTTCATAACAAATCCTAAAACCATAAATGCAAATGGTAAAATAGACCCTAAGTTTAATGATGTCTACTGTAAATTTGGTCTATGAAAGTTCAATACAAAGCCCACTAAGGTAGATGAAGAAACAGAAAATAGATCCAGAAGCCATAAAGATTTTTAAATACTATTTCTATTCTTCTGGTCTTAAATCTTAATTAAAACTAAATATGAATAAATTATTCAGAATCAATGTCTGATCAATTTGGATCACAGCATGTCCATTAGCAGATTATTTTTTGTAGCTTATTCAATATTTGAATGTATTAAGAATATTTTCCTTGTATTCTGTATTGGGAATAATTCATTGTATCTACTTGACACCATACCCAGGCTGCCAGTTAACTGTGATAGTTACATGTATCTTGATAGCATAACCGACCAGCAAGCACATGTAGAGCTGAATTGAATCACATGAGAACATGCTGATCTGTCCATTTTATATTGTTTCTGTGGCTTTGGGGAGAGAACAACTTAAATCAAAATATTTCTGTTTCAAGACTGTACAAAGAGATAGATGCTAATGTTTAACTGGTATACACAAAAAATAAGATTATTAATTGCAGTCAAAAAAAAAGAAAGCTATGGCATCTGAAAAACTAAAAAGAGAAGATACCTGAACAGGCCATCCTATTAAAAATTATGAATCTGAAAAACTAGCTTATGTATTTGGTATCAAATTGTTCTAAACGAAATGGATTAATTTAAAGTTACCAAGGCCAGAAATCTAAACTTAGCCAATCAAAATTAGCTTCATTGGTTTTGGCTCACTTATCTTTTCCTGCTGATCTATGTGAATTTATGGAGAACTGGACAACAGCCAAAGTCTTACTCCATTCATTACAGATGTGACTTCATTTTCTCTTGTTAAAGGATACTGTAGTAGAAAATCTTTTTACCCAAAGTCTATAAGAAATTTTATTTTGGCCAGCGGTTTGATTTTTGTGTGATTAAAATAGTATATCTGCTTGTTAATCAATTCTTAGAATAAACATACTTGTTTTTTACTTTATCGGTCAAAATCTCATGTGACACTAATAGAATAACTAATAGAATGAGTTTAATAAAATAACTAATGACCTTTTAATATCTCTCTGAATGTATCGTCCTTGACGGTTTCAGATATGCTAGATTGGCGTTTGCTATTTATACTTTAGCAGTGTCCCAGTACCTTAAACTTAAGAACTTTGATGAGGTTTGTTATATACATGATATATGACAGCAAGTTCAACTAAAATTCATACAATTTTCAATTATTATTTATTTAATATTAATTTATATGTTATAGATGACGTATTATCTATAATTTAGTGGTTTTATTTCTATTATTTCTGAATACATTGACTGAGAAAGATCATCATCAATTAGTCTATATGTTTCTACACTGCAATCTGAACTGTGTTTTGTTAGAAGTATTCCTCAATACTACTCACACCTTCTCCTAAGCAGTATAGTAAGTATATATATGTGAGACAAGTTTTGTCAGAATAGCCTCTGGAAGTTCCCTGACAATGAGTAGGCCTTCCAGCAAGAAAAAACAAGAATGTGTTGTCTTTCCATAATTTAATTTTTTATGGAACAGAGAATTTTCATATACTCCATCATTCACAGCAGTTTTGTTCTGACAGGACTTGTAAAGTCGTTGACTTGTAATTTCTGAGATAAAGTTGTTCAACAACTTCTGAAAGGTAAAGGTAATGCTACAGGTCTTATTTTGAATAAAAAAGGGGAAAAATAAAATCTTTCAAATTGTCATTAAAAGTATAGACTGACTAAATGAATTAATCACAGCTATATATATTAGGCTTAAATTGCAAAGCAGATGTAACTTCTAAGCAATAATGAAGTCCACTCAATTGTGTCCACCTTATAACATGTTTACATTACCTGCATGTTCTGTGTAGATGTCTGTTTTATTATTCTGTAAGTTCAACCAAAAAGTGAATACAAAACTCAGGATAAGCTTAATGTAGCAAAAATCCATCTGTGAAGGCAATTCTTTCAACAGATATTACAATCTGATATGACCAATTACCTTTGCATCCATTCTTTAAATTAGAAATTCAAAGCATACACTACATATATCATAGGAGATTACACCACAATCTAAATGCTGATGCTGAAGTGATACCCAGGTCAGGACTGTAAATGAGATGTGGTATGCCAGTAGATATGCCCATAAAATACATTTTAAATTAACACAATATTTCAAGTGCAGCACAGAGACTACAGAGAAAAGTGAAAAGGCAACTCATACAAGAAAGTAGGGTTGTTTGAAGCTGAAACGAGAGGGGCATCATCCCTTACCTTCATCACTATTTTCTATTTATAAGATTTTCCTCTGCGTTAGAAAAAGATTACAAATTAATTTCTAAAACTCGTGCCTCTTGCAGTTCATTCTTCTGAATTCCCTGAATACATAGTTGACACATGTTGGCAAATATTACCCTCTGTTACACTTCAGTGGAACTTCTGTCTTTTTTCCTCAGTGCCCAATTTGCAGTGGAGAAGAAGCTAATAACAACTGCCTTCCTTCAGTGCTCATTTCTGTTTCTATGTTTGATAGCTTCCCTGTAAGGAGGCACAAGTTATTTCCATCATCTTTCATGTATATTTTCTGCTATTTCATTATTGTCTGCTAAATAACATTGCAGCAAATACTTAAATGTATTGTCTGGGATAACAATGACTATACAAATTAGAATGTGCTGAGATTGCTGCATATGCAGCAACTGTGTCATTGCTTCAATGTTAGGTTGTCCTCCTCTGGGTTTGTTTTGTTCTCTTCATGTGGCTTGTCACTATAGCTCTACTTTGGCAAAGAACTTCTCTTTGAATTGTTTCATATCTGAAATATCTATACCTTGATGAAGGTACAAATTGAAGAGATTCCTGCTCTTTCTTGCCATTATGTCTTGTATGTTATTTTTCTAGTCCACACTTGCCATCCACATTGAGGCAATTACACACACACACCTCTGACAAAATTAACCATTCTCCTTGGGTAAAAGGCTTAGGGTTATTAAGCAAGGAATTTAAATCCTCATACCTTTTATCACCACACAAGTAAGAGTACAAAGAGTACTGACAATAGCGAATTCCCAGTCCTTACCAGGATCTTCTCTCAGACGGCAGGAGGAAAGTCCCATCTCCAAAGCAATTCAGCCTTTTCCTGTAGGGTGATAATCCTACCCACGTTTTCTTTAGCTGAAAGTTACTTTTCTCCATTTGCTCTCAGTCATCTTTCATGGAAAGGAATTACATTTCTCATTATAACCAGTAGCTTTTCTTGGTAAGATACTGCACAGCTCAGAAATGACTTTTCATATGCCCTTCCCCAGTTTTACCATGTTGGTATGGTGACACAACAGCTGCTGCAAATCACAGGAAAGGTGCTTAACAGGAATATTGTAGAGCAAAGTTCATGTGAAAGAAAACACAAAATTTGCAATCATAGTTTTTGTTCTTTGGGTGGCTGTGCTCTTATGTAGGCATGGGAAAAATATTTTGGAAGTGTAGGACCAACCTTATGTTGAGAAACAAGATATGATCTGATCTGAAGTATTTGCATTTTGTGCATGAGGTAATTCTTGGCTTCATGATCAGAGATGGAGACACACAGGTCAGTATCAAACAAATCCACTGACACCAAAGTGCAGCTGATGATGCTGCATCAGCTTTCAATTTTGTTTGCTTTCCATACTGTCATGAGATCTCCAGCTCTCAAATCTGTGAAACTTTAGGGTTAAGACCATCATTTAAACTGCAGTATTCACTCTTCTAGGGAAGTCGTAGCACTGGAAATCATTAGATGACAGTACAATGAATTAAACCATAATGCTTATGACAATACTCTATGTCAGAATCAGAGCTAGGCCTCCTCTCCTCCTCCCATCCGGCTCAGGAGTAGATGGAGATGGGCCAAAATACACTTCCAACACTGCCTTAGATTTAAGGATAGCATTTTTTCTAGATAATTTTCTTATCAGAGCTTTTAACTTGCCCTATCAGACCTTACATAACTTGTAAGAGTTACATGTGCACTTCCTTTGGAGATCACTTTTCATATATCACTTCAGTCCCATTTAGAAATGCCCAGTGGCATCTAAGATCAGAGCCAATTGTATACATTCTTTTTACTAGATTCTGCCACACACCCTCTTTGATATCCTGCTTTTTCAGACTGTCACTCATTTCCTGATTTGTGTTAAGAACATCAAATAGGTCTAATAGATCTTTTTGCCAGGCCCCTCCCTTCCCCTGGTTGCAGATATTTCTCTACAAAGTGGTTTTTGGACCATTTGGATATGTAGACAAGACTTAAAAAATCTTCAAAAATGAAATTATTGACACTTTTTTTAAAAAAGTGACTCTATTTAAAATTACTAAAATTCCATTAACTGACGGTGTGCTTGAATTTGATCCGGGATGTTCCAGTTTTCTGCTTAGAATACACTTTCTGCAGATGAACAGCATTCCCATTAAAATGAGTCTTTCAATGGAAATGCTGACACAGTGCAGCAGAAAAGCTAGTGCTGTTGAAATTATGCAGGATTTAATAACAAGAAAAGCAAGCAAGAACTGAAAAAAATCAAAATATTCAGATGGGTTATATTCTTCCATACAAATTGTGCTCTTATGACACTTCCCTTTTGCAGCAATGAGATGTTGACTGTTTTAGTTTCTGTATTTTGGAAATGTTATAATGGATACCAGGAAGTGTGATTCCAAGTTCAGTTACTTAGCAAATCAGGGAGTAATAAATTAGACAACCATCCTGTTTTTCAGTATAACTAGGAGTTTCAATCCTGACCTTCCACTCACATCTTCAGCTACCTTTTTTTTTTCCTTTTAATTGGTAAATCAATTTAGTATTTATAACAGCAATATCTCATGCTTTTCAGGAGTAGACTGAAATGCATTTCAAGAAAGGATTGCCTCTATAAAAGTGGAGATAGATACAAGTAAATTAAGTGACCAAAGCTATTCAGGCCACAATTGGCAGACATAGAAATGGACCCAAGTCTGCTGTACCTGTACCTGTTTGTAATACCCTACTAGTTGGACTTAGTTTTACTTTAAATTTATAAAAGTTAATATGGTGAAAGCACTAATATCAATAGACTTTAACTTGACTTTCACTGCTGGTATATATACATGTATGTGCACATACACATCTTCTTGGCATGTTATATATATATATTCACACATAATCTTGAAGGACAAAGTCAAGTAAGTAACACTTTTCTAAAAGGGATTCTCCTGCTTTCATGCCTTCTTCTTTAAAGCACTATATCACAAAAAAGTGCCTACTAATTCCACCAATGCTAGTGCCTATTCAACAATTAAAAATAGAAACAGAATATATGTAAAATGTGATCTAATGCTAGAGAGCACAAATATGTACTGCACGGCTGGAGAGCTGTTGTGGGGTTATTTTGTTTTTGACTGTGAAGGTTTTCACTAGGGAAAAATTGGACTGGTGTTTTTGTGACATTGAACATAAGTAACATGGCTTCACTGTGGAAACCCTGATCAAACTAGACAGCTAAATCCATCTGATCCCAATTCCATATGTATCTATGAGAAGTAAGAGGTGGTTTCTAGCCTCATAAAATTCAATAGTATTTCTACCAACATCCACAACCAGTTTAAAAATACTCCAAGTAATAAAAGTCTTCAAAAAACATATTACAGAAATATTTGGAGATGAAGTATGTCTACCTCCTGACTCTTTCTTGTTAGTTCATCTTAGAGCAGTTTACAAAGGCGTTGAGAAGCACCATCCCCATTTTAAAGGTGCCACCCATAGTTAAAATGTTCAAAATCAGCCAGTTGGCTAGCAAGACACCCTGACTGGACCTATGATCAGTTAATTAAAGAAAGGGATAAGGCTAGATAGTCCAGTTACTGATCTATCCAGAATGAATGACAGGGAAGCAAAACTAGCAATCAGAAAACACAAAAAGAGCTGTAACATTTGCTTCTGGCTTTAATTGCTTAAATGCCTATACTGTATCTGATAAAGAGCGGGTAAATGATAAAATGTGACCATTGTTTACACAGGCATGGTGTTCATGGTATTTCAATGACTTGCTCTAGAAAGCAGTGTATAATTGTTACTTCTCAGATGTTATATGCATTTACTCACTGCCTCTGCTTACTGCTTCATGTTTAATTATAAGGTATCTCATCCGACAGCACTCTGAACACTATGACAGGAGACTCTTGCAACCTCACCCAGTTAGAGTGATAAAGTCATTTGCTGGGGAAAGAAAGCATCAGTAGAGCCTGTTTGGCATCCTTTGCTGTCCTAAGAACAAACTAGTTAAGAGAAATCAAACTGAGTGCTCACTTTGGACTTCAAGGCATATTTTATTTTTTAACTCCTTGAAGGGAAAGAGAACGCTTTGTGCATATGCATAAGAATAACTTGACTACCAAGGGCATCAATGACTTTGAAATGTTCTTCCAAAACATTTAATTATAGTAATGAGATTAATATTCTTAGGAATGGTCATAAACATCTAAAAGATTTTGTCAAAGTGACAAATCCATTCATAGAATCATAGAAACATAAAATAGTTAGGATTGGAAAGGACCTCAAGATCATCTAGTTCCAACCCCCCTGCCATGGGCAGGGACACCTCACACTAAACCATATCACTCAAGGCTTCATCCAAACCTGGTCTTGAACACCGCCAGGGATGGAGCATTCACTACCTCCCTGGGCAACCCATTCCAGTACCTCACCACCCTAACAGTAAAGAATTTCTTCCTTATATCCAGTCTACACCTCTGCTGTTTAAGTTTCAACCCGTTACCCCTTGTCCTATCACTACAGTCCCTAATGAATAGTCCCTCCCCAGCATCCCTGTAGGCCTCCTTCAGATACTGCAAGGCTGCTATGAGGTCTCCACGCAGCCTTCTCTTCTCCAGGCTGAACAGCTCCAACTTTCTCAGCCTCTCTTCATATGGGAGGTGCTCCAGTCCCCTGATCATCCTCGTGGCCCTCCTCTGGACTTATTCTAACAGTTCCATGTCCTTTTTATATTGAGGACACCAGAACTGCACACAATACTCCAAGTGAGGTCTCACGAGAGCAGAGTAGAGGGGCAGGATCACCTCCTTCGACCTGCTGGTCACACTCCTCTTGATGCAGCCCAGGACACGGATGGCTTTCTGGGCTGTGAGTGCACACTGATGGCTCATGTTCATTTTCTCATTGACTAACACCCCCAAGTCCTTCTCCACAGGACTTCCATGAATCTCTTCTCTGCCCAACCTGTAGCTGTGCCTGGGATTGCCCCGACCCAGGTGTAGGATCTTGCACTTGGCATGGTTAAACTTCATGAGGTTGGCATCAGCCCACCTTACAAGCGTTTCAAGGTCCCTCTGGATGGCATTCCTTCCCTCCAGTGTATCAACAGAACCACACAGCTTGGTGTAATCGGCAAACTTGCTGAGGGCGCACTCAATCCCACTGTCCATGTCAGCACCAAAGATGTTGAACAAGACCGGTCCCAACACCGATCCCTGAGGGACACCACATGTTACTGGTCACCAGCTGGACATTGAGCCATTGACCACAATTCTTTGTGTGCGGCCATCCAGCCAGTTCTTTATCCACTGAGTGGTCCACCTATCAAACTGATGTCTCTCCAATTTAGAGACAAGGATGTTGTGTGGGACAGTGTCGAACGCTTTGCACAAGTCCAGGTAGATGACATCAACTGCTCCACCCCTGTCCATCAGTTCCATAACCCCATCAGAGAAGGCCACCAAATTGGTCAGGCAGGATTTTCCCCTAGTAAAACCATGCTGGCTGTCACCAACCACCTTGTTGTTTTTTATGTGCCCTAGCATGCCTTCCAGGAGGATCTGCTCCCAGATTTTGCAAGGCACAGAGGTGAGACTGACTGCTCTGTAATTCCCCAGGTCATCCATTTTCCCCTTCTTGAAAATGGGGGTTATATTTCCCTTTTTCCAGTCATCAGGAACTTCACCTGTCTGCCATGATCTTTCAAATATGATGGCCAGTGGCTTTGCAACTTCATTTGCCAGCTCCTTCAGGACCCGCAGATGGATTTCATCAGGTCCCATGGACTTGTGCACATTCAGGTTCTTAAGATGGTCTCGAACCAGATCCTCAGGTACAGTGGGCCCAAGGTCTAAGTTTTCACAGTCCCTGCATCCGCCCTCCAAGACTCAGGTGCTGTGGTCAGAGCCTTTGCCAGTGAAGACTGAGGCAAAGAAGCCATTCAGAACCTCAGCCTTCTCCAAGTCCTGTGTAGCCAGTTCTCCCGAAAACTTCCAGAGGGGGCCTACATTGTCCTTAGTCTGTTTTTTAGCCACTACATACCTATAAAATCCCTTCCTATTATCTTTAACATCCCTTGCCAAGTTTAACTCCAATTGGGCCTTAGCTTTCCTAACTTGGTCCCTAACTACCCGGACAACATCCCTGTATTCTTCCCAGGCCACCTGTCCTTGCTTCCACCTTTTATAAGCCTCTTTTTTCTTGTGAATTTTTCTCAGCAGCTCCTTATCCATCCAAGGAGGTCTCGTGCCCCTCCTGCTTCTAGTTGGGATGCAACACTCCTGAGCTTGTAGCAGGTGATCCTTGAATATTAACCAAGAGTCTTGGGCCCCCCTTGCCCTCTAGGGCTATATCCCATGGAACCTTGCTAAGCAGGTTCCTGAAGAGGCCAAAGTCTGCTCTCTTGAAGTCCAGGGCAGTGAGCTGACTGCACGCTCTTCTCACTGTCTTGAGGACCTCAAATTCGACCATCTCGTAATCACTGCATCCAAGACTTCCCTGGGGAGTCACATTTCCAACGAGCCCTTCCCTGTTGGTGAGCACGAGGTCGAGCAGGGCACCTCTCCTCGTCGGCTCCTTTATTGCTTGCAGAAGGAAGTTGTCTTCCACACAATCGAGAAACCTCCTGGATTGCTTGTGCCGGGCTGTACCGTCACCCCAACAGATGTCAGGGTGGTTGAAGTCTGGTCTAAGGGCCTGCGAGTGTGAGGCTTTTCCTATTTGTCTGTAGAGTTCTTCATCCACAGGTTCCTCTTGATCAGGTGGTCTGTAACATATCCCCACAGTAATGTGTCCCATCACCGATTTCCCCTTAACCTTGACCCACAAACTTTCTGTTAACTGATCACCTGTCCCCAGACAGAGTTCCATACTCTCCAGCCTATCCCTAACATAAAGGGCAACTCCCCCTCCCCTCCTACCGGACCTGTCTTTTCTAAAAAGCCTATAACCTTCCATTCCAACACTCCAGTCAAAGGAGCCATCCCACCATGTTTCAGGGATGCCTATTATATCATAGCCCCGTAGATGTGCCCACATCTCTAATTCCTCTTGTTTATTCCCCATGCTACGGGCATTTGTATAGAGGCATCTGATCTGAGCTTCATCTGCCATCTCTATTCCTTTAACCTTCAGAACAGGCCTTGTTGCCATTTTTAGACTTCTGCACCACAGAGAGCACACCAGCAGAAATACCTCCCTATAGGGTTTCTCAGCTTCAAACAAGTATACCTCCTTAGTAAGAATTAAATGTTTTGTGTTATGACTTCCCAGCAAAAAACAAGGGGAAATGAGTAATTTCTGCTGTATAGCAATAATAAAGCATTTTCATCATAATCATCCAAACCATTTATTTTGCTTAGCTTCTTCAGCACTCCTTTTCCCAGCTGTGCTGTGGCTGAATGACAGTGTAACACTTTGGAGAATGTGTCTGCCGAATTCTGAATTCTGTTCAGTTTTGCGAACACTATTTCTAACTGCAGTAACTATGGTGGATTAAATCACCCTTTTTTTCGCAAAATTGCAACACATTATGGGGATACAGTCTGAAAGACTGACAAAGAAGTCAAATTTTATCAGCACAGAATGATTCTTCCCAGCTTGAATAGTGGTACTACTGTTTACTGTCATCAAGGCTTTTGATCAAAATAGATTCTAGACAGAAAAATACACAAAGCCTGACCTGGCCCGAGACACCAAGTCCTCTAAGTTCCACCTCACTCAATGCCTGGGAGGACTGATTTACACTGCTTAGCCAAGATACCATGGGAGCTTTGCCTGTTAACCTGCAACATGATGTGGAAATACTTTGAACTAGCAAACACTATACACAAGCATTAAAAACAAAATAATAGATTTCAACATGATAATATAGAAAATGCTGTAAATTACTGTTAGCAGCCTTTATCAGCTCTTGGGTCTGTGAAAACAAAGGTTTTGCTGTGCTGGAAACCTTTTAAAAAACCTGTCCTGGTTATGAGCTGTATAGTTGCACAACATGAATTACTCAATACTAAATAAGCCAAAGTGCTGCCTGACTATATGTCAGCTGAGGCTCTGGAGTCTTAAAAGACTAGAAATGTGATTGCCCTCCATTTACCAAGGTGTTTATTTGCACAGTATATTGGTATCAGACTGCATGGTATGATGAGCTGACTGAACCGGGCTGTCCTACCAGAATACCTTCCAGCTCATATTCAATCATGTTTAGTCACAGTAAGACAAAACAATAAATGGAGAAAAATCATTCATGTGGCAATGCAGTTCTACGCATGTCTTTCTTTTCAACACTATAGGATATTTATTAGAGCATGATGTCAGTCATAGGATAGTTTCAGGCACTAATTACTAGTTCCAAGATATAGTCAGGCTGTGATTTATTTTTTTTTTTCATGCTGAATCCAGTGAGCTTTGGATTCCATCCCACATCAGCAATTTGGATCTCTTAGTATGAAAATTAAATGCATTCCAAAACCAGTGTTAAAACTAAGAGAATTTAATAGCTGTCAAATCTGTAGACAAAGATACAAATTGGCCAAAGCACAGGTAGGAAGATGGTAACCATCTGGACAGCTTTCATGTGTTAACTGCATGCTCCTCCGGTTAGGGATTTGGCATTTAATTTTTTCTGAGTTTATAGCCAGGCATAAGGCACCTGAACAGAACAAACATTTGGAGTTTTTCAAAGATCTGGACCTCTTTTATACAACCTCATGTTAAACACCTTTTACTTGTTGAATTATTGCCGAAATCAGCCTTTGCGAGTGTGGTGGGTTGACCTTGGCTAGACACCAGTTGTTCAGCAAACTCCCCTCTTCAGCCAGACTGGGGGGAGAAAGTAAGATGGAAAAAAAACCCCAAAACTCGTGGGTCAAGATAAAGGCGTTTAATAAAGCAAAAGTAAAGGCTCAACTGCAGTAGAAAGGTAACAAACCACAAGTCCTAGTAAGCTCGTTAAGCCGTCTGTCCTTGTAGGAATTCAGCGTCAAGAAGCTCAAAGCCTTTGTCTTTCTGGGCTGATCTTGAAGGTTAGATTTCTGTTTTTTAGAGTTTTGATTGTACAGTCTCTGTGGAGTTACTAATTGTACATCTGAGTTTTTCTGAGCAGATGTTTGGGCATTTTGAGGTCATTAATTCCTCATCATTGACATGACAGGGCAAGGTTCAGGGAGCCAATGTATCCACCTTTTTTTGCTGTTACCAAAGTATGTGTATTTTATAGAATCACTGGGATATTACATTTATCTGCATGGTCTAATAATGGGCTTTACTATAGCTTTCATGTAAATCAGGATATATAGGACAAGTAGAGGTTTTATTTCCAGTTTTATATCAGTTTGTCACCTGGGACCTTTTGAGCATACAATCTGAGAGGCCAGAGCACCTAGGGAACTGTAACACCAAGACTGCAAATATTATCAGAAATATAAAATTTGTGTACTGATGTAGAAAAATTAACTTCCATGATGTAAAAATTACTAGGGGCAAGTACTTTATTTAGGAGGAGACTAGGGAGGAGATGAAGAGATTAGTAACTGGGGGAAGAACCAACTTGGAGAACTGGTGAGAAGGGTTTAAAAAGAAAAGCTGTGCGGGGCCTGGGGTTCTACATGCTGACTGTGTCCATTCTGTGCAAGTGCATCTGCACCCCTGGAATAGGTGCTTAGCTACCAATTGGGCCAGCAGGAAAAAAGGCATATCTCCTGCTGTCATGGTTTGAGCATGTTTTGAGGGTGTTTTTGTTCAAGGTTTTTTCCAGCCAGGTGGAGGAGGGGAAGCCGGGAGGAAGGAGAGACAGGACACCTGACCCAGGCTAGTCAATGAGGTATTCCATACCATAGCACGTGATGCCCAGGATGCATACTGGGAAAGAGAAGGCTGGAGGGTAGAGCTCTGGAGAAAAATGGAGGAGGGAGCACATGGTGCTCGGCCAGGCAGGGTGGAGTGAGTTTATGGGTCGGTGGCTGGTGGGGTGTTGTATTCTTTTCACTTGCTGTTTGCTGTATCATTATTATTTGTAGTAGTTAATGGCAGTAGGGGTTTTGTGTTATGCCTTAGCAATTAAACCGTTCTTATCTCAATCCATGGGAGCTACATTCTGTGGATTCTCCTTCCTAACTCTCCGGGAGTTGGGGGACTTGGTTTAAACCACGACACCTGCTTCATGAAGCACAGCGTTTTTTGACTACGCAGAATTCCTACAGGAAACTTGAAAAAGTTTGACATTTTCAGTAAGAAGACACTTGCATCATTTACGTGTATAACAATGTTAGGAAAATGGTATCTTCTGATACTTTACTGCTGACTTCTCACAAAGAAACTAAAAACACATGTTTTATCATATTTAGAAAATATCATAACTTAACCTCTCTGCTTTTTAAACACTTAAATCCCTTTATAACCTGAGCAGATTGCATGTAAGGTCATTTTTTTCCACAGATTACAATGCTGTTTCCCTAGGTACACTAATAATTATACGTCAGTCTTTTTACAATCTTTAGTTGTACAAAGAATAACTCAGTCACATGCGTGAGTTGTGTTACAGGTTTTACAAACAGGAAAAAAAAAACCTAGGGAGATTAAAAGCAAGCATCATACTGAACTACATAAAAAGAGATTTTTATTTTGAGCTCATTTTTTGGCAGTTTGAGTAGCAGGGGTGTTTTTATTTTGGGTTTATTATCCACATGTGTAAAGAACAGGGCATGTAAGCTTTGATTAATCTGTGTTTACTGTAGCAACAATAACATGTTTTGATACAAATGCATTATTTTAACTTTGTTTTTAAAGAGAAATAACCCCACAAACCTGCTTAAATCTGGTATTAAATGAATGTTTAAATAATGTTATTTCTCTGCACTGGTTTCCCACCTTCATTTGCTCAATTTTCTCAAGGTTTGGATATTTTCTATTGTAAGATTAGCTTTATTTTATACAAAAAACTTAGGAAACTATGCTAAGATATCTCTCTTGATTATGTTTTTTTTTTGTATTAAGGGCTTATTCTTATTCTTCTGATCTAGCAATAGCAATGTTATTATTTATAACTTTGGCTACAATTTCCTCCTAAGCATTTGTTCTTTTCTGTGTATGCTATTTCACATTTTACTCCTTTTCTTCTTTTCTGTCTCTCCACTGGCATGAACTTTCCCATTCCCAAGTAAGGATAAAACTATTCCAGGCAAAATGGACAGAGAGAAATATATAGAAAAACAAATATACATAAGCAGTGTAAGGGGACTATCTGATATGAAGTTAGCCCCAAAACCAATAACGTTCAAGAGCAAGACAGCTGTCAGTCAAGTTAAGCAGTTACCAGGCACTGTCCCACCAGCATAACTGCCCCCTCAGCTGGCTCTCAGCCAGCGCCCAGTTTCTGCAGTGGCACTGCAATGACAGCACCCAGGGATACTCAGATGTGCAGCTGTGGCTCCTGGGTAGCTTGGGGAGCAGGGACATGTTTGTGTTGGTTTGCATCAGATTAGAACTCTTGGGATTAGCTGTAGAAGTATACCTGGAAATTAAAGGTGCACATTTGCTGCTTGTAGGCATCTAGCACTGTGGTTTATCCATTGTATTACAAATATTAATCCTGAATGTATCTTGACAATTAATTCTTTAGCATCGGAAAACTCTTTCATTTCTGAATTGATTTAAATATCATAAAGCTACTTACTTTGCAACAGGTATCTGTGTCACTAATGCTCAGAAGCAGCTTCTCTGAAACCCAGGGGATTAGTTAGATGAGGTAAAGCTGGATGTGGGATAGGTGTCCTTTATAATAAACTTTATATGAAAAAAAAGTCAGTATAACAGCTAGTAGAGAATCTTTCTCCCAATATTTTTTAATTCCTTTCCTCATCCAAGTAATTTTTCAATTCTTAAGACTGTAGATTTCTTGTTTTCTGTTGGAAGGCTGGTACTTCTTGTGGTGAAATAGACATGGACCTTTGCCAAAGGTTTTCTGTCAGATTTTTTATAGCACAGTTGAAGCCAGTCCTCCCCAACTTCTGGCTTTTCTTTGTGTCCTTTGAAATATCTTGTCCCTTTTGCACATGCTTCAAGCTCTTGACACTGGAGGAAGTGTACTGCACAATAAAATTTAGCTCAGAAAATTAGCTCAGAAGATAGGATCTCTTCCTAAAACACTTCAAAAGAGTCATCTTTCAAGAAGTGATTTTTAATTTTCATTTTATTTAGTGTTTTCGTATCCCTACAAGCCTTTTCTTTGATTTACCTCATAACCACATACTGTAGAAGGATTCATTAGCTTCTTTCTTCCAGCAATACATAAAACAGCAGCCACAACTCCACTTCTTTTACTACAGTCAGTTTTACTACTGTCATTTGAAAATGTAAGGAGCCAGAGATCTGAACAGTCTAAGAACTAAATGAACAATTTTTTTTTGTGATACAAATAAATGTTTCCAGACTCCTAAACAATTTCCAGCACCTGCAGTACATACATTCCAGCATGTGACCTTGACAAATCAGTCATCAGCTTCTTCTCAAAAAGAAAAAAAACAACAGGATGAGGAAAGGGCTGACGTGTGTTATCGCATCTTCAATTATCTGAAAGCATATTTCAATTTTTTTCAGCCAACTGAATAGAGGATGGCAGAACAAAGTGTCTGTGACAGCAAGAAAATGAAAAGCAATCTGTTGGTCATACTGGGTGCATCTTAAGGTGACTTTCCAAGGGTATATATGGCGTACCTTGAAGGCAGTGTAAATAGTTTTTTCAGTCTGTTAGGTGCTTTTTTAGGTAGCAGTTGAAAACACTATGGTCACATGGGTGACCAAAATGCAGTGTGAAACATGGCTACTTTCCATAAGATGAATACCTATGGACACACCAAGTAGCCAAAGAGAAGACAAAATTGCCTTTTTGCCACAGCTGTGGGAAGGCACACTTTGCATGTAGCTCAGACTGCAGGTAGTGTGACTTACAGCTGAAGGTTTCAAAACGGAAGAGTTTGTGGTTTACATGAAGACTGATGATTTAAGAGATTCCAGTATCATAACTGCTGTCATTGGGATTATACCAGGAAGGAAAATAAGCACAAGAAAGATAGGAAGTTTAAGCAGCTGCATAATTGCAGGCCTGTGGAAATTGCTTTAACTACAATTTTTGAATACATAAAAAGGAGGAGAAAATCTTACAGCAGGATCAAATGGGAGCCTGCATGAAATAAAAATGCACAGGAAGAAAATTTATCTTGCAAGAAAGAAATAAGAACAGAAATTTATAACTCTACATACAAATAAATAATAAGAAGAAGCAGAGTAGTAGAATAGGAGAACCTATTGCAAGCTACAAGACTATCACCAGGCCAGGCACATGGACGAAAAATTGTTCACAAAAGTGGTCTTACTGCCTTTATCTTAATCCACATATCTTAACCCACAAACTTTTTCATCCTCTCACCCCTGTCCTATTAACGGGGCCAAGTGCAAGAGTGTCAGGGTGGGCAGCTGGAAACTGGCTAAATTCAACCCACCACAATACAAAACCCCCCAAAATTCTATAGTGAGAGTTCAATATTGAGTGTTTAAGATTTCCTGTCTTTCCTAATCCTTCTTGGGGTTTTTACACCCCTTTCTTATCTAGAACATGATTTTTTGCCCCTAGTTCATGTTTTCTTGCACTATATTTCAGTCACCTTTATTGAGTCGCCTATTTCTCAGACATTATAACCACACAACATGCTTGCTTTTTTATTGGCACTTTCTGTTGTCATTTATCCTTCATGCCTTTTTTCTTGTACAGACTGCTATAGAGTTAGAGGGAATAAAAAAGCAAAATAAAAAAAGACAAGCTCACAAAATTCTGAGTATTGTCAATTTCCATCAGTGCAATACAGAGTGAAGAAAGCTCAGCTTCAAAACAAAGGTTCCACACTAACATGACAAGTAATGTTTTCTCTGCCAAAATCTACAACAGAGAATGAAAATATTTTAAGCGCTTTTTCACCTTTGACTTGATAAACATTTTATTTTCAAACCACCTTTTTTTACCTCCAGCACTCATTGCCATGCCAAAATCCATGTAGATTTGTCTGCAATGCTAAATGAAAAAGGCTTTCAAAGTCAAGCTAAAGAGGAACAAGAAGGACATCATAGGTTTTTTTCTAATTCATTACTTCAGTTACGTAGGCCTGGGATATGAAAGCATGGAAGCAGAGTGGGAGATTACATGTTCCTTTTAGTTCTAACATAAGGAAAAATAAATTTTAACATTAGAAATCTCTGATGCATTTCTCATAATTTCAAAGAAAACACCTAACATTTAATTTTCAAAATTTGTAGTTTACTCAACTTTCTTAGTACTTATTCTGACACTACAGATTAAAATAATCAATAATAACCATTAATAATAAGTGCTAATAATCCATCATAATAATTGTTATGATATAAAAAGTTATTTAAATTCAAATTTTTATAAAGAATGTATTACTTAAGTTCAATATAATTTCTAAAAGTATGATTTTCTTATTGTGAAATTGCAAAATACAGCATGCCTTATAAAATATCATTATATCATACACCACTCACAGAAAAACCTACAGAAGCTTCTAAAAAGACTTACTACTTAAAAGAATAAAAAGCTTGCAGTATATTACTTCTTCAGGTAAGCGCAACGAACTGTTATGTTCCCATTAATTGCTACTTCAAATAATCTTTTTCTTACAACTCTACAAGCTGGTTTTGTGGGGAGAGTTGTAAAAAGGACAATACCTACAGGTGATTTAGTATACATGAGGAGCTCTAAGAAAATAAAGCCAGTATTTTCAGCTGACAGTTATTTAAAAGGTACATTAAAGGGTAAGAAAGAAAACATAGCTGTGGAAGTGGTTCTAAATAATCACTTTTATTTTGCTCTGTGAAATGCTAGTCTTTGGAAAGTTCAGCAAATTAATATCTACAGAGAGTACAGTAAATAAAATACAGCAGTAAATAAATCTTTTTGTGTATACATCACCTATACAAATACTATCCAAGAAGTCACATGTCTAAAGACAAACTTTGAAATTTCTCACTCCTTAAGTTGTAAATAATTAGCTTTCTGTATGCTGAAATGTTTACTACTAACATTAAATGCCAGCGTCTCCATTAACCTTGTATCTTCTCTGTCAGGTCTGCATATAATTTTGCTGCAGGGAAAATAGGGCAACTAACAGAAAGTTTGGTATGTGCAATTTTTTATAACTATTTGTTTTCTATGAGTTCAAAATTAACAATTTTTAGTCTATCATATGTGGACATGTAATTAAAATATAAAGGTGTAGTATAGTGAATCTGGTGCTGTACTTGATCATGGAACACAAAAAAAGTTTAGCAGAGCACTTCAGTTACAGCAAGTTAAAATTCTCATTAAATTGATAGCTCCTATCATTTTCAAAGTATAGCTGCGAAAAGAAAAAATCTCAATCACTAAAATATGTACAGAGCCTAGAAGGTATCAAACTTTCCCACCCCAAGAAAAAGTAAATTAATGCTCATCTTTCTTTTTAAGAAACTTCCAGTTCAGAATTCCACATTGTTTGTTAGCAGTATATCTACTATAGGGATTTGGAGATAAGAGTTTAAATGCCATTCTATCCATCCCTGTGGTTGCATGTAAATTAAAAGCAAACAACGAGATATAAATTAAGTAAATGCAACAGTTCTTAATGGTCATTTCACCTTTTTACTTGAGACTTGGAACAAACCTAGTATCAAGGTTTATTCTTGTTTCTTTCTGAACTAGTGAGAAAAAATGAAGCATCTAATTTTTGCTATGATTTCATGGTTAGCAACAATTCCCTTGATCAGTGGGTGACTGGTTCTGACAGTGTTACTGGTTTTCAGCCATAACCTAAATATCACAACACATCAGCAGGCAGGCATCTTCTGAGGCTGCTCTTACTGTGCGACATACAACAGTAATTCCCAGATGACCTCCCTGGATCAAATAACCTGCCACTCTTCTTGCACATCACCTCAGGAGATGACAGAAGCTTCTTTCCCAGAACCGATTATGACAAATCTTTTACAGTTCCATGGCATTTGTATTTTACCTAAGCACTTCATTTGTTCTTAACTAGTGGCACCATGGTAGCTTTAATTTTACTCTGTGATTAAGTGAGTGATGCCAATTTTTGGCAGACTATAGTTAATGGTTTATAAAATGTTCTCTTAATCGATGAAATGCACCCAGAAGCCTCTTAGAAAAAATACACAAGCTTGTATTTATATCAAGTAAGCCTGAAACTGTTACTATTGAAAACCAGAATGTCAGCCAAAATATCCTGGTCAGTTATAGCAAAGCACTTCTCAGACATTATATTGACTCTAAACTTATGTGCTTTATCCCTTGAGTAGGATAAGCAACTACGTAAGTGACATTAATTTTATTTTCATTCTGAGGTCTGGGGTTGACATGATTGCTCCCTAGATCAACTACTTCCTCATAGACATTTACATTTAAGCATTTTTAAGTATAAATTTCTCCAAAGGGTCACAACCAAGTCAAGACACATTATTTTCATGAATAATTCTTGTGAGCTATGATATCAGATGCTTTGCTAAGTTCAGATATTAATCTAATGCATTCTGCTGTTCTCCCCAGAATATGGAAATAAGAGTCAGTGATTCAGAAAATTCCTCAGTGAGGCTGGAGGTCCTTCTGGCTGACACTATGAAATATATGTCTTTTGCTTCAAGGATGGATGGATCAATGAATAAAAATGGGATAAGTAGCCTGCATATTTTAAAGCTCCTGGAAGGGGACAAAATCATATTACCATGTGTGCGTGCATGAGAATTTGCTTGCACGTACTCTGGTTAGACAAATCTCCATCAAAGCATAAGGTATAATGTGAATGAGAGACGTGGGATTCAGACATACTGTAACTCATTTGGGATGGTTGCTGAGACTCTTTCCTTTGCACAGTATCCTGATATATTAGGAAAAAAAATATTCACTGTGAGAGTTGAAGGCATGGGGCTTTGAGCAATGTGGTCTCATGGAAGGTGTCCCTTCCCATGGCAGCAGAGTTGGGTCCAGAAGATCTTTAAGCTGCCTTCCAACCCAAACGATTCTATGTTTCCATGATATATTCTGCAATATAGTTTAAACCTGTCTTATTTGCATGCATCTAGGAATTTTCTGGAAAGTAAACAGAACTTAACACTTTCTCAAAAAAAACTCAAAAGCTCATGTGTGTTGCTTCAGTAGCTTAAAATGAAAGTGCTCTCATGCATGTATACTTTTTGATGATAGTTCCACAGTTTCTGCATTCCGTAAGTACTTTGATGTAACATCTTCTGTTTCGCAGATGAACAAAACCAGCTCTGGCCAGTTATTCAAGATCAAGCTGAAAGTAAATTATCTCAGACAAGGGAATACTGTGAAAGTTCAGTGCAAGTGTGACTTGAATAAAACATTGTACGCATTGATGGGGAAAAGAAAGCTGTTCTTGGTTAAGTCAGCTGGACAATTCTTTCAATTAAAGAAATCCTTCTTTTGGAGAAACACTTTCTGCTTCTATCCTAAACTATAGATTTGTATATCTGCACTCATATATATAGACACCAACATTTCAAATGTTAGTGGCAGGGGAGTTGGAACCACATGATCTTAAGGTTCTTTCCAACCCTGACTGTTCTATGATTCTATAAATGGACTAAACCACTTTTGCCTGTCTGCATCCATGACATTCACATTTTGAATGTGCAAACTCAGTAATGCTGTACTGTACAGATGAGAAGAAATATTTTATGGTAACAGTAAAAATATGCTTTTACTTTTTGATTCTAAGAAACTAATGTTTCCTTGTAATATTTAATTTCAAATGTGATTTTTAGTCCTGTATGACTAAAAAGTGACCACACAGATTTGCAAAAACTACCTTGAAACAGTTAAGGGTCTTTTTTTTATGTTTTGGAAGCCAACAGTTATGATTCATATGTGTTTCTTGTAGCAAAATGTTTACTGTGGTAACGTATCTATTCATCAGATTGTTTCATAAACATTACAGGCAAATTCTGATCCTGTCTGTGTAAGTGAAAACAGCTTTTCAACTCAACTAGATCAACTCTATAACAAATTGATAATTACAACGTGCATTCCATCACACTTATAAATAATGAAAATATATTTTGGATACTGGGGGAGGAGGGAGGTGTTGACAAAAATGCATGGTAGGGAGGATTAGAATAAACAAGTTTTCTGTCTCTTTCAATGAACCATGATATTGAAATACAGCAGAATATTTCAGATCGGCTTCTTTTACATTCTGTTTCAATTTTCTTCCACCATTTCAGCTGGAACCAGAAGAAAGTCAGCTGCAAAAGGGTTTCCTTAAACAGCATAATCTGGCAAGAAGCCACTGCTTGTAGCCATTCAGCTGACTGCAGCGCCTGGGACTAAAGATATTGGAAAAGAAACTAGGAAAGATACATGGTCTGACAGTGCTCTAAACAAGCCTCAGGATCAGCTGCAGCCTGAGCTCTCATTCCATAACTTCTATGGTATGCACTAAGGTGAGTATAGACCTTTCGCTATTACAATGTTACATATTTTTCCTTAGCCTGAAGGGCAAAACTTAATGATATGATATCTCAGGAATGTGGATCATACTTCAGATAACTTGAGTGTTAATACTGGATTTTCCCTTTTCTTGTGACCAGCCTTTACCATGGGTTCAAGATCTCAATATATAAATTGATTTTTTTTACAAAAGTAACCTTCAGATTCAAAAGATGAGTTGTGTGCTTTTGGAGATGGATCAAACACTGGAATGCAGGTGACAAGGTCAAGAAAAATATATGGCAAATGCTAACAGCTCACTGTAGGAATTAAGGATAACAAAATTCTGGAAAAAAAAAGGCTGTTGTTGGGCAGGGCATGAAAATCCATAATCCTTCCTTTCCAATTCCAAGTTCTGCAGTTGCCTTAGCAGCAGCAGTCAGTATTGTGATTGGCTTGCTGGACATCTGTTTGAAAGAGATCCAAAACTGAAAGACATGTATTCACCAGGAGACACGATAACACTTCTGAGACCTTTTGATAATCTTTTAATACTATGATGCTAACATTCAATCATAGTGTAACATCAACACTGAAGTTGCACACTGAAATGCCCTTTAAAAGAGTGCTTGTTGTAAAGTTGTGCCTTCACTACCCTTGAGTATGTCTTCTGTCAGTGATGGTACTTAAATTAATGGTCATTATTTGTCATTACTTGTATGTCCCCTTTTTATGTAGACAGAAATTTTTATTAGCTGGGAATTTATATGAATGTATTACACAATTTTTTCTTTATTTCACTGGCTGTGCATCAGCTTTAAAAACTGATGATGTTTTAGAAAAAGCTATGAAGCAAATAGTAAAAAAAATGGCAGAATTTAAAAACTCTTTGCCTACATACAGCTTTTCATACACATGGTTCCTGCCATGAATCTTTTCTCTCCTGCCAGAGTTCCTCTCCTGTTTTTCCTTTCCTCTGAGTAAGCACATGATAACATATAGCCCTGTATTTGAAAAAGACTAATAATACAGCTTTAGAATAACATTTGTTCAGCCCAGTTTTCTGGATTTAGTGACCCAAAATGACAATCACATTTATCCAGAAATGCCAAGATGAAAAATATTCATTTTCTGTTTCCCAGGCAGTTACTTCAGTCTTGAACTCACAGAAAAGTTATCCCCCATTTTGGGCAACTGCAGACGTTTTTCAGGGCATGGCTTTGAAACTGGATTGCATAAAACACAGTACCTGTATCCAGGATGAAAAAAACATATGAAAACTTCAAGGCACTGCTCATGTCATTACAAACACAGGTGACACTAGAAAGTGTACTAACAAGTTAGATTACATAGCCTTTTGCCTCTGACTAAGAAATAAAAATCTATGAGCAAGTAAAAGATGCATTTACTGTCAATGAGCTTTTCAACCAGTGTGGACTGATATCAGAGAGGCATGTCAGCAATTTCACCTCTTTGTAGGCTACCTCATTCGTATGCTGTGTTAATTTAGAAAGCAATAATTAGTGAAAACAATAGTCTACCTGTGGGAACCTCTGTGCAGGAACATCCAGCACTGAGCTGAATTCAAAACCCAAGATGGTGCCACTACAGCCAGGGACAGGACCACCAGCCAGGAGTGAGGCATGTTAAGTGGTGGGAATGAGTATCTTGTCCCCTTGGGTCCAGGGTGACCATCTGAACTGGACTGGAGAATCTGTGTGTCTGGCAGGCATGAGTGTGAAATGTGTGAGTGTCCAAGAAATCTAAGAACAGAAATTTCTATCCACATGTTATTCCAATCCTGCTAAGTGGAGAAATTTTAGATTTTATGACACTGAGTGATGAGGCTCTGTCTTGTGGTTGTCCCATGCTAAATTTCCCCATGACTGTTAAAGTTCCTGTTATAAGCTGGAAGGGAATTGCTAAACATATAATACTATATAATATACTCCTTAAGTTACCCTGTGAGATGGAGTTCTTTTTTCATTTTCAGAATTTTTCAGCTGATGTGAGCAAAACAAAATTTCATTCATATCAATTATAGTACTGCCAGTCAACCATTGCCTATCCCCTTGTAAGACCTTCCTAATAGTACCCTCTTTACCAAGGTGTTATGAGGACTGCATTAAAGCATAGAGCAGTAATGGGCATTTTTCATTTCTAAGTGAAGCATTTAGTTTTAAATTAAGAGATTTAGATAGTCATTCCTTAAGTCAGTTGGTATAGTAGATAGTAGTTGCAGAGATAATGCTACAGGGCACAAGCAGAACTTATCATAGAATCAGAACAGTTCGGGTTGGAAAGGACCCTAAGTTAATCCAGTTCCAATCCCCCCTGCCATGGGCAGGGACACCTCACACTAAACCATGTCATCCAAGGCTCTGTACACCATGGCCTTGAACACTTTCAGGGATTGTCATGGTTTGAGCATGTTTTGAGGGTGTTTTTGTTCAAGGTTTTTTCCAGCCAGGTGGAGGAGGGGAAGCCGGGAGGAAGGAGAGACAGGACACCTGACCCAGGCTAGCCCATGAGGTATTCCATACCATAGCACGTGATGCCCAGAAGGCATATTGGGAAAGAGAAGGCTGGAGGGTAGAGCTCTGGAGAAAAATGGAGGAGGGAGCACATGGTGCTCGGCCGGGCAGGGTGGAGTGAGTTATGGGTTGGCGGCTGGTGGGGTGTTGTATTCTTTTCACTTGCTGTTTGCTGTATCATTATTATTTGTAGTAGTTAATGGCAGTAGGGGTTTTGTGTTATGCCTTAGCAATTAAACCGTTCTTATCTCAATCCGTGGGGGCTACATTCTTTGGATTCTCCTTCCTAACTCTCCGGGAGTTGGGGGACTTGGTTTAAACCACGACAGGGATGAAGCATTTACCGCATCTTTGGACAACCTGTTCCAGTGCCTCACCACCCTCACAGTAAAGAAATTCCTTCTCATATCTATCTAACCTGAGCTTCCCCTGTTTAACTTAAACCTGTTGCCCTTTGTCCTGTCACTACAGTCACTGATGAAGAGTCCCTCCCCAGCATCCTTGTAAGCCCCCTTCAGGCCACTTTCACCCTGGAAGGCTGTTATGATGTCTCCATGCAGCCTTCTCTTCTCCAGGCTGAACAGCAGGTCAAAGGAGGTGATCCTGCCCCTCTACTCTGCTCTTATGAGACCTCACTTGGAGTATTGTGTGCAGTTCTGGTGTCCTCAACATAAAAAGGACATGGAACTGTTAGAACAAGGCCAGACGATGATCAGGGGGCTGGAGCACCTCCCATATGAAGAGAGGCTGAGAAAGTTGGAGCTGTTCAGCCTGGAGAAGAGAAGGCTGCATGGAGACCTCATAGCAGCCTTCCAGTATCTGAAGGGGACCTACAGGGATGCTGGGGATGGACTCTTTGCTAGGGACTGTAGTGATAGGACAAGGGGTAACGGGTTGAAACTTAAACAGCAGAGGGTTAGATTGGATATAAGGAAGAAATTCTTTACTGTTAGGGTGGTGAGGTGCTGGAATGGGTTGCCCAGGGAGGTAGTGAATGCTCCATCCCTGGCAGTGTTCAAGGCCAGGTTGGATGAAGCCTTGAGTGATATGGCTTAGTGTGGGGTGTCTGTGCCCATGGCAGGGGGCTTGGAACTAGATGATCTTGAGGTCCTTTCCAACCCTAACTATTCTATGATTCTATGATCATTATGTGTATTAAATGTTAATTCAGTGAATAAGGGAAAGTGGTAAACTCAGAAATATACTTGAGATAAAACTTGACATGTTTTAATGGAGAAAAATGTGCTACTCCTGAAAACACTTGCTTTTACATGATTTTTTTTAAGAGCTTGTTGCTAAAGTCTCAACTTCAGAGTTTGAACAGTAATAAATAATAAAAAATAGTCACACCTATATACAGGCCTGAACTAATATTTCTTCTTCTTAATAGGGTAATTGTATTTGAAAATACAAATAAAAAAGCCAAACAGAGAATTATTCATCAAATATCACTCTCTAAGATCATAAAAATTGTAAAAAAAATAGAAAAAAAGGACTATAAAATTAATGAGGTGGTAAATTGTAAAAATCACATTGGTTATTCTTTACAAGTATGGCAAGTATTTCAAGGGGCATCTATTTTTGAAACAATAGGATCACTAAGCATGGACTTTATATCATGGATATTCGGTTGTTGATACAGGAATATCAAGTGGAGACACAAAAATGTCCTAACCAAAACATTCCATAGTTCTTACAGTCAAAAAGGGCAATTAAAACTGAACAGGTGCAAATGTGAAGTACAAGAACCAGGATGAATTTAACTGCAATAAAACTGCAGTATGTGATCGTATTGTTGTCTTTGGAACTAATTCTAACTCACTAGACCGACCTCACCAATAATCGATCATTAAATGGCTACAATAATTGATATTGCAGCAGTGTGAGTCTTTACTGGATTGTCAGCAGATAACTGGGTGTCTGAACAGAGCTCCAAAATCTACAAAAAGACATTCAATTGTTAGGCACAATCAGAAACTGAGGAGAACCTTTAAGTTTTACTTCATCTGCTTCCAAATCTTTTAGACAAGTTTTCTCTAGCAGAGAAGGCAAGAAAGAATTATTTCAAGAAAATCAGTTATGTTTTTGTCTCTTGGACTGAATGAAACCTACTGCCTCCAATTCATTATCACTTGGATATTTTTCAATCAGGAAAGGTCCAGCTGGCACAAACTATATAACTGCTGATGGTGCCCAACATACTGATGTACCCAACCTTATGACATCCTCAGCAGCTTTGAAGATATCTCAAATTTTATCCATAAAATCATCATTGCCTGAGTTACAGTCTGGTCAGGCATTAATCAGGAACTCATTCCCAATGATTTTCCAAAGCAGTACTAGGTGTCTCAGATGTATCAGCAAAATCCATTAGCCCCTGAGGCAGCAGAACATACTTGATTGTACCAAAAAGCCATCAGAAAATGTAATATAACCAAGCGTTACTACTCTCAGTCTTAAACTGGAGCATAGTTCTGCTTGAATCAGGTGGACAGCAGGAAAGCAAAGTCAGGCAGTGGGACAAACCTATCTAGGGAGCCATTTACATACATCCTCTGACTGAAGAGCTGCTCTCAGCTACTTTTCTCCCACAAGTAAAATTTACGAACAGGTTATAAACACATCAGTGTGAATAACTTCTGAAAGCCAAGCAGACTCCAAATATTTCAGTGGAGTATTTCAGCACTGTTACCTTCCCAGTCAAGGAGATGAAAATGGTAATCAAAACTGACAGTATTACTTCATCATCCGACCCCTCTATATTAAGCAATGTAAGGTCATAACTGCAGCTGGCCAGCCTCAAGGACCCGGTACAGTAAAGCCATATAATCAGAGGCTAAGCAAACCTCATTAGAGGGCAGTGGTCTGCTTAGGATGTCAGGGCTTTTAAAAGCCAATCCTAAAATAGGGAAGAATGTGTCCTAAAGCAAATGTGTCTTATCCACAGGGAAAACAATTAGAATAAGACTGGAATCCATACAGATTGTATTAAGCTTACTCTTAGTAATAAAATGGTGTCAAGTCTATGACCCATTTACTTTTTATATGCTGTCAATAACTTCAGCGTTTTTTTACTCCAAACTGAAATAGATTTCCCACAAATACATTGACCTTCCTTACTTCTTCTGAAGCCTTACACAAAACTGCAGCCTTTTAATGCTGATTTTTAGGGTATCATTACTGTTTTGGAAATTTAGTTGCATTAATGATTTTGCTTTAAAGGTAAGTCATGTCCTGAAGGGTTGTTTATAAACTTTTTTCCCAGATTGTTTTATGACCTTGTGGAGTCAAGGTTTGCGACCCTGCTGTCTGACAAAGCTTTGTGCCTCATTTTCTGCTTGCTTTTTCAGGTATATTATCCGGGCCTATTAGGAGATCATGTCTATCCCTCATAACCCTTGGAAACTGATAAATCTGATGTAATAGAAATGGCACGAAAAGGAATTATTTCTCTCTTTTATCTTTTCTTCAACTACAGATTCCTGCGAAATCATGCCACTTTCCTGTAAGCTACCCGAAAGCTTGAATTGATGATTTTGTTGTTATTTTAGGTAAGATTTCTTTAATTCTCATTGTGGCAAAAATATATTTTCTGTGTTGCTAGTGAACCAGTTGTGTGTAAGTTGCAGTATCTGAATTTTATTTAACTAGTCTTACTGAGCTAAAACTTGATCAGCAATCCTACAGATACAAATGTATATCCATTTGCTTCAAATTACCTGTTTTCCCCAAACATCTGATGACATAAAAGAGTGCCCAAATATTCAAGTAAGAATTATTCCTAGCAAGTAATGATGCAAACCTGCCCTTCAAATACAGCTGCTTTTATGGCTTGCAAAAATGTACAGCATTTTGTAAATATAAACTTTTACATACTCTTCATATTAACATATTTAAACAGATGATTGCATGCAAGACACAGTGCACTATTTCTAATAGAAATATACGTCATTCTTGGAGATGTTTGTATGCTTCTCTGTTCAGTGTACATTCATGTCACTGGTTTAAAGCTTATGATTTTCCTTATTGAATTGAGGAAAAGGTGTTGTGTTGGTAAAGCATTAAATTCAGCATATGACCTCCAGGAGTTGACTATTTTAGTCCCCCAGGGAGTTTTTATATGACCTTTGATAAAAAACCTCTGTGCTTTATTGCAGCTATCTAAGAAACAGGGGTGATTAATGTGTCTTTTTCCTACTCCCTTTTTGCTGTTAGCCAGTCAGGTACTAAGCATTCAGACTGCTGTGGAAAGCACTGGGCATGAGCAGAGAGAGGATACTAGGTTCTACAATAATGTAAATGCTGTTAGCTACATCAAGCAAAATCTGCAACAGAAAAAAATTATAACTCAGGCAAGGAAACACAGCTTCAGAACTATTACTATGATTCCAGTTTCATTATTAATGTTTCACTTCAGGACAAAAAAAAAATTGTTTCACACTAAGATGCAGGACCTTTGTCTTAAGAAATGAGGAATTTCACAATTTAAAAATGGAAAAAAGTACGATTGGTAAATATTTGCTACCTGTTTGTTGGGTTTTTTTTCACTGAAACCTTGAGTTTTCATGCTGGCTAACCTGTTTGGCACATTCAAGAAGACATTTTTTTAAAGAAAGTGAATGTTATTCTCACTGCTAGATACCAAGAATATATGAAATGTTCAATGAGGTTCATGTCCAATGAACTGCAGAAAATACAAAACCAAAACCTGAGGAAATACCAGGTTCAAGCTTAGCTAAAGACTCCCAAGTTCAGAAAATGATCTTTTAATAATCTGTCCAGAACTTGCATTCTAAGAATCCATTACAAAAAAAAAAAAAATTTCAGATGTTTACTGCTTGTTGGTAGTCACAGTACTCAGCATGCTCTTTAAGTTCCACTGACTTCCAACACTGAACATGACATAGCTCTTCAATATATCTTTAAATGCTTATAAAGCCTTTGAAATTCTGAAAAGCCATTCCTTTAGAGAAGCTGATAATATGTTTTCATATAAGTATGTTACAGAAGATGCATGGGCATTGCAAAAGCATGAGCAGTCTTTAATATCTACCTTTTGTGCATGATAGCACACTGCGGTAATTACAGAAATATATAGATTCTTGCATGCATAAATTAAAAAAAAACCCACACCATATTTTTACGTATCTGGGTAAACGTTCCTTCTCAAAATTCGTGAAGTGTTTATGCAGTTCTCAGAGTTGTGCCCTCTGAGAAATTACCTACCAGATTCAAATTCTCATCTTCTGCTGTGCTAAAAAGATGTCTTTAAGGAAACCACTCTGATCTCCCATTAGCTGTAAAGGGACAGACACCATGGGAACACTTATTTCCAGGAAATGCAGCAGATTGTTGAAGTGCATTCCCTTAGGTAGGAGCTAACACACCCTTTTGATTACTTGTTAGGATCTTGCTTCATCGGTTAAACTCACTTATTGTACTGGGATTTATGAAACTTTTAATTATTTTTCTTCTAAGCAGGCTGCCCATCAGAGTTGCGTTTCCCCAAGTGACTCTGCCAGTGCAGTTTGGCTAACTACCTAGTAGTACTAAAAGCTAATAAATCTTTTCAGGAGGACAGTCAGCCCTGAGAATGCTCTGAATTTAAAGTCTGATTTATGTTCTTGGCTCAGCAGCAAGATCCCCTCTTTAAGAACAAAAGCTCTAACACCTAAGTAGAGCTGAAAATTCTTGAAGTGACAAAATATTACCTAAGTCTGGGTTGAAGTTTAACTGTGGATAATAAATCACAGCTGGGCACTGTCTGAGAACCTAAACCTCAACTGGCCTTTTACTTCAGGCTTTGAACACTGATCTAACTGCTAATTGGATTTCTCTTCCCTGAGTAAAATAAAATTGCTGTTAGGAAAGGTATTTCATGTTGGTCCATTGCAAAAATCATTCAAATTACTGGAAGGATAGAAATCAATAAAAAGAGTGTCAGAGAATAAAACCCCATTAGGAAAGGAAAAACTCATTTCCAAACTCTTTCAAACCTTCTTTCCCCTCTTCCCTCCCCCCCCCCCAAACCTTCTTGTATAGTCCAATAGAAAACTGATAGCAGTAGGTTTACAAATATTTTGTTGCATGTGTCTTTCCTTCTTGAGATCTGGATCATGCTTTGACATCAAAGAATCTTTATAATACCATAGGTGATTTTCTGACAGAAGACTCTCAAATGCCTGTTATTTTTTCATAGACTCACAATTTAGATCAAGGTGAACTTCTGGGTCTTTTAGTGCAACCCCCTGGTAAAAGCAGGTCCCATTAACTCAGGTACTATAAATACCATAGATGCTGCATTTGTACTTATAACTTGTGAAAGCCAGTAACAAAAGAGTGAGTCACCGTGCAGCTCTAACCAGGGAAAAGAGTCAACAGTCCCCCAGTAATTTCTAACCACTCAGGAGAGAATATCAATTTTCTTATCAAGTTTCTAATGATGCTTGCCATTCCATGTTGCAGATCGCTGGTTTCTAGCTTCTGGCTAGCAAACAGTAGGTTTCCATAGTGAGAAAAAGCTGTCAACAGCAGGACAATATGAATAAAACTTTGTTATCTTTTTTCTTTTAATATCTTGTTCCCTCTCAGGTATGGTTACTTATGAGACTATGACCTGCTGCTTTTTTGTGGTTTTTTGTGAAAGGTTAGATCACAGTAGAGAGAGAGGTTCTGAAATTTATCATAAGGAGACTTCTTGCAATTTCTAGCACTAAATATCTTTTCTGTTCATGAAATATTAGATTTAAAATAAGCTGTATGTCCAGCAGTGTTCTTTATAATTTGATGAATGTTATGCTTATTCCTAAATTTATGAGAAAATTAAAATATTTTGTAGTTAAAGAATCAAATATAGTTTTCTCATTTCAATAACTTTAATTAATTTTTTCTATGTACTATAATTTAAAAAATAATTAACAATATAAATACCCTACAAAGTAATAAATCAGCCTTGCAATTCCTCTGCTATTGCTAACCAGGAGTGAATGTTATAAATTTACATTCTGGCAATTCATCACTTTCTGTCCATTATCCTAAGGATAATTTGTTGTGTTTATAATAACAGATTCTCAAAGTCACTATGCTAAAACCTCATATACTACAAAGTGTATAAAATTACAGTTGTAAAAAAAAATCCTGAATTTTCTATTTGCTGCTTTAGTAAAATATGGATCTAAAGATACTATTTTCACTTTTCAGAGGTAATAGAACAGTATTTACCTGCTGCATCAGAGCTGCATCAAAACATCTGTCATGACAGCTAGAAGTATATTAAGATGCAGAGATCAGCTAAAAACTACAAGCCCAGCCTCTTGATGACATTATACAGTCATAGAGTCATAGAATGGTTTGTGTTGGAAGGAACCTTAAAGATCATCCAGTTCCAACCTCCCTGCCACAGGCAGGAACACCTTCCACTAGACCTGGTTACTCCTTCAGCTTACATTAACTTAAACACATTAGTTCTATTTGGCACATTTTCTTATGTGGAAACCTAGTCAGCTTTACTGTCTAACAGCAATTGACATATATTACATATAATGTAATGTTTTATGTTTTGAAAAGGTTGCTCTTGGAAGTCTAGCTTGCAAGTCCTTAGGTAGCGTTGATTACTTAAACCATACAGTCACTTTCATGACCAATGTTACCAAAGCATGTGATAAAGACTGATTTATCAGCTCATCATCAAAACAAAAAAGAGGTCAGTAGTAATTGTATGGACATTCAAGTGTAAAAGACTATTAATTGACAGAATTTTTTCCACTTTGACATGTGGAAAACAGGGAAAATAGAGCTTCTTACTAACAGCCTCTTCAGCTGTTTCAGAAAAGTGGACCAACTAGTTTCATGGTTGCATAAACTTCTTCAAACAGCTACAATGAAAGCAGTGATCCAGATCCTGCTGCACAATTGATTTGCATTTATCTGTCTTTTATTTGTCTCTTACTGCTTTTATTTAACCTATTTCATAGGTTAACTTATACACCGCATTATAATTTTGGATTTTTTAAAAGCTTATTGTTATAGCATTGGTTAATTAAATTAGGGCTTAAAAATATTCTTAATACTTTATTAATTTTGTTTAACAAATAAAAATATTGTCATTAACAAACTCTGAAACCATTCAAATGTGAAATGTATACTAGAATGAATACCTTAATGAAACACTTTAAAACTGTTCACAGAAGATTTTAAACAATTTTAAGAGATGACTTAGGAATTTTTCTAATTTTCTCTAGATTACTATTTTGAACAAAGTGTTGGATTGTATATCTGTCACTTTGGAAGCAAAGCAGCAAGATGTGTCTAAAGTATGTATAATTACACTCTATACTATAGTGGATTTTTTACAATATTTAAAACATGATCTATTCATCCATTAGCAAGCGATCTTTTTACTTTTTATAGCATTTAGCTATAATTGTTTTCAATATTATCTAGGAAATGTAATCAAAAT
This sequence comes from Melopsittacus undulatus, assembly GCF_012275295.1. Lineage (NCBI taxonomy): Eukaryota > Metazoa > Chordata > Aves > Psittaciformes > Psittaculidae > Melopsittacus > Melopsittacus undulatus. Next base: position 25,630,743 of record NC_047532.1, on the reverse strand, counting down.
ATACATTCTTCCATGTAAGCTTGATGCTATTGCAAGGTTTGTGTATTTGCTGATGTCTTTCTTCTGTAACAAAAGGCAAATAGTGGAAGCTAGAGAACATAGGTTTAATTCTTTTTGAGTTACATCCCAAAACGATGAACTCAATATGCAACTTTTCACAAATTCAGGACTTTTACACCTTAAATCTGAATTCTACTTTTTTTAGGCAAGTCTGAATAAGTTGTATTTTTCCTCCATATACCAGTTGTGAAAAGTAGGCATCTTCAGACAAAACCAAAGCACTCTTAATAAAACTAGGTGCTGGGAAACAAACCAGCATCTGATAGAGCTTACTTTGTGACTCTAAATTGCACACTGACATGCTTTGAGCATTGAAGATAGTAAACGCAGTTGAGAGAAAGCAGCTTTTCCTAGAGATATGTCTCCTGATGAAAATCCTGAAATGGCAGTGTCACAGTTGCAAATGGAGATGAGAACATGTTTCCCAAAAGGTGAGAAAAATTTCAATTTAAAATTTCATACAGATAAATAGCATGTATGCCTGATGATACTGAAAAAATACACTTTTCAAACCAGGATACAAAAGCAATTCTAAACATACGGTACCACATGGCTGCCAGGTGCTCAGACCCTTAACACCCACTCATGAGATGCCAATAGAGCCTGAGAAATCAGACACCCAGAACCCCAGATGAAAAAGAGTATGTCCAAAATACTAAGCATGAAGGGCAAGAAGTTAATTTTTAAAACCAATTCTATTAATGAAAAAAGAAAAAAAAAGCAAGCTAATTCTTACTTTAATTTTGAACCTTACCTCCAAATGATCAGCTTTAGGTAGACAGGCTATGAAAGAAGAAATCCTGACTAGTTAACCCAAACTTCAGACTACCTGAGACTACTTTGTACAAGAGACTGGGACACTTCAAGGCATCTTTGGATGACAAAACCTCTAAATTAGAGCAGGCTCAGTACATGGCAATACTGTCTTTACAGCGATATTTCCAATATTTTTTTTTTATTTTTGCAACAAAGACTGTTTTCATTTCTCTCTGTAATGCAAATTTTTTCTGTGGGAGGATTTTGCAAAACTTGGGCGCAATTTTGAGTATGAAGACTTAAAGGAAGGTCAGCAACAACCTATGCACCTGCTAACATATTCATCACAAAAGTTTAATGCAAAATTTATTACAGATACGTGAGTCAGGGAGAGATCCCTCCCTCTGTACATGTGTGACTATCACTGGAAAAAATAGGTACATTTGTATCAAAAAATATAAAAATTTAATAAAAGAAAGTAAATGTGAAAATATTCAGAGACTTCACTGCTGAAAACTAATATAAATTAAGCTCTTGCTAAGCATTTCATTATTTCATTTTTTTCCAATACAATAATATGTTAAAAAAATAAATCTTATAAACAGATACTGACAGCGTCATTAGGACCATAGGACCACGAGCTGCAAGGGACCTTAGGGCATTTCTAGTCCAAAGTCCTGCGCAAAACAGGGGCAGCTCTGAGATTTATCCATCTGTGTGGTGAACAGCATTAAGGATGGAGATAACAGTTTTATCTGCCTTAATCTCTTGATTTGTTGCGAGGCTATGAAGAAAAGCATTTTTCCAGACAAATCTTCAGTCACAGGATGAATTGAAAGAATTCAATGGGTTATGCCTGAAGCAAGGTCCTGCTCACTCTGTTTCAGAGTATCAAATCTGGCTTTCAAGGGGAGCTGGAGATATTATCTTAATAACTGAAATTATATCCAGTAAAAAATAAATAGAAAGTAAGAAATTATTTCAAAAGTAATTCATGAAAAATATTTATTTGCAATCAAGAGTGGTCAGCAAAACCTTTGGAAGTGTTTGTGGAACTAGATACCTATAAACTGAAGTTATAAAAATGAAGATTATGCTGGAAAAGTAGACTAGCTGCTGTAAAAAAATCAACAGGGGAAACGAGAAATCTAGAGAGCTTCAGCTTTACTAAGGGTATTTGCAGCTCGTTCAGACAGAAAGCAAAAGGATAAGAATGTCCTCTAAAAATATTTAATGGCAATAAATGCCCACAGGTCTTGCATAACTAGAAATAATTAAATCTTTCAAGATAACACTGTAAAGTACTGTTGTGCAATTAAAGACACAGAAAAGGGAAGAGTCCATGAACCTGCCTGCATAGAAGCTGCAGTTATCTGCAATACCTCCCTCAAACAGATGAAAACTAGCTACTGGGGCGCTAGTACTTGTTAATTTAACTAAACAGAAATTAGTATAAAAAGTTATAAGGAGCTAATATAGGGACTGATACCAAAATAAAAGCTTATTGCCATCAATACCACTTGCAAAAAATTAGTTTGTTGTCTGAAGCTCAGGGGAAATATATGCAGAAAAGAATTTAAATAACATGATACTAATGTTAGCTCATTGAAAATCCTCCTTTTTATTGCATTATGACACAAGTAGATTGGGTGCTACTTTAAAACCTTGGAAGTAGTTAAATTCTGCTTATCTATCTTCTGATTGCATTTACTACAGGATGGCTTTGCACTCCCTATTATAACATGAAGAATACCATGTCAGTCCAGGCTACACAAGTATACACTGTGATATCATTCTAATTCAGAAAAAGATGTCAGCGACACTTGCCAGCAAATTGGAATTCCTGCAATATTCAAATTCATCCATGAACATAGTATCTTTTCAACAGGAGAGTAAGCAGTTGCTTGAGATAAAACCTGCCTTCAGAGGTAACCCAGCCCTGAAGAGTGGGGACATCAGCTGAGTGCCATGAGACCCCAAGCTGAACAGAGCTTTGAGACTGATCTATATTGACCTCTCCTTCATAAGACCTACCTCAAAAGACCAAAAGTCCTGCTCCAGAAAAATACTTAAGAAATTAATAAATTAAATTAACCCCTCCAACTTTTAAAATATGCAAAACTCAAAGCAACTGAAAGAGGCAAGATGATAAAAATGAAAAAGAAAAAATAAATGTATGCATTGTATTATGTCTGCTCCTGACTTCAATTTTTTTGCCAATTCAGCAGATTTCCCAGGGCCCTTAAGGGGTTTCCCTCACCTTCACATCCTGTCTACTACGTTCTCCCAGTTTCCCACTATTACTTGCTTGCTCCCTCTGAAAGCAACTCTGTCCTAGCTTTCTCAATCTCTTCCTCACCTCTAAGGGTTCAGCTCATATTTTTCTTTTAGAAAAGCATAGCACAAAGAGGAGCAGTGAGGGGTGGATAATAAAGCAGAAGAAAATTTATCATCATCTTCAGGATCCATTAAGCAGAACTGGGTTTCAGCTATCTTTTATAGAGATCAAGTGTCACTCTTGTAAGATGAAGCATGGTAGCCATATATTGAAAAAATTCATAATTTAAAATAAATAAATAAGTAGGAAACTTACTTAATAGCATTCTTTTTAGAAATAATAGCACCAGTACTCATTTTTCTTGACCATAATTGCCGATATGACTTTAAAGACTGTAGACTTTAAAAGTAAAACATGGTAGACTCTCGTAAAAGTAAACATTGAAATCTATCTCAAAAATAATAATAAAATATATCTTTAGAATTAATCTTCATAATAATCCTCCAAAATGTCTTGAACATATCATTGGAAACATAAAGGCAGTCCAAATAAATTTGTAATCAATCACTGAAGCAGAGGAGTATATAAAGAAGTCCTCTGTTTCCAAGTATAAAAAAAAAATAAGAAACATTGGAACTTAAGGTCCAACCATAAAGCATAGAAATAAAGTCTTGACAATTTAGACGGGGTGATAAATACAAGTACTATGTTTGACTCATGGGAAATTTAATATGCATTCAGGAAAGACTTCTGTATTAATGAGAACCCCACTAAAATTTGTATTGTCACCTGAGAACACAAAAATAGAACCAGTGGTGATGAATAGAAGGAAAGAAAACCCTTCAAAATTAATCAATTAGTTCTCCATAACCAAAGCCTGGTATTTCAGAAGGAGAGCATTTGTTACTGAAGATTTTACTGTTGAAAGCATTTCTGACTTTATTCCCTGCAAAATCCTGTACAATTTGCTCAAGCAAAATGCTCACACTCTGAGCATTCAGCTGCTTCTACAGTACAGGTTCTAGAAGCTGAATTCAGTCTTAACTGAATCAAATAGCACTTTAATGCATAGTGCTAAACACTACCTAATGGTATGTGACAGGAGAGATTAGCTGTACAGAGAGCTACCATGTGTTTTTCATAACTTTCTACCACACAAAACCAAATATGATTCAGCTATTTATTAGCAAAGTAGGATTCAGATTTCTAGGACCAGAGGACTTGATGTGTCAAAGCTTCCAGACCTGCTTTCCCCGAAGCCACAGGCTTTTATTATATTCTACTATATTTACCTATGAATAGAAAAGTACTGCTGTAATTAGTCAAAAAATGCCAGCCTGGGCTCTTCACATCCAAAGGTGTAATCCTGGTAATTTTCAAGGTCTTAAGTACCAAACCAAGAAGTCATCTTTCACCCTGTGCAAACGACAGGTTACACTACAGGGCATATACAAATGTGTTTGCTATGGTTTCAGAATTTCTTTAAGCACTTCAAGTTTATTATTAAGGTCACAGAAACTATGGAAAGACATTTGTATACAAAAATGTAGCCCCAAAGACTATCCCAACATGTCAGATCTTGCTTTGTACTACTACCAATATTGAGTATTAAAGATTATTCTTCAAATAACACCCTCTATTTTATGAAAATTAAAATTACTTCCTTAAGGAGAATACAATTAAAATAATAGTTTTCAATAACATTGAATTCGGCTGATAATGGGGGTTTTGCATGTTTTTTTTTCTAACTACTAATTTTCCTTCCAAGCAAGAATGTCTGTACACCCATTAAACACCAAACCCAGAAGCCTCTGAATTTGCATCATCACAAAAAATATTGTTTTCTATTTTCAGCACATTTTAAATAAGAAACCTAACAGGCTTTTTGTTAAATATTCCAGTTCTATAATAACCCCCATTAGTTACTATAAGGAGAGAGATTAAACCATGAAAATAAATGAAGTCTATGGAGGATGAAGAAATTAAGAATATAATGCAATTTAATTAAAAAATATTAAACTGTCCTTCCAGGTTTTTTTCTTTTACATTCCTATTGTCCACTGTTCAGTTTCTGCTCTTGTTTTATATTATCAGGAATATATTTTGCATGGTATATTATAGTTGTATATTATATTTTTCCTTAACCTTCTTTTATCTAAAAAATATTTCCATTCTTAGGAAAAGCTGTCTCTGCAATCATATGGATTTGTCACAGCTGTAACTTGTCCTACAGAAGAATAAAACATATACAACACATAGTGATTTTAATGGAACTGTAGAGAGGGAAAGACATGTTTTCTACTTTGCTAAATCAAAGCCAGTTTCTAAATAAAAACCAGAAAGGAAAATACATCTGCTGGTCAAAAACATAGGTTTAATACCATGTCAAGTTTTTGTAAGTTTAGTCTTATAATGTTGTATGTCAAGCAAATAATGAACATTTCTCTTACCTATAATTGCACTGTACTAGTAGTGGTTGTTATAGAAAGATGATACCAGGAGGAGCAAAAAATATTAACAAGCATTGAAAATATTGGTGTCTTGGCAGTAACATACCATGTCCTAAAGAATTTCAGAAGTGCCAGATTTAACTTCCTTTTAGAAAAACGAAAATAACTGTTTGAAAGTTAACCAATAAATCAAAATTATTAATTTGCCTAAAGATTAATCCCAAATTATGTGAACTACTGTAGGATTACACACAATCTTCCTGAGAATATCCTCAGGTGGATAACTGAAAACCAGATATTCCAAAATATTATTGTAAATTCCCTGATCCCAGACATTGAAATTGGTTTCCACAGCTGGCTGAACAGTCATGTGTCATCACTGAAAATACCCAAAGTACCTAAAGTCTTAGTTCAGAAGTTAATTAATTATTATATTACCCAGGAAGCCAGACCAAATATTCATAGACTCTCCTTCCTCCTTGATAAATGTTAACATTTTATTTGTTCTCTTTGCAGGAACATCTAGAAATCACCACTAAAACTAAGTGAGGTGTTGCAGTGGCTTAGGCTGGTTAAGCCTGGGTTGCTACTGGAAATGGAAGAAGGGATGCCTTATTTTCTCTTGCCTGGTCAGGCTGACTGTGTGTGACTGCACAGATCATACAGGATAAGCAGTAGAAATGCAACTGCAGAACAGAAAGACAGAACAAAAACATTTCTTTCAGCAGGCTAAGCATCATCCTTCATCAACATTTTTGGCACAGCCAGCATGGAGACCAGTGTCTCACATTTGCAGCTCAGAATGTCATTTACCAGGACACCAAGTGTCAGAGTATTCACCTATTTCCCTTCTTTCACTGTTCTTCCTCTGGGACTAATTTTCTTTCATTAGCTTGACTACATGATAAATCAGAACTCTTTTCTGATGGAATAATGTATGTTTGAATAATAACAATAAAAAGTTTTATTCTTTGCTGTTAATTAATGCTTTGATCTCTAAGGTGGGCTTTGCAAGGAGTGTGAGGTGGTCCACAGGACCCTCATTTCATTACTGATGAGATACTGAGATGAAGTTAAACAAAACTCTCATCCTGCATCGTCTGTCATATTCATTTGATATAAACTGGTGCAGTTCATGTTTCAGAGCATATTGCTGGTTGCCATGCATTCATTTCTTAGTTTATATGGTGTTCTTCAACCTCAATAACAATATGTAGTAACACATACTACAAGATATACTGCAAAAACTAAAATAACACCCAAAAGACTGCATTTTCTCCTGTGTCAACATTAAAAGGAAAAGGGAAAGGAAGTTAAAAGGAAGGAAAAGGGAAAGGAAATGGGAAAAAAAGTTTCCAGGTGAGTGCCTTAAAAATAAAAAGGAAAAATACATCTTTCTCTGCTTTGTTAATTTGAAATACCAAGAGATTCTTTTTTCCCCTTCTGTATATGGACAATTTAAGTTTATAAGCCTCTTATATGTTACTATTTTATTTAATCTATACTATAAACTAAAATTATTTTCATTTTTGTTTTTTAAACAAACATCATTTGGGGTTTGGGGGGGGGTTCTTTTTTTTTGGTTTTTATAGTGTCTTAGTTATTAGGAAGCAGGGCAAACCATTCTTTACCTGATTGCCTGGTTTTGACTCAAGCTAAATTAATGGTACAGGTAGTGATGATGTTATCATGTGATGGTACATTGAAATGTGAAGAATGCAGATAGATAAAAGAGAACACCTTGATACAGTCTTTTTTTTTTGTCTCAGAAAGGACGCTACTAAAATATTTCATTGTGTGAATGTTTTCCTTTACTAATAAAGCAACTTAAGTAAACATGTTGACTTTGATTAATAAAGGATAAAGATTTTCATTTATGTACACTTTTTTAATTCTTTTAAATTTTAATGCTCTTAGACAAACTCTAATGTATATACAGGCTCCATAGGTGAATCACTTCATCCACTACTGGATGTAGAGCTACTGCTGAAGTGAAATATGAGAGATGTTTAATAGCTCATGGCAGCACAGTCAGGCATAGGAAAGGAACTGAAGAATAGCTTCTCCATCTAAAGCTGAAGGGAAAACAGACTTCAGGAATAGAAAATTATCTAGGCTGTGGGGCTCACATCGTTTTCATTTAACACTTCTTGACCTTTTGGGCAAGACAGACAGATTGTGGGTTGTTTGTCTCCCAGTCATGTGTGATTATTTCTATTGATGTATTTTTCCAACTATTCCACTTTTTCTCTACAGAATAAGGAATAACTCAAGTATTGACAACTATTAGAGCAACAGTTCAATGCTATTTATTTATATAAAACATATTGCTGTAATTTAGCTTATTGTTAACTTCATTCACCAGCCCACTTTGAATGAGGTGATGAATTGCAATGCTTTGGCATAAATTTCTGATGTCACAGGTGCCAGTTCTCTTCAGAGTATCTGGCCCATTAAAAAACTACATTTTCCCACTCAGAAAAACAGTAACTTTCCTCTGTCTCAGGGAGCTGGTCCTCCCTTCTGGCCTTCCTAGGAGTGGCAGCTGTGATTGCTTTTTGCCCAGGTGATCAGGTACTTCCTTTATCCCTTTCATTTCCAATGCTTCCATCTCAGCAGGTACACAGGGGTCTTTTGCACTTGAATCCAGTGTCAGCTTGTTTTTTGGTCTGAACACAGAGGAAACTTATTAAAACACATTTTGTTTAATTTCTTAAGTGTGCTTGAGTGGCAGTAGTTTCAAAAAATGGCAGCTGCATGGCCCTAGGATTTTATTCGTATGTCCTGCCACTGTGATACAAATAGAATAAGTGCCCAAAAAGGCATGGCCCAGCTGGGCATGTTAAAACACATGACACTCAGTGGCTTAATAAAGACCCAGTTCTATTACTGGCAGCAAAGGCAAGGTCAATTCAGGAAACACTGTCTCTGATTCACAACCTACTTCTTGTTCCTTGTTTTAATGAGAAAACACAATATGGCTTAAACTGAAAGTGAGACCTTATATTGCATCTCACATTAGATTTTCCACCAATAGATATATTTCTATGGTTCCTGGCTATAGCTGCAGAAAACGGGCTTTGATTTCTTATTATGCCCACTGTTCATTACCTATGCCATAAATTTTTATATCTGGAGACTAAATAAATGTTTTCAAAAGTCTAATGTTACATATCTCTATCATGCAGCCGACCCCAGCCAGGCTTTCTAGCCTCACAAAAGCACAGGGAAATGCATAAACATTTCCAAAAGAAGCAAAATACAAGTGGTTTAGAAGATACTTCCAAAGCAGAGAGTATTTAATGAAGAGCACCCTGCTTTGTACTGACAGAGTGCCCTGAAGTAGATGAGGTTTTATATAGAAAAAACAGCAACTGAAGCTACACCTGCCTAGAAAGTGTAAAGTAACATTACATAATTCTAAGGAATGGGAGGGTGATCTAGATGCAGAAGAGTCATGGTCAGCTGAATTTTACATCTCTTACAAAAAAGTTGTCACCAGGGTTGCACATCTATCTAGTTATATATTTGCTGTATTTCCTTGTTTTACCTATTGGTGATAAACATGCTTTCAAACCAATGACACCAAGGTCATCTGAAACTGTTAGTAACAAAGGTGATATAGCAACTGTCATATGACTGATTTAAAGTCTGCACCACTGTCAAGTGTAAGAGGAAGACTGAAAAGGAGGGTCACGAAAACAGCCTTTGAATAAAACACATGAAATTTGTAAGCACTCTTGCTAAAGCAATTTGTGTAACAAAGAGCAATAATAACAAATTTTATTTTTAGTGTAATAACTTTGGAATGAAAGGAAAGAGAGTGCTTCAATGGGCAAAGTCATTGAATGTAGTAGACTGGGATCATCTCCCAGAGAACTGCAAGGACTTTATGTGATCCCACAGGGTTCTTTTATTTCGGATGTACCTAGCTGACCTCAGAGATATTCACAGTATTATGGAAAAGGCAGTATGGTGCAGAAGTTCCATAGAAATGGAGATTCAGAGAACTGCTGCTGCTTGCAAGTGAAGCAAAAACTTCTGCTGCGATACTAAGCTTCATTATTCCTTGCACAATTGAGGGGACTTGAAAATAAAGTGAAAATAAAAAACAAGCTAATGAAAACTTACTGTAGCAAGAGTCATTAACTGCTTAAATAACTGCAGCTTCTAAGATTCTTACATTAAAACAAGTGCTGTTTTTACTGAAATGAAAATATGTGGAGCTGCTGCTAGCTACTGCTGCATTTCCATAAAAGATGAACAAAAAGGGATTTATAGGCTCCCAACTACATTTACCAGAGGCTAAAAAAAGGCAAATGTGTTGGTCAGATAAAAAAATATGTATGCATGTTTGTGGTAGAAAGAAGTAGAAAGAAATTATCTGATATGAAGATAAGAAATCTGATATGAAGATAAGAAAAAGAAAGCCGGGTCAAATTCCTCTACTGCAAATGTCCTTATTCATCGGTTTATTTCCATTTTTTATGGGATGATGCTCATAATTACCCAAAGGCACTCATCTGCTAAAATTCAGAGATGCTTGTTTTCAGTTACCTGATCTTATTTTTTTTTTTTTTTTGTGAAAGGAAGTGATACACTACTTCTCGTCGTTTCACATTCTAGGATCAGTTCTGAAAAATTAGAGATCCTTGCTCTAGTCTATCAATAGTTTTAAGTATACCAAATGAATTAGACTGTTTAAGTACAACTATGCTGAGAGTGTCTTGTCAGAGTGCTAAGGGTCCTCTTTTCGCCTTTGTCAACCATATCCCACCTGTAAAATTTCTAGGTATGTTTTCTTCCCCCTGTCTTCTAAAATTCTTGGATCAAGGCTCTCAGATAGAAAAAGTAGTGCAGTAACTTTACTTGATATCTGATGATAAGCATTCAACAGACTCTTACAGAGCCATGTTTATTGCATAGCTCTCAGAAGGTGCAATAAATGGAATAGAATAATAATGGAAAAACAATTAAGTTATTGAGTGTGGTGATGAACTGTAAGTCTTAGAGAGATTAACGAATGTAACTATTTCTCAATTTCCTCTGAAATAAAAGGGAAACATCATATGAATTTCTTCACTTGACTAGGGAGAATTATTACTGAACTGTGGCAGTACTCTGTAAAAGCCAATTTGAATATGCTTTTAATCATGACCTCGTTGCCAGGTGCAAAAATATTTTAAATGTAGGTGAGATGTCCAAGACAAATGGTGTTTTATATATTCAGTAAGCTCCATTGCTTTATGCAGCACAGCTTGGAAATTAAGCAAAGACTAAAGCCTGTAAACAGCTTTTCTTCTCATTTAAAATTTGTACATTTCCCTCTTACCATGCAAATAAAATGTTAAACTTGGCTAGATGAGGACAGACATTGAATTATAAGGAATCTGAGGAAAGCAGAAGGTGAGAGATTATTGCATGGAAAAAAAAAAACCCAACCTCAAAAGCTGGTTTTTGCAGAAAGTATTAAAAAATTACCAGTTGAATAATGGAAGTCATATGCTTTACCTGTATGTTAATTTCTCCAAGGTCAAGTGGCTCTTTTAACATACCTGCTGCTGTGTACTAAGGCAGTCTGAATGAAATACGATGCTTTTAAAAGGTTGGCAGCTGAAGATGATTCAAAATAAAAATAATTTATTTGTGAAATATTCTCCTGAAAAATAAATGGCTGATAGGCTATTTACTTTTTGTGGCAGAGCTAAAACTTTAAGGTGAACCTCACCTCACACAGACAGCAATTTTAAAGCAAACACAAGTTGACAAGAAATAAAGTAATTTCTGTTTTCTGACTCTGCAATTACAGCTTTTCAGTATGTGCTTTGAATTGTCTCAGGCTGGAATTCTTTCAGGGACAGCAAGCCTTTTCTGAATTGAAGATGGCTTTATACTCTCCCCTTGCACTCTCTTCTCTTGTCCCCCAAAGTGCTGCTCTCATCAGCGCCATTGAAGCACAGCAACAGGACCCAGGGCAAGGAAGTCTACATGCGTGGCCAAGCTTATTTCTTTTTTTGGAAAGAGGGATTTTGTAAGTAGAGTCTGTCAATTTCAACTGTTCAAATGAACTAAATAAAACAAATAAATGACAGAAAATTTATCACATTAATGGGGGGGGGGGAGAAGTAATAAATTTCAGGTGTTAGAAATCTCTGTCCAGAATTTTTCTTTGGAGAAATGGGCTCATAACATATATGATTCTGAGTCTGTCTCTATGATTAATTTATAATTCTCCTCCTACTTTTTTTACACTTTCCTCCTGTATCCTCTTTGTCTCCTGCCACACATTTCAGTGCAAGTATATGGAAATGACCGTGGTTTAACAGGCTATTGTTCTAGTGTTTTCTGCATCTCACCTCCAGCTGTGCTAGAGTGGATGGTTCACAGATGGGTGGATTAACATCCACAAAGCATCTGGCAGGGAATGCAAGCCTGTAAGGTATTCAGCTTCACTGGAAGCAGAAGGCATTCAGCACTCAACCAATAAGCCTTAATTGTGCGATACTTTACCATAGAAGCAAATTTCTTCATTGCCCAGTTGGTTACCAGTAAAAAAAAAAAAATACAAACACTTGCAGCCTTGTCAATTTTATGTTAGAAAATCTACAGCTGTCAATGCTATTCATAGAAACACATTTTTTGCAATCTGTATAAAATATTTCTCCTATGACAGCATATTTCTCAGATTTAGTTGTATGCTATCACTTGCAGCTTTAAAATACCCTGTCTTCTTTGTTTCACTGCAGGACTTACACATTCATTGTATAAACATGTGGAGCTGCCCAGTGAATTTAGTAACATATCCCCACTGAAGCAAGAAGGTCAGAATGGCTGCATCTTTATGTACATGCAGCATTTTCCATGCTCAGCAAACCAGACAGTCTGTTCCTGTTTTCCTTCTGATTTTTTGTCTTCTATGCCTCAGAGCTATGCAGATATATTATTGTACAGAACGGTTTCATTAGTTTTCGTGACCAGAGAAAACAGAGAAAGGAGCATGTCACAAAGCCACTCTTTGGTGGACATTACGTTCTTCAATTTGAGAGAACACTGCTGGTTTTCAGATGAAATATTAATTTCTCATGAAATTGCTGAGTCATATTTTCTTTATCTTTCCCTTGCCTTGTCTCCTCGCTATGAAATCTTACACACGTGACTAACTTGATGCTACAGGTTTCCCTTTGGAGACCACAAAAGCCACAAGACAACGAAACCATTAGCTCTTTGAACAGCTTGTGCAAAAAACTACAGCTTTCATTTCTAAATCTAGGAGATGGAAAATGTTTATATTTAGTGAGATCATTGTGTACTGTATGAATAATAATGACTGATGACATGCAAAATAGTAACCAACTGACATCTTGATAACATCCTAAATAATTCGTTGTTCTGGAGAAAAAAATATGACTTCCCAAAGATAAATTTGACATCAAAAACTGAAGTTTATTTAACTCATTTTTAACAGATGGTTTCAAAATCTATGGCACCAAAATATAAGAGTATTTCAGTCTTTACAAACAGTCTGTATAAATTGTCACAATGCAAGTTTTTCACAACATAGTGTAAAGCCCACACACTAGGCTTTAGCTAGAACCAAAGGATGCATGAAAACATGCTATTGTTTTAAATTATACTTTCTTGTAGATGTTCAGTGTAGTTTCTTTTATATTATACAAGACTATTACCAGATTTTCTGGAAAAGGAAGATATGCCTTCTACATAAGTTTTTTGATTTCTTTCTAAATTTGCTTTTGGTATCACTGTTGTCTCATGGTATTGCAAGGGTCAAGCGGATTTCTCTGCTCCATAAATGAGACTGGAGAAGTACTGAGACCTGGTTTACTATACATCTGCCACTAAGCCTACAGGCAATCTGGCTTGCCTACTGAGTAAAGCTAGAAATTCAATTTTCACTTTTCATTTACAACTTCAATCTTGTACAGCTACAAATTATATAAGATGGATGTGATTACAGGGTTCTGAAAAGACATGGGTTTACCTAGCACTGACTCCTCAGTTTGGCTCAGGGTCTAAATCCAGAAATTTGAATTGTGAGGGTTTGGCTGATAAAAGTTTGTGACTCCTTAGGATGTGAACCATGATGAAAGGTGCTGGGAAAACAAGAACAGGGTCTGATCAACAGCAGCAGGGAGTATTGCAGGGATACAAGACAGAATGTCTCTGGTGAGGCACAAATAACTGCTATGCCTGTGACAGGGCTAGTCCCAGGGTGTATACTTCAGTATGGAAAGAAAAATGGTCAGGCTTCAATGATTTTGCAGTAGTAATGACACTAGCTGTGGATGGTCCTATTACATGTCTTCTGGAGGGGATTACCAGAGGGAGAGTGCTCTTTCCCCCATCCAGAGAGAAACAACTTCACTTTAATCTTAGAGCATTCAGCTTTCCAAAGGTATTAGAGAAAATTCTTAGCCAAAATATCAGAAAGAAGCCATGTTGCAATGGGACAAGAGAGAAGATCCTCTAGCAGGTTAATAAACTGCCAAAAGACAGGAAACAGAAATACGGGGGAAAAAATGCTGTACACAAGGGAGAAGTTTTTGTTGTGTCCCAGATGGATCTCCCTTGTTCAGCATATTCCTAAACCATCTGGAAAAACTTAGTGAATAATGAGGTGTAACAGTCAGAATTCAACATTTAAAAAAATATAACAAAGATGTAAGAAAGCTGAACAGAATAATAATTCTTTGGATTGTTAGTTCACAAACACTTACTTATATTTGAAACCTTTTATCCAGTATTTGAAACCTATTTTTAATATGGAAGAATTTATTTTTTTTATCTCCATTTCTGCTCATCAGCTAGGTTTACTGAAGTTAAATTATGATGGTAATTACAATACTCACTTGCCAGTCCTTTCCACCTTCCTAAGGTACTACTTTATTTACATCTCATGCACATTTTAAGTCAGAAGCATAGTAACTCTTCATGCTTGCAAATGCTTTTCCTAAAAAGCAACACTTTTGCTCACATCTATATAGCAAATAATTTGATAATTATAAATTCCAGGAAAGAGATAAAAAAAGACTTTCTTTTTTCCCTTTCACTGTCTTCCCTGAAAGCTGCTAAGTCCCCATGCTGCTAAATCCTGATCCTTATTGTCTAGGAAAATCAATAAGAGAAACTTTGGTAATACTCCAAAGCTGTACCTCTTGTATTTATGTTCAGTGAATAATGAATGAAATCAATATTGCTTTTGCACTTCTTATTCTGTAATATATAAGAACCCTTTTTGACCTCTGAACACACTACAAAGTTCAGCTTGCAGCTCCAGCATTTGCAAAGAAAGGTATCTGAACTCTGTTATTGTTGTCATCACATTGGCTGTGTATAACAAACTGTGAAAAGGTGAACATAGTGAAATCACTGGATGTGAATTGTTAAAATTTGTCTTGGCTATAGTGCTTTATACATTTTTTTTTATTCCTGTATTTTAACACACCAAAATAAAAACAAAACAGCAACTCCCAGTTGTCTCAAACTCTCTCCAGTGATTCAGAAGAAAAAAGTGAGCATAAGATAATCTCTATATGGTGCTCAAGTACTTCGAGCAATGAATGGAGTGTAAACACTAGAGGGAATGTAAGTACAATGTACTGCATAAAGAGATATGGAAAGTGCAGCAGATGCTCTAATTGTGTGTCTTCTCATTTCTAGCAACATGGTGATGAGCTATGGGCAAGATGCATCCTTATTACAGAGATTCATATATTCATGTGTTTTAAGGTCAGAAGGAACTGTTGAGTTCATCTGATCTGACCTACTACAGTGTAGGGCAGTGAAATGTGCCTTGTAATCTGACCATTATCAACTTAGTTGACTCTGTGATTCTGTGATTAAAGCAAAAGATTCCTCCTTCCTGTATAAGTGAATGATATTACCCCAGGAACTGTAGCTGAACAGCAGTCTTTCTCTTAAGTACATCCAATCATGAATTAAGAACTCCAGATCTAATTCTTACTTGCAGTGCTAACAGCTACAGCAGACAGTGACAAAGTCCTATAAATGCTTACAGATTTTTAACTGTATTTTGTGACCAAGTTACATTGGCAATTTATGCTTACTGGATAATCTACAGTAATCCTTTGGTCCTTTCAGCTTCCAACTTCTGGGATAAACCTTCCTTCTTCCTTCTGTTAGTCCAGGGAAAACTCTAATCAAGACTTTTCTGATTTTTGTGTTTCCTCTGTGACACTATACTTTATCATCTTCAGCTGCAAGAAATTTATCAAGATCAGTGTAGAACTGTATTTAACTACAAGTCGTCTGCAGCTCACATCTCACCATCACTGCTTCACAAAGCCATCACATGAAGCCAGATCCTATTTCTTCATGGGTGAAATGACTGGAAAATTAGCCCTGAAACTCTCCATCAATCACTTAATTTTTCCTTCTACAAAGAGCAAACAACACCTCGAAGTAGAATTCAAACCTACAATACGTATTATAACATGCCTACAGTACACTGAAAATTGAAGCAGTTCTGTAATACTAGTCCACACAACATCATTATAATTGGAAAAGTTGAAATCCTCTCTCTGTGCCAATAGAAGTAAAACTTCTTGAATCATGAAATCCGCTTGTAATCACTATTACTGCCTTTTACTATGTTTTTAATTTTAGAGGATTCAGCTAAGGAGATACACATAAACACATACAGATAACAATCCCCTCACACCTATATAAAAGACTAAATAAGAAAGCATGCCACTTGTTAGCTTATTGATCATGTGCTCAGTATTTGAGAAAATATTATGGACATTATCATTAGACAGGTAATTAATAATTATAGATTCATAGAATAATTAGGATTGGAAATGACTTTAAGATCACCTAGTTCCAACCCCCCTGCCACAGGCAAGGACACCTCATGCTAAACCATGTCACTCAAGGCTTCGTCCAGCCTGACCCTGAACACCACCATGGATGGAGCATTCACAGCTTCCCTGGGCAGCCCATTCCAGTGTCTCACCATTCTAACAGTATAGAGCTTCCTCCTTATATCCTATCTAAACTTCAACCGTTTAAGTTTTAACCCATTGCCCCTTGTCCTGTCACTACAGTCCCTAATGAAGAGTCCCTCACCAGCATCCTTTAGGCCTTCCCTTCTCCAGGCTGAAGCCCCAACTTTCTCAGCCTATCTTCATATGGGAAGTGCTCCAGTCCCCTGATCATCCTCTGGACTTGTTCCAACAGTTTCATGCCTTTTTCATGTTGAGGACACCAGAACTGCACACAATACTCCAGGTGAGGTCTCATGAGATCAGAGTAGAGAGGCAGGATCACCTCCTTCAACCTGCTGGTTACACTTCTTTTGATGAAGCCCAGGATACAGTTGGCTTTCTGGGCTGTGAGCTCACACTGCAGCCAGCTCATGTTGGCATCAGCCCAGCTCACAAGCATTTCAAGGTCCCTCTGGATGGCATTCCTTCCCTCCAGCTTATCAACCAAACCACACAGCCTGGTGTCATCAGCAAACTTGCTGAGGGCGCACTCAATCCTACTGTCCATGTCACTGACAAAGATGTTGAACAAGACCGGTCTCAACACCAATCCCTGAGGACAACACTCATTACTGGTCTCCAGCCGGACACTGAGCCATTGACCACAACTCTTTGCCTGTGGCCATCCTGCCAGTTCTTTATCCACCAAGGGTTCCCTCTATCAAATTGATGTCTCTCCAATTTAGAGACAAGGATGTCATGCAGGACACTGTTGAATGCTTTGCACAAGTCCAGGTAGATGGCATCAACTGCTCTATCCCTGTCCATCAGTTCCATAGCCCCATCGTAGAAGGCCACCAAATTGGTCAGGCAGCATTTCCCCTTAGTGAAGCCATTCTGGCTGTCACCAACCACCTCATTGTTTTTCATGTGCCTTAACATGCCTTCCAGGAGAATAATAAGAAGAATCATCAAAAGAATTCTTTTGGTTACAATTATATATTATTACCAGAGAGTTCAGCTTAGAAAGATACGCTGTAGTCTAAACAGAAAATGTCAAGCAAGTTCAAATTCAGCAAAAGTGGCATTCAGTTAATCTCCATGCCCCCTAACCTTGCCATTGTACCTGGACACATTTGAGTGTATTCATTCTGACAGATTTCTGTGAGGCAGGAAATCGGTTTTATCTGTTGAAAAAGCAGACTAAAGGATTTGTGCATGGTCACACAGGAAATCAATAAGGAAAAGCGGATTTGGGCAAAAGTTTTCTAAGTTGCAAAAAGCAGCCTAAGCTCTAAACTCTTAATTTATTTCAAACAAAAGCCTATAAGATTAGTCATCCATATTTTCGCAAGTAGTGGACAATTCTGAGTTCTTTAATAAGATGTGTAAATCAGCACTTTTCTAGAACTTAATGAGAAAATACCAGACTTTCAAACCTACTGGGCTAAATCTCCCAGAAGACATGTATATACCACTGCCAATTTTTCTCAGCTTTATAAAGCGGACATATTTGAGCCGTATGTAAGGAAAATACAACAGAATATCCTTTCTCTGAAAGAAATGAACGATGAAGGTGGACAACAGATTTTCTGCATTTAAACACTTGCCAGTGGGAAAACGCTTTTGATTAGTTAGAAGTATAAACAGACTATGTGTCTTCCTCACAGTGTTTAATATTTTTCTCTTGTTGTGGTTTAAGCCCAGCCAGTAACTCAGAACCACACAACTGTTCACTCACTTCCTGATTCCTCCCCACTCCAGGCAGGATGGGGAGGAGACTCAAAAGAATGTAAACCCCACAGGGGTATAAAATAAAATTACTACTATTGAGAATAATAATAAAAATGTCAAGTGGAATAACGAGAGAGAATATGAAACTAAAAAGGGAAGGAAAAAAAGAAACTATAAACCCAAGTGATGCACAATACAATTGTTCACCACCTGCAGACTGATACCCAACCCAAACTGAGCAGTGATCTGGCCTTTCTGGATAACTCTCCCCAGTTTATATACCGAGCATAACATCCTGTGGCATGGAATATCTCTTTGGCTTGTTTGGGTCAGGTGGCTTCTCTGCTTTATCCCAGTTTCCCTTGCCCCTCCTCACTGACAGAGCATGAGAGATTGAAAAGTCCTTGATCATGGTGTTACCGAGCAACAACTAAAAACATCAGTGTGTTATCAGCATTGTTCTCAGACTAAAGCTAAAATACATCACTATACCATCTACTAAGAAGGAGAAAAATAACTGTTACAGCTGAACCCAGGACACTTTTTCTTCATTCAAAGCTTTGTCTTCAAAGAGGGAGGAGTGGTGTTCATTGGGTTTTGGATAGGGGTAGGAATGAGGAGAAGTTCCTCCATATTCAGCCAAAACTCAAAAGTGGTCTCACTTGAAAACAGTATCATGGAACTTCATGAAGGATTTGGTCCACCTACCTCATACTCTGTTTTCTCTGGTGATGAATACATTACTTCGCCCACGATGCAGCTGCAGTCATAGCACTGTATGAAACTAATCATCAAACATATCTCTGCAATTCTTATGGGTGGCACAGCTGATAAGCAACCTCTATCCAAAGAGGAAAAGTAAGGGAAAAGACATCATACCTTATTGTCATCCCAAAACACCATTTTGTCTTCTTGTTGCTTTTGTTTTCCTCCTTACAGAAAAGTAGACATTTGACACAGAAACATTATCTGCATATTTCTGATGGTAGTCAGTACATTCTCAGTAACTTATCAGTATTATAAGGATCATAGAATCATAGGCTCAAGGACTGCGAGAGACCTCAGAAGGTCTCTAGTCCAGGCTCCTGCAGGGTCAACCCTGAAGTCGAATAAGGATGGAGACTGCACAATTTTTCTGGGTAACCAATTCTTAACTGTCCTGATGGAGAAAAAGTTTCTCCTTAGATCAAATATGCACCACTTTTGTTTCAATTTATGTCTGTTGTCTCTTGCACTCTTTTCATGTGTTTGTTCCTTTTGAACTTCACTGGGTTCCTCTATGCCTGCTTTTTCAGTCCTTCTGGATGGCAGCCCTGCCTTCATACTGTTAAATGGTTCCACTTCCTCCTAGTCTGGTGTCATTTGCAAATCTGACAAGGCTGCACTCTGTCTCATCCTCGTTATCATTGTTGCAGATGTTAAGAAGGGCAGTTCCTATGGTAGTCCCCTTTTATAGAATGGTTTGGGTTGGAAGGAACCTCTAAGGATCACCCCTACCATGGGCAGGGACATTTTACATTGAAATAGAAACAACACAATGAAATGTAGATGCTTTTTTTTCATGAGGGAAGGAAAAAGGCAGGCAGACAGGAAAGCAAGCAGGAAGGCAAGAAGGAAGGTTCCAAGGGCTGCAGTCCCTGTCCTATGAAAACAGGTTAATACAACTGGGGTTGTTCAGCCTGGAGAAAAGAAGGCCTGGGGGAAGATCTTAAACAGCCTTCCGACACCTAAAAGGGCTGACAAGAAATCTAAGAGAGGGACTTCTTACAGCGGCATGTATTGGCAGGACAAAGGGGAATGGCTTTAAACTGAGAGAGATTTAGATTAGATATTAGGAAAAAATTCTTCACTATGAGTAGCTGAGACACTGGCATAGATTGTCCAGAGAAGTTGTGGATGCCCCTGGAAGTGTTCAAGGAAAGGTTGGAGGGTGCTTTGATCAATGTGGTCTAGTGGAAGGTGTCCCTGCCCATGGTAGGGGGATTGGAACTAAATGATCTTTAATGTCCTTTTCAACATAAACCATTCTGATATGCTATAATAATTACCTCATTTCCAATAACAACAGCAAATATTATAACACTGACTAGTGCTAATACGGACTTGTGCAATAATAGAAAAAGTGTATTAATATTTCAACATTAAAAAGACTTAAATGAAAAATGTTTTCTTAAAATGAAGGAAACTTTCAGCATTTAACTCTTCAGATCTCTTTCATATTAGAACTTTAGAAAGAAAAGGAAAGGGCTTGAGTGTTATTTTTCCTTTTCTATCTAGATATTAATATTAGGGATTATTTGGTTAGTAGGATTTTTTTATTCTTAAAGCAAACTGTGGAGTTTTACAAAGTTAAAATCTGAACAGAACAAACAGGTGGATGGTTGTTTTCTCTGAAGGGCAGCTGAAATTAAGATTTTAATTATTTTTTTATCTGAATTGTGACTACTTTCCACAATCTAAATCTCTACAGAATCAAAACAACTTTTATACCCACGTTCATTTTTGCAAGACATTACACCGTAGTAAGTTCACACATTTTGATGTTTTCATAATGAGGTAGATAATTCCAGAAACTACCATGATGAGCTATGGAAAAAATAATTAGAGCAGATTTATGTTTAAATCATGCAGAAGTATTTAGTCCTTGACAACTCGCTGATTTAAATGTGTGCCTAAATGAAATTCAAATGCCAAAAATAATTTTGAGATAATTTTTAAGCAATTTCAAAATTCAATCTTGCAGACATTAAATGAACTGAATTTCTGTGTTTCAGATGGTGAAGTGTAATTTTGCTGCACAATCTAGAGCATTTAAAAAGTGCTTTAAAACTATGGTATGTCACCTTTCTTTGTGGTTACTGCTGAATCAGAACTGCTGCTTTTTGACATGGCAGAAGACCAGCAAAAATTGCATGGCCATTGCCAGAGCTATAACTGCTTCTGAGAATATACAAAAAATGTCATAAAACAGAATTTCTACATGCTGTTCATCTAATACATTCTACAAGCAGAAATCTAACTTTCAGGAGAGGCAATCATATTGAACTTAAAAACATAAGTAAATACTATGTAGCTGTGGATAAGACAAGTTGTGTTGTTAAGAAGTGGCATGTTTTGTACAATAAGGCCCTACAAAGCACACTGTAGGAGATGTTTAAATCACATCTACTAGTGCAGTTTTCCCCACTCAAAAGGTTTAAGGCTGCAAGAGGCTTTCAGTGAACTTCAACATGCATGACAGGAAGGTGAGCGGCTGCATCTGAATGTGGGGGCTTTTTTTCACTCAGCGAAACAGGTGCTGAGTAGTATAATGGTTTAGTAATACTATGCAAGCCCCTTACAAGAGCAGCTTCCATTCTGAAAAAGACTGTTGGATTACTACTCTCTGTTAAAAGCCAATTTTTGTGAGAAAAGTGAAGTGAAAAGAACCAGACAGGAAAAAAGATTGTTCTAGTAGAGAAGATAGTTGGGAAAATGAAGGCTGTCTAGTGTCTAATCTGGCCTTTTACTTCTTGTTGTTAAGAGGTTTTGTGAGATCTGTAGCATCTGTGAGTGAGAAAGACCAAATGGGCAAAGAAACCTACGATCCATGCACAAAGGGATCCCTCTGCTCAACATACTTTATTTTCATCCAAGGTCTGCAGTTTGACAGAGATGCTCACTAATTAGAATAGTCTCAACAGCTTTTTAATTACATGAGCCAACACACCAGAATTTTTGGATATTTCTTTATTTTCCTACCAAGGATACTCTGTGACCACTCTCAAAGTGTCAAATATAGTTATAAATACCAGAATACTAATAGGTGAGAAAGGAGCCCCAAAGCACTGAAGAAATTCTGCAGTCTTATCTCACAGACATGCTAGTAGCTTCCTGACAACTTGGCTTCAATTTCAGTTTTCTTTTTCCCAACACCAAGTACCATATGCTAACTGTTACAGTGAAATGCCACTTATCCCACAGGTCTGCAACAGAGATGCTATGTTTAAATTCAACTGCTAGGTGAAAGTGTGTTTTATAAAAACTCTAGGAAGCTATACCCATATGGTAACAGAGAAGAATCTATATCTAGGGATTTGGGGGAGGATAACAGGTTACAACACTATCACTTCTGAATCTGGGGTTATTTAGTGGCTATTCCCTTTCCTTTCAGGTAGAACTAAACCATTGCATAATGCAATGTATGGCATACATCATCTTGACTATTTTGTCAGAAATAAATTTTTAATAAACCTAGTTTCTTTGGGATTGTCTGTAACTATTTCTGCCTGCATATTATCCGTTTTAACTTGTTACTTGAAACTAATCTAGCAAACTAAAGAGAAATGTTAATACATTTATTTAAGCATTTTGTCAGTATAACTTTGCTTTTAAATGGCAGAAAGACACTGGGGGAAAGATCTTTTACTTAGAATTACCTACGTTTAATATTTGACATTCTGCATAAGAGTCTGTTCCATAAAAGGGAGAAATAGCAGTCAGGGAGCTGATTATGTTTTTCAGATTTCCAAAGCAAATGTCAATCCTGACAGCACCTAAAGAAGTTCAACAAAGTTGTGACATTAGTACACATTAGATGTCTTAATCTTTGGAGGAAATGTTTGAAAGTAGCTGAGGTTATTTATGAATTAGTATTGAAGAGTTCCTTAGGCTAATGACTGACTATGCCTTTCAAAACAGTTTCTGAGACTGAGAACAGCCTACCATGAGGAAAATCTGTAGTTTGACAGTTCACTGTATAGAACAGGAAGACATCTGAACTCCAACATCCTCGGCAAAGACTACCTCAGGAGAGGGTACTTCAAAGACCAAAAAGGGTACTGATGGGCTTTTGGTATTGCTGCTTTGGAGACTGAGGAAATTGAGCAGCTGTCCACCTTGCTTGGTCTCTCAGAGGATCCTTCTGTTGTGGGGTTGCTGAAAGTCGAAGAACAACAAGTGCCAATTGCGACCACAACAGTGCACCGGTGGCAATATCGCAACAATCGAGACTCCCTGATTCCCATCCATAATCTGATCCATAGACTGGAGAGGCAGGGAGTGATCAGCAGGACCCACTCACCTTTTAATAGACCCATATGGCCAGTGTGAAAGTCTAACAGAGAGTGAAGACTAACAGTAGACTATCGTGACCTGAATGAAATCACACCACCATTGAGTGCAGCCATGCCGGACATGTTAGAGCTGCAGTATGAATTAGAGTCAAAGGCAGCCAAGTGGTAAGCCACGATTGATATTGCCAATGCATTTTTCTCAATTCCTTTGTCAGCAGAGTGCAAGCCACAGTTCGCTTTTACTTGGAGGGGTGTCCAGTTCACTTGGAACCGACTGCCCCAGGGGTGGAAACACAGCCCTACCATCTGCCATGGACTGATCCAGACTGCACTGGAACAGGGGCAAGCTCCAGAACACTTGCAATACATCGATGACATTATTGTGTGGGGTGATACAGCAGAAGAAGTTTTGAGAAAGGGAGGGAAAGAATCCAAATCCTGCTGAAAGCTGGTTTTGCCATAAAACGGAGTAAAGTCAAGGGACCTGCACGGGAAATTCAATTTTTGGGAATAAAATGGCAAGATGGATGTAGACAGATCCCTACAGAAGTGATCAACAAGATAACAGCAATGTCTCCACCAACTGATAAGAAAGAAACACAAGCTTTCTTGGGTGCTGTGGGGTTCTGGAGAATGCACATTCCAAATTACAGTTCAATTGTAAGCCCTCTCTATCATGTGACCTGGAAAAAGAATGATTTCAAATGGGGCCCTGAGCAACAACAAGCCTTTGAGCAAATTAAACGTGAAATAGTTCATGCAGTGGCCCTTGGACCAGTCCGGACCAGTCCAGATGTGAAAAATGTACTGTACACCGCAGCTGGGGAGAATGGTCCTACCTGGAGCCTCTGGCAGAAAACTCCAGGGGAGACTCGAGGTCAACCCCTTGGTTTTTGGAGTCAGGGATACAAAGGCTCAGAGGCCAGCTATACCCCAACGGAGAAAGAGATATTGGCAGCCTATGAAGGGGTTCAAGCTGCTTCGGAGGTGATTGGCACTGAAGCACAGCTCCTCTTGGCACCCCGCTTGCCAGTGCTGGGCTGGATGTTCAAAGGCAGGGTCTCCTCTACACATCATGCAACTGATGCTACTTGGAGTAAATGGGCTGCACTAATTACACAACGAGCTCGGATAGGAAATCCCAGTCGTCCAGGCATTCTGGAAGTCATCATAGACTGGCTAGAGGGCAAAGATTTTGGAATGTCACCAGAGGAGGAGGTGATGTGTGCCGAAGAGGCACCACCATATAATAAATTGTCAGAAAGTGAAAAGCAGTATGCCTTGTTTACTGATGGGTCCTGCCGTATTGTGGGAAAGCATTGGAGATGGAAGGCAGCTGTATGGAGTCCTCAACGACAAGCTGTGGAAACTGCTGAAGGAGAGGGTGAATTGAGTCAGTTTGCCGAGGTGAAAGCCATCCAGCTGGCCCTGGACATTGCTGAGCGAGAAAGGTGGCCAGTACTTTATCTCTATACTGACTCATGGATGGTGGCAAATGCCCTGTGGGGGTGGTTGCAGCAATGGAAGCAGAGCAACTGGCAACGCAGAGGTAAACCCATCTGGGCTGCTGCATTATGGCAAGATATCGCTGCCTGGGTGCAGAAGCTGGTGGTGAGAGTATGCCATGTAGATGCCCACATACCTAAGAGTCGGGCCACTGAGGAACACCACAATAACCAACAAGTGGATAAAGCTGCTAAGGTTGAAGTGGCTCAGATGGACTTAGATTGGCAACATAAAGGTGAATTATTTTTGGCCTGGTGGGCCCATGACACTTCAGGCCATCAGGGCAGAGACGCAACATACAAATGGGCTCGTGATCGAGGGGTGGATTTAACAATGGACACTAGGTTATTCATGAGTGTGAGACATGTGCTGCAATTAAACAAGCTAAACGGTTAAAGCCTCTTTGGTATGGAGGACGATGGCTGAAGTATAAATATGGGGAGGCCTGGCAAATTGACTATATCACACTCCCCCCAACCCGCCAAGGCAAGCGCCATGTGCTTACCAAGGTGGAAACAACCACAGGATGGCTGGAAACATATGTTGTGCCCCACGCCACTGCCTGGAACACTATCCTGGGCCTTGAGAAACAGATTTTGTGGTGACATGGCACCCCAGAGAGAATTGAGTCAAACAATGGGACTCATTTTCAGAACAACCTTATAGGCACCTTGGGTCAAAGAACATGGCATTGAGTGGTCTCAATTGATTTATTAGTGGTATCAGTAGTGATTTGTGTTATACCTTAATTGCTGGATTGGTTTTTATCTCAATCCGTGGGAGTTATATTCCTCCAGCTCTCCTCCCCATCCCTCCAGGAGTGGGGAGGTGAGGGGGAAAAAAGGGTGTGTGGTACTGCGGGAGACTGAGGTGGGGTTTTAAACCATGACAATACTATATTATGTATTCTCCTTCTATAAGTGTGTTTTGAAAGAAACAGATGAAACAGATGTCAATCGACACTATTTTCTGAAATACTTCCAAAGCAGTGGCTTCTCAAAGTAAGCTCATGGTTCTGATGTTTCTGTTTAACAATGCTGTTGATGCTATCAGAATGATTGAGTGAAGTTATTAGTCTAAGTTCATGTAAAGTATCTTGAAAAATTGCATCTTTTTATACACATCTGGTAACACAAATATGTGATGTTAACATATGCTTGCATGCTTACTACCAAAGGTATGTCATGAATATCAGCTAATTTCAGAGAAGTCTGGAGATTTTTTACATTTACACAACAATGTACAGTTAATATGAAGGTGGGAAGTCCTCAAAGCCCACATAAAGCACCCTACAAAAACAGTATGAAGGAAAATTGTATTATGCAGGTACACACAGATTTATGCACTCAAATTAAAGCAGCAAACAAATTTCAGAACAAGTACATCATAAAATATTCTGATTGGGAAGCTGTCAGTATGCTTCTCACAGGGAAATCATGAAAGGCTGTCAATGAACAGTGAAAAAACAATATTTTGAAAAAAATAAAGTTAACTTCTAACGCTTGATTGAATTGACTAACATATCTATTTGATCTGGCTACTCCCCAGCACAGCACCAACCTCACACCAATCAAACAACAAAGCTACTGTTTTTCCTCACATATTTTTATCAAAAGTCTGTCAGATCTCAGCTCTGCTCTCCCAAAAAAAGCATCTGATCTGCAAAATTCAGTTTAAGTAAGGTCAAGATAAATCTTTTAAGATTTGATGAGCAGATTTAGCATTCAGGCTCAGGGATTTCCATCCTGAATCCAGGTGAGTGTGTAGGCTTGGTGTTTCAAGTTACTTGTATTGATGTCTGGGTTCCTGCCTTGCTCCAGGGCTGAGATTAACTACACCCACACATCTCTTGTCTCTGGCTATGTTCCTGATCTACACCACTGTTACGTTCGTGGACAGAGCAGGAGTGGATTGGGGGGTGCAAATAAACACAGTGTCACTCACTCCCTGCCAACTAAGGCTTCTCCATGGATTTTTCTCAGCTAATGAGGCATAGCAGGTTGGCAGAACGTTTTTTTATTACCCACATTGGACTTATGAGATACATCCTGTGCAGAAGAGTACAAGTTTCCTTGTAGCTGCTTACACTCCAGTATCAGGCAATCCACAAATTTGCCATTAATGTATCCAGTTATTTATCTATGTTATAGATTCAGTTCTAATCTAATTTACAATCGAGTATCCACACAAGCAATAGCCCAATTCACTTTCACTCAGTGTAAGAACAGTGATTTACTCTTTAAAATACACCCAATCAGTGGCTTCAGCAGAGGAAAAATGTACTACATGGAGAAATTTTACTGTGGGATCTCCAAGGAGCTACAGGGGAGAAAGACATTACCATTCACAGTCCCATCTATTATTAACTCATCTGAATCCAGATTAGTCACAATTTTCTAAAAAAATAAAATCTTAAACAAACTGCATCTGAATGTAAATTCACCAACATATAGATAAAAAACTGTTACAGTCTTTTAGCCATCACTATTCTTAGTTTTTTAATCCCTCTTTCCCATGTGGCAATTTCTTCTAGAGAACAGAGTAAGATAGGTATGACTTTCTCCTGTCTTTGTGCTCCTGCAGTGTTAATTCAGTGTTCCTTATAACCTTGATATAGGTGCATTATGAGACCACTGCCCCTAATACATATAACTGAGAAAAAATGGATGCACAGATTTGGTGAGCAGATAACAGTAAAATTTCAGCCAAAATGTTTGTCTCCTCTCAGGAATATTTTTTGAGCTGTTCAGAAAATGTGAGAAATAAACTAGGAAGTCCCTAAAAGAAAACAAGCAACCAAACACACCATCACACAGCCTGTTAAGTGTTGTTTCGTTGTAGGATTTTTTTGTTTGTTTTGGGGGGGCTTTTTTAATAAAATAAGGGCAAATCATAATAATCAAAGTAGATTTAACTTTTGACAAGCATTCAGCAGTGTTTGCTTTATCCTGAAGAAAAGATTTCAACAGATTCCTCTATGTTCTACTGACAGAGACCTGCTCACTCACAGCTTCACAATATCATTAACTTTTTCAGAAAAGCCAATACAACAAATAACCAGGCAATGAACATACTATTCACAATGCTACACAATGTTGTCTTGGCTAATGCAGTACTATCAGCTGCATGTATAGATACTTTACAGTGTTATGACTCCTTTGTTTGTTTGTTTTCTCTCGTAATGTTATCAAAATTTATTTCCTAATTGCTTTTCCTAGTTACTCAAGTAGATCATCATAAACCATGAGTTCACATATTTCAAGAGCAATTAATGTATAATTCTAGCTGTTCAATGTGGGGTATGCCATTGGGAACCAGAGTGAATAGGAATCCTCCTGCTTCCTTCCACATTTGACATTGGGTAAAGATGTCTCTGCAAGTAAACCAAGTAGGTCACTTTTATGCCATTGTCAAACGCAAACAATGGTTCAAGGGCCTAGGAAAGGTGGAGTGAAATGTTATCTCCTAATTCCATCACAAAGGGTGTTTAATGGCAACACTGAAAAGTAACTTGTTAGAAAGTTTTATCAGATTTTTTTTTTGTTGTAGCTGAGTGAAATAATGTCATTTGCTGACACAAGTGTCAAAAAATTACTTAAGGCAAGATGACATAAACTATATAAACCGATGATGCACCAATACATTTCATATTATCAAAATATACGGTAAAAAATAATTTTCATTTCAATGAGAACTTTCTTCTCTGAGCTTGTAATCTGTAAATTTTTCCCCAATTCTGTCTGAAGACCTCTGATTTGATTATTCTATACAAATGCTGTTGATCTGCAAAATTTTTTTTTGCTTCTTAATCTTCAAATCCATAGTACTAGGCCACCTCCTGTAAATAATTCATATCCATGCATAAAATTCCTCTACCTCAGGAAACCATTGTAACTTTCACTTTTATGGCCTCATATCATTATTTATTTTGTTCCTCTATTATCCTCTGTCTCAAAGTTTCTGCAGTCAGGATCTGACTCTATTAATCTAAACTAGTAGGCATGATCTTGTTAAACATATCAACTGTTTACATGAAATTAACAGAGTATTAAACCACTATTGACAGTAGAACTATCCTAGTTATTAATTTGAAAACTGGTAAGCTCTTCTTCAGTACAGCTTTTACCCTTCTTAGGTATCTAAATAAACGTCACAACAAGGACTAAAGCACTGTGAAAACACAAGACCCTTTTGAGAATCTGGTTCTGAATGCTAAGCTCTATATAAAACTTCAGCAATTGACTAGTGAGAAAAAAAAGCACCGGAGCAGCATATTTGATATAGCATTAGCTTCAA
The DNA here is from genome assembly GCF_012275295.1 of Melopsittacus undulatus. Lineage (NCBI taxonomy): Eukaryota > Metazoa > Chordata > Aves > Psittaciformes > Psittaculidae > Melopsittacus > Melopsittacus undulatus. The sequence continues at coordinate 25,601,645 of NC_047532.1, read as the reverse complement.
TGATATTTAAAGAATGACAAACAGAACATATCTGTATGTCACAGAACCAAAAAAATTGAGGTTAAATGAAATTTATTGCTCAAATTCCATTAAAGCTCCACCAACATCAACATCAGCTATGGGACGTCACACAGATTCAACTGTGGGATGTCACACTGCTGAATCCTAAACATTCTGACCAGGGATACATATGTGACAATCCAAAAGGGTGGGCTCTCAATCTCAAGTGTTACCTTAGACAACATCCCAGCCCAAAATGAGAGGCCCCAGCTACAGACCTGCTGCTCTGAGGAGGACTGACTCCAAACAGCTGCCCAGTAGGGCTCCTTTTATACCCTGATCTAACCTGAGCTGTGCTCGGACACAGTCAATTAGCCCCCCATGGGCTCAGGACCCAACTTCCTGCCCCTGCACCCTCTGACCAACACCATGTGTATAGGGCAAAATCTGCACATGTGGGGAGCTTTCCTGGGCTCTGTGGTGGAAAGATTTTGAGGGCTTTGGTCAGGGCTTTCTCAGGGTGGGTATGCCTGCCACACTGTCGTGAAAAGAAGCAAAATTGGAACATCAGCAGAATGATCAAATTTAAATCAATAAGCAACATCAGATAGAATAACAAATATTCTATGCAGCAAGTTTACTCATCCTCTTAACTTTATTTGTGTAGCCTGAAATTGGATTCCATAGAAATGCAAAGTTTTTCAGATTGTTGAGATCTGAACCTTTATGTTTCCCTGCAGGCTATTTGTATTAATCTGCTTTTGTTGAAGCACAGAGCTGTTAAAATGTTAAAGCTCATTTAAAATGTGGCTATATTTCTATCAATGGGGCTAGATAGTTGAATTATAGATTTTAATTATGTTTTTTTGCAATTTGGATATGCTTACTTAGAAATATGTGTAACAAAAGTATGCAATTAAAGAGCCTTTATTGATCAGTGAATTGTGTCTATATTGACAGCAAGAGATAGCTTAGTATTTAGAAGATTTACACGGCTACTTTTTATTAGTGATTAATATGAAAGTCAGACAGCTTTGTTCCCCTATCTCTATTGGTATTTTATCATGAAATTAAAGCAAAGCAAAAAATGTGAAAATGTATAATGCCTTATCCTTTAAGAGTGAGATACAAGAGCATTCCATAATTGAGTAGCACCCATCCTACAAAATCGATTAAATACATAACTAGAAAATCAGAATTTACATTTAGAATTTTATGTGCTGTGCATCTGACATGTCTGACTAACTTTTACAGTTACTTTTCCCAATGAACCAATGCATGAATAAAAGACCCCTCACCAAATGAATGTTGCAGCTATAGTTAGCATGCCATCAAGACTGTGAATCTCTAAACAGAAAAAGCAGTGTCAATTATCAGTGATGGAGGAAGCCTATTTCTGCAGTCTGCTGCATGCTGCAGCTATGAGATATCTACAGCTCTGGATGGAGAAGGAAGAAAAATAAAAAAGGTAGAAACAAGCATTGCAGTAAAATGGTAATGGTGAGCTCCATTTACTTTTCAGGGTATTATTGGATAGCAATGAGGAGTGTGTTACTCTATGCTTTTCCTGATTTTGGATAAAAAATTCATCTTGTACCATTGAATATGCTTTGTAATAGAGTTAAGGCAGATACAGGATAAAGCTAATCCTTTCACAAATACCAACTCAACAAGATTTACACAGCAGAAATGCCATGAGCACAATAGAGAAGACCAGGAGATAGGAGGTGTTTCATAGAATCATAGAGTCCTAAAACAGTTAGGGTTGAAAAGGACCTTAAGATCATCAAGTTCCAAACCCCTGCCATTAGGGATTGCCTCACCCTCAACCATGTCACCCAAGTCTGTGTCCTACCTGACCTTGAACATTGCCAGGGATGCAGCATTTATCACTTCTTTGGGTATTTAAAATAGACAACTGTGTTCTTTCCTGAAACTGATAATTTATCAGCATTAAAAAAAAAAAAGAAAGAAAAACCAACCCAAAGTTTAATAGAGAAATTATTACAAACTACTTCATAGGAAATATGGTGTGTGTTTCACGCTATGCTTGGACCAACATAATTGGGACTAAACATTCCTTCGGATACATGAATCGACTTCTAGTGTTTCAGTTTCCTATGGAGTCTCTTGGTTTCCAGCGCACTTATGGTACAATACTCCATAGAACAGCAGGGTAAGAACAGCAATCGAATTAAAAAACATTGAGCAATTTTTTGACATTCATGTTTATTCATGAGTAACTTAGGACTCTTAGTTACTGGTGTTTAGAGCTTTTCCTAGAGGAAAAAAATAATATCTAAGAAAATCAGATGTCAGGGACATTTTGTGTGGTGTTTGGGATAATAAGGAAAATTCTGACAGTCTTTTATATCTCGGATATAGAAACAAATTCATGTTTGCTTTCAAGTCTGAATATAGGTTTTCAAAGAATCCTTAAAAATATGAAATTTTCATTTCACTGGCCACTGTCTTTCTATTAAGAGCATTTTGGTGGAAAATTACTGACAGCTCAGTAACTACCAGGGTAGCTATCATATTTAAGTACTGCATAGATTAGTAGATGAAGAACTCATAAAAATTAAATGTGTAGTCCTTGAACACATTAGTTGTGAAGGCCACCTTCTGCTTCTGCCTATGAGAAGTGTGACCATCCCTTATTTCACAGCATGAGAATTAAATATCCATACTACTGTTACAAATTCCACCATTTGTTATCAGTAATAAAAATATCTCTCTTTCTGTCAGAAAGAAGTTAAATAAATCCAAAATCTTAATCCTTTTGCTGGATTAGTCTCAGCATCAAGTCCACAGCAGACACTTTTTTTTCTTCCTCTGTGTATGCCTGTCTATTTAGAATGAAGATTAACATACAATCTCATGTTACTCTAAACCCATGAATGTCCATAGTCAGTTAGTTCAGACCCTCTGCTTTGATTACAGCTGATTTACTTCATCTGACATAATAAGTTTACTATCCCAGAAGACAAATCTACAGGCAATTCCATGTCATTTTTGTATAATATTGTTGTTGCAGTGACAGTGTGGTCCCTGATTTTCAGGACCTAGTAACAGCCAAAGGGCAAATAACTAGAGGGGCTTTGCCCAATATATCTGTAATGTGAAGTCTTTCATTTTGCTCTAGTATTACATGGGCAGGTGTCCCTGCCCATGACAGGGGAGTTGGAACTAGATGATCTTGAGGCCTTTTCCAACCCTAACTGTACTATGATTCTATTATTCTATTTCAGCATTGATTAAAGGGTATTACCTAACCTTGTGACAGGAGAAAAATTTAATGACTTTTTTTCAGTGTAGCATTAAAAATAGCAATTGTATTTGACCTCACTTGCAGTACTATGTACAGTTCTGGTGTCCTCAACATAAGAAGGACATGGAACTGTTGGAACAAGTGCAGAGGAGGGCCATGAGGATGATCAGGGGACTGGAGCACCTCCCGTATGAAGATAGCGTGAGAAAGTTGGGGCTGTTCAGCCTGGAGAAGAGAAGACTGCGTGGAGACCTCATAGCAGCCTTCCAGTATCTGAAGGGGGCCTATAAGGAAGTGCAAGGTGTCTCTGACCATGGCAGGGAACTAGACGATCTTAAGGTCTTTTCCAACCCTAACTATTCTATGATTCTATGATTCTGAGTTATATGCTGTGAGCTACCTTCCACTGAACATTTTTCTAAGACCCAACAGATGAGACACTCAGTGCCATATCTCATGAAATTATAGTTACAAGAACTATATTTATTAATGGTGTTAAGGTGCAGAGGAAAATCTTTCATGCAGTCTAATTGTCTGAATGATGAAAAACACACAGCTTATTGCATTCCTCCTTAGAATCTTTGAAAGTTTTGGGTTGGAAGGGACCTTAAAGATGATTCACTTCCAACCCCCTGCCACAGGAAGGGACACGTTCCACTAGACCACGTTGTTCAAGGCCCCATCCTACCTGGCCTTGAACACTGCCCAAGATGGGGCAGCCACAGCTTCTGTGGGAAACCTGTTACGGTGCCTCATCACCCTCATTGTAACAAAAATTCTTCCTTATATCCAACATAAATCTACCCTCCTTTACTTTAAAACTATTGCTCCTTGTCCTGTCACTACAGGCCTTCATAAAAAGTCTCTTGCCATCTTTCTTTTAAGCCCACTTATTATACTTAAAGGCCGCAATAAAGTATCTCTGGAGCCTTCTTTTCTCCTAGCTGAGCAGCCTTTTTACATGAGAGGTGTTCCAGCCCTCTGATCATTTTTGTGACCATCTGCTGGACTTTCTCTAACAGGTCTGTGTCTTTCTTGTGTTGAGAGCTCCAGAGCTAAATGCAGTACTGCAGGTGGGCTTTCATGACAGCAGAACAGAGAGGGAGAATCACCCTGTTGCTTTGATCTGGTAAGAACAAATAATTCAATGAATGTAGTATGTCACAGCAGCCAGACCGAGTGACACCCTTCAGCTATAAAATAGTTAAATATAATACAGATTTTGGACATAATATTCAATACCCAAATTTTTTTAAAATATATACTTTTACCCAATATAAAGGTGTTCTTTCTATACTGTCTTAGTCATCTACACCCTATGTACTTCTATGAAGTGTTTATAGTGCTATTAGAAATCTATATGCACCATAAGTCATTAGACAATTCCTAGAGCAAAAATGATAAGCAGGTTCTAAATTCATGTTCCATTTCTCCTATTAGGAACAAATGTACCTCGGGCAGGAGAGGAATTAAGAACTATGTATTTAAAACATTAAGTTCAGACTATGTTGCTGAGACATTATTTGTCAAGAATATAAATGTCCCAGCTCCTGAAAAATTAAACACCACCTGTCATGAAGTTAATCATTCCCTACTATAAAACAAGGTCAGGTATAACCCGTAGAGCAAATACACTTTGCAATGTACTCTGCTATTGTTAGACCTCAGTGGTCTAGGTGTCCTTTACAAGAGCAGGAAGCACAATGGGACTCTGGAGTCAGGACATGGTCCTAAGTGTCTTGTGGCGAATCTGGCCATGAAAAGCCACCCTGCATCCCCTTCTAGGTGGCAGTTGAAGCCTAAACTTCTGTCCTACTAGCTCAAAATCTCACCTCAGTAATCTGGTGCTTCTTCAAGTGAGCGGCATTAGTGATCCTTATCAGTTGAGAATGGAAACTTTCTCATTTTTGTTGATTCTGGCTTTGATTGAGCCTGGTTTCTTAGAATCTGGAGACTATGCAACCACATTGTTGTATTAGATATAGGTGGGTGTTACAACCATATGGCTTTTTCTCTTCCAAATAATTTTTTAACTCGCTGTCCAACTGCAAGAAAATTTCACTGATTTCTAGACATGTTAACCCATAAATAATTTTTAAATTATTTTTACAATTTACGATCATAAGTCATAATGGCAAATAATGTGATTACAAAGGCACATCTGAAAATTACCCCAAAGAGCTGAATGTTAGTGCAAAAGAGTAACCATCTTCTAAAGGCCTTGACTGCAAAATAAGCTTTGGTCAGACCCAGCCATCAAGCAATAGACACAAACCTGTAGGAAAACAATCTGTATTCATTATGGCACTCAAAGAACAGCTGGTTCCCTGTAATTACCCTGTGGGTATTAAGCTGAAGCTACTTCCTCTCACCCTGCACTCAGCAGATACTGTTAGCAGGCAATCACTCCAGTGGCCTTTTCACACCTGGGCTGGTTACCATCATTTTCCTTTTTTTTTCTTGCTTTAAGGTGTGTTATTTGCCACACTAGCACCTTCTGAAATTACTGTTTTGTTAATATATTTCAGGATGATCTCACATCAAAACACAGAAGAAAAAACACAAGCTTTTTTTCACCAGATTAGAAATACAGATTTCACAAGGGTAAAGCAACTTTATAGAAGGTACACCCTGTCATCAGACACAGCTATCAGCCACAAATCCATTTGATATCATGTAACTGAATGTCTCTCTGTTCCACCCCACCCTAGTTTCCCAAAAGTTCTGTTCCCTGGCTAAATTCTGAGATACAGATACCAAGTTTATTTAACTAAAATTGACCTTTCCCTACTGTTTTGTTCCAATTACTGTAACAGAACCAGTCCTTTTCAGGGAGAGATTAATATTGATTCATATATGTCAGCCATACATGGGAATTCCCTAGGATTCAACTGAATTAGAAACTGGAATCCTGTCACCTCAGGTTTTGTTGCCTAGAATCTTGGCAAATCTTATTTTGTATTAACATAAAAACCAAATGAAGGCTGTTTATGCTGTCAACAATGATAGGAATTCCTGCAAACCCACTCTTGCTATGGAATTCTCATGTTTCAACTGTGAAAACAAGAGAAATAAAGTGTGACTGTCATATATAAACTTTTGTTTCCCAATAAATATAGAATAGGTGCATGGATACATTTTTAAATGTTTAAATGTGGGCTTTTTAATTTGTTTTTAAATTTTTTTAAGTGCTTATTTTGTTTGTTTTTTTATCTGTCATAACAGAAAGGGTGAATGTCAGGGTACTTAATATATTGTGCTCATAACTAACATTCCTTGATGGTTTTGGTAAGAATGAGATGCATACCCAAGTCACACGGAACTTCAATGTCAGAACCGAGAAACAAACACACATTTGTTTGAGCTTATTTAGGCCAAAGAGACAGCAGTAAAAATAGACATAACTGTTACTTCTTCAGGCAAAATTTTAAATAAACAGATGGACCTTCAAAGTCAACCATATGAGAAAGAGTTTTACTGAAAAGAAAAGCAAATTTCATAGGCAATTCAAACAAGATTATCTTTCAGATACTATTCAATCCCTGACACCAAAAAAAAGTGAAAAAACAAAAATGTCTAAGCATGAAAGCAGCAATAAAGCACATGCTAGTGAGTCTTTTAAAAGACATAGGAAATAATTGATCAGGATGCAGGTTTGTGTTGTTATTAGTCATAACTTGGGCATGCAACCTGGGCACTGAACTCAGCATGAACTTCTTTCAGATTCCTTGAAAGTCAGGAGTGATGCACAACTTGTTACATTTTCCAGATATATTGACAGGTGTTATCAGAGAGTTCACTGTCCAAACATGAGCACGTATCGGATCCACTAATTGAAAGTACAGCTGGAAAATCTATGGCATACGGATTTCATACTACATTATAAAACAAGGAATCTGTGGAAAACTGGGAGTTAAATATAGATCTTCTGTTGCCACATATACTCATCTTTTTTTTTTTTCTGTGCACTCATAGGAAAACTATAGTTTCCTGGGTTCAGCTGTAACAATTATTTTTCTCCTTCTTAAACTGGGCTTAAACCACGACATAAGGCCAATTTCATTAACTGTACTCGAAATCATGTGGAAAGATAGATGAAAAAAATGGTTCCATCAGCCCCTGTATGAAATAGAAGGTTCATGTTAACGTGTTTCAGTTACAGATTCTCATATTTCTTTTATTGTAGCCACAGCTAAGGTTTAATGTCAGTGACATAATCTAGAGCTAACCAAAAGCATAGCAAAATGCAGAAAGAACTGTCAGAATGCTTCTGACAGAGGCATTTTAATACAAAGAGCTAATGGGGAAATGTCTTTTGACAGTGCCAGCATTATGGAGAATTTCTGGGGCTCTGATTCATCAGGAAGTGTCCACACTAAACTTCATTAATGTATTGGTCAAAGGTTCTTATTCAGACACCTGACTAGATGATATGTTTCTTTTTCTAACAATATTCTCCTTAGTGAAAAAAATGTCAATAAACCCATTTAATTTTCACCTATCCATTACCTTTATTGATATATGTACGTGTATATACACATATACACACACATGCACACACATGCATGTACACATAAACATATAAACACACATGAATTCATATGCACACAGATTCACTCTCACAGTAATCGCAAATATTTGAGTTCTAGAAATCAATAACTGAACAAGTATCACAGACTACATGGTTTCCAATTATTCCAATTTATTGAATCTTGTGGTTTGCTACCAGATGCATCATTAGATATTTTATAGAATAAAAATGGCAATGAGCAGTTTTTTGTAACAAGAGACCTTACTACATGTCCTTTATATTTAATCAGTTGAAAATATTATTTTTTCATTTATTTTGCATAGCTAAATATGTAAAATGTTGACAAAAATATTATTCTTTTTTTAATATAGGTTAACACATTGGTTATGCTGTGTTATTTTAGAATTTAGTTTTATTATTATAACCTATAGCCAGTATTTTATATAAATGGCTAAAGTCATGGTTTAAATACATCTATATGTAATTGGATAAAAAAATATAAGCAGATAAGCAAAGCTGATAGTGTATTTGCACTCCTAGTAAAACATTCAATTTTACTACTAGTAGTCCTGGCACAAGTTAAAAATCCCTATTTTAAAATTTCAAGAACTGTATGAATATAGTTCAGAAATCATCAATATACAAATATTTATTTAAAATTTCTCAATTATATTTCCTCAGGTCTCAGATGCTGGTGGTCTTTCAGAATACTTGGTAGAATATGCCTTATGCTTTTCATTTTAAATTATGTTACTCATATAAGTCAAAACCTGTACATGCATTTTGCACTTGAGAAATGAAACATTCTTTACTTGAAGACAAATGCTACCTTTTCTGTGCTTGTGAGACCAGAATATACAATTTCAAAATTGCTAGTAGGTTTGTGTGTGCTGTTTTCAGATATATATAATTTGATATTTATATATATATATATATATATAAATATCAAATTGTATGATCAGTAAAAAGATCTTCTCAACCTGCATAAATAAAGAAGGAATTGAGAGTAACAGAGGATGAACTGAAATATAGAGCTATTAATGACCTTAAGAATACCAAGACCAGGTTGGATGAAGCCTTGGGTGATATGGTTTAGTGTGAGGTGTCCCTGCCCATGGCAGGGGGGTTGGAACTAGATGATCTTGAGGTCCTTTCCAATTCTTACTATTCTATGATTCTATGATTATCCTTAACAATCATATTGGGTTTCTAGGGAGAATCAAGAAACAAAACATTATTTTGTAATGCTTTGAAGTATTGTTTTTCTTCACAAGGATGTCTATTTGAATGAGGCTGTTGCTACACAATAAAAATTCACACCCAGCATAATGACTAGTAAAACCTGTAGAATCAATCAATCAGAGCTAGAAGACAATAAGAATTGAATTCTGAGATGTTGATTATGACTTTAAGTCAATGATAAGAAAATTACAAAAAGTTCTTGAGTGAGCACATTTGGTGTCAGTTGTTCTTTTTTTCTGTATGGAAAAGGCACAAATAACCTTCTGTATAAAGAATCATACATTCCAATCAATACTACTTACTTTTTATAGAGAAAAGGCTTCTGTGCAATTCAGTTCTTTATGTAAGGTATAACATGCCACTCATACAGGCTTAACACATGAACAAAAAGAAAAACCTGAAAGCCATTCTTGCAGGTTTGGAGTTGACTACTGGCCTAGCAGCAGTGAAGAAAAATAACAATATAGGGGTTGAAGCATAGAGAACTTCATTCAAGTGATAATATCATTCAAAAAAAATTATTTTTCTTTTTTTTTTTTGGCAACCGAAAGAAATTTTGGTAATTGTTTTCCCTCTTTATTTAAGTTATCAACATTTGAAATCTACGTCTTGAATATCAGTGGCAGTACCAGCAGGGTTATTTAAACAAAACTTAAAAGAAAGAGCAAATAAAAGAACAAATATCTAAATAAACAAAAATCGTCAAAGTATTAATGAATATTACCTGATTTCATGCCGAAGATCCTGGCAGACTATCCTGCTGACTGAAGAATTAATCTATTACTAGTGCTAAACAGCTTTTATACTACTTCAGTGATTGCATAAAACCATTCAGTTACAGCCTGTATTATCCTAATTTTTTTAGAGCAATTTAAATGATTTATGAACTTACTAACTGAAATTATGACACACCATATTCTCTAAATAAATGTTCTTTGTTCTAGGGAAAAATATCAGTAGGAGGTTTGATCTAAGTTATCCCTAAAATATTAGATTTTAAGTGTGTAAATCCTGGAAACAGAGTATAATAATGTTTACTAAAAATAAGATTCACTCTTTTCCATTTGAGTTTCCTTGGGATCTTTGATTAAATACATCAAGCAAGGAAAATGAAATACAAAGAGAGATTGTCAAAAAAAGACTCCTGCAGTGTATTACAAAATAAAAAACACAGAAGGCAATCTTGGCATCAATATTCTCTTTTCTTTGCCAAGCTGAAACATGCTTGTGTTCTCATGACACTGACTCCTGAGAACACTATTAATCCTGATGTCCTAGCCAGAACTGTTCCCTAGCATCCTTCCCAGCATTAGCACTTTGCTTACTGAGAGAAACTGTACTCTTGTTTTGAAAACCAATAGTTTAATACTGAGACAACCAAATGGAGTGAGGGAATAAGAGTTAGATCTGACCCCGGTCAGTGTCAAAACAGTTCAGAGGCTTTAGAATGCTGTAGGATTAAGCTGATTGATAGATAAATTCTTGTTGTTTACTGAGATTTCTGCAAGGTTCTGTAGGAAGCCAGTATCTCTTAAAACTCCACTATTGTCAGGGTCTGGTTATGTTTTTCCAAAGACCTTCAAAGTGGATTGAGGGTTGGTGTTGTGGATCAATGTCACAAGTGAGCTCAGTAACTCTTGTGCTCTTGAGTGATAAGTGCTAGCTCTTTACCTACAGCAGATGACTTCTCTGCTGTGCTGCCTTATATACATAACAGAGCTACAAAGAGAGAGACATTTTGGAACTCAGAACACCCTATCTCCCTTCAGCACTTCCAGTCCACCTCTGAGCCCTTCATATCTGTCTGTCCTTCTTCCTGGGCCAAAAGTATCTGCAAGAGCTCACTCTTTTATCATTGTCTTTCGAAATATATTTTATCACCTCCTGTGGAGATATTCCTACCTGGGGCAGAGTTCTTGCATAACTGGGATTGAGGGGCCAGATATAAATAGGTGTCCACTCCTTATCTCCTGCACCTCTGGTATCTCCGGTATCCATCAGAGGAGCTCCTTAGGCTGCCAGTGCCATCGAAGGTAGCCATAGGAACATCAGTGAAAGACTCCTTTGCCTTTATGAACACCCATTCTCTGTACTTGTCAGTCCATTGAGATTACTAGTAAATTAAATTAGGCTCCAGTTATAATTCATCTGAAAACATTTGTCAAAGTCTTTTGTTATGTATACATAGCTTCTCTGTTTAAATTTTTCCTTTATTTCCCCCATTTCACAAGCACATACCTTACAGATGTTCCCCTACTTGATGACTACCTGGTATGTGTTTAGGCCCTAAAGATAAAACATTGCCCAAGTTAGGCCTGGAAATGTGGATGTTTAATGGGATTTTTTTGCTCAGGTATGTACTTCTGCGAGCAGTTTCACCAAAGCCTGTTATTTAACTTGCATCATGTCTTTGTTATACCCAACTAACTAGACTAAGAGAGACCTTTAAAGTATATCACAATCAGAAATTAAATTCATTGATATTTTTCAGATCCAGACATTCTTTAAAAATGTCCAACTTTTTTTTTTACTTTAATTAATAAATGTTTCTCTGTAGAAAACTACTGCTGTTGATTCCTCAGGACCAAAATCACCATCTTTTTGTCCTGTGTGCCTATGATGCCTGCAGCAATGAGGCCCATGTACCAGACTACAAGTATTATTTTTTCAGAGGAAATCTATCAACTCCCAACTCAAGAAAATATCTTTGAGCTGCTTTTCACTGTTCCCAGCCTGTGAGCCACTAGGTTTGTCTATTCAGTAGTTTAGCCTTTTGTAAACATTCTGAGAATGATGATCCATCTGATTACCATATCTTTTACTGACCAGATTGAATAGAAAATTCCCTAAAGCAAGCTGACCAATTACAATGTAGGGCAGAAGCAATTTACTGATACAGTGAATTTCTGGAAAAGGCAGACAGAACTGTTCCTGCTATTTATTCCCTATTGATGCAGCAATAGTGGAAGGCAAAAATGTTTGTTCTTTGATGCATTTATAATTCCAACTCTCAGTTGCCCAGCAGTGATACTGTGCATGCCCAAAGGAGTAAATTCTCTGAAGTGCTGAAGACAATGGTTGACCAGTTTGCTAAGCTACCTGTTGAAAGCCATTTCATCTGTTACAGTTAGCCAGGTACAGCCCATTTCTCTCCTCCATTTCTACAGTACTAATTTGCCTCATTCCTTTCGCTGATATATCCTGTTCCACTCCTCTGTCACTACCTTACTCACCTTTTGTGGGTTTTGTGTATGAAGGTTTATGTTAAGGAAACTAAGGTCTATGGCTGAGAAATAAGCTCCTGTCTTAGTTTCCAAAGAAATCTTATCTCAAAAATACAACATTTCTGGTACTTCCAGTACCAAATGAGCCCTTACAAAAAATTGTCAGTGATGATCATTTTCTAGAGTGTGATCAAATGTATAGGAAATAACAACCAAGAAATGCCATACCATCATTTTCTTTAGACTTTTGAAAGGCATGATGGCAGACATCTCTTTTCAGCCCTACAAAAACATTTGCATTGGAAGAAATTGTTGAAGACATTTTATTAGTTCTTCTCGGTGCCTTAAAATCCCTAAATTATCAACTCAAAGGAACCTCAGTAAGAGCACAAGAAATGTCATTCCAGACTGTACAGCATGGTGAATATTGCAGATCAGGGAATGTTGATGTGTAAATCCCACAGCTGAACCCTCTAGGGTTTTTTATTGACATTGCCTGTCAGCAGTATACATGTATGAGGAAGTCTAGTGATAAGTATGGGCTAAAATACTGTAATAGTGTACATAACCAACTTTAATGTTGGCTCTACTTTACACAAGTGTTAAAATATATTAGTGAGTGTTCTACTACAGTCTTCAGGCCTGCTCACTTTTACACTATAGGCTCAGTCACAAGAGTATTCTGAACATATGAGAAGAGCCCAGTATGTTCTAATAAAAAATAACCTTTATTTTGATAGCGTTATTTTCTAATACTTTTATACTTACCTCAGAGGATTTTCAATGGTTATTAAAACCTAGTCTGCTGTCATAGGCACCACATCTTATAACCCTTTTCCCCTATTCATAGGATTGGTAAGGTTTCATAACTTAGAAAGTCCCAGAACAGTTTTGCCTTAATGACTAGAAACCCTTTAAAATAGCCATCCTAAATTTGTTGCAGCCAGTTTATACCAATTTGGTTTTATGACAGTGATGGCTTTTGTTTTAAATAGTTTATCTCACTTAATTATATGTATATTGACAGAAACTGTATCCTCTTTCAACTTTTTTTTTTTCTAAACATGACAAACATTTCTGCATTAAAAAAAAAGCAAGGTTTAGGCTCTTCTTTTCCCTGATTTTTCACATCTGTTTCAGATTTTAAATCATTTTACTTGAATAAAACTACACAATATCCCTGAGGATATTTCCTCGGGACCTTATTTGATAACATGAATACTTCCTTATCACAGTAGAAATTACCTCTTCTGATATAGCGTAAGTTCTTTGCATAATTTCACAATCACTCTTTCCATCCTGGTAACCTCTCTAGTCATTCTGTTTGGATTTAAATTCTTTTGTCTGGGAAACTGATTTACATAAGAGGCACAGCACTCCCATTGTGTATTAAAATAACAAATTATAAGCTCAGTTTTCCTTGCCAAAATATTTACTAATACTAACTACAGGAACCACCTTCTATAAAATATTGACACAGCATTCCCACTAATTTAGAGGTGCTCTCCTGGCATCTCTCTTCATAGATCAATGGCAATGAATGCAACCAAAAACTGTGACAATTATTAAATTTCCTGTAAGAGGATATTTCCTTCAAAGAATTATAGGGACTACAACACTGACATATAATCAACGTAACCAGCCCACCATTCCCAACCTATAACAATGTTGGTAACATCAGTTACAATTATTTAGTGCACTGCAGTACATGATTAAAACAGTGTTACATATGTATTTGTCTTTTTTGGCTCTATCCTGTAATGTTCAAAGCTCTTCTCTTTGGGGAGCTAAGTACACTACAGAAACAATTTGTTTGCTCATGGACTTATCTGATCTTATAGGTATAGATTAAAATATTGGTGACAGTGGATTTTTTAAGTGCTCCTTCCCATAATTTATACATCAGTTGTTTTTATCACATGCTTGTTTTATGCTCTGAATTCTAGATAAGGAGATAAAGGAAAGTCTAACTTTCATCTTTAGAAAACATATTATTCTTTAAGACCTCTCATAAAAAAAAAAAATTGGTCTCAGTTAATAAGTGTGCTCCTCAGTGCTAATCTTTGGCTTCATCCCTACATTTTATGGTTTTGTTTATACTGATGAAGGGGTGTGGATGCAAAGCAGTTGTTTTTTGCCTCATTGGCATAAAATAGTAAGGGAAACAACAGAAATGCAAGCACAAGAGTCCATATAGTGATAATGTGTTCTTGGCTTAAGCTAAAAGTTGGACTCCATCTATTTGAAATGCAAACAGACTATGTAATTTAAGAACTAAAAAAGATGAAGCTACTAGACATTACAGAAAAAAATTGTCATATATATGTAAGTAAAACTAAACTTTAAAATCAGTGTGTCTCCTGCCATAACACTTACCAGAATTACCACAAGTAACACATTTTTTTTACTCAATAGCTAAGAAATAATGACAATTTTCCATCAAGTTTGAAGTAACCTTCATTTTAATATTCTTTGTTGTTGTCTTTATTATGTGCTTTTCCAGTTCTCTGTCCTGTTATCTTGATTTTAATCATTCTATATCTTTCATGGACCTACACTACTTGACCTTGATCCCATTCAAATCAGACAGACAATGGTGCAGGATAAAGGTCTTCACCTCTGGCACTTTGGTATTTACAGAAATATGCATTACTCAATTAATCAAAAGTGGAATAATATGTTCTCTGCATTTTAGTATGATCTTGATTATAAGAGGGAATATCATTTTCAAATTAAAAAAAAAAGTAAATAGGAATTTACTGATTTGAGATTTAATTTTATTCTACACCATTACAGTCTCCCACTGAAATTTCCTCCAACACATTTTAAAATACTACATGCAGTATGTGTAGTTCACTGCTGGATTTATGTTAATTTTATTGAGACCATTTAATTCCTGTTAATTGTAAACACCTAGTCCCAGTGTTGGGTTGGTCATCCTGAGTTAGTTCTCACTGATAGCAGTGCTTGTTAAGTTTTGTTAGAGAGATACAATGGGTCATCTGTGTATGGCTTGGATGCTATTGACCTGGATACATGGAAAGAGAGCTGCTACTTGTAACAACACCATCAGTTCTTTTGGAGATAACTCCTTCACCAAAAGAGAGAAAAAAAGAGGTCTTCTGTCATTTTCTGTCTGGCACCACTGTGTTACAAGCATTCTACCAGAAAGGATTCAAAATGGGACATAATCTGGAATCTCTCACACCCTTCACCCTTCTTCAGCCCCATGGATTTTGACCTGGCATGGATGTTAAAATTAATAGAAGTAACTTTCCTTCCCCTTTACACTTAATATGTCAAGTCTCATGTCTGATCTTTAGCAGCTGAAGTGAAGAGCAAAGGAAAAGGAATCCCTTCTGTTGGCACTATTTGGAGTGTCACCTTTCTTTCTTGCTAATATGATTCGGCTGAGTCAGTGCAGGCTTGTGCTTTCCCCTCCCTTACCTCTCCATTCAATTCAGGACTGTGTCCCTGAGGTGTCATTTTCATTAGGTAAAAGATCGGTGAGAGAATGAACAGACCAATTAGACTCCAGATCCTTTAGCCTGGGAAAGCCCACAGTAAAGCAACAGGGATTAAATTTACAGTGTAAGGTTCGTAACAAGGTCACCATGTTCTGCACTACTTGCTAATAGGACTATATTTTAGAAGGGAATTTTGCAGTTAGGTTTATATTTGGAAGACTAAACAAAAAAATAAAATGAAAAGTGCAGCTTTTTCAGGTAGTTTGTGCCTCTTTTGACTTCCTGGCTCATTTCTTGAGAAGAATAGGCAAAGGACAGAAATAAACACAAGAAACACTTTCTGTAGGATTTTGTAAATTAGAGTAATTGAAACCTATGTACATACCCAAATAGATATTAGTTATATGATTAGAGATTTATAAAATTTAACAGTGCTTCTGTAATGATGGTTGAGAGGAGAAAAATTTCTCAAAGACCTGATTAGAAGAGCTCAAATGAAATACCATTCCATCTTTCATGTTTTTAGTAAGATAATTTTGGTTGTGTGTTGACTAATACAGAATAATAAGAATAAAATATGCTGCCTCAGTCTCTGTATTATTGGCTTTACATTATTGGTCCTGACAGCTGGCTTTTAAAGTGCAGTAAATACTGGGAAATGCTGTTCTGTTAAGACAAGCCTCTTCATCAAGCATATTTCCAAATCACACTTTATTTTCAAAATGTGTTTAATTTCTCCATATATGGCAAAGAAACCCACTGCAAAATTGACCTGCGACAGAGTGCCCTCTACTGCATATATTTATAAAAGGAAAATAAAGCAAGTTCCTTAAAAATAAAATCTTTACAGACTGAGACCAGCAGTTTTGTCACAGGCCACTGGATGCTGAACTAATTATGATATATGTACAGACATATATCATTCTTACCTTCTTCTAATGAGATGGATAACACTGAAGAAGTTTAAAATCAGTATTGAAAGTTGCTCAAAATGTTTCACAGTTTTAAATAAAATCAGCATGTGTATTTTCATACCAAATGGTCTGAGTTTATAGGCTGAAGAGTTATTAGGGAAGTTAAGAATCTGTCCTATATTGCCCTGCTGCCACCTCTTTCTCTTTGCTGACAGGAGGGATCTATAACAATAAGAAGTGAAAAGGTCTCTCTGCTTGTAGTTTTGTTTTCTCGGTCCTTAGTCTCCTATACTCCCTTATTTCTCCCCTTCTTTTTATTTGCCATGTCCTTGAAAAACCTGTTCAATGTTAGTGAGTTATACCTCTTGCAAATTATTAAGTTATTTCACCACTGCTGTCACAAAAGATTAGAAACTGAGAGGTTACACACGTATTATGAAATCAATTCTACAGCAAGGCACACATTCTCATGCAGACCTATATTTTTGAAGTCTTCCTTTGTTTTTTCTTTTCTCAGTCTGAATTGGGCCAGCCTAATGCTGAGGCTTGTGATGGACCAAACACCTGCAACTTCTGTTAAAATTCATAGTCACCCTTACTGTTCAGTCCCTCAGGCATTAGAAAGCTGTTTCTGAAAACACTAATATTAAACTAACATTAAACCTTCTGAGATGCTTTTGAAATGCCCAGATTTCTACAATGAAGTCCATGATTTCCCAGCAATATGTGTGGAGCCACAATTTCATTCTTAATGTCTCAGCTTATGTCTTGATGAGCCACACTGAAAGCAATTAATTGGATCTTGCTGCATGATCAAAGGTGTTTCATGTTAGCCCTCTGCAATCAAACATGATGTTTGAATACTTTAGGACATTTTTATGTCACTAAGGGCAGAGTAGAGGTAGGTAATAAATAATGTTTTCTAAAGCAACATAATCAATTACCAATAGTTCTTTAAACAAAATAGAAATACAAGCAGGCATTTCCATAGTATACAGTGCATATATGGCCTTGAATATATTTCAGCAATGAATTTTGTGTCTATGGATTTGTTCCCACATCTGAAACTTTCTTTTAAGGAAACCCTTGTTGATAATTTACAACTTCCATGGGTGATATCTCTGTATTTGCTTTCCCTTTGCTTCATACCTGTAAATCTTGTATCTTGTGCTAAATCCCTGTCGACTTCTGTCCACAAAATCTGTGTATTCCTGTGAGCGATGGAAGGGTCCCTTATCAGACAGGAGCCAGTCGAAGGGGCTTGTGGCATGCTGATCCGAAACGGCAGCAACAGCTAAAACCCAGCAATGAAGACTCAGTGCTATCCACTCCCATAGAGCCATCAGAGAGAACAATTCAGCACCAGCACTGCATCGCCATATCATGCTTCCACTGGGGACTTAGAGCCTTCATTCTCTTAGCTTTCCCTCAACACCTAGACAAAATACACAGTCAATTAGATAAGCACACACTAGGCATCCCTTGGAAGTAGAAACAAGTTTCCTTTCTTTCTGCTTAAAGAGATAGTGGTCTCTACTTTATTACACTTTACATTAGCATAAACCCCACTAGGCTAGTTAACAGTGGAGTGTTTCAGTGCTTCAAACACAATGAAACTAATGTCTTCATTAGCATCATCAGTGATAATATTTATTGTTGAAGGAAAACCTTTACATACTGGCAGGGGAGGGATTGTTGTGTATTTTCCCAATAATGCTAATCATTAATAAAAAATATGCAACACAAGAATTATTGCCTGTTAACATCACTACAAAATCATTCATCAATGTCTACGCATAAGGTTGCAGTTCAGATACTGGACAGAAAACAGATGAGATTCAGAAGACCCATGTTGTTTTGGGTTTTTTTTATGTCTTTGGAAATGTCACTTAATGGCTTGTCTTCACTACAAACATTGTTAACAAACACATTAGTCTGTTCAAACTACTGTAGCTGGACAACGAGTGACTGTATTGATCAGCAGCACTGGAGCTACCCACAGTGATGAGTTCAATAAGTTATTCAAGCTCCAGACTCTACAATTTTGAGTATCCCTTACAGCAGCATTTGACTTTCAGTCCAGGTCACTCCAAAACAATGAATCAGAAACACTATTTAAATGGAGCCTAAACAATGGTTTGTGTGTTCAACCAAAACCCAAGTATTAAACCATAGTTAGAGAGCCTCATGTAGGAACTCAGCGAAGACAAGCCACAGTTTCTCTCTATACATCAGTCCCATACCTGTGAAATGGGATAATGATTCTATATCTTGCTCAGATTTTGTGAAAACATTTATACAAGAGCATGAGGTTCTCAAAAATACTGAAATGGCAAAGTCAAGTAGATTCCTAAAAATATAGAAAAACATACTTCTAGTTTTCTATGTAAGATAAAACAGCACAGAATTAATTAAAATATATTAATGTATGAGCATTCCTTTTTCTAAGTGATGAATGTACAGGGAAAAACATTTTTTAATTCACATTCACTCAAACCAGCACTCATGGCATCCTTACAACGCCCCTTGCTATGATTTTCTTTATTTGGCAAAAGAAAAATTTCTTTAGCATCAGTAATTTAAAAGATGTTTCCAATAGCACAGTTATGCACGCTCAGTACCACCTGTCCATTATCATGGAAATGGTGTAGCTGAATAAATACGCTCTGTGCACATATTTGACACATGAATATTCTGAAGAGTCTTTTCTATAGATTATGAACATATCAGCTGCACGAATTTAGCTACCTCAAGAAGTTCATGGAAGCTCATATGAACCAACAGGAATTTACAGTCTGATAATATAATAATCTGTCTATATCACCAAAGAAATAGTTAAGGTTTGTTGTCTTTGTAGGTACAAGTGTAATTGTTTGTAACATGATCTGGACTTGGATCTAAATCTACCTTCTGTCAGCTTAAATCCATTCTCCCTTGTCCTATTACTACAGGCCCTTGTAAAAAGTCCCTCTCCAAACCTCCTGTAGGCCCCTTTAACAAATTGGAAGACTGTAATAAGGTCTTTCCTGATCCTTCTCTTCTCCAGGTTGAACAAGTCCAGCTCTTTCAGCCTGTCTCTATAGCAGAGGTGCTCCAGTCCTCAGAGCATCTTTGTGGCCCCCCCTCATCTCGATTTCTGTGAGCCCGTTCACATCCATCTTGTGTTGGGGACCCCAAAGCTGACTACAGGATTACAGGACACAAGAGCAGAGGAGGAGAATTCCCTCCCTCAACCTCCTGGCCATGCTCCTTCTGATGCAGCCCAGGACACAGCTGGCTTTCTGGGCTGCAAGTGCACACTGCTATGTTTAGCTTCTCATCAACCAACAGTCCCCAAGTCCTTCTCCTCTGTTTTGCATCACAACAGATTGAAAATCCACAGATACTTTTGTATCTTTACTTATAAATCAGGGAAAAATATATTGGACAACATACACTTTTATCTCCATCATCCTTTTCATAGATTAGGAAGACCCTAGGCATACTTTCTTGTCATTAAATGAAGATACAAAGAGCATAACAAGAACTTTAATTTCCATACCTACTGCTGTTATAAAATCACAAGCTAAGACATAGAATCATAGAATCATAGAATAGTTAGGGTTGGAAAGGACCTTAAGATCATCTAGTTCCAACGCTCCTGCCATGGGCAGGGACACCTCACACTAAACCATATCACCCAAGGCTTCATCCATAACATTCTATTTTTCCTGAATCATCTTTTCAATTGAAAAAATCGTGTAATGGTTTAAATTACAAGAGGTATGAGTTTGCTTTTCTAAGTATTCCTTAACACTAAAGTGTTTCAGGGTATTAAACTGCGATGATGATTAATTGAGTCCCTTTTGAATTCAAAATTATAATATTAGGATTGGAAAATGAATTACTTTGTATATGTATCATTCCCCTAAACTAGATCAAAAGAGCACTTGAAAAGGAATAGGTAAGAGCCATGCCCTATGTTTGCCTTAATGCTATACCTCACAGCATTTCATAAAGGCAAAACGCCTTTAAAGAACCTGTGTAGTTACAGAAGAAAACAATCTCCTTGTTTTAAAGATATATGAAGGTATTTTCTAAAAGAATATAAGCATACTGCTAGACCTCAGGGAGAGTAAAATAATGTGTGCATTTCTAACTGATACTTATCCACTTGTCTATATTGTGTTATCATTGTAGAATCAGTCTGCGTAGCATTAATTCTCATAACACCCTTGAGAGGTAAACTTTTACCTCAATTTAACAAATAAGTAACTGAGACATAAAAAGACCAAGGCTAAGATTTTTTTTAGCTGTTAGAGGGATTTTAATGTGTATTTCCTACTAAAAATCATTTAGAAAATTTCAGCCTAAAGAATTTTCCTAAGGTTACAGTGTGAAAAATATCTCAAATTTTTAAATATTCAAATTCTCTAATGAATGCAAATGTCTTGAAAACATTTTTCGAATACTGTTATAGGCATGTGGAACATACAAAGATTGGAGTTACAACAGCCACCACAGAACTCCAGGGAGGAACAATCTGAATTAAATTTGCAGTAGAGTACCTGCTGTTTTTTGGGTGGGATTTGAGAGCTGAAAAATAAACGAACACCTGTTAAGTAATAGAGTTGGAAGATTTTAAAGTGGAGAAGACTCTCTGTAGAGAAGACATCTTCAAACAAAACTGTCATGTCAATATGTCACCTCTTTGATGAGCTAGGTTAGAGGACAATTATCAGTTATAGATGCTCAGCACAATTTTCTTTTGTTGTATAAGGGTTTCCCCCAGTTACCACTTCAAAATTCTAATAAGTTTTTGGTACTTTCTCTTCTAAATTCTGAGGTTCAGGTGAGTTCAAGAAGCGTAATGGGCTAAATTCTTTGTTAGAAAAATATTGTTTCCTCACTAGCAATAATGCAAATTAGTTTGACTCAGCAGCTTCTGGAAATCACATAGCTAAGCCTTAGCTTCCATGAACATGTAAAGGGTGCTGATGGCTGGTAAAATCCATGCATTTAAATCATTCAAGAATAGAGCACTGGCAAGTGCAAAACAAACATAATGTTTCTCTCTGTTATGCAAGTCTGGAAAGTACTGTGGCCTTGGTATGAGATGGTCTCTCTGTTATACATGGAACAGTGCCATTGCAGTCTCTCAGCACCATAGAAAGGAGCACAGACTTATCTCTGTCATTCCATCTTTCCTTCTGAATCTCACAGAGATGTCCTTCTGACAGCAGAAATAAAGAAGATGAGGGTATCTCTGAAGACTCTGGGTTTTACGTTCACTAGAATTCCATGAAAATGCTGAAGCGTCCAAGCTCTCCATTGCAAGTTGAGAATCCTCTATGCTGACATGGGATTCTCCTGGCTGTAACTTCTCGTAATGATGAAATAAAAATTTAAGATTGTTACCCTCAGATACATCCTTTCAAATGAAAGAAATAAGTAAATTATCAGGAAACACCATTTTCATCTCTCCACAAGAGATAGAAACCTAAATGTCTCTAAAGTGGTGCACTTTTATGTAAAACACAAAACCTAGCTTTTTTGAACTTTAAAAACAAAGAAAAATTCTGAGAACAGATAGTGTAATACAACCAATTCTGTTTGCATGTGGTTAGATTTCAGTAAGATCCTAATTTTATCATTTCTGAGGTTTTTGGTATTCCATCTCTCCACTCACTTATAAGCCTTGGGGCTTTCAAAGTTACTACTTTTGATGAAGTATGATAAGAGGTGTAACAGGGTACACTTGATATTTTAGATTGCATGTCACAGAAAAAAAGGAAGGAAGTTAGCTCTAACCATTATGCAAAATTGTAAGGAATGCTACCAGTGACATCAACTTTGAATCAATGGCAAGAAGGAACATTTTATTCACTGCAGCTGAATGGGAAACAGAGAAGCTCATAAAAGACAAGAAACATCAGAACCATTTTTTCCAAAGTTATTTTGACACTGAAAAATTGAAAAAAAAATGTTGTATAAAGAATAAAGCAATAGTCTGAGTATCAGAGATTACTCTTATCTGTTATAAGACCCTGAGTTCATCACTTTATACCTCTGCTTTCCCTTCGTCATCTAAAGCATGATGTGTAACGATCAAGTTGTCTACCTGTGTAAAGCACTACAAGACCTACTCATAAGAACACTCTGTTAATAAGTTATTTTTGTTGTTGTTGTTTTTCAAAAAGCTATTTTTCACAAATCAACATCTTTAAATGAATGAGACCTAGGGAGGGACCTGTCCATGAAATTCTCAGAGCTGAGTGTAGATTAAGTGGCCATGAAGCTGATGATGTGTTGTGGAAGAAAAGAGCAGAAAGTGCCATAATTGGTTTCAGTCAAGAGGAGGACAGTATAGCAGAGAGCAAAAGAGCATCTCACTTGTACTCTGCTCTCAGGTGCCACTGGTTCTGGATCCTGTTCTTCAAAGGAAGATACCCACATCCATAGAATAAACTCTCCCAAGCTGAACTTCCTGAAGGATAGCAAAGGGACTCATGAACTGAGGTGGACTATTCTTTCCTATGTTTGTAGGCAGCTGCTTGACTATGCTTAGCCTTCACGCATTTTGAGAACAATCAGAAGCTTAGTGCAGTAACAAGACAGCCAACACATATGCTTGGTAGAACAAAGAATCAGAATAGGGGTCTGGGGAGTTAAACAGTGGAGAGCTCTCCCTGCCACCAGATATGATACACATGTACATGCACAGTACAGCTTGTGCCATTAGGCAAGAAGTAGGAGACGTCAGGATAGACAAAATATATTTGCCAACAGATGATTCTCAGTGAGGGGGTCGAATCAGCTTGTTCTGTGTAATTTATTGTGAGCTACAATAAGTCCCGACCTAGGAACTTTCCTCAGCAGAGGCTCAAAAATAGGTGCATTGGCAAATATGAAATGAGAAAATAATTCTATGATGTGTAACATCCTTAAGTTTTACGTTCCAGGCTTAAAAATAAGTGGGATCCTCATTTCAGGTCCTGGTATCTGCTTTGACTGTGTGCAACCTAAAGCAACATCTTTTCTTTGATCAAATAGAGCTTCATCCACTGCTGGATTTAATCTTTCTTCTCTCTTTGCTACGTGAAACAAGGACAAGACCCCTGTAACTATGTTCTCAAAAGCCGAAACAGAGAACGAAAAAAAACTGATTTTCTTTATTTTTTTAACAATCCTGCAATTTTTCTCTTCATGCCAGCCATCAGAGAAGAGAAATATGAAATGCACCTACAGAAAAAGAAAGCATATGTCAGATCGACCTCTGCAGCCATCATCAGGACTGTCTGGAACATGAGAGTTGATTGCTACAGGTTATAGCTGTTGAACACAAAACATGCCTAGGTGTTTGCACTGTCCTGCAGAATTTCAGTCCTCCAAGTGCCTGTGAGTCTTTAATTGGATGCACCCACATGATTTCTATTGCATCCCGGTACAGCTAGTGCTGATCTCTTTAGCCCTCAAAGTACGCACTGCCTGTCAGGTGTACTGAGGTAATTGTTTTAATGCCTGATATTTGTAAAAGACCTAATTTTTTCCTTTGCTGCCCAGATCATGATGTATAAATTCCCTCAGGCACTTTTTCAATCTGTTAATCTAAGTTTATCCTCCTGTGCAAATGGATCCTTATGTGCTTTAACTGATAACGTAAGGGCAGTGTCCCCAAATTGCAATTTCAGTCTTTCTGCCTTAACAAGTCAATTTGTTCCTTCAACAAATACACTGAAAGGAAGAAATTAGCTGTCAGGTCTTTGAGTGCACAAACAGGCCTCAGTGATCCTCACCAGCCTCATCTGGTACCTCTGCCCACCCTGGAGGCTGACTGGGGTCTCCTGGACCTTCCATCTCTGCGTGAGTGGTGCCGGTGTGACTGCCACAGCGCCCTCATTGGTGCTTGGGCTTGCTGGCTGGACCTCAGGCCTGGCTGCACAGATCTTTGCTTGGAGGTTGCTGTGGCACAGCTTGGATCCCAGTTTGGCTGCAGACACTTGTTGCTTTAGCCTTCGCTCTGCACTCATGAACCATGAGGAGCCACTCTTCTCTACCATGTAAAGGCAGAATGCATAGTTTATGAAAGCACTTGAAAGCATCAAGTGTAAATTGTGAAGGTGCACAACAGAGAGAAAGAATCCCCCCATCTTCATGGTGTCTCAATTCCTTATCTTTAGATAGGGGCTGGTACCTAAGCTCTTAGAAGACAAAAATCCATCAGCACATAAGGAGACAAAATCAAATGAATTTCTGGAACTGCTAAAGCAGGATCCTGACAAAGCCCTGGGTTTCAGATCACTGATATCCAGGATACCACAAAGCCACAGGAAAAAAAAAAAAAAAAAAGCTGCTTTGAGAGAGCTTTAAACCTGCTCTAGACTGGATCACTGTGCTTTAGCAATGATAAAAGTTCATACGGGAAAGACTTCAACTTTCCAAACACATGAGTGCATATGGACTGAGCAAAAAACTTTATATGTAGAAATGTACTTGACGTTTCAGCCTTAATCACTCTCCCATTGCACAAGTTAAGCTAAACATCCTCCCAAGTAACTCAAAAATTTTCAGCTAAAACATCTGATGATATGAAAAGAGTTAGAATGGAAACAGAACAAGCTCTCTTTGAATACATTGGGGATCTGTGCTACAGAAAAAGAACAGCATAGGAAGAGTTCCTGGTCCAGTATGTCCTCAGGCACAAGCTATCGCGTGTCACTGTGACATAAAATTTTGCATACTGGAGCATTTGAGTTTGGAAAAATATCCTGTCATGAGGCATATTTAAAAGCTTGCATTCCAGTTTACTGGATTTTTTTTAAACTCAATGCTTAACCTAAAATTTTTAATATTCACTGCTATGATGTGGTGTATGCTTCAATGGCAATTAAGTAGGTCCTTAGGATTTGTAGAGTACACCCTAAAATTAAGTATTAAACTATCACTGAAAAGTCATGAAGTACTAGTTCTAGTGTTGTATCTCTTTTTCATTTATAAATGTCCCCAGACAGTTTTCTGGCCCAATTTATTAGCTAAGTATCAGATAGCTATGAAAAGACACATCTAAGTTACCTATATCCAGTGAACCACATGAGAGTAACAGCTTTTACTTGTTTAATTTCCTCCTTCTACCAGTTTTAAAACCATGGGCTGTTTCAGTTGTTACCATCTAGAATGGGAAGAAGCAGCTATTTACAGGTTGTACACTAAAGTTTTTAGGTTTTCAAGTCTGAGGACCAATCCAAATATAACTGATTTTTCTCTAATGCAGAAGAAGTTATATTAAACTAAAATGAGATGGGGTAAAAGGAAACTTTGCTCAACAAATTGTTGAGATGAAGAAGATTCAGTTTAAAGAGGAAGAGAGTATTTGGAGCAGAGTTACCTTGAAGTATAGTTGTAATTTTACCATATAACCATTAACAAGTCCCTTAAGCTTCTTTAATTATAGTTTCTGTTCAAGAAATCAGGAAATTAATGTCTATAGAGTAATTTCGAATTGTTGGATGACAAAAATGTCATAAAATAAAAAAGAAGTTGGTCATTCTACTAACAGAGTGGCTGACTATTTTTGTTGTTACTTAAAATTTCTGTCTCTGAAGATTCTGCAACAAACCTTCAGAACAGGATGAAGGGGAAAGGAATTGTCAGTCTCAGACAAAAATAGGTTTTTGAAGCTGTTGAAGTGCTAATATTGTTTGTACAATAATGAAGGGAAAAAAAAATGCTGCATAGCTGTTCTCTGGTCTTAAGAGGGCCAAAGAAGTATTGAACTCTACTGAATGTCATATGGACATATTTACAAAATCTAGTTTACAGCCTAGATTCATGTGCTTCCATACCCTCAGATATTACTTAACCTAAACCATAATCCTGTTTATGTTTTGAAATGTTAGCACACAAATAAAGTTGGGGGGGGGAGTTTCTAAGGATTAATTTCTTGGTTTAGGAGCTCTGGATCAGGCATGCGATATAGTCCTGCAATTTTAGTTAAGTGATACCTGATCAAGGATTTTTACCTTTCTTGATTTTATTTTCCATGTGAAAATAAGTGGTTACAGCTTAGACCAGTACTTAGAAATAATCTAATAATAAAAAACCTAATGGCATGGCATTTTTCTTTCAGTGCATTTTTCTGATACATTACAATAAGAATGCATGACTTTATATATTTTATTTATTAACATTGTTACCTAGTAGAATGGTAATGGTTTTAGTTTGCTCTTCCATCTTGCCTTTTGAGATAAAAGTGTTCCAGAGCTCATAGCATATTTTACATCTGATTTCACAGCTGATGTATTTTGCTTTCAACTGGTGTAAATGGATGTTTAAAACAGTTTTCAGGTTCCTAAGCTCCAAGTTATTTATGCTAGCAGGAAAAAAAAAAAATAAACAACTCACATTGCGCCTGTTCTCCTGTCAGAAACAACTTATTTCCTGTTATGCAAGCTCCTTAGACAGGACTTACAGAGGATTCAAGAGACCATAGTTCTACATCAGATCCTACCATAAACTGCAATGTGACTTTTCATAAGTCCCTTTGCTGTAACATTCTAAGCCTGTAGCTATATGGGCAGTAGCCAGATCCTCTTAAATGTTCATGTTATAGCCATTAATTTTTTATAGTAAGAGTGGGGACTTTATGGCTGACTGACCTAAGATTAAGGCTTCAGCAAGCCAGTCTGAACCTAATTGCTACTCAAGATACACAAAACTTGATTGCACAAGTAATAATTATGTCACATGCAGTGGGCAGCCTGCTATCTCACATAAATATAACACCAGAGCTTCCTTGTAAGGCCTGATTTTTGACAAGTTTAGAAAAAAATACAAAATTAGAAAAAAAAAAACAAACTGGGGCAGTCTGTTAAAAGATGTTTTTCTTGTGAACAACATGATGCACAGAAAGAAAATCTGGGCTATAAAGTTTTATCACAAATTGCAATCTCCCTACTGTCTTAATTTATCTATGTGATAGTCTAAAACCATGTTAGCACACTAACAAAATTATCACTGTTTCTTACTGTAGCCCATAGAAAAACACACTCTGATTTAGTAGAAAGGTGTTAAGATAATGCTGAAAAGCTTTAAACTTTCAGCTGGTATCTTTATAGTTCAGAGTAAGAGACACACAGTCTGTTAGAGATTACAGATCATTGCAGTTTCTCTAAGTATGAGGAACGTAGACTTTCTTTTTTTTTTTTTTCTCCAGAAAGACTGGGGTGGGGGGAAAAATGTTCTAGACTTTGCCTGTCCAAGACAAACCAGTATGAAGAAATTGAGCTGTTTTAAGAATAAGAGCACGGTTCAAAAAAAAAGCCACTACTGTCTCTTCAGCTAATATGAATCAACCTAATAAACTTGTGCTAACAGATAGCTTAAAGGGTACTTAGTAAGTTACTAAAGCTTTTATTTTTTAAGCCAGTGAGTCAGATTCATATCCCACAGGAGCAGTGATTAAAAAAGGGAACATCACCGACTAATGGCCATCACCAGCTAATGGCTCTATGTGAAATAAATTCATAATCTCCAGAGACTGGTAGAAGGATGGGTCTCCACTCGCATAAACATTGCTGCATTACATAAACAACTATATTCATTAGAAATGTTGATACAAAACTAAGGAATAAGATGATTAATCCAAGAAATGCTGAGCATCTGCACATTCTTGTGGAAAAGTGGTGGGTATAAGCCCTTCCCCGTAGATCATCCAGCAGTTCGAGATGGAAGAACAGGTTGAACTCTGATATTTTGCTTACACTGTTTTTAAATCTGTACTATAAGTAAATACAGGTGATGATATGATCACTGTCAAGAATCTAAAGTATGCATATATAGATAAGCTACACGTATGTAAATTTTTGTGTTCAAAGTACAAGACAAAAATATATAAGATAAAATTTGTTGTAATAACAATTTGTTCCATCTGTCCTCCAAACTGTTAATGAACAAGGTTCAGTAATGTTTTAGATGAAAAATGGCTAATTAAAAGTAAACTCTTGGGCTACCATCTTAATCCACAATACCATTTCCCAGAATGCAGCAGTATTTTTTACCAGTGATGTTAAGCCTCTTTGAAAATAGAGATTTCAAATAGAGAAAGAGGAGAGAGGGAGGGAATATATGAAGAATGTATTTATAGTGTATTTTATTAATCCCTTTTGACTTCAGAGTGGTCATCCATGTTTAGTTAACCAGCTGGTTTTGTTATTTCTGGTAGATTTGTGTGTGCTGAAAGAGCTTAATTTAGCTCTACAGAGTTCTCGGTAAACGTGAATATTAAGGTATTAAAGGTACAGAGTAGCATTCAGATTCCCAGATTTAGGTCTTTTACTTGGCAACGTATAATAAATACCTTAGAAATCGCTTTTCTCATTAATCAAGTGGTGATAGGTGTGGCAGTGAAAGTGTTACTGCAAATTAGCAGAATTTTCTAATCATCATTAATGTGACTGTTACAGTAGAGGTATCTGACTGACAAGTCTTAGGAGCTCACCTCATTATAAAAGAAAGCACTGCAGTTTAATAGTCTTAATTTAGCTAACAGTATATATACCTGGTCAATCTTTCGAAGGTGGAACAAAATCTGTGGCCTTTGTGAGAGGCTTATTAGTTAAACATTAAAAACTTTAATATTACAGAGAGTGTCCTTCTTTCCTCATCAGTGCATTATTTTGTGGCATGTAGAGCAAGTGGAGACTTTCAATAGGAGATGGGAAAAAGACTGTGCTAAATAATTGATCACATGGTATGAGATAGGGCAAAAGAGTAATTATACCAAACCATGTGTGTGGAGGGATGAATGGATAGTGTGAATCATACATATTTATATCTATGTATACATATGTATATGCAAACTACGTTTATGTATGCACACTTACTGTGGTACACATAAATGATTAATTTCAGAGCTAAGAGACAAAATTATTCACATTACAGTTTTCAGCAGTATGATGACTTGAGTCACAAGCTACAGAACGTCTGCAGCTCAGTGGGGCACTTCAAAAAATAGAGCTCTCAATGTTCCTCAATTTCATATAGAGAAATGTTGATTTATCAATGATGATAGAGAACTGAGACCTAAATTGACATAAGATCAGGTTAAAAATCCTTCAGTTCTTTGGTATTTAATGTTATTTCACCCAAGATATGCAAAGCCTTACATTCTTCAATGTGTAGCATGTAACTTCATGGCACTTGCTTCTTTTGACTCTAAATCTGAGGTTGATTTTGGTCCCAAATTATTATCTTGGAAATTGATCTTGCTTTCAGTGAAGTTAATAGCAATGCTCTGAGCTCCTTTAATTGTACAAAATCAGGCCTCACTGAACAGCAGGAATATTGAACAACAGGAAAACAATGCTGCGAAGAGAATGTGGTTGCAACTTTATTTTTGAAAAGTGCTCTCTCTTATGATGGTAAATGGTGAGATCAAGAAGAAAAGTAAGTTAACTTCCCCATAAAATGACTGGCTGTAAGTTAGACTACCTGCAGCAGTGTAGCATGACAGTTTTCTTTAATGCAACTTTTTGAAAGAGCATTTTGGTTAAATTTGTCAAAATGTATTTCTGATGATTTTGCTTTCTTATGAATTAATAAGAAAGCGCTTTATTAGGCACACAGCAAGAAAACCTTTAACGTTTCCAGAAAGTATCACCTAATACTTTCTATCACTCCCTTTTTCTTCTAAGCAAAAAATTTTGTAAATTTATTGATCTTCCAGTTTTTCATTTAGATTTTTAACAACTGCTGAAAAAACAAGCTTGCTGATGAAAAGGGCTCTCATCTGTTTTCAGTAGGTGTTGCATCTCAAACAAGACATTTCTCAGACTGATCATAGTCGGATACAATTCCTCAATTTCAAATTAATCCAAATGGAGTAAAAATATTTTAGTCCCATAAATAATCATCTCTACCTGGGGCTGAGAGGAGTGAAAAGTCACTGCAATGTAAGACACACATTGTTGTAAACAATGAGTAGACTTCTGTAATTGATTCTTCACAATAGCATTCAGACCATAGTAGGAAAAATAGAAGAGGACGAAATGGGGTTATTATATCATTTGAAGATCCTCAAGTTTTATTGTTGGCTTGTTGTACAAATGCTGCCTCCTGCAGCAAGATCTGTAGAACACCCAGCTGCTTGTTTCCGTGTTTCCTAGTTAGCGTTTTCACTCACAGTGTTTCAGCATTTCATGAACAAGAACCCCAAACACAGCAACTCTGATGAACTCAGTGTCTGTTACGGAAGTTAGCTCTCATTGGAGGTGGATTAGCTTACTGAAAATATAGCATATTTTGTGCCTCCACCACACGCCCCATCCCTTTAATTATGTACATGTTTTAGAGAGAAAAATGTTTGAAGGCAAAAATTTGTAGATAGTTTTGCTATGGAATTCTGATAATTAGCACCACCACAGCATCTAAGACTACAGTTCTGTTGCTACACTAAAATGCAGAGGAAGAGATAGAAGTCAAATGCTTCTATTCTCAAAACTACGTCTCTGAGAATACAGTAAAGCTGATAGAGCACATATTTAAAAAAAGTAACTACTTGTAAGGTTGGAGTTGAACATTGACAGTAGTCTGTAAAGTCTGATATCTAAATGGATTGCTCCTACAAATTTATTTCTTTTATCTTGTAAATGAAGGTAGGGCCATCTTATCTTTGTTTCTGCATACTTAATGTGTCAGTGTCACTCATGTTTGAAAATGCAGACTATAAGGTTTTGACTTCACTTCTTTTTATAGTTTCTTTTATGATTACATTTTTAAATAGTTAGATGTGGGCTTTTCTAGGAAAGAACTTATTTTTGTTTCTTCTGACAGACTTTCTTGTCAGATACGTCTCTGAACTACTCTATGTATTTTTTTCAAAATCAGATTTATCTCACATTGGCCTTCATTTGATATGGACCCATGACTGGTTTTGATGCTACAATAGAACATCCTTCATTTATCACATACATTCTTCTGCCAGTCATGAATTTACTTCACATGCATACACTTGCTTAATCTCTAAAAGAAATCATTACAACTTGAAACTGACATAGTCTTTCAACAGGAATCCCAAACAGTGAATCATACCATATTCCACTCTCTTCCCACTCTGTGCACTTAATGAAAGGTACACAGAGAATGTACTTGAATTCAGATGTAAACAACAATACAGATTGCTCTTAACAAAGCCCTTACCTCTTTAAATGCAGGATGGTCTCTAAATAGCACAGAAATTGTAGCCCAGAAAAGCCCAATTCCTGTCTTCCAACATACAGTATATGCCCTATTTTATTTACCTTGCTTTTTACACCATGCTACAGGTAAATTCATGTTTCTGTGCATAGGCTTGGCTAGTGCATCTATGAGGTGACACAGGGATCATGCTTGGAACACCCTGCAACCCTTGATTAACTCGTTCCAGTCAAGTATCTATCTCTCCCCGCTGCAGACAGCCTTGGCAAGCCAGCACACATGTGTGTTTTCTGGGCTGGAGTGGAGCAGACAGCAGGTCTCTTGGAGGTTTGATTTCTCCTTCATTTGCCTACTTCCCAGTGGCAGGCAAGGCGTTAGAGGCAACGAGCCCTCCTCCCGTGCCCCCCATGGTACCTCACCCCAGGGACAAGCATAACTTGAAGAAAAGGTGTAGGATTAAGCGCGGGTGGATGACCAGTCAGGCTGGACTTTGACATACATCTTTGCAAGTGTCTCCTTCTCCAAAGCCCCCACCTTGGATGTCCACCTTCCACTGGCAATAGTTGAAATTAAGAAATTAACTCCTGGCTAAAAAAGGAGTCCCAAAGCCACACAGCTCCAGGGGAGGTAAAGGCAGCAGAGGAAGCAGAGGTAATCCTTGGCAGTGAAATCAGACAGACAAGCAAGTAGTCTGGACACCTAAATGAAGAGGGCTGTTTGGGACCTTTCCCTTGGGAATGGGCCATGGAATTTGGGAGGCATCACACTACCAGTGTTTTGTACAAAAAGCAAAAGAACCAGCCAAAGCAAAGCAAAACAGCCAGGCTCCTGCCTGACACCCCGGTATTTTTCTGAGTCATCCAGCCCAATATGAGGGTATCTTCTAGTCTGGGAGGGATGAATGCTGGAAATGAACCGTCAAGGCTAATGAGAATCTCCTCTATTCAGCATACCTTTCTTGTTGCAATCGTCCATTAAGCCCACATTCATTGCATTGATTTATTTGATGTTTGTATGCAAAGGGTTTGGCCTGTCCCTCTCTTGGCTTCTACTTCGCACAGAAACACCGCCCGGTCCAACCTGTGTCAGTTTTACTGCCCAGGCACCGTTTTACTGCCATTCTTTACAGTGACTGTGATCTAAACAACTCAGCTGCCCCCATCCTGTTTCCTACCATCTCTCACCCCCGTCGGCACAGAGGGAAAATAGAGTGCTCTTAAACCCGGGAAATACTCTGCTGATAGGCACATAAATCTCTTCTGCAGAGCGCTACCATTTAACTAGCACAGAGAGGTGATGTTCACTGGGTGAGGTATTCCCACAGCGAGTAAATCTCTCAGGAATCCCAGTTTTGGTGTTTTGTTTCTCCCCAAGGTTAGGGAGGGAAAAAAAAAAAAGGTATTGAAAATCAGGTAGAAGTTTTGAAATGCACTTACCCATGTAATCCTCTATACCTAGGACGGGAAGGGGGTATGACTGCAAGTAAACTTTCCTGAGCAGCTTGGTGCGGGAGGATCCCAGCCGCAGCAGCGTCAGAGTCGGGTAATTCAGGAGAAATGGCTGGGATTTATTTCACAACCCGAGTCCCGTGAGAAGGGCCCCGGGGCAGGAGGTGTGTGCGGTGGGGGGGGCGGGCGGGAGCAGGGGAGGCAGGTCGGCAGTGACGGTGATGGGAAAACCTCCTGGAGGAGAGACACTGGGAGAAGAACGCTTAGGTAAGGAGTAGACAGGGGGGTTTCGAGCTTCCGCGAGTAGAGAAGAGCTAGAGAAAGGATGGATTTTGGATCGCACGCCTGAAGGGCTTCTTCACTCCCCTTCTCCCTACATCAGCCAGCAATTTGGAGGCGGAGGGGGGAGGATGCGACAGGGAAGAATTCTCAGGAGCACGGTATTGAAGGAGGCATTGATCTTTCCCGTCCTCTGCTTGCCACCAGGCAATAAATTCGTATCTCTTACTGGCATCTCTACCTGCTCGCAAGCCTTTAGCACCTTCCTTATGATGTCGGCACTCACTACTTTGGAGACACGACTGTACACACGCTCACATACATACCTATCCTGCACACCACACGATAGAGTTAAATAAAGCCCAGTGAATACCTCCCCGCGAAAAGTAACATGCTCCCTACCTACCTTCTGCTACTGAACGTGGGAGGATCTCTGCCGCCAATTAGAAATACAGAAATACTGGAAGTATTAAACACAAATAAAGCCCTGAAGGCATTTGTCTTTTTTTTTAATAAATAAAAAAAAAGAATCATTTATTTCTTGGTGCTCTCCTCTATTTTTCTTACAAAGTACAGAAGCCTCTACTTGATTCAAAAGATAGTCTATGCTTCAAAACACGGCAGGTACGTTCCTGCGCTCCCCAGGCCAGGGGAAAATGCAGATATTCCAGAAAATAGTGATACGTAAAACCAGGAGGTGTGACGGGATTCAGGAATGCGGGAAGGGCGTGAAGCGGGAGCAGGAGTGGCAGGGCAGGAGCAGCCGCTGATCCCCCCTTCCAGCCGCAGCCCGCGCAGCCCTGCGCGCTGTCACCTTCGAGCACAAGCGACAAAACAGATTTAATTAAGCCTGGAAATCCTTTCCTATTCCTCCTGGAGAATAATTTCCCACTCCTAATCCAAGCTTCTTCGGGGAGTCAGAAAGGGTAATGAACTTTTCCACCTTATCTCCGCACGCAGACTTCCAGACACTCCTTTAGACACGCTCACGACTCCCTTAAACCACCAGCGATTTCTGTCCACCCTCCAACACGAGGAGAAATACTGAGCCCTTCCAGCATCCATAAGAGCAGCTGTATCTGCAAGGGTTAAACTAGAGAATGTAGCAGGTACAGTGCCGGATGAAAACATTAATAAAAGGTGATGAATAAGCAGGGTGATAGTAAAGACTGTGGGAGTGAGACTGCGGTGCGGATTGCAACTCAGTGCCGAAAGCGGTGACTAACGAACGGAATGGATGTAGGCAAGCAGGATTGGTGCTTCGTAATTTCTTCGAGTTTAGAAAGTGGAGCCGGCCAGGATACTGAAAGGGTCAAAAGCAAGGCGAGGCCATTGAGACGTTGCTTTGCTTTGTTTTTCCTGAAAACAAGCAATCTGAAAGTGAATTAAAGCCTACTTACCGGGTGAAATTGCAGGAAGCGAGGCGGCTGTGAGCAAAATGCATCCCGACTCTAAGCATATAGTCCATGATCATCGGCTTCAAGCTAAAGGAGAGCTTTGCATGGTGGTGGGACTTTGGAAACCATCAGCAGCTCTGTGTAGCACAGCAGCAAGTATAACAAAACCATTCACACCGTGCGTGCCTCTGTGTGTGTGTGTGTGTAGTGGGGAGAGAGGCTCAAGACCCAAGGGCGGGGGGGAGGGGGGGGTGCTGGAGGGAGGAGAAAGGGAAGGGAATCCGAATAGCAAGGAGAGTTGAGGGGAGGGATAGGATTTACTAGGGTTGGGGTGGGCTTTCTGGTGGTGGTGGTAGTGATCCTCGAGGAAAGGATAGCAAATTGTGGGATCTCAATAGCGGGCAGGAAGAGATGGGTTTTGCCAAGCCAGGTAGAGCAATGACAAGACAGCACGGAAAAGTGGGAGGCTGTAGCGAGCCGAGGCGGTCCGAAGAGAGGCGAGAACGGGTCTCATCCCGCCAGCTGCGGCAGAGGGGAGGGCTGGGGTGCTAGGGAGGGGACACCGGGTGAAGCCCGAAGCTGCCCTCCCCGCAGAGCTCCCCGCGCCAGGGTCAGGATTTGCAGGACTTCGACAATCTCCCTCGGGGTAGGAGGGAGGCGGGAGAGGGGGAGGGGGCCACCTGCGCGGCTCGGCGCGGGGAGTCGCGGAGCGGGGGGCGGACGGCCCCGGTTCGGCCGCTTCACTGCGGGAGAGAGACATGGCAGCAGGGGGGGTGGGAGGGGTGTTGGGGAAGAGCACGGCACTGCCAAGGGCAGTCCACGGGGCAGGGGCACAGCCCGTGGGGACACGGCACGCTGCCGGGGTAGGTAGCTGGCTGCTGTGTGGCGCAGCACCCGCTCCTCCTCCTCCTCCATCCGCAATCCAGAGAGCCACAGCGGCGGTATCGACCGGGTAAGAGGATCCCAGCTCCCAGCCTCTCTCTCTCCCCTCGGCCAAGCCTTTGTTTCAGATTTTTTATTATTATTAATTTTTCCGCAGCCAGGCTCCCCCGGAGCAGGTTCTCCCTGCTCGCGCTCCGCGCCTGCTTGCTCGCCCGGCTGTGGCCGCTCCATCTTCCCCGTCCCTGACTGAGCCCACTCTCCCTCCCCGACAGGGAAAGGCAGCAGAGGGGCCCCTTGCGTCGGGAACAGGCTTCTCGGAGCTATGCAGGGAGGCGGACATCACGGCAATAAGCATTTGCGGAGTGAGGGGAGAGGGATGGGCGGAAATGTTCCTGCTAATCACTCACGCACCCTCCCTGCCCTGGGTAAGCGAAGCATCCTCCCGTCATCCCCCCTTTCCCGGCACTTCTGGGCTTTCTGTATGGAAATCACGAGATGGCTCGGTGGAAAAATCTCTTTTCCTCGCATAGCGGCTCCAGAGTGTGTGCTGAATTTCAAGGTGTGTGTGGGAGGGGAAGGCAGCCACAGCATTATGGAGCTTGGTGCCCCTTCCCCTACATACTGCTATATGCAGACACTCGCGTTTTTGGCTAGTAAAAACGTATTGCCCTGTGTATAGTTAGGCTGAGAGCTTGGTACCGGTAAACTGAAAGCCAGTCCGTGTCAGGAAACGGCCTGCAGAAGCTTTGGATCCCTGCATATAAGGCACACCATGCTTCCTGTGATCACAGTGACCATATAGACTATACGATGTATATACCTTGGAGAACATGGAGTAACCATCAGTAATATACCAGCGCTTGTCCGTTGTGCTACATGTGGTCTTTAAAAGAGACTGTAATTGCTGTTGAGCTTTTTGACTGAGGTTTTGGTCTTCTCTCAGTTATCTGTCTAACCTCCGGTGTGAAGCATTCAGGTACATTTGCAGTTCTGTCAGTTTTATGTTTCCAGAATCTGTTGTGAGAGCAGTCTTCAGCAACTGAGGAAACCCAAGGCATCACATTGTTTTGTTCCTGGCAGCATGGTTTGTATATATATATATGCACACACATATCTATATATTTTACTAAAAAATTGTGGAGTGGTCTGATATTACCAATGATTCGGCATGCTTTGGTTTTGATTGTCTTTTTGCTTTACAGCAGAGGGAAGAAAAGGACCAAAGGAAGGATATTATGATTAATAAATAAAAAAAAATGCAGTGTTCATGTGTAGTAGCTGTTGCATATGCATGATTCATTATGCAGTTATAAAATTGTAAGGCTTACCATCTTGCCTCTCTGCCTTAGAGTACATTTTCTCTTGCAGCAACAAGTAGCACAGGCTCCTCTTCCCCTCTTTCTTCCCGCTTCCACCTTCAGCCCATCCTGACAAAATGCCAGTTACAAAGGTCAGCCTGTTTATGTAAAGATCACTGTGCTTCTTGACAAAGACTGCTGCACATGAAGCCTGCAATGACTATCAAATAGAGTTTTGGATTCAAGACACTCAATAAGAGTACTGTCCAATTTTTAGAACTGATAGAATCCCAGAAAAACAAAAGACAAAGAGACATAGTGTGTGAATGGGATAGATCAACAGTGCCAGGGAGCACATGGGCAGCAATATCTCCATAGCAGTGTTTGTTACTGCAAATGCTAGCAAGATCCAATGGACCTTTATATATGTGTGGGTGTGTGTGTGGATATAGAAGAGATTTACTAATATGTTAATGCCTTTTTGCTCTTCTCTTTACATTTCTTGCTAGCTCTAAGGATGTCCTAGGCTGAATCTGTTCTGCGGCTACTTCACACCAAAGGTAGCTTAAATCAGCCAAGGAGAATTTTGAGTCTGAACAGCTCCATCCTCCCCAAAAAAGTGAAGAGATCGACTTCATTCTGTTTTGGCTTAGAACTTTAGTTTTCATTTCATAGCATCCAGAGGTGCAGTGGACATAATCTGATCTTTATTTCACTGTGGTTCTTTTCCTTCCCTGCTGACTTCTTTAATCTAGAGAGCAGTGCAACTTTGTTTCCTGAACTAGTGTCACCTATCTTGGTCCTTTCCCACTTTAAATCTAATAAACATAATCTGATGTTATTTACTTGTGTATATATGACTAATACCTAAATGTTAAAAAGGTTATCTTCCACTGTGGTCAATTCCAAGACCCAATTGCTATCACAGTTCCATTCTATCCCTTGAAATAGTCCTGAAGCAGACTCAGTGTAGTAGGGGATGATGATACCTTTGGTTCAATGGTGTTAACAATCTGTGGCCTTAGAATATATTGCAAAAGGCCAGAATACTGAAATTGCAAACAATGGAACAAACTGTATTTGAATGGGGCATAAACTTGTACCACCCACTGAAAATGCTAAATTCAAATTTAGGACCCAGTCTTAATGGAGGAGCTGCACAGCAACATTTGAGGGAGAAGAGGCACATCAAATCCTCCCATCCTAAAAGCCTTGTGGCTCTGAATTACAGGTCATTAGATTCCTTTGTCCTGTAAATATGAGTTAAATAGCAGTGTATATCTGTGTTGCTAAATGCGCCTTTTAAAAATATCCCATAACAGTTTGATTTTTACTTCATATAATCAGCCTTTTGACCCTCTTTCTTCCAGAACCTGCTGTGCTCCTCTTCAGCTACTGAAAAAGGTGTGTCATTTCTTAAGCCAGTTCAGCAGTCACCCTTAGTTTGCAACAGGCAAACCTATTATGCAAACAATACTGTCACCTTCTTCAAGTGCCTTCCTTCTCACAGCTATAATGAATTCCCTGCATGCTACTCTGCTGTAAATTCTCACTCTAAAAATTCCATCCACTACACGTTTTGTCAGGGGAAATTGTACTTGACTTTTGAAACAGTTGGGAGGAGCAAAATGATAACCTACTAAAGTACCTTGCCCTTAAACGAAATTGTGGTGAAGTAATTAAAGTTAGAGCAAAAGACTTAAACTTTGGACTGCTTATGTTCTTAGTGGTTTTGCTTGGGTGAGTTTTTTTTAGAAGTCTGATTTGAATGTCAAATTTGCATATGCTGCTAGAAAACACAGTGAATGCTTAATTGCTTATGTCCAGTGTTCATATTTTGGTTTGAAAACAACACGTCATATATTCCTGGGTTTCATTTCTAGTTACTATTCACAATCAGAAATTGAACTGTGTACCTAATCAAGTCTTGTATTTGTTCATTATAGAAACAAATATGCTTTACTTAGAATTTTGCTTTATACACATATCAGAGAAACTTGCAACTGCAAAACAGTCCAGGTTGAAAAAGCCTCAAAAAATCATCTCATCCAACTTTTCATAGGAAAAGGAGTCTAGATAAGGTTATCAATCACCCTGTTCAATATCATCGTGAAAACCTCCAGTGAATGGGACTCTACCATGTCCCTGGGGAGGTTGTCCAGTGAATGATTGTTTTTACTGTAAAAAAATCATTTCTTATGTTGAGATGAAACTTCTCCCAGTGCACCTTTTACTGATTGCCCCTTGTTTGCTACATGTAGCTCCATGTGATGACAGGGTTTCTGTATTTTTTGTAGCCGCGCAGAAAGTATTGGATACTATGATGAGGACTTCTCAACCCTTCTCTTCTCCACAGAGAAAAGACCTAACTACTTCAGTATTTTCTCTCAGGATAGGTTCTCCAGCCCTAGATCATTCTGTGGCCTTTCTTTGGACCCTCTCCAGTCTGGTAATTTTCTCAAATTGTGGGGACCTGAACTGGACCTCCGCTGGACACACAATGAGTAGAATGGGATAATCACATCGCTATCTCTCTATCACTCTTAATAGTGCCCCTGTACATGCAGCTCAGGATCCTATTTGCCTTTGTTGCTGCAGTGGTACTGCTGACTCATGTTCAGCTTATTGTCCACCAGCAACATATTTCAACCTATGCATTTTTGCTTTAATGGAGATATGATTCACTTGAATAAAATTATACCCACTGACTTTTTATTTTCTAGCAGAAGAAACTATTTTTAGAATTTTCCAACATTTCACTTACAGGGAATGAACTAGTATTGTAGAATTTCTTTAATTTCTCAAAAAAAATAGATTAAACAAATAGAACATTAACAATGATTGCATACTAATTTGTCCTTTGGCAGCAAAGGACAAGCTTAAAGGGTTTGTTTTTCAGGTTCTTGCCATCATTAAAAAAAAAAGAGTCTTCTGAGATTGGCTAACTTCTTTGAAGAGATGGTATTTCTCTACTGCTTTCAGAACATATTAATTTCAAGACCTGTAAGCTCACACGAACTCAGCAGACATTGCTAGACACACATGTCTAGAAGGGATACAATAGCATTTGAAATGTGGAAGCATGAACATCTCTAAGGGTTGGCAATCTACTACCTCTTTTTCGTGGAAGATTTAAGTCTATTCTGTAGAATTTTCACAGCTATTATTAAGTGCACTAGTAGGGTGCTCCAAAGTACTCTCTTTGCACTGTAAATAAACACAGCAGCCTGAATCAGAAACCATGTCTTTGAATGAACAGAGGGATTTAATGGCTGGACTATGGTAGATACTGTTTATAATTGCAAACTCTCCTTAGCACATGAAGCAAATGATAGCTGTTATTACACAGCTTGACAGGTATAATCAGATTACTTCTTTAAAGGGTTCCCAACCCTGACATGAGAACAAAAGATGAAGTAATTGTCTTCAAATTTATGAGACAATGACAATAATAATGTGCTACAATACAATTTTTTTTTTTTTTTTTTTTTTAAGTTGAGGCGTATTCTGGCCATATTTCCATGACCAATGGCCATGCAGGGAAAAATATGGGCTTGGCATTTTTAAAATACCTCTGATATATTCAGGTGTTCACCTTTTCTTGCTAGCTGAACTTTTCTGTTGCTTTCAAGAAAATGAAAAAGATAATTGTAGAGAAAAAAGTAAAAAGATAAAGGAAGAAGCCTTGTGGCAGAGAGTCCTATGCATCTAATGCCTAAAAGTGCAATGTATACTTCCAGTAGTTGATATGATGGAAATGGAACAGAGCACTGACTTTACAAGCAGTGTGAGACACTCTCCTAACACTTCAGCAGAGTTGTAGAGGAATGGAAGTGTATTTCTCAGTGTGATTGTGTTTAAATACAGAAGCCATGCTTCTGCTATCAAACTTCTATTTCCCACCTGAACTTAGTGCTATCACACAAACTTAAATAAAATGTAGCTGGTAGTGTTTTGTTACTTCTGGTCAGGATTGAGTCCCTTTCAGACCCAAGGCGTTACCAGAGAAAATCTCTCTTCCATAGAGGTCAGAGTCTGAAAGGCATTTGAACTAATGATGGAGGACAGAGTAAGTGTTGAAATAGAAGACTCCTCAATATATTTGCTGTGGTGCATGTAAAAGATCATGACCCACTTTGAGACAGGATGAGCTTTTGGAGGGCTGATGGAGTCAAAGGAAGTTCTGTTGTATCTGATGTCTGGTACAAAAGACGGACTTATAAGTTATAGCAAAAGCGATGCTGTATTCAAGGTGTAAGAGATCCTGAATAGAATATATGTACTTTCCCTTTATGAATGTTTGCAGAAGGAAAATATGTGTTCTCAAAAATTATACAAGAAATTTGTCATGGACAGAAAAAAGAGGAACAGACAGGTACCAGAGAAATTCTCAGTTGATGCTTTGCAGTGTCAAGAAATTACACACTAGAAAGGCAGAGTTTTATAGGGTGGTTATGATGGGAAGAAAAGGTCATGTAGAGAAAGCAATTGGGTTTTGGAAAATAGATTATTTTACAGATACTGGTTCAAATTGACAGTTATTCCCTGAATTATATCTGGTGCATTATCTCAGGAGATGTGGTTATCTCCCATAGAAATGAGCTGAGCAAAAGTTCTGTAGTAAGATTTGAAAATAACCTTTGTTATTATATGTCGTTACCTCATAAAAATCAAAATACATGGGCTACTAATGACAATGAACAAGAGCAATACAGTTTTTTTTAACAGTCTGTTTAATGCATTTCTAGTGTCTAGCATGCACTTAAAATACAGCAATATTACAAGCATTCATCATTTGCCTGGGCTATGGAGCTAATGAGATAGAAAAAGCATGCAGAATCTGAATGGTTGAACTCCATTTACCTAATTTCCAATTCAAACACAATGATATGAAAAGTAAGTAATATATGTATAAAGTCATCATCTTTTTTTTTTTACAGTTCTTGTCTTGCAACAGCTTGGGTTGGGGTTGGATCGTTACAGCACACAACAGGTATGTGTTCTTCTCAGCAGCAGCCGTCACTCTTGTAAGATTTCTACTACTTCTTCCCAGCTGATTGGTGGCCAATACCAAGAAGATACCAGGTTCATCTCAGTTACAAAGAAAAGGAGGCAGAAAATAGATGTCTCTTACATAATTTATTTGATTACATTCTCCATTTGTCAAAACAATAGAGAACAAAGCCCAAATGAATTTTGTGAAGCACTCTGGAATCTGCTTGGTTTCAAGCATGCACTATATCTTTGATTACTCTCTAGCATGTGTTTTGCTGAATCACATGGCAGCAGTAATGTATACATTTCAGGCAGTGCAAATATCTTTACCAGAAAGCCATATTTTCAGTTGCATTTCTTTAAATGACATTGAAGGGAAAGTAAATAAAATCTTAGGACCTGATCTGAAAAACTTTTGCATCCAGTTTTGAGCTGTCTTGATTTTGCTCAGCCTTAGAAATAACATTCACTTTTTGGCAGAAATCTCTGACACAGCAGAACACTAAGTTGTGTTCCTGTTTGAACATTAGGAGATCAGACATCTGCTTCCTTGTTTGTTTTGTTGTTTTTTTGGTTGAGTTTTTTTTCAGATAAAAGACATGAAAAGCAACACAGCAAAACACATGAAAAAAGGATAATTTCAATGTCCCCATTAGCTGTGCCCTTTACATTGCTAGGTAAAAAGAAAAAAACCCAAACAAAAAACAAACAACAAAAAACCCAAACAAAATCACAAAAAACAAAACAAACAAAAAACCCCAAAACAAGCAAACAACAAAAAAAAAAAAAACCCAACACCCAAACCCAACAGAACATCCCTGAAGTAACTGTTCTCACTAAGCACTCTTTGGACTGTCCAAAGGCAATAAAAGGTCTTTTCAACCAGCTACTGGAATTTATTGGACAATTCATTGCCAGTATGTAAAGTAATTGCAGTTACTTTTCTGAGACAATTATGTGCTCTTAGAGTCTGAATAATTTTGTGGCTAAAACCTAATGTTAACCCTAATATGGTTGTATGGTGTTAACTAATCTTTGCCTTCTAATTGTACATTACAGTTAATGTTCCAGTTATTGCCTACTTTTAAGAAGTAAGCATAGCATGATTTTATTTTTTTCGAATTCAGTAGTCAGCACTACCATCTTGTCAGTGCAAAGAACTGCATAAATAGCAAAAAAGCCCAAACCAGCTAGTTATGAGTACCTGAATCAAAACCAGCTTCTTTGATTTTTGAATGAGTACAACAATTTTCTCTGTAAAATTAAGAAAAAATGGGAAAACAAGCACAAGGATATTTACTTTGTTCTGCTCACAAAAATAAAAGAACTTCTCAAACATGACTTTGCCTTTCACAGCAGAAGAAAAGATCAGTAAAGTCTAACAGTAAAGTCTAACAAAAAAAAAGCTCTACTGCCACACCTCCAAAACAAATTACTCACTAAAAAAGTGACGTCACCACCAAATATTGTGATTGGAAAAATATACTGAATCTGTACGTAGTTTAGTTTGCTATAGAACAGTCAAACCTGTTGTTTAAGAATAGTTATTTTTCTGTAGGTCTCTCTACTGGATCTGGCTGTGGTAGAGCATGGGGCCATATTTTAGATTCATGACTAAAACAGTGTTGATAACACACCCATGTTTTAGCTATTGCTGAGCAGTGCTCACAGAGCATCAAGGCTGTCTCTTCATGCACCCTCCCAGCCAAAAGGCCAGAGGGTGGGGGTGGGCAAGAGCTTGGGAAGGGACACACCCAAGCCAAGACCTGAACTGATCTATGGGATATTCCATACCTGTGCTGGTTTTAGTTGGGATAGAGTTAATTTTCTTCGTAGCAGCTGGTATGGGGTGATGGCTGGATTTCTGCTGGAAACAGTGTTGATAATATAGGGATATTTTAGCTGTTGCTGAGCAGTGCTCACACAGAGTCAAGACCTTTTCTGCTTCCTACACTAC
Source organism: Melopsittacus undulatus (assembly GCF_012275295.1). NCBI lineage: Eukaryota > Metazoa > Chordata > Aves > Psittaciformes > Psittaculidae > Melopsittacus > Melopsittacus undulatus. The sequence continues at coordinate 25,557,569 of NC_047532.1, read as the reverse complement.
CTTACCAGTGAGTAGGCTGGAAGTGTATAAGGTTTTGGGCGGGGAGGAGGGGGGAGGGGAGGGAGGACACAGCCAGGGCAGCTAATCTCAACTGAACAAAGGGGTATTCCAATCATACGATGTCACGCTCAGCATGTAAAGCTGTGGGGAAGAACATGGAAGTAGAAGGATGTTTGGAGTGATGATATTTGTTTTCCCAAGTAGCTGTTACATGTGATGGATCCCTGTTTCCTGGAAATGGCTGAACACCTGCCTGCTGATGGCAAGTAGTGAATAAATTCCTCATTTTCTTTACTTGCGTGCACAGTTTTTGCTTCACCTATTAAAACATCTGTATCTCAGCCCATGAGTTTTCTTACTTTTACTCTTCTAAATCTTTCCTTCATCCTTTTGGCAGGAGCGAGTGGCTGTGTGGTGCTTAGTTGCTGGCTGGGATTAAACCACAATAAACAATAATATATGATGTCATGCTTAGCAATAAAACTGGCAGCTGAATTTTTCCAGTCACCATTGCTCAAAGACTAGCTAGGCATCAATCTGGTTGTGGGAGGTGGTGAGTGATTGCCTTGTCATCAGTTGGGTTTTTTGGTTTTATATTTGTTGTTCTTGGTTGTCAGGAACTACACTTATTATACTGACTTTATCTCAATCCACTGGTTTTTCTCACTTTAGCCCTTCCTATTCTCTTGCCCATTCTGCTGTAATGGAGGGAGCAGTGGGTAAGGGCTTAGCAGCTTACCCAATTACTTATCCCATTACAGCCTCCAACGCCAGTTTCGGAAATGGAGAAGTCATTCTGCCGTAGCAGTTGTGGAGTTTTTGAAACAGAGAATGGTGTCGTGGTTTAAACCAAGTCCCCCAACTCCCTGAGAGTTAGGAAGGAGAATCCAAAGAATGTAGCCCCCACGGATTGAGATAAGAACGGTTTAATTGCTAAGGCATAACACAAAACCCCTACTGCCATTTACTACTACAAATAATAATGATACAGCAAATAGCAAGTGAAAAGAATACAACACCCCACCAGCCACCGACCCATAACTCACTCCACCCTGCCCGGCCGAGCACCATGTGCTCCCTCCTCCATTATCCTCCAGAGCTCTCCCCCTCCAGCTTTCTCCTTCCCAGTATGCATCCTGGGCATCACGTGCTATGGTATGGAATACCTCATTGACTAGCCTGGGTCAGGTGCCCTGTCTCTCCTTCCTCCCGGACTCCCCTCCCACCTGGCTGGAAAAAAAAAAACCTTGAACAAAAAACACCCTCAAAACATGCTCAAACCATGACATTATCCACCCCTTATTCCATACCATTCACGTCATGCCCAGATCCCACATTTTCAATACACCATCACTCTTAAGTCCACCCCTCGATCATGAGACATCTCTAAGTTGCATCTCTGGACTGATAGCCTGAAGTATCTGGGCCCACCAAAATCATTCACCGTCCCCTTCAGCAGTTCTACAGCTTGCTGCTGGGGACTCCATACAGCTGCCTTCCACCTCCAATGCTTCCAAAGCACTGGAGGGGCCCAGTGGATCAGATACCCGGCTATACTGTCCCACATGCCCTGCCACTCATGACTGTCCAGCCTTGGGAACAGTCTACTGGTGCTCCTATGTACTTGTCTAAACTTAGACAAGACCCAGACCTGACTCTGCTTAACTTTTGGGATCAGACAAAATGGTTGTGGATAGGACACACTCTGTGTGTGTGCCACCATGCCGAAAACCATCACAATCAGCAGGCAGGTCCCAAGGGCACCCAAAAGCCATTCATAACCGTCAGAACTCTCAAATGATGCTGCTGCACTTGTCACTGGGGCTGATGTAGCTGCCGTGCTTGCCAGCTCTCCCACTATCAGCTTCTCTTCTCCCGAGTCCGGATCTTCCTCCTCTGCCTTGCTGGGAAGTACTGCCTGGTCTCCTGTATCCTGCTGGGGCTCGGCGGGTGACTTCCGGGGAATATTCTCGGATGCTGCGGGGTTCGGAACGGCGGCGGGACTCGGTTCCTCCTCCGCCTTGCTGGGAAGTGCTGCGTAGTCTCCTGCATCCTGCTGGGGGTCGGCGGGCGACTTCCGGGGGACACTCTCGGCCGTCGGAGGGTCGGGAACGGCCGCAGGACTCACCCTCCCCACAGCCTGATCCCCCTGCTCAGCTACCGCCCTGCTCCGCTCCTCCCCCGCCTGCTCCCGCTGCTCTGCCACAGCCGTTTGGCTCCCCGTGCCGCTCTCCCTGGCAGCCTCAGCTGCCGGCAGCTCCCGGGGCCGCTCCTTCCTGGCTTCACGCAGCTCCACACAGACGACGACGAGGATAAGGACAAGGACGGCGAAGAGCAGCGGGACGGCCTGGTACAAGTTCAAGTCCACGGCCACGTCCATCCCCCCCTGCTGCCGGAGCCCCACCGTATTACAAGCCTCCGACACAAACACAAACACATCCAATCCATACACCAAGTACCCGGTAAAATCCCGAAACAGCGAGATCCAGAGAAAAACCTCTAAGAGCCAATAAATCAGCATTGTGACAAGAGACCATAAATCCGCTCAGATCTGTTCTTATCTCAATCCCTCGGGCCCCACGTTGGGCGCCAAAAAAAATGTCGTGGTTTAAACCAAGTCCCCCAACTCCCTGAGAGTTAGGAAGGAGAATCCAAAGAATGTAGCCCCCACGGATTGAGATAAGAACGGTTTAATTGCTAAGGCATAACACAAAACCCCTACTGCCATTTACTACTACAAATAATAATGATACAGCAAATAGCAAGTGAAAAGAATACAACACCCCACCAGCCACCGACCCATAACTCACTCCACCCTGCCCGGCCGAGCACCATGTGCTCCCTCCTCCATTATCCTCCAGAGCTCTCCCCCTCCAGCTTTCTCCTTCCCAGTATGCATCCTGGGCATCACGTGCTATGGTATGGAATACCTCATTGACTAGCCTGGGTCAGGTGCCCTGTCTCTCCTTCCTCCCGGACTCCCCTCCCACCTGGCTGGAAAAAAAAAACCTTGAACAAAAAACACCCTCAAAACATGCTCAAACCATGACAAATGATTTTGTCTACTAACTCCTATAGCTTCATGCAGTTTTCCTTTTTCTCTAATCCCAAATTCTGTTACTAAATACTTCTCTATGATCCTAAAAACTGACGGAAAATACAGAAAATAAGAAGAAAAAATAATGTAGGAGGACATTCTCATAAAAATGGTCCTAATATTATTAATCTGACTTCTGCTGCAACGTTCCATTCTCAAAGGAGCTGTCAACCACCATCATGTTTCCCTACTAGGTTAGTTGTTTGTGTTTGTCCTTTCATTGGGTCATTTATTTCCTTGAGAACTGAACATGGTTTGTACTTTTCCTGCTACTCATGGCTGAACACATATAAAAATAAACTATTCACAGAAACATGGAGGCTATGATGGCCTCATTTTGCTCTATGCTTTTACTGCAAACTATGTATGAGATCAGTGAACACAGTAGGGGTTAGGTAGAGTCACTGCTGAAGGTATAATAATATTTATTGTTATTTGACAGTGAAGCTGAACTCTTAATGTAGTGCAGGTGGAGATTTATTTGGGAACATAAAAGGTTTTGGTGCCTCTTGCCTGTGGGAATTCATACACATGCCCTGTGAGGAGAATATGACTGTCCAGTTTGCTTTGGTTATAGATAGACTGTGGCTTCATCATCCATTTAGGCACACAACTGGCGAGTATAACTGAAGGATCTTATTACTGCTTAAATCCTCCATCAGCATTGCCTGAAATTATCTCTTATGTTTACCTGTTAGTCTTTGATCTTAGTGAGGTTGGAACTCTTTTGGTTAAAGCATTCTGCCTTATTGTGAGTTTGCACATATAACGCCTGAAGGGTTCCAATACTGCCTTGTAGTATCATGACAGCACGGAAGGAGAGGAAATGCAGCTAATCTGTGGAATATCATCACTTAGATATCAACTGTACCTGTAAAGTCAGTTAGACATGACTTGAAATTATTTTGTTTTATATTTGAAAAATTATCATAACATAAAAACCAAAGCTGGTATGGAAGCACATTTTTCATAATGTCAGCAAAATAGGATTGTAAAATTGTTCCTGATGTGCTTGCAAATTAGAAGTAATCCGAAACACACAAGATTTTAATAAAAACAATTTCTGTGGCAAAAGTAGCTAGTAGATTAGACACTAGATAATTTCTTTTGTCAATGGATATTTGGGTTACTGAATAATCGTTTTTCTGAATCACAGCAGACACATGTCACTGGATCAGATCTGCTGCAATGATCCCTGCCTTGCAGACTGCCGGCTAACTGAAGTAAGCCTGCTAACTAAAAATTTTACTTTGGCACTGGACAGAAATTATCTTGTATTTTTATGCTGATCTTTCTTTCATAAGGATTTCAGAATAGAAGAAAATTAACAAAGCTGAGAAAATTTTCTCTTTCGTGTCTCCACTTTCTGTAGGCCAATTTCTGACAAAATCTACCAGCATTTCACTGAAAACTTGTAATCAGCTTCAGTTATAAATACATTTAAGGACTGCATTTTAACTATGAATATAATATAAATTTACCATTAAACTAAAAATATTACATAGACTTAAATCTTCCAGTTCTTCCAAAATGTGAAATTCTTCTAATAAAAAGCACCTTTCATGTTTTGAAGCCTGTGAAGAAACGAACTTAGCAACATGTGTTGATGGCCACCAGATCTTTGGGTTTTTTTTTTAAATGTTGATTCTTTCTCTAAAATGCATGATAAATGTCTTTCAAATGTTTTTTTAGTCCCATTCTTTCAGAACTGCATTTCTTTGCTCTCATATGTTTATTTGAGATGATCTTATTTTGCAAGGTACCATATGCAACAGCTGATAAAAAGATGTCTAATAAATACAGCAACATTTTATGCTTGTCACAGGTAATTGTGACACTCTTTACAGTGGCCTAGTTAAACAATATCTCTTCCTGTAGGGCTGTAAAGTTGGCAAGCGGCAAAGATGAACTCTTCTACAAAGTTTGCCAATGTATCCACTGTTTATAATAGTACTGGGAGTATTTTCCATTCTTAAATCAGCAATTGGAGCATTTAAGTCATTTTAAGTTATGCAGTTTCTTAATGTGCTCATTGCACAGTAATTACTGTATCATCATCTGCAACATCTTTCAGTGTTAGAAAATTAAAACCATTATTGTAACAAGTTTCTGCAGCAGTTTTCGTTCAAGTTAGGTAAAGGATATGAAACATGATTCTACCAACTTCTTCATGAAATACCTACATCTACACCCAAAGATACTCTTATTCTACTTAGACATTCACCGGTCTTATTTAAAGAATCCTCTCCCAAAACGTGTCACTACAACAACTGATGTCTCTGGCCAGTCTTAAATATGCTCTTATTTTGGTCACAGAAAACCTTTCCTGGAGAAAAGTGTATAAGCTCTCCCTCTCCTCAGTAATCACAAATATTTAAATTTGTCTCTTGACAATTAGTAGCTTGAGAAAGTTTCTTTAAAACTTATTTTGGTAACGTATCCTCACAGATTTCTAAATGTGTTCACAGCAACATAATATTTAACCATTGAAGCTGGTATTCATTGCACATGGACCATGCAGAAAGTGCTCCGTATATCTCCTGTGGCAGAAATAATTTATACTTGTGTTGGGTTGACCGTGGCTGACTGCCAGATCCCCATCCAGACAGTCTCATTCCCCAGCTCAACAGGACAGCAGACAAGATGAAAAAGCTCATGGGTTGAGATAAGAACAGTAAGATACCAGTTACTGTTATGGACCAAACTTACTTGGGGAAAATTAATTTATTGACAATTAAAACAGAGTTGTTAAACTGGAAACAAAGACAAAATTGAAACAGCACCTTTTCCACAGACTCAACTTCACTCATTTTTTCCAAACTCCTCTATCTCCTTCCCCACCCCTGACCAACACAGGAGGATGGACAGTGAGAGTTGTGGTCAGTCCATAACAGCTGCTCTCTGCTGTTCCTTATTCCTCATACATTTCACCTGTTCACCATGGTCTCCTCCACAGACAGCAAGGGAATCTCTTCTATGGCTCCTGGAGCATCTCCTCCCTCTCCTCTTCACTGATGCTGGTGTCTGCCAGGCTGTTTCCCACACTGTTTTCCCCTCACTCCTCTGCTTGTCCAAAATTTTTGCCCTTTCTTAAATATATTTTCATACAGGCACCACCAGCATTGCTGAAAGGCACCTTTATCTATATCTTTTCTTTGAGGAAAGAGAAAAATGGAAGGGGAATTAACCTTCCAGATGAACATAGGACTATATTTGTGCACCTTTGTTCAGCTTGTATTATGAGTTTACCTAATGCTTCTTGTAACCCTTACCTGTGTGTTTATTTTTGCTCAGGTGCTTATATGCTGTCTTGAAGAGAAATAAAAATATGCCTGAGTGCTTTCCTGAGCCATGACCAAAATCTGTATATAAATGAGAGTCATTTATGTTTCTTTTAAAAATTAAACTGGGGGAAAAGAAAAATTGGTAAACACATTCCGTAAGTTGTCAAGGTAGACAATGAACTAAATACAAAGTCAAGAAAGAAGAGGTCCTCTTCTTTGTATGCCAGCTTTTTTAGCTATCACTACAGGAGGCATAATAGAATTTTCCACAGGACTTTATTAGCTTTGTTAATTTACCTCTATTCTGAAATCCTTATGAAAGAAAGTTCAGCATAAAATTACAAGATAATTTCTGTCCAGTGCCAAAGTACAGTGAAACTACAAGGAAAGAACAAGGCATTTACTATAAGGAAAAAGGACCAAATACTCAGAAGGCAAAGAGTAAAACTGTACAAACATATTGCAGCATGCTGTACTGAAAAGGATACAAAGCAGACTCAAGTTTGTTTCAATATAAAAAGCATAAAAAGCAGCTAGAGCATCTATTCATTGAATCTAGATGTCAGCACGAATGGTATGAATTGAGACAACCTGCCCATCAGAAATTTCAGCCCTGGGAGGTACAGTAAACCCAGACTGATCAGAAAAAGCTAATTTTTGAAACTGACAAATGCCACCAACCAATAACAAATCTCCCAGATCCTTGGTTTTCTACACATCTGCTACCTCGAGTAATAATGCATGCTCATCAGAATAGCCTTATGAGTATTACCCTTTACAAAAAGTTTTCTCAACACACTGTGTACATAAGAATCCTATATTGACACACAAATCCCAGTTTGCTGCCAGTTTTGTCTGTGTTTGATTTACCTCTGGCTTTTTGCAATCAATCATAATGTCCTCATTGCCTTTCCATGTTGGATAACAGCTGGCATACAGTCTTCTTAACTTCTGGGTTTGGATTACATGGAGGACTTTAGGACTAGCAATATAATGTACAGAAATTGTAATGCAGAGTCTCAGGTGCAGAGCCTTAAGGACTTTGTAGGGGCTGTTTAGAGATGTGCTAAGCTGGTTTCCACAAAAGAAACTTTAAACTAGCACTGTTTCATTAAAAAGTCTATTGATACTAATAGGTATCTAACAACTGGAAACAATCTGATGCTCTGAAAGAGCACTGTAATTCACTTTCTGTGAAAAGTTCCTGCATGTTTATCTACTTTGCACTTGTCAGTGTTCTGCTATGTATGAACAACATGCAACATACAGGAAAATCTTTAGAGAGAAAAAAATTTGAGTCAGTTATCATTTTCATTCTTTACTCTGCTTTTTGTTGTTTTGTTGTGGTTTTGGTTTTCTTTTAGTTTTTTGTCACTGGATTGGATCAAACACAATCCAGAATGCAGCTCTTCTCTGGAACAAGTGTTGGTCTTTTAGAGTCTGTTTCAGTGATATTCCACATAGTGATATGACTAGAGATTTATAGAGTGTCTTGCTTACTTATCTTTGTGGGTCCATTAAGTGTCTCATTTGCACTGCTAAAAATTTGTTCCCTCACTAATGCATGGTCCATACCTTTTATTTAGAGTTTCCTTGAAGTCTCAGCTTTAGTTATAATGTCCTATTATTTTGAGGTTTTCCATTTCAGAGTACCTGGTACTGTAAGAGGCCAATGTCACAGTTACTGAGAATGACTGTGAATAGCATGACACTCAAAGGGTATGTGAACTAATGGAATACGGCTCGAAGACATGTATAATCATTGTAAATGTGGTGGCTTCCTGGACTGTGGGAAACAAGGTTGGTACAGTTTGCACTCACCTGGCTCAGACCTGAGGCAATTATATCCAGATTTCTTCTGGTAGGATTTAGCAAAAGAATTCTCTCTGCAAAGCAAGAGACAATGAACAGCAGGCAGTGAACAGCAGGCAAGCAGCATTGACAGTAAGGAGAATGAGACTCTGGGAAAAAAACCCCAAGAAACAAACCAAAGTGACAAGAGTTGCCATGACAGTTATCATTTTTATTTCACTCCGTGTACTTTTTGAATAAATATGTTCTCCAAAGCCTTATTTTTTTATTTCTTTTTTTTAACAGCAACATCATCTCTCCAGTTACAGAGAAATTTTCTGGAAGCTATGGATGTGTTTTAAACACTCCAACTCTCATCTCCATCCAGAAATGATTTGATCCTTAAGTAAAAGCATATAAGCATACTGTTCTCCATTTTCTTAATTCTTTTGAGTTTGCTTTAGATAGTTTCATAGCCCAGAGTTTAGAACATTTAATAGAGCCTGTACATTAGACTGAACTTCAGTAAGGTTAAAACCACAGTGTTATTTGTAACATAAATACATTTTTCAAAGTAATTCTTTGGATCTATTTCAACTTTACAATTATTTTTTCTCCTCTTTATTGGTATAACTTGACAAATAATACCCCACGGTAATCTTGTAGTATTCCCTGTGCTACACTATAAGAACTATCTGCATATCTTGAATGAGCTTATGATAATTTTTCCCATGTTTCTTGTCCAAGCATTTCTGCCATGAGTACGTTGTTCATTCGGATAAGTTGCTTTGGGGGAAATGGGACAGTAGAGTAGAAACTGAGACTTCATATGGAGAGCCAGCTGGATAGGAAATACTATAAAGGAAAATAAGTAAAAATGTTACAAGCAATAATAGTTCTTTTGCAATAGATGTCTTGTATCCATCTTCAACAAAAGTGTAACTACTCAGATTTCCCTTCTGATCTGAAGTATTTTTGCTGCTTTTCTAAACCAGGTAGATCTGTATGCATTTGCATAGACGTGTTAATGTCAGTATTAAGAGAATAAGAAAGCAATCATTTAATTTGTTATAGTTTCTCAAAAGAAGTATTAAAAGCATGAGATAAATCTTTTGTTCCAGGCACTACAGTTACATCTTTGACTCACACAACTATGTATTCATTGGACTTTCTTTTCATGGTAGTAGCTTTAGGATTAATGGGATCGCTTCATGGAATCAAGTCTAAAACACGTCTTTGTGTTGCAACCTTCTACTTCAGCTACTACCAGAAAGATACTTTCACTGAGTACAATGGACAAAGTTACCTAAGTTTTATCTCTGATATCCACAGTTCCATGTAAAAAGCAGCTGTTTGCTTGTTTTAAAAATCCAATTTATTTGTAAACTGATAAAGAGTGCAAATTTTCAATTCTAATTAAGTGATTTGTAAGTAATCTAGGTAAACAGAATATCAGGTGTCAACTTAAGGTCATGCAACAATTGTTAAAGGTTATGAAAGTTAATGTATAGGACATGCATGCTACAGGAATGTTAGGAAAAGAAAACAGAATGGGCAAAGCATAGCAATCAAACTCACTAAATCTGTCATTTGTGTAATACATTCATCTATCTCAAGGGATTAACAGAGATTGAGTTAGGAATTTGTCATTTCAACTGACAGATCCAGCATCTCATAAAATTCAACAATGAAGAGGGAACAAAATGAGAGAGCCACAGTTTAAAATAAAAAAAATCTTTACAATTAATTACTTATTTCCATTCTCATCAAAAATAGTTGAGGTCTTTTCCTGATCACGGGTTAATAAAAGTGTAGTGGATATCATCTTGCACTGTCATTATGTCAGATTAATTGACATTCACAGAAATACATGGATTAAACCAACTAAGCATCCAGCCAATTTGAGGTAAATCACACCAATTTAAATTCACTAAAACATTTAGATTAGCATGAGATAAGTGTGCTGAACAGTACAGCAAAAGCTCAGCTTTTCACAGAAGTTATGAATTGAAACTACATAGGTATTTATCAGTTGGTAATCCAACAGATATGAGTTTTAACATTATTACTTTAAAAAAAAAAAAAGACTATTACTAGTAAAAGCCTCCGGCAGATCTCCAAAACTGAGGAGAATGAAACACTCACCATAGTCATCCTAAACATCCCAAAAAATGTCTCAGCATAATAATTTCACATGCTAAACCTCCCTTTCCTGAACTCTTTAGGAATACTGGAACTGGCAGCCTGGGAATACAGGGGAATACTGGAAGGCTAGGTATATCGCTAAATTGAAGCAGCAGTCACTAGGAACATCTTTTCCTATATAATATTTTCATTGCATTATTAATGACATTTTTCTGAAGCAAGTAGAAAATTTGGACTATTAGGCAGTTAAAAGACTAATGTGGCTAAACCCAGAATTTAATGTCATCTATGCAGTTTTTCTTTATGCATAAAGCAACATTCTGATTGTTAAGGTTTCATCAGCATTCTGAGATCCAAGATGGGAACATGCTCCCTAGGACTGCTCTTGGGGTGGAACTTTAGAGCAATAGAGGTCTTTGAAAAGCAGTACAGACCACAGCCCAGCCAATCTGCATTTTTCCTTTCTTGACAGGTAATTCATCCAAGCTAAGCAACAGGAACTGCTCTGATTATGCTTATCATGCAAGAGTAATACCATACTAGAAAGGACAATAGACAACCTAATTTAAGAGAAACTGGGTCTAAGTTAGTTTTTTGCTCTCCACAACTACATTAATTCAGAGAGAAATTTATAACCATGGAGTCTTCTTAATGTTAAGAGTATTTCTAGAACCTTTGAGTAGGTGATTTGATTATGTGGTACTCTTGTACTTTCATTCTGGGTTCAGCAGTAGCAGTCATTTTTCTCCTCAGTAGCTGGTGCAGTGCTGTGGTTTTGATTTTCAGTCTGGGAACAGCACTGAGAACACCAATATTTTTAGTTGTTTCTCAGTAATGTTTACTCTGACAAAGTACTTTCTGAGTCTCATGCTCTGCCAGGGAGGAGGGAAAGCCAGGAGAAAGCAGAAACAGGACACCTGACCCAAACTAGCCAAAGGGGTATTCCATACCACAGCATGTCTTGTGCAGTATGTAAACTGGAGCAAGTTACTCTAGGGCTAGATCATTGCTTGGGTCAGGCTGGGTATCAGTCGGCGGATGGTGAGCAGTTGTATTCTCTTCCCTGGTTATTGCCCTCACCATTATTATTATTGGTGCTAGCAGTAGTGGTTTGTGTTATACCTTAGTTACTGGACTGTTCTTAACTGATGGGAGTTACATTCTTTTGATTCTCCTCCCCATCCCTCTGGGAGCTGCAGGAGGTAGAATGGGGTTGGATGTGAGTGAGCAGCTGTGTGGTTCTGAGTTACAAGTTGGGCTTAAACCACAACTTTGTATAGCAATTAAAAAACTGAGCCACTGTTAGGAGGCTAATGAGATTGGCACTTTGGAAGGTTGAATCTTTTATTGTTACAGTGTTTTAAATCAGTAAAACAATATTAATACTACAGGAGTAGACTCTTGCTTTTTGGTGAAGTAACTACTTTAGCCATCTTCCCAGACTTAGGACAATGCTTCATATGCTTAAGTGTGACATGATTGTATAGCAAAATAAATAAGAACTATTTCGCTCCTCACCACTTATATTAAAACTGTATTTTTACAGCAGTGGCTCAGAACACTACATCTTGCAGTGGCACTTCTTTTAATGCTCTAGGCCACTACTGAATTTTTATAAGCTTGATGGAAAGATTAGGTGTCAAATTTAATAAACCCTTTGGCTCTTTTTCTATTACTATATGCCATGGGTCCCCTCGGCTTTGAAGTAGAATATTTTTTCATTAGATAGTGACAATAATCCAAATATATAAACCACCATATATAATTTGATATAGTTTGCACTGATTGGCAGGTTGAAAGCTAACATGTACTAATGAATTTTTGCAGATGTAATATAAGTGGTCCGGACAGAATAAGTTATAAATCTTATTAGTGAAGTACAGGGAAAGCTGTGTTTGGATGAACAAAAATTTAATTTCTTCTACAGTGATAGGTTCTAAAAATTGGGTATGACTCCAGGTTTAAGGAAAACAGTTCAAACAGTTTTGCTAATAATCAAAAGCAGTAAGTATACTGACTAGCCAATGCCTGTAGAGGGGACATGGGTTTCATTTTTGTGACCAGATTACTAGCCTGTTAACTATTTACTTTTCCCTTTAAGCACCACCAGATCTTGGTTTCATCCAAGTGTTGAACAAAATCAGGAATATTTTTTTCTTTTTTAGGCTACAGAGCTTCATGCCTAGCTAGGGGATATGGGATAATTGTTCAAAGGAAATGAATGACCCTGACATGGGATGTGAAATGGAAATTTGTTCTGATGGTTTAAGTGGAATACCAAAATACCACAAGGCATTTCCTGAAAATCTTATAGAAAACACTATAATGCATCAAATACTCTCCAGAAGAAACAATACTTCAGTCTTTCAGTGTATAGATGCTGCTCTGAACCCTTGAAGACTGTCATGCCTCACTTTTTCATGAAAATGGCATGACCTATTTGTAAGCAGACAGGAATAAGTAGCACTAAAACTCTGCAATAGGCAAGGCCAAATGAAAGGATAAAGTTCTTAAGGGCAATAAATAAGTGGGAAGTTGAAAGATAAGAATATTCTCCACGTAGTATGTTAAAACAGTTCTTTAGATTTGGGTAGCTGGTTGGAAGAAAAGCTGGTTGGAAAACACAGAATCAGGAAGACAGGGTATAATGAAAATGCTTTCAGCCTTTCACAACTTTTAAGCATCTTGACAAGTGTTTGGAAAATTAAGTGGGATGAGAGCATAGCTGACAATTTTTGTTAATTAGCTATTCGTTGAAATTCAAAATGTCAACCTTCTATGTTTCAAAATTTCTAGGATAAAAATGACTTGCTCAAAGAAGGGATCATATTTGCCTCTTGGGGTTCCTGCCTCTATTTTTAGTGTCCCTGTTCACTGTCCTTTGTCTTATTTAAGGAATCAAAGGAAAGGAATCAGTTTCTCACAAAATAAAGTATTTTTGTTTCCTGGCATAAACTTGAATAATACATTCCACTTACAAAAGTCCATATAGTCTACGACCTGATCAAGGTCAGGAGACTGGCCACAGATATTCCTCTAACCCTATTACTTATAATAAAGCAGCATTTTATGTACAGCTTTTTTGCTCTCAATTACATGTTTCAGCCACCAAGTTAAAGCTTAATTTAACCTTGACCATATAACACTGTTGCCTACAGTTTCACACACTTGATTCTAGATAAGGTGAAATTTTCCTACACTTAAAAAGAAAAAAGAAAGAAAGAAAAACAGCACAAAAGCTGTGATAATGGAGTGCAGGTGGAACTCATTTGGAGTAATGAGGTTCTAAATGTATGTTTTGCAAACAGAGCACTTTTTGTGACCTAACAGCTCAGCCAATTCACATGCTGCTCCTAAATGGTTTGTTTTCTCCCTTCTGAACTCAAGTGGAAATGGAGATTTCTTGTGGTGATGGTGCTTCAGAAAGGGAAGTACAAATTAGCAGGCTGCAATTTAAACAGGAAGATGTATTTATTCTTCTTGTGTTTGAGCTGCTCTTTCTGCCAGTCTACCCATTCAGTCAGAGGGACTAAAAACATGTTGACAATCAAATGAATCTGGGAACTGGAATTTTAGAATTATTTTAGTCACAGAAACAGCAAATAGTAATTCAATTCTGTCATGGCCACAGTGGCTACTGGGTTCCTCACAGGGCTCTTTAGCACAATATTCAGGGAGCTTAAATTCAAAGCTCAGCTTGTACAGAGTATTACTTAAATCCATGACTGATTCCCTTCTGTGTAAGAAAATATGTTGTGAGGAGGGGAGCAAAGATGTTATGATAGCTTCTGTGTATAGAAATGTAATATTAAACCATACAGGACATAGAATGCTATACTGGGCACAAACACAGGCACTCCAGTAGGGCTTTTTTTATTCAGCACATCCTGTCAGCTAGTTTTTGGACTTGAAAATATACTATGGACTTCCGGCCTTTGGCACTACTTGGTCTTAATAAGGCCCATTATAAGCTATAAAATATCTATATAAAATACATTCCCAAACATCTCTAGCCACTTGATTTCTGAGTTGTCAGCTGGAATGACTTGCTGTATTTCTCTTAATAAAAAGAAAAAGCTGGGGGGAGGATGGATAGAATATAAAATGCAGAAACAACTTTTGCAATTTTTTCTTGCAGCTCTAAGTATGCAACCATCCTGCAAAGCATCTCTATGCTATGGTTTTCAATTCCAGTCTGATTCAACAGGATATGATTATCCCTTGTGTAAGAAAAAGTAGAGATGGAGAGCAGAACCATATGATGCAAATTTTTACAGCACAAATAAGAATACTCAGCTACAAAACAGAGCAGTAGCAAGACCTGAGAGTGATTAAGGATAATGCATTAGCCATCTGCACAATGTCTGGTAGCAGCAAGAAGGTAAACAGAGTCTTGGCATGCATTATGTCTCTAGAAGTGATAAATATAAATCAGAAGTTAAATACTGAGAAATAGTAAAGCCTCAATTGGAATATTCTGAGCTTTTCTTTTTAGGATATTATATGAAGGGTATATAAAGCTGGAAAAGTTTAAAAAAGAATAAAAAATGGGACAGAAAATACTTAGATTACCATTGGAAAAAAAGGAAATGTAAGAGTCTAAATGAAGGTAGGGGTTGGTAGCCTGAAGTAATTTGGACAGAATTAGGACATGAGCAAATACTTGTCAAATGCTGCAAAAATAAAAAAGATTGTGCATCAGCTCTAAAGAGTACCTAGCAAACTAATCATAGCCAATCTATGCCAATGAGAGAACTTCATGAAAGTAAACAAATTTATCTTCCCATCCTGCAGATAACCTACCCATGCTAACAGATTCAAAAAGTGATTTGTCTTCTTTGGAATGGATTTGATTTAGCTTTAGTGATGGTGACATGGAGCATACATATGGCATAATCTGCAGTTAAGTGGTAAAACCCATCCCTTAAAAAATGTTAGAACTCATTTTAAAAAGATACCCTTGAAGTAAATCTTAATGAAGGGAATAACGTTGATGGAGAAAGAATAGTTGAGTTTGATAGGATGGGATACAGAAGGAAATTTCTGCAAAGACTTATGGCACAGAGTTAGTCCCAAAGGAAAGCATCTTAATTATATAACTATTTTTCTCTAGCTGCTGCTGCACATAACAAGACTATCCTGATGAAAAACAAAACTCATATGTTTTATTTAGAAGAGCTCAGACCTGTAGAGATTTTGAGAGGGAAACAGGTAAAGATCTGCCATCTTTTAAGAATTCCCAAATAAAGTACTTTCTTAGTTTTATTCTCAGGTTTTACAATTTCCAATTCAAGATCAGCAATTGAAATTAAGGAAAAAGGATGGAATAAAAGCTTCTTATTCTGGGTATTAAAGAGCACTTTGAGGAAATATAATGGTAGATTGCTGTTTTCCTCTGGCGGAGTTTATCTGGGCAGAGCTGGCTCACAGTTCTGTTGGCAGATTTTGCAAGATAGTAGAGAGGATTCTGGAAAGGATGAAAGAGGTGAAAGGGCAGTACTTTCCCTTTTCTTTACACAACAGCTGTTCCTTTTTACTCATAGAATAGCTTGGTTTGGAATGGAACTCTGAAGATCACTTAGTCCAACCTCCCTGCAATAAGCAGGTAGATATTCAACCAGATCAGGTGGCTCAGAGCCCCATCCAACTGAACTTGAATGTTTCCAGTGGGGCATCTGCCACTTCTCCAGGCAACTTGTTCCAGTGTTTCCCCATAGAATCATAGAATGTTTAGGGTTGGAAAGGACCTTAAGATCACCTTGGAAAGGACCTTAAGATCACCTAGTTCCAACCCCTCCTGCCATGGGCAGGAACGCTTCACATTAAACTATGTGACCCAAGGCTCTGACCAACCTGGCCTTGAACACAGCCGCTTCTTTGGCAACTTGTTCCAGTGCCTCACTACCTTCACAGTAAAGAATTTTTTCCTTATATCTCACCTGAAGTTCCCCTGTTTAAGTTTAAACCCATTACTCCTTTTCCTATCACTATAGTCCCTGCTGAAAAGTCCCTCTCTGGCATTCACCACACTCATAAAATTCTCCTCCTTATATTTAGTCTGAATCTGCTCTCTTTTAATTTAAAACCATTACCCCTTGTCCTATTGCAACAGGCCCTACTAAAAAAGCCCATCTTTCCTATAAGCTCTCTTGAAGTATTGAAAGACCACAATAAAGTCTCCCTGGAGTTTTGTTTTCTCCAGGCTGAATAACCCAAACTCTCTCAGCCTGTACTTATAGATGTTCCATCCCTCTGATAATTTTTGTGGCCCTCCTCTGGACCTGCTCCATGTCTTTCCTGTACAGCAGACTCCAGAGCTAGATGCAGCACACCAGCAGAGAAGAGCAAGAGAAGAAGGGCACAGAGAACACAAGAGCAGAGAAGAAGGGCAAAATCACCTCCCTGGAAGTGCTGGCTTGTGTAGCTTTCCTTCTAGCAGTACCCCCAAGTCCTTCTCCACAGGTCTGATCTCAATGCTTTAATCCCCCAGCCTGTATTGATAGTGGGGGTTGTCCCAGTCCCGGTACAGGACTTTGCCCTTGACCTTGTTGAACATCACAAGATTCACATATGCCCAATTCTTGAGCTTGCCCGAAGTAACAGGGTCAGACTGCTCCTTGAAACACTACACCTCCAAAACACACTCTTCATCTACCAGCAGAGGAAGTACTAGCTAGGAGATGTTTAAGCTACAACAGCTGATCCCTGCTATTTGGGAGTACTGTCACTTATCTTAAGTTTTTACAGCTAAAGTTGATTGATTCTCTCGATCTGTATTGCTATCTTGCATGAAAACAGAAATTGTTTTCTTCTGGCTTTTCTGAAGTTATGATTTATACCTTTTTGTTCCATGTAAGTTTGAAATACTTAAATGTAGGTACAGATCACAAAAGACAGATTTATGGTTAAGCCAGTGAGAAGCCTTATGTCCGCTTGAAATACTGCCCATGTAAATGGAAATAGAAAAGCTTTATCTTTTGTTAGATTTATAGAATAAACATGTCATTTGGGGGGTGGAGAAGATTAGGAAGAAAAGGTGGAACTCCCAAAATTATTATCTCTGATCTCTGACAGCTTGCCTTTGCAAAGGCATGGCAGAAAAAGAGTTGTGATTTTAAGATGAAAGCCATATAAAATACTTTTGGCAATATAACTAAAAAAAGTGTAACTGAGGTTGCACGTTGTCAAACAAAGCCAGGTCTCCTGGGACTTTAACATCCCAATGCAGAATGCAGGGACTCATTTTATTTTCACATATTAAATTTGTTGTTATGTTGATAGTATTGCACTTTCTGCTAGAAAACATATGTGATCGGCATCAGCAACAAGAAGTACCATCTGCTACAAAAATGGAATGTATTCCATAAGATCATAAAGCAGTCTTTTAATAAATGAGATCTATTTATGTATCAATATATGTTAATGTATGCTAACAGGGTAGGGGAGAGACACAGACTATGAAGACTAAAGTCTCAAGATTTGCACTACTCCCTGGTCAAAATTAGGACCCTCAGTTATTAAACTGTGCATGCAAATTTTCTCTTCACTTCAAAGACGAAATTATGATTCTACCTTAATCAATGGCAAATACCATTTCCCTGACAAAGCTGTGGTTTCCACTGCCAAATAAATATTCAGCTGTTACTGGAGTACTCTTCCACTTACTGTATCATCTGTATTCCCACTCAGCAGCCAGTAGTAGGGTTATAGTTTGCACGTGTCAAACTGGAAGGCTGCAGAGGATTGGAAAATCTATCACTAGAAATACTTAACTGCAAACGTCTCCTGCTTCCCTCACCCTGAAGACTGCGACATACACAGAACTAGGAGATAAAGTAGTGCTTCTTTCACTGGCAGCATATCCCACTGAGACTGGAATAGGGAAGAGGAAAACATTTCTTTAAGCTGACAAAATTTGTGTTTGGGAAAAACATTCTGTGTGTTATTCTGAGTTATTCAAATACTGGTGTTTGACCTTATTCAGTAACAGAATTTAGGCTGATATAGTTGCCCAATTAAATATATTTCTAGGGTTATGGCACTCCTCATCTTTGTCTTGGGCATGACTTTATGAATGAAATAAAAGGGAATTTCCTAACCTTCAGCACACCCAGCTGCATCCCAAACTTTACAATATTATGATCAGTGTAGCCAAGGCTATCATGAACTGAGATATTACAAAGCAGGTTTTCTTTGTGAGTAGCCGGTCCAGCATTGCTTCTTTCCTGGTTGGCACATCTAATCGAGTCTCTATATTGTGAGACTTATGCTTATTTTTATGGGAAGATTCTCTTTGCTGATGAGTTTCTCTGTGGAAGAGAGGGACTGTGGTAAAATATGTACTCACAGTTTGTAAATTCATACACAAAGGAATGTTAAGACAGTGCAGTCTCTTCAGGAGGCAGTTTTTAGGCAAATACTTATTTAGATTCAAAAATAAGAAAAATTTACCATCATAACAAAGTTATGAGGGAAGAAAAACATGCGTATTGATCTGCATGTACATGCTGTAGTTTGGTCAGGCAAAATGTTCTATAAGACATCATTTAGATTGATTCTTCTCACTGGAGACTGATATTATGAGCTAAAGAAAGGTAGCACACAACAAGCATTTGTATACAAGACAGCTTAAAATTTTAGCAGACCTAGCTTCTGTAGGAGACCAGGAGATAGCTAGGTTTAATTTAGAAATTTTAAATTTTCAGTTACTCTCAGTATTTCAGATAGTATATGAAGCATCCAGATAAAAATAGAGCTACTGCTTTCTTTGTTCTTTCAGATATATCACTATACCATATTTTTTGTAAAGCAACAGAATTTGGTACATTACTGAAGTAGAGGGTGAAATAGTTTTTTAAAAGTAGCATTTAATTCAAATCTACCCATACTTCTGTGTGAAGTAGTCCAAATACAGTAATTTCTAGAACTGTGGGAATTTTTACTGAGCCTGTGGTACCATAGCCATGAACTAATATTTTCTTCCATTTGTGTATTGAGAATACAAAAGCATTTTTTGACAATTTACAGTGTAAGTAAAAAGGTGCTGATGTTTCTATACACTTGCATATAGCAAGGAAAAGAAGCAGCTTTCTAGGTGAACACTTACACATACTGCAATAATGATAAAATGTAATAATAACATGTTAATATTGAATAAAGAATTAGTGCAGAATGATTTTTTTTTCCTTTTTAAGAGGAAATATTTAAATAGTTAATATTGAAATTTGTCTGCCAAATAGTGTGGGCTCTGAATTGTTTCTCTTACAGATAAAAGAGACTGTGAGGAAATAGATATGGGTTTTTCAAGGTATTTTTAAAGTTTTTATTCTTTCTATTTGTCAGAAATTTTACATGGATTCTTTATTTCATTTATTAGATTCTTATTTCTCCCAGCCTTTCTGCTAAGGGTTTATATGAATTCTCAGGGTTTTATGATTCAGATTTCCATGAGGAACAAAGGCTTTTTTTCATGCAAACATTTAAGATGAAAAATTGTCAGTCTTTGTTGCACTCAATTCGTTTCCTGATTTTCTCTTTCTGAAGAGTTAGAAATCTTAATGTAACCACTGCCAGTACAAACACACATTACTACTTTTTTACTACTGTTGAAAAAAATCAAATAATACATCTTACTTAACAGCATGAAAAAATGAGCATTTCAGGCTCATGTCAATGACGAGGTGGTTGACAGTAAGCTAAAATATCACATGGTGTTTCATGTGCACTCAGGGCTTCCAATTGCCAGCTCTAGGGTTTGTGCATGTATTGTGTTGCATGGTGCTACTGTTTCTGGGTATCCCATGATGAATAGCCCTGGCATGCAGCTTGAAGGACTGTATGCCTGTACTATGACACCAAAGACCTTCAACACTCCCTCTTACTTTCAGACTGTACACCTTAAATTTCTCATGTGCTTTTGCCTTCAGTAGACTTGTCAATTAAATGGATTCTGCAGGGAAGAATTTACACTAAGTAAAGCATCTCTGAGCTGAATGGTTTGAGGGATGTGTGAATACCTGCAAATTTATTTCTCAGGTTTCTCTGTATAAGGGGCTATAAGTCAGTACAGGTATAGTATCAAAGTCTGTTTCTCTAGGAGAAAGTGAGAATAAAATCAAGGAGACTAATAGAACATTAAATGCTTGCTTACACTCCTGAGAGAGCTCTCCATGTTGTTTTCTCTCCCTCAAGTATATGTAGACATACATTACAAGATCTGACCTGTGCTTTCTGGGGCCCAGCACTTGTTATCCTGTAGAAGTGAGTAAGCTAGAAGAAAAACATACTCTTAGTCATGCATTAACAAGCTATCAATTCTTTTTTGCACACCTAATTAAGCAAGACAGGAAGCAAGAACAACTAAGTATAAAAGCCCCACCACATTCCCTAGACTAATCTTAGGGCAATATAGCTTTATAGTATCTGGTATGGCATATATTGCAGGTAACTGATTAAAATAAGACAGAAATAATACTAATGTGACCTAAAGTTTGGATTAAAAATGCTTTATCTAATCTGAAATGAAAATTTTGCCTTGATTTCTCACTCCTGTCCTCCTCATGATGTTTCTTTAACACTCTTTTTCCACCATTTTATAGGCCTCTTCCCATATAAAAGACTCTCTACAATTTTTCATTAACATTTTCACGAACTGTGGACCCTCTTCCTAAATTCCTCTCTACAAAAGACATCTTCTGAAACACTTGTGGTCACAGTTCAGCATGAAATTGAAAGAGATGTTGGATTACCACATTTTGACACAATATTTACTGGTGAAAACCTTAAGAAATAACACATTTAGACTGTCAGGGGGAGGAGCAAAATAAGAAATTTGAATCTGTGCCTTGTTCTGGTCTCCTTGACACAGCAAAACAAAGTAAAACATTTCTTAAAGAAGTCCAGAATTCCTTGACCTTCCTTTGTAACTGTTTTTGTAGCATTAGAATTGAGCAAAAGGATCTCCTTGTTGCAGGAAATAACCAACAGTCTTAATTGCTGTTTCTTACAGTCTGACAAAATCAGCTGACAAAACTCCCCAAAATTTTTCTTTTTAAAGTTCAGGTTTCTTTCAATTGCATCTGTTAATACGACTGCTTTAAAATAGTCAGAAGTGCCACCTGCTGCTACTTACAAGAATCCCACTCTCTGTCTCACTGCTGGGTAAAAGGGACTCATGATGAAGCACTAGTATCTGTGTTTCTAGCAAAACAGTAAACTCAGTCTTCGGTTCATACCAAAGTTAATTCTAGTCCACTGTCTGGCTTTGCATTTGTTAGGAATTTAGCCACAACATTTGGAATTTCCTTTACTTCTATTAGCATCCGATTTGCTGACAAGGGTTTTACAATGTGGATATTAACAGAAATCTAAAGATATACCATGTAACCACCAAGCTATCCTTCAGAGAGATTATTTTTATATAGCAGTAGATCAGAAAGTCTGAGAAACAGAAATAAAAAAAAAAATTCTTTGTACTCTTCTCTGAAGGCACCTGAGAACGAGAGGGAATGGAAAGTACGAGAAAAAGAAAAATCCACTATACAGACACAGAAAACTTGTGAAGATTAGATTCCACTACAGTAGGAAAGCAAATATAACTTTTTTTTCCTCTCGGACAGCAGTTACTGATTTTTAAGTCTGTACTAAACCACTATCCTAAACTTACAATGATAAATTCAAAATACCTAGGAAGGAAAATCACTTATCAGACAAGTCTAGGGGAAAATCCAGCTAGCCAGCTAAAATCATTTCAATGAGATACCCATGGAATTAATCTTGTGATGAAATAACAGTATTGAGTACCTAAGCACAGCTGCTCAGCTTCTCTCTATTGCTGCTGGTTCTGTTTTATTCACGGTAATTCCTCCACCTGCTGCCATGTCATCTGTGATCTTGACAGTATCTCTTCTAAGAGCACAGCCACAAAATCCTAGCCTTACTGGCAGTTGAAATGTTTGCCTACACACTCTACAGTAATAATTCAGTTAGGTGACTTACTTTTGGTAGCTGCTTTTGGTATATTTTCATTTCCAGAAGACTGCCTACATAGTATTGTTGGCTGAACTCAGGTATAATAGCTGTATTCCCTTTTCCTCAGTGAAAAATTCCCTTCTGATAAATGAGCTTTTCAGTACCATAAACTGTGAAAATTGATGTCAATTTTACTTAGCCTCAGTCAGAAGATAGGATTGTGTTTAAGGGTTCAGCATAGGTATAAAAGAGTGTCTACCTATAATAATAAAAATTAAATCTACCTCAGTAAGACCGTATGCCAGATGAAAGAAAAAGTACCAGTATGGTTCTTGTGTTGCATATGTTCAAGCATATCACAATGCAAGGCAGAAATAATGCCAGATTACACTACTGTTGTGCAATCCACCTGGAACATCTTATTTGGTTTTAAGGATGTAAGAAGGTGTCAGAATTAACAAAATGCAACACGTGTAAAATGAAGTTGACTAAGCTCTGACAGAACAAGAACTTCAAATTCTCTTCATCCAGATGAATAAGTTTTTGAAAAGATTTTATTACTAGTTGTGAGAAGTTGAAAAAGTCATTAGTAAAGTCTCTACTCTTTCCACAGGTCTCTGTATTCTATTTTGTTGCAAGCTGCACACTTTCTGTGTTGAGCTGATCTTGGCTGGATGTCAGTTGCCCAACAAGCTCCATTACCATTCTCCCTTCTCAAATGGACAGGGGAAAAGAATATGATGAAAGGCTTGTGGATTGAGAGAAGGACAGGGAGAGCACTCATCAATTATTGTCACAAGCAAAAGAGACTTGGCTCAGGGAAATTAATTTATTACTTATTAACAAAAGAGCGGTATATTTAGAAATAACATAAAATCTAAAACTACTTTTTCCCTATTTTTCTTCCTAAGCTCAGCTTCACTCAAAATTTCTATACCTCCTACCCGTGAGCAGCTCAGGGGGATAGGGAATGGGGGTTTTGGTCATTTCATCATGCACTGTCTGCTGTTGCTTTCTCCTCATGCTCTTCCCCTGCTCAAGAGTAGGATCATATCCATAGGAGACAGCCATCTACAAACTCCTCCAAGTGGGTTCTTCCATCAGGCTGCAGTTTTTCATGAACTGCTCCAGGAAGGGTCCTTTCCACAGGGTACAGTCCTTCAGGAATAGACTGCTCCAGCATGGGTCACTGCCAGAAAACTTGCTGCAGCATGGGCTTGTCTCCACAGGGCAGCTGTGAAGGGGCTCCCAAGGGAAGGTGAGTGATAGCAACAGCTTTCACTCAGCCTTGTCCAGTGGCAGGTTCATCTTGTAGTGACTGGAACTGGCTCTGCTGAACGTCGGGGAAGCTTCTGGCATCTTCTTACAGAAGCCACACCTGCAGCCCCTCCACCCCGTCTCTGCTACCAAAATTTTGCCACATAAACCAGTACACCCCTTCTTGATAGTGTGACCTGGATAACTCAGGAGGAATGTGAGTACCAACAGTGTGTGTGACCAGAATACCAAAAACTCCTCTGAGAAAATGCTTGCCCAAACCCTGATGATGATCAAGAGCTAATTAACAGTAACAAAGTTTGCTTAAGATGATAATCAGCCAAATTAAGTAGTGTCCAGAGCATGGACAAGAGACTTTAGATGAAAGATGTAGCTTGAAAAGGGATAAAATTAAGAATGGAACATATACCATATAGAGTTATATGTAGGATTCAGAAGAGGGTAACAGACAGCAGGAAGCCTAGGTCTGACACCACAAGAAGTCACCTTTCCAGCAACCCTTCCAGGCATATATTTGTGCCTCACAAACAACCCTCCCTACCAGACACTGAGATACTAGTACCCTGCTTGTGGATTGACAACATAGCAGAAGAACACAGGGACCTACTTTGGGTATGTGCCTGTGACTCTTGTATGTATTTGCCACCAGCATGTGGATCAGAGGGTTGTGTGGGGTGACTGCGATGCACATGAAGCTGGGGTATCCTCACTTCCCACAGAGGGTGTGCTAGAAGGGGAATCTGCAGCTCCAGGAGAGGAAATGTTTGTTGGTAGCACATACAGCGGGGGGGGGTGGATCTGTTTGAGCATGTAAATGACTTTGTGCATATTTAGAACCTTTTGGAAATAGTTGTTAAAGGGTCTTTAGAAATTTGTAGGTTTTATTTTATTATTTTATTGAACGTAATGTCATTTATATGTCATATTGCTGATATTGATCCTGAATGTATAGCTCTGTGATTGTCATTTAATTATATGTTCTTCAAAAAATTCAGCAACTTTGATCCTAAGTTGAGTTAAATTACATAAGCAGAGCAGTTTTTTTCTCGTGCCATTCTATAACTTCCACATCATGAGGGCCTACGTGGCTGGTATATGTACCAGTTATATCCCAGTAGCATTACAGAGAGCTCAGTGAGGGATCATTTAATTTATTTCTTGGCACTTCTGTTTATATAATATGACCATAACTTCTGTCTCTGATTTAATTTCTTCAGCATGAAGAAGTGATGACAAGCAGATTCCCAAGTTTCCTTCAATTAGCTTGCAGAAATTATTATCGAACTACTGCGTGTTGGAAGAAAATATTTTTTAAAATCTATATTTTGTTTAAAGAGGGGCTATTTCTAGTTGCAAAGAAGGTCTTCAAAACACTAGAAGTTAATAGAGCAGGATGCAATAATATTTGAAGGCAGACTGGCAGACTGAAGGAGTGTCCTTTTTTTAGGCTAGACAGAATGAAATGTTTTTTAAAAGGGTTTGTGACTCCCTGTCTTGTAGAAACTACTGTTTGCAACCATTCTCCACCATTCACCTGCACTCTGCTTGGCACAGATCTGAGTGGCTTTCTGGGTGATGGCACAGACAGCAAAGATTTGTGCTGTTCAGGAAACACTGCTCAAAAGCAATTTTATTTCTTCAGGTGCAGAAAGTAAGCTTGATAAAACTCTTCCACAGGCTAGAAGCAGCCCCATTCTTTCTATTACGATGTACACTTCAACTTAGTTATTTAATAACTGTGTCATACTGGTTTTGTTACTTCAGTTGTAGCAGCAAAACCAGTCCTGTCATGCCATACCACCAAAATCTCCAGCTTCAACCTGGATCACTTGATGTGGAGTTCCTCAATCAACAAGGGAGTTAATGACTACCATCAATGTGGATACAAACACAGCCCTCATGTCCAGCTACACCTAGCACAAACCTGAATTTCTTTCTGTTAACACATTCATAACATGAATTACCTAGTTCTAGTCATACAAGATGTTAGGAACCTCTGTGCTTCTGTCTCAGTTGCTTCACATGACTGACAGGTCCTGCAGTTCAGGAACAGGGGGAGAGAACATGTCAGTAAGAAGAAGAAGAACTTAATAGATTACTGAATCATCATGTGTCTGAAGACACAAACTACAGTGTTCCCAAATACTTCTGGAAGCTGAAAAGATTGTTACATAAGTAATAGCATGCACAGATGCTTCCTGGATGTATTCCATGTATCTTCATCTAGAGGAGAATAAACCAACTAAAATCTGCATGCTGTTGAGTTCATACTGACTGTAAGATGATTTTCCCTTTCGCTTGCCTAGATGAAGCTCAACTTGTTTCATAATCATTTATGTCTCAGTTTTTAGTGCAGAGGACAGTGTACCGGACCTTTTAGCACTTGCATTTTAAAGAAGTTTGAAAGAAGTTTGCTATTCTACCAAAATTGCAACCTCCACCTGATCCACAGGTCAGGTGCATTCATCAGGACAGCAGCTGCGTTCATCAGGACACTGCTTCTGCTGAAATACACAAGGGACACAATCCACTGTAGACGCCAACATAGGAAGCCTTAAAAGATTTAAGTATCTTATGGCAAACGTAAACTTGCATCTGGCTGATAAAAATGGCCACTGTGCTCTGTGTGGCATACTACTTCTTTGTCTCAGTCTCCTGTAGTGCTTTTGTTACTTTGGATTTGATGTTTAAGCTTAAAAAAAAAAAAAGAAAACCACCCCAACATCTGGCAGAAATTCTTAATTTAACTTTCTACAATTTGAGTCCTTGGATCAATACAAGGAGATGTCAACTTAGAACTCCTTGGAATCTTAGGTAAATCTCTGAAAATAGGACTAGCAGATTAATGCCAACTGTCTTTAGCCTCTGTTTTTCAGAACAGGGAGTATGGGGGGATGGGTTCAAGGGTAAGAAGAGTCATTTTAGGGCCATTCAGAAGGAATCCTCTAGAGTGATGTACTTTTCCTGGGAACAGGTCTGACTGCTCTGAACTACAGTGTGGTGGTTGCTATAATTTACCTGCAGAATTGAGGGGACAGTAATGGAGACACAAAATTAAGCTGAGCTTCCTTTAACACAGCAAGTGGTAAGCAGATTATAATTTTGTTTCTTTATTTTTCCATGAATTCTGTGATTGCCGGGAGCGTGTCTTCTATGTTAACTTAAAATGAATAAATAAAAGAAGTTATATATTCTATGTTGAGTGTATTTTTCTTTTTGTTTCAGAAGTGGGTAAATAGAGACCAGTTAATTGCTTCAGCTGTTTTTATGGAAATAGGCTGTTTTTCAAATTAATCACTTTAGTGAAGCATAAGAAGTGGTGTTAGAAGATTTTGAGGTTTACTTCTAATTAGGACCACTGAGAATGATGTTATTCTATTTATTACTATGTTGAATTAATATTTCATATATAACTGCAGGTGTCCATTTCAATGATTTAGTCTGTTTTAACTATCAAAAAATATAAAATGGAAGTCTTTCCTTCTCAGAGTCATACCACAGTTTTTTTGGTTTCTTTTTGCCAAAAATATGTAAACATGTAGGAAAAACAAAAGCTGCATGTGCATCCTGCATGTGTATCTGGACCTGAGAATTCTTAGACAGAATTCTCCCCACGTGATATGTTTGTCTGCTTTCTATAGGGTGACATAAGTAATTTGAACTTGTCTTAGATTAGTTCTAAGAATAAGTGAAATGCATTTTCAAATGAAAGCATAAAAATATTATCTTTCAAATGCACATCCTGTACCAAGCAGTTCAAACACAAAATCTGAGCTCCAAGTTTTGTTTTGAGAAAACATTCTGAATATTTCATATATTTCCCAGTTCGATGAAAAAAATACTAATTGTCACAATTCACTGTCAGAGCAGTATTGGGTATTTCTCACAAAATTGCATTTGATAATTTATTTTATAGTCATAGATAATGTTTGTAGTTGTAGTAATCTAATATTTACTCTGGAATTATTTTTCTTTTTGGCACATATTGGAAAAGAAGGTTGTAAGTAAGAATAGTAAACCTGGAATTGCATTGTGAATTTCATTCCCAAGTATTTGCAACTAGTTTAGAAATTTCTAAAAGGAAATACAAACTAGATAACCTTTTGCTGACACAGAAGAGGTTTCAAGGTAATACGTGCCATCTCCCTTATGCCATGTGAATATTTTTATAAAAGTTAACAGGATAGATTCTGCTTTCAGTTACACTGAAGAAACTAAGATTGCTACACTAGTTAGAGACTAATGTATCTAAGATTTAAAACTATATTTTTGTAACTGAAGTGTAAGTCAGGATATAAGTCATGATAAATCTGCACATTTTTAACCCATTAATTATTATGAATCACGATTAAGATCCTCAGCAGGCACAAAGTAAAATTATTTCAGATCAGATTATCTTCAATTTTGTGTCTCATAAAAAGCAAAGCATTGACTTTTTTCATTAGAAGAGTCAGTGTTTTGCATTCCCATCTATTATTTCTATTAATTGCTACAAGACACTGGCAAAGGTATTCATCTCAAGAGTTTAAAAACAAAGTAAATGTTCAGTATTACAACAGAAAATTTCTAATGGAATTTGAATTATTCCCTCTTAGGATTGTAAATTTCCTATCTCATGATAAGAATTTTAAGGCAGGGTGAGCATGCAATTGTCTTAACTAATCTGTGTAAACACACCCTTTTAATAGCCTGTAAGAAGTTATATATTCCATCTTTATTTGTTCATGCTTGCTTGTATATGTTTCTTGGTACCATAAATCAAGTTATTGTTGGTATGATAGATCTACACCAAGCTGATACAATGCCATCCTACATAGGCCTACAAAACTTTCCTCAGTGGAGAGTTATAGTAAAGGTATTAACTGAGATGAATGAAGATTTAATGAAAATTTAGGTGTGTAAAAATATTAGAATGAATAGCAAGGATGAGATTACATGGACAGCTGATGTTGATGACACCTAATTAGCAGGTTATCAAGATCAGAGGATATGACTTAAAGTTTCTCAAGACATTTAGTGAAAGCTTTAGACAACCTAAAAGACAGATTAGACTTGGCTGATGCTGTATTGCTCTGGAAATTTACTGTTTGCTGCAGAGTAGTTTACCTTTGGGTAGTGGAGCTAAATAGTGTGGAAGGATTGTTTTATATGTTTGTTATAAAACAAAGTGATATTCCTTAGCACATATCGAACATTTTCTTTGATTTACAGTAGAAATGTACAATTGATTTATGCATGTTTATAAGAATCTCTAAACCTCATATTCTTCTTTTTAGACTTCAGTCATCCCCCTTGTAATATTTACCTTATAGTACGCATGTAATTTTCACATTTTGCATATACACGTGTTAGAATGCATTTCATTTAGGGTTTTTCAAGAGTAGTGTTTTCACATATCAATGCCATTCTGAATTCTAATCTTGATTTCCAAACCTTCCTAACAACAGCATATTTAGGCAAAAAAGCTTTAAGTATTATGTAGAAAAATCTTAAAATATGATGTAACACTGAATTACTTAATATGAGATTAAAGAAGATTAAATGAGGGCAGGACATAAGTTGGTTCTTCTATATCAGTTTGCAATTTCTGTCTTTTTTTGTGTAATCTTTGTTTTATCTGCTTACACCCAATAATATTCTTGCATTTTGGATCTTGCACTTCTACTAAAAAATAAACTCAGCTGATGAAAACTAAAGTGACTATGCCACCTCTGTGACACTTTAAATGAAGAACCATAAAATCACAGATTAGTTTAGTCCGGTAGAGACTTCTTGACATTTTGTATTTCTAAATTAAAAGCTTTGAAAGAAATATTTGCATTTTACCTTCATAGGTTTCTGCAGCTGGATTGAGTTCTTGTCTGGAGTGGGTATGGAATGGGTGTATTATAAAGATAGTTGCCACATTGAACCCAAGACACACATTTTAAAAAAATAAACGGTAAAGACAAAGGGGTTTTCATGCATATTCTTTTTGAATATTTCATTTGATCAGACTTTTACTTTTTTTTTTTTGAAAGGGATAACTCCCTTCTCAAAAAAATGAAGTTTCTTTCAGAATCTCTTTACAAACAGGACTATTTGTTCTGCATAATAAAAGCTATCAGTGACTTCTACAGTCCAGCAACAGGAGTAATCAGTGCTAACAGGATGAAGTTTTGTAAGTGTGCAAAAGCAGATGGAAAGAGACCTGCATGAGATCTCATTTCTTTTCTCAGAAGTAGAAACTGGTGAGGAAGGTAGGCTGTGTTGCACTGTGTGTTTGGCATTGAACAGTTAGGCTTATGGAGCCCTCAGGAGAACAAGGTAAAGACTAGTTCTGCCTGGAATATTTAATAGGATTGACTGATTTTTTTTGTTCAAACTTATTTCACTGTAAAGTAGATTTAGCTGAATGTATGAAACAGAACGTTTTTCATCCCTCTTCAACAAGCAGCCAGTGTGCTTATAATTATTTCACACAATAAAACATTACTATACATGCATTTCCTTCTTCTCACATAATCTTTGCTTTAACAAGGGGAAAATAATTTTTAAACACTTGCTAGAGGTGTTGAAGGGGTTCCACATAAGTATGCATGCAGAGGACATGTCTGAATAGTCCCACACTTCTGCCAGGGGCACCCTTTATTTGATTTGAAGAAGTTAACACCAAATTTCTTTAAAGTCTTCCAAAAAGATAGTTTCCAATCATCTTTTTTATCTTGAGTGAGAAGGACTCTTAAAACAGTGGACAATTACATGACAATTATGTACTTATAAAAGTGTGTAATTATATAACTATGTAATTATATAAGTATCTAATATTATTATACTGCAGACCTAGAAAAATTCAGGAAGTTAACATTGCTTAACATCTACAATTTGAGAGTCATTTACAGTGCCTTGAGAAAGACGATTTTAGAAAGTGAATACTGAAGAGTCAGAAATGGTAAGTGCCAGTGCAGCAAGAATCAATATAGCCACATTGTACTTTATGATAGGCCATTGGGTATAGGCTATCTGTATACTCTTTTGTTCCTCCTTTGAATTAAATACATGAACTTTAGGATAAGAATAAGCTATTCCCAGAATTTTCAGGTAACTTAAGGCAAGTCTTTGCAAGGTTACTTTTGCTAATATTAGAATATTGCAGTTACAGACTAAGAGAGGACTATCCTTTTCTTACCATAACTTTCATTCTTTTTTGTAATTTCTTTTTCTCACCAAAATAGCATGATTTTCTCACCAAAATAGCATGACCTTTTTGTTACCTTTTGAACTCAAAATTGATGTGTTTTTCTGAATTTCCATCTTCGATTGATCAATGTAAGGCATGAAAAGGGTTGTTTAGACAGTATAGTAAACTATTTTTAAAATATATTTAGTGTAGACTGGTCTTTGAACATAGGTTTACCCATCAGTTTGCAAGAAAATGCTAGCTTTTTCTTATCTCCCTGCAATTATCTGTACATGGAGCTATATTATTCAGTATTTTACATTTATAAAGGCTTTGTATATTAAAATTGAGTGATAGTTATTCATAGAATCATATTTTTGCAGCACTATAGATATCAATGATCTTTCCCAGATAAAACTAAATTTTAAAACAGAAGAACCTGATCCTGTTCCATCTAAGGCATTGGGAGATTTTCAATTGCCTCAAGTAGGACTCAGATTTAAAAAGAAAGAATAGCATAAGTAGATTTATATGAACAAACCTTTTTTCTTTCTTTTTTCCTTTTTGCTTTTAAATCCTAATTAGTGGATAAAGTGTTGTATATTTATTATATTTGATTCTTAGCAGTGCATTTATTACCAGATCTCAAATCTTAATTGAAGTTAATTTAAATTAGCTTTCATATGAACTGTCTTGAGGTTTGGAAATGTGCTAAGTGACCATCTCCATTTCTAAATTCTGCTATTTTTCTGAAAGCGCTATCAATTGTTAGAGAGCACCAGAGACCAATATGAAGTCCATTGTACAGAAGCAGCTGAGCAGTGCAGTGAAAGTCTATGTAGTCTGGGATTTTCAAGCTAATTACATATTACTGTGGAGCAAATTCATTTATTTTAGCCTATCTCCAAGTGTGTGAACACGTGACATTTCACCATAAACTTCATTAGTTTTCATTACACAGAGGTCTGATATGATCTGATGGTCATTCTTACCTCTGTATTGATTAGTAATGCTACATCATTTTGAAATACTGACTATTAAGGCTTTTTGTATGAGAGCTCATGAGAATATTGAGTTAGAATGTTTTCCATTATTTTTTTTTCAGTAATAACCTTGGTCCATTTGAGACATTGCTTAATAGTCTGTAACTCCTACTTTAATGAGAAACAATAATTGATTTCTACTTGTACTTGAATACTGTAGGCAATAAATTTTAACACATTTAATACCCAGTTAATGATACACCTTTGGAAATACTAATGGAAGCAGAGTCTGGGCCATAATTGTTTGCATATTTATCCTTGAAGGATATTTTCAGAGGGTAAGCGAACGCTGGACTTGTACAAAGCGCTCAACACTGTCCCGCATGACATCCTTGTTTCTAAATGAGAGAGACATCAGTTTGATAGATGGACTGCTCTGTGAATAAAGAACTGTCTTTGTGCTGCACACAAAGAGTAGTGGTCAATGGCTGAATGTACAGCTGGAGACTAGCAATAAGTGGTGTCCCTCAGGGATCAGTTCTGGGACTGGTCTTACTCAACATCTTTGTCAGTGACATGGACAGTGGGATTGAGTGTGCCCTCAGGAAGTTTGTCAGTGACACCAACCTGGCTGATTTGGTTGATAAGCTGGAAGGAAGGAATGCCATCCAGAGGGACCTTGACATGCTTGTGAGGTGGGCTGATGCCAACCTCATGAAGTTTAACCATAACAAGCACAAGGTCCTACACCTGGGTCGGGGCAATCCCAGGCACAGCTACAGGTTGGGCAGAGAAGAGATTCAGAGCAGCCCTGAGAAGGACTTGGGGGTGCTGGTCAATGAGAAAATGAAAATGAGCTGGCTTCAGTGTGCGCTCACAGCCCAGAAAGCCAACTGTATCCTGGGCTGCATCAAAAGGAGCGTGACCAGCAGGCCAAAGGAGGTGATCCTGCCCCTCTACTCTGCTCTCATGAGACCTCACTTGAAGTATTGTGTGCAGTTCTGGTGTCCTCAACATAAAAAGGACATGGAACAGTTGGAATACAAGTCCAGAGGAGGGCCATGAGGATGATCAGGGGACTGGAGCACCTCCCATATGAAGACAGGCTGAGAAAGTTGGGGCTGTTCAGCCTGGAGAAGAGAAGGCTTTATGGAGACCTCATAGCAGCCTTCCAGTATCTGAAGGAGACCTATAGGGATGTTGGGGATGGACTCTTTGCTAGGGACTGTAGTGACAGGACAAGGGGTAATGGGTTCAAACTTAAAGAGTGGAAGTTTAGATTGGATACAAGGAAGAAATTCTTTACTGTAGGAGTGGTGAGGCACTGGAATGGGTTGCCCAGGGAAGTTGTGAATGCTCCATCCCTGGCAGTGTTCAAAGCCAGGTTAGACAGAGCCTTGGGTGACGTGGTTTAGTGAGATGAGTTCCCTAGTATTAGATATAGCTTATCTATAAATATGATACT
Organism: Melopsittacus undulatus; assembly: GCF_012275295.1. Taxonomy (NCBI): domain Eukaryota; kingdom Metazoa; phylum Chordata; class Aves; order Psittaciformes; family Psittaculidae; genus Melopsittacus; species Melopsittacus undulatus. The sequence goes on along the minus strand of NC_047532.1, from coordinate 25,524,397 downwards.
CGCTGACAGCAAGCTTCCCACTTAGGACATGCATCCAACTATGAAAATTTTTATAATATACTCAGGCATACCATTTTTAGAAGTTTCAAAATTCTTATTATCAGCAGATAGCCAAAGCAGAGGCCTACACCCATAAAGTGGAAGCAGACTAAACATGAGATTACTCTTTTCTTGCTTTATAACCAGACCAAAGTATACCAAAACAGTATGTTACAAAGTGGCAGCACGTGGTAACATTGTAATCTAACTAACAACATGATCATCTTCAAGCATTTTGCAACACAGCCAAATGTAAATGTATATGGAACTACAAGAGCTCTAAGACAGATTTAGGATGCAAGTGCACTAACAGGGTTCAGGAAATTACCCACAATCAGTAAAATCTGCAAGATACAAACAAAGGATATAGAGAGGTCCAATAACATCATCCCCCTTGCTTTTCCAGAGCAAGGCAGGAAGTAGGCTTTTTATCACTAGTTGTTTAAGTATGTGTGCTAAACATTATTATTAAGAACGAACCATTGGCATAGATTGTTGATGAATATCAATCTAGTAAAATCCTGAAGTTTTAAAGTTATCTGATTTATCAGTCTTTCAAACACCTCTATCCCACTGATCTCTAATTCCCTGACATATGGATATACATACATTCAAAGACCCATAGGACCACTGAGTTTAGAAGAGATTTTCTGATGATCTTCATATCTTCTTGTCCTCTGCCCCTTTTCTCAAGGATGCCACATAGATCAACTTGATGAGGACATGTTGCAGTTGTAGTTGTGTTCACCTGCAACAAACCAGTGCTGTAGGAAAGTTATGTGGAATTAGACAGCTCTTTCACAATTTATTTGTTTTGAACACCTTCATTTTTTCTTGCATACTTTGCTGCTCTACAGCTGGCAGGAATTTTTTAGGGATGTGTAAGAAACTGTTACTCCAGATGAGTGAAATCAAGGGAGAACTGAGTTCCATGTACAGTGAGTCAGTATCTTTCTACTGATTGAATAATGATACATAAGCTTAAAAGATGTCCTCTTTGTTTAGGATCCAAATGATAGCTTTGAATACTATAGCTAAACTTGAGCTTCACTTTCTCTTAATTGAAAGGAAATTTACTGCAACATGATCTTATGGTTTTGCTCTTTCTGTGACATGTAAACAGAACAGATACAGGTACAGGAACCAAGATGAGGGGAAGAAACAGGGAGAGACCACAGCAGTTTACAGTTTGGCAATTATATATGATTGAAGATCCATGGTCAAAGACCTACCGATCGTGTTCTGCAGGTCAGTGCTTGCATTTAAATAAGATTTGAGGAAGCATCAGAGTAGCAGGCAGAATGAACATGAGTAACTGATTCACTTTAATACTAACCTAAATCAATATGGTGAGATGGAGATACAAGAGTCAATCCAATGCTCTGGTCAGGGATGGATGATGGAACACATGAAAGAGATTGTTTATACTATTTTACCTTAGTTTTATATCTGTTCAGATTTGGAGAGCAACCACTTTTAATGTGCATTGACAATCTCATTACAATGAAAATAGGATGAAAGACATGCTATCTCTGCAGCTAAACATTTTAGATGAATGAAACCGGATACAGTTTAGAAGGCAGAGGTAGCTTATAATCTTGTAATAAAAGCAGCAATTATTGCTTGTAAAACTCCCGTTTTTAACTTTGCATCCTAATAAGTCACATATATCAGAAGCTGACATTTTACTGAAGTTTAAGTAACCCCATGGCTTTAGATCCATAAAATTATATTAAATAGTCCTAATGAGTTAGGGAAATTATGTCAATGGTTCTGCAAGATTTTGGGAAGTGGTCTTCTACTCTCCCTTTGATAAAATTGTGTTCAAAATAAAATAAAATAAAAAGTTTTGCAAATTTTAATATATTAGTGGTTTTGTCTTTATGCTTACTGTTTTAAGATTTTTTTTCCTACTTTGTTTTTGATATACTACAGCATTGAATTATTAAATAGATGAAAAATTACATTCCACAGTAGGGTGACAGCCTATTGATTAGGACCTTTTACTACTGGAGCCATTTTTTGATGTCAGAATCATCATTTTTAACATTAAATTGGGACACATATTTGTTTGTTTTGTATACAAATCTTATTTTAATGTAAGCATTCAGCATGGTGATTTCATGAGAACTCTCCTGATCCATTTCTTACACCTCTAATGTGGTTTTCTTTCAGCCAAGTTTAGTTTATTAGTTTTTCTGAAGGTCTATAAAATTAAACTTACAGTTTGATTTTTTTAACTGTTGATTTTTTTTTATTGAATTAGAATTGTGCTATATAAATATGCTTGACATATTTGTACTAACAACGGCAGCTGAAATTACCTGCCACATATCTCCAGTAGCAAGATGCTTTTGTTAAAATCTCCTTGGGGGCACAGTATAATTACCAAAATTTTTAAAGAATCACTCATTTCAGTAGTGGATAACTGTGGAAATAAATAACTTTAGCCCTAATTATTTATTGTTTATCTCATAGCTGACTTTTACTTTTTTTTTCAGAAGTTTACAAAGGAAAAGTACTGGAGAAATACATTAACTTTACACTAGAATTTAATAGTTAATAATGGGCTTTGTGGTCACTTATGCTGCTTGCAAGTCCTGAAATCTGTAGAGAGTTGTTGCTTGTGGCAATTATAAATAACAAGTATCTGTGAAAATTCACTGTCAAAACACAGAAGTTGCTGTTCTCTTAAGTATGATTTACTTTTTTTGAAATTAAACTGAAAAGGTAAAGCCATCCAAACAATTGCATCAGAACTGGTTTGGTTTTATTTAATTTCAAATGAAGACCAGTTCATACCATTATTTATTCCAACTCTATTTATCCCAAGGACATCTTGTGCTTCCCTACATCTGCTATTCTATAATGGCACAGTAGACTGCTATGTTCACCAGCAGTCATGAGGGATCATCACCCAACAGTTTTGGAAGGGTATAGATAAGAACAACTCATACCAGTCCTTCCTCATTCTTGCATATACAGGTCTAGCTCAGACATTTATTAGTAGTAAACAGGACTCCTACAGAGTAGGGGGAGAACAAGTAGAAAGCAGGAAGCTACTCAATAACAAATAGAACTATTCAATTTGGCACTGAAGCTGTGCTTTGATTAGTGGCAGCCAAATTGTTTTGTAACATTTCCTTAAAGATTACATAAAGTAGAAAGTTTTCTATTTTTAAAGAATTATTCTTGCTTTGGGTTTTTTTTTTCCCCACAATCTGTTAGAAAGAAACATTAGTGGCTGACAGGTCCAACACTTTTAACACCTGGGAAATACATCATCTGATCCTGAAAGACTCCAATATTTTTTATGATTTTGTTCTTTAGTAAATTAATCTATCCATTCCCTTAAGGAGAAGGACCTGGGGATAATGGTGGATGATAATGGTGGATGAAAGACTGAAAATGAGACAGCAATCATAGAATCATAGAATAATTAGGGTTAGAAAGGACCTTAAGATCATCTAGTTCCAATTCACCTGCCATGGGCAGGAACACCTCATACTAAATAATATCCCCCAAGGCTTTGTCCAACCTGGTCTTGAACACTGCCAGGGATGGAGCAATCACAACTTCCTGGGGCAACCCATTCCAGTGCCTCACCACCCTTACAGTAAAGAATTTCTTCCTTATATCCAATCTAAACTTCCACTCTTTAAGTTTGAACCCATTACCCCTTGTCCTGTCACTACAGTCCCTAGCAAAGAGTCCATCCCCAACATCCCTATAGGTCTCCTTCAGATACTGGAAGGCTGCTATGAGGTCTCCATAAAGCCTTCTCTTCTCCAGGCTGAACAGCCCCAACTTTCTCAGTCTGTCTTCATACGGGAGGTGCTCCAGTCCCCTGATCATCCTCATGGTCCTCCTCTGGACTTGTTCCAACAATTCCATGTCCTTTTTGTGCTGAGGACACCAGAACTATACACAATACTCCAAGTGAGGTCTCACAAGAGAAATGTGCACTTCCAGCCCCAGAAAGCAAAACCACATCCTGGCCTGCATCAGAAGTGTGGCTAGCAGATTGAGGGAGATGATTTTCCCCCTCTATTCTACTCTGCTGAGACCCCACCTGTAGAGCTGCATCCAGCTTGGTGTCTCCAGTACAAGAAAGACATTGACCTGTTGGAAGTGGTCCAGAGAAAGCTCATGAAAATGGTCCAATGATTTCTTAGGAAGAAAGGCTTAAAAATCGGGTTGTTCAGCCTGGAGAACAGAAAGCTCTAGGGAGCTGTTAATGTGATCTTTCTACATATAAAGAATACTCACAAGAAAGATGGTGAGAAACTCTTTACTAAGGTCTGTAGTGGCAGGATATGGGGCAGTGGTTTTAAATTGAAAGAGGGTAGGTTTGTATTAGATATAGAAAAGACATTTTTTACAATGCACAAGATACCATGGCTTCCAAAGACTTTATATGAGACACACAAATAGTTTAGGCACTTCTTTGGAAAATTTCATTGGCTTGTTAGCTCATGAAGAATTCTTTGAGATGTATAAGACAGAAATTCCCCAGTCTGAGGTGTATTTAAATATGTTTATGCTTTTAAAATTATTCCCCTTTTTTTTTTCCACACAGATATGTTACAAAGGTCTACAGTTTCTAAGTTACATTTAAGAAACAGAGCACTAGAGATCATTTCCACAATATAATGATGAAGAGGAATAATTACAAAGTCAGTTCAATATCTTTGCTATCATTTCATTTATTAAAAAATGTCCTGAGACAAAAATATGCAGTGATCATGAGACTGACGCGGTACCAAAAATACATTAATAAAACAAGTTACAGCAGAGATGTCAGTCTTGTTCTAAACAGAAGTAATTTACTGAATTCCCAAATGCAGCTTAGCAATATATGATCGTAAAACAATAGATGTGAATACTGAAAAAAAAACAAACCTGTAATAAGATTAAACTATGATTGTGAAATTGTAAGGCAAATCATATTAGTTTGCTCAGGATGACCATTGTGTCTGCTAATTATCACAAGCAATTATTGTCACATGCAATTTTGTGATCATTTGTATTGTGGACATGCACTTTTGAACTTTTCTTTTTTAACCTTTGTTTATTGCTGTATTTTAGGTGGAATCCAGTAAAACCAGGAGCTGATTGTTGTTGGATCACGTTTTGAACTCTGTTGAAAAAGGAATGGCTCAAGGCCAGATGTATGGATCCTAACATTTTCCAAACCTGAGATTATGTATTTAAACTGAAGGCAGACTTTGATCTAGTAAATAATTACTTATCGTTTAACAGCCATCTTACCAGTGGTCTAATTAAAATTACAAGATTGTTCATATTTGTCAGATTAGATGTGCTCATATGATGTATAAAGCTGATGACTTTGTAGCTGCCTCTGACTTCAAAAGTAAAACAAAAGATAGTATAGGTTTCACCAGCTACATGAAGATCCCAATATAGATGCTGGCTTTATAGCTTAGGCCCTTATTCAATTGGAAGATATATTTTATTACCTATTCTACTTCAAAATTTTTACATAAGTTATGATTTCAGTTGGCTATATTAAAGATAATGGAAAATGACAGAAGATTGCAATATTGATTTATTTTTAGATGTCATTTTCATTGTAGTTTTTTAAAACTCCAAGTCACAAGACATCCAGTAATTCTATTTAAAACTTTATGGTATTTCCCTATTCCATTGCTTAAATATAAATTTTCCTTTGAGAAAATTGTAACTGCTTTTAATAAGAATATGTCAACCTATGCTGCAATATAGCAGTTCTTTTGGATCTGTTTGGATTACTTTACCTTAGATAGATCAGTCTGATGGGGTTTGTAAGGAATTTTTAAAATATGAGCATGTTAACCTAATAATATACTTGAAATAAAAAGTTTAGATCCATATTTGACTTTTTAAAATTGATCTGGTGCTCTACTTCAGGACTATAGACAGAGATTAAAAGTATTAAAGGAATTGCTGCCTGATTGCCTGAAAATCTCTAATGGTATGTATCTGTCCATGCAAGAGGGAATAAATGGTCAAATGACATCTTATCCCTTATTGTTAATTCTGTTTTCTCCTAGTGCAAGAGCTGAATCAGCCCTTTAGTCACCCATTAGGTATTAAATATTTGTGGCTGGAAACAATTAAGATTGAACCACGGCCCTTTAGGGTTTCACTTGCCTCTCCTTACTGAGCTTTTCACCCTGACAGAGTGTTTTTCCCTTTTGAAGTGTGAACACAAAAAAGCTCAGAGCTATAGTACTACCACTCTAATGAATTTATGTAATTTCTATGCAGAAAAATGATTTTTCTAAAAAGAATTTGATCTGATTAAAAGGGTATGAATGTTGCATGCTGACTACAACGTGTACTTATGATGGCTTGTTTTCATCTTGCCATGTACAGACTTTATCAGTTGTTAGCTCCCATAGAGAACTAAGGTGCAAATATATTTTGTAGGTCAATATATGGCAGTGCTCATCATTGCCACATCTGTTGTTGCTAGAGAATTCATATTTGTGATTTTAGTAAATTTTGTCTTTTTACCACTTGTACAATCCTTATTTCACAGTCATATCTAGCTTGCATGTCCTGAGTTCCCTAAATAAATGCCACCTTACAAAACACAGTATATAACCACATGAAAATAAACCTGCAGGAGCTAAAATTACCTTTAACAAAAAATAGAAATTAATTCTTTTCCATTGCAACAGATGTGTTAGAGGCTGAATAGTACATTATTTAAATTATAAAACATTTGTAATTGCTTTTTCTATGCACCTTCCATTTAAGATGCTTTTTTCTGTATCCAAAACAGTGAATAAAAGTAAATCAAACAGTGCATTAAATGGCTGGAGAAGAGACTGAATATCATCTAGTATGCAGCACTGAAGAATTATAGCCACAATTTGGCATATAGATTACCTCTAATTCCCGTATGCATTATTTTTTTAACATATATATACTACTGTCAGCATAATTCATTATGAATTAGAAAAGTGAAGGAAAATCATCCAAAAACTAAATGGGAAGAGCAGCAAGTCAGAAGGGAATCTGGATTGCTGACAAACTGGGACAAGTAATGACCATGGCTTGGTCACTAATGCAGGCTGAAATAAGGTGCTTGTCCTCTCTTTCGGGGAGAGGGAGAATTAATGATAAAATCTGGAGCCAGCACAGTCTGTGCATCTGTTAAGTGGTTCAAATGCACCAGAAACTGATTATAGAATTTCTCTCTATATATTTTTAAAAGGAGAAAAGACCCCAAGGCAATTCACTGAATACTCAAAGTAAGCCTTGCAACACATGACACTGCACTTTAAATTTAAACCAAAGACTCCACTTCTTCATGGTTAATGGGTCTGCTGGATTTCTAGGCCTGTTCAGCATTTCATGCCCCACTGAAATCTTTTAGAAAAGTACCCAAGTACTAAAACATTAGGAGTTTCTATCTAATAGTAATACAGATTTTCAGCAGTCTCTTGCTCACCAGTATCTACCGTTTGTTGTTTACCTCAGGTCACTTCCTTTTGCTACCCAAAATTAAAACAGAGCCTGACGTAGTAACAACAGGAAAGAAATTGAAAACACTAGCTCTGAGGGTAATTTGGTGATGTAAATTGAACTATATCCAAGGTCACAACAAACTGTGGAGATCTGGGGTTTCTATATCCAAAGCACACCAAAAGAGATTTGAGCGGAGCCAGAGATCACACATCAGAGTATGGGCTATTTGCTCTAGGTGAGATTAGAACTCACAGATTATCATGCTTCTTGGCTTCATCTTGTTGCATCAAAGCCCATATAGACTAAATTCATCAAGCAATACCAATCAGTAGTTAGCTGTGAACTTCAGCTGTGTTTGAACTAATTCTGGGAAAGTTTGATAACGTTCTTGTTTCTGTGAGAAATCTTTTATTAATTTTGACTTTTGTTTTCTTACTTAAAAGGATTCAATTAGCAATGTTTCTACTTTTTCTGCACTCAGATGAAAAAATATATAGATTGTGAAAGAAGTGGACAGAAGCATTTTAAAAGTGTCCAAAGGAAGTACTCATTTCTCACTGTGTTGTCTTGTGTTTTACTAAAAATCGTTATCCAAATGCAAAAGCGCTACATTTTTCTATATTCAGAAAAATTAAATGTTATCTATAACTTGTATTAACTTAATGTTTAAGGGAAATAGGCTGCCATTTTTAGCATTTACCTAGAATATGACACTTAATTCCTTATTTTACTCTTGCAAAAAAGACCAGAATTTAATTTTGGTAGATATTTTTGAGTGGGTCTGACTGTTACAAACAAAGCCATAAATAAATGTGCAGATCTGTCAATATATCATTGTTTTCCTAATCACAAAACTGCATTTTGGCTGTTTCTGATTGCTGTTATTATAAATTATACAAAACTTGAAAACACCAATTAACTATGAAGAACTAAAAATTTAAAAATCCTTAATTTTAAACTTTAAATTTTTATTAGTTGGCATCTTCTGTATGAACTTTAAAGTTTGGTTTTCCAAAAAGAGAATTGAAGAATAACTGAAGAATTAGGGATTTCCAAGAATTTGTCAGTTAGATTTAGATATGCTGTAAATTAAAAATCATCCATAACTGACTGGAATTAGCCAATGCTTTGAGTAGCTGCAGCTAATTTAGGCATCTAGTGTTGTGTTCCTTGTGATTTATAAAAAAGCCAAACTAGTCTGATTTTCACTGGGTCTTTGACATCTTGAGATTTCTCTAGCACTTTGGTTTGTTTCGGGTACGGGACTATCATAAATAATTTGTAGGAGGATAGGATTAAAGACATCCAAGATGTATTCCACCATTTCTGTGTTTTGCTTGAACTTCACCTTTGTCTACCTTTTCTATGCTACAGAGAACATCCCTATAGTTTAAAAATGTACATCTTTAAACTGCTTTCCCTTTGAAAATATTACAGCATTTATGCATTTAATGAAAGGTTTTGAAAAGCCTCTAGCTGTTGCATTGCAGCTGCAGGAGAGTAGGATTATGGAGACATAGATACAGAAAACCTACAGAGAGGTTGGGGTCATGTAAAGCACAATTTCCAACCAAAACGTTGAAAAATTTTTGGACACTAAGAATGAGATTTTGAAGTGTACATGAAGACCTATGGTATCTTACTTTTAACTGTCCTTACTCCTTGTATTGTGCATGTAAGTTGCTAGCACTCCCAGACCTGTTGGTACAATGCTTTTGCCTTTATTCACAACATACATTTGCTGCTGTCTTCCCTGTCACTTTTGCAGTCTACAACCCTCATCTAGACAAGTGTATTGCACTACTTCTTATCCTTCCACCCAGATCCTGGGCTCACACTGTTTCTGCTCTCGAATATGGCCAGAAAATGGAACACATACCCTTCTCTAAAAGGTGCAAAATCCACATATGTTCTGTGAAAAGCAGTAGCTGCTCCTTTTCTGTGGATGGAAGTGGTTTGCTTAGAACTGTTGAAGACTTTGTTGTTTCTATTACAGCTACTAGTCATATATAAAATGGATAGATGGGTAAGTGACTGAAGACAGAGGTTTTCTTTTTCAAAGAGGGCTGGAACTGTATAAGATTTGCAAGATATGTTCCAGCATTAGCCCGTACCACAACATTCACTTGCCAACAGACCAAGAAAAGGAGCAAAACAATCAAGCAGGGAAATATCTTCACCTATATGCTTATGAAACCCCCTCTTGTTGTGTTTGATATCCCTGGTCAAATTCAATTCCATCTGGGCTTTGGCTTTCCTAACTGTGTCCCTGGATAATCAGATAATACCTCTGTATTTCTCCTAGGTTACCCATCCTTGCTTTTACCCTCTGTATCCTTCCTTGCTGTGTTTGAGTTTGGCCAGGATCTCCTTGTACATCCATGCAGGCCTGCTGGCATTTTTGCTCACTTCTGACTTGGTGGGATGGACTGCACTTGAGCTTGAGCTAGGTGATCCTTGAATACCAACCAGCTTTCTGGGACCCCTCTTCCTTCCAGGAAGGAAGGGGCCCCGCAAGACTTTTCCAAGAAGATTTTTGAAGATGTGTCCTGGTTTGAGCAGTAGCAGTCATTTTTTCTCCTTCTTGGTAGCTGGTGCAGTGCTGTGTTTTGGCTTTCGGGCTGGGAACAGTTGCTGATAGCAAGTATGTTTTGAGTTACTGCTCAAATGTTTGGTTTGTCCAAGGACTTTCTGAGCCTCATGCTCTGCCAGGGAGGAGGGGAGGCTGGGAGGAAACAGAGACAGGACACCTGACCCAGGCTAGCCAATGAGGTGTTCCATATCATAGCACATCATGCCCAGGATGTAACCAACAGTTATCCGGAAGGGCTGAGGACTCTGGGGGTTGGAGGAGGTATTGGTCGCTGCTCGGTCAGGCAGGGTGGGGTGAGTTATGGGTCGGTGGCTGGTGAGGTGTTGTAGTCTCTTCACTTGTTATTTCCTTTATCATTATTATTAGTAGTAGTAGCAGTAGGGATTTATGTTATACCTTAGTTATTAAACTGTTCTTATCTCAACCCGTGGGAGCTACATTCTTTGGGTTCTCCTCCCCAGCTCTCCGGGAGTTGGGGGAGCAAGGGGGAGGGGGGGGAGGGGGGGAGTGAGTGCACGAGCTGTGCAGTTTGGGTTTTAAACCACAAGATGTTAAAGTCCCAGAAGTCCAGAGCTGTGACCTTACTTTTTACCTTCCTCCCTTTCCTCACAATCCTGAACTCCACCAGCAGCCAGGGCTGCCTTTGAGCCTCATGTTCTCAACAGGGCCCTCACTCTTGATAAGTATGAGGTCCCACAGAGCATGTGTCCTTGTTGTCTCCTCTGTCACTTGGATGAGGAAGTTGTCTTTGGTGCATACCAGGAACCTCCTTGATTGTTTATGTTTGCTCTGCTGTCCCCCCTGTAAATGTCAGGATAGTTGAAGTCCCCCATGTGGACCAGGACCTGTGAACACATGGCTGCTCCTACCTGTCTGTAGAGAGCCCTACCACTTGGTCTTCCTGGTCAGACAGCTTGTAGCAGACAGTCACTATAATGTCAACTTTGCCTGTCCTCACTTTAAATCACCCATAAATTCTCAGTTGACTCCTCATCCATCCCCAGGCAGAGCTCCATGCACTTCAGCTGCTCTCTCACAGCAAGGACAACTCCCTCCTTTTCCCATCCTGTGTTTCAAGAACCTAAATCCCTCCATTGCAATACTCCAATCTGGGAGTCATCCCACCACATCTCCATGATCCCAGTAAGATTGCAGGTTTGCAATTGCACAGATTGAGAAAACAGGCACAGTTGTGCACCTGGAGGTTTTTTTCTGTGCATCAGTTGGGCCTCCATGCAGACACATTAAATCATTCCATTAATTTCTTATTTTATCGTTATATTTTAGCACAAATCATGTCAGTACAGTCATTGAGACAAATAGCACACCTTTTCATTTAATCTCATTCAGTCTGTCTTCTTTCTTGTATCTTTTCTATTAAGGTTCATTCCTGTAGCTGTAACATTTTATGGATGTTTATCCACTTATCAACACTTAAATGTATTACTGGGATAGGTCAAGTAGTCCTTCATTATAACAGAAAGTGTATATATATTCCCATTCCCTTTTATCTGCTAATTATATGCTACAATTGTCTTATAAAAGCATATTTGATGCGGATTCAGCTTACCACTCTTGCATTGGGGGAAAATCTGTTGAAATATCCTTACATTTCTATGCTTCTCATTGATCACAGATGTCCTGGGTTCATAATGAATATCTGAAAAAGAACTTAATCTCTCACAGGGGGAAAGGAAAAACATCAGCGTTCCAAGGCAACCAAGCAGTGACAGATTTGGGTTGTTCGTCTCATTTTTTTTGTTTACCATACAGTTTAAGATATTGAACTTTCTGATTAATGATTTCCTAAAATATAATCTCATAGAATTACCTTTCATTGTCAGTGCAGCAGAAAACATGATCTTTCCTCTTAAGGAGCTACTTAGAGAATTATCCATATTTTAAAGAGACTTAAATTCATCACTTCCTGATTTTTTTTTCCAATTGCTTTTTACCTTTCTGCACTTTTCCATTAGAAGATAGCACAACATTATATTGGTTAGGTACCACAATCCAAGAAAATATTGCCGCATCCTAGATGTCATTAGGATCAAATATTTTTTTCTCCTTTTGTTTCAGTGAAATCTGTTATCTACTTATGAAAATAAAATATAAATACAAGCTGGGTGTCACTTGGATTAATTAGACCTCTGCCTCTTTTCTTTCCTGATTCAAAAAAAAAAAAAAAAAAAAACCAAAATAACAAAAAACTGAATTAACATTTTAAATAAGGTTTGCCAAGAATAATCCACTGCACATTTTTAGAGACAGAAAGCTGAGATAACAGTTAATTACTTCTTAATAATGCAGAAATCAAAGTTTTCCCTCCTAGTTTCAGTGTAAACTCTAGTCATCCAGAGTTTGGGGGTTTTATTTAACAGATGGAACAAAGGGGTTTTGTCTTTTTTCGTCTTCTGGTACAAGCTAAAACATTATAATTATATATATTAGATGGTATAGCTAAAACTACCAACCCTAAGAGACTTTTACAAATCATTTGGCTCAACAATGAGGTTTAAAACGAATATTTCAACGTGTAAAATTCCATAAGAGGAAGTCCCCATTAACTTCAGTGGACTCTGGCTGCATGGCAAACTGACATTTTATATGTATATGTATGATGTATGCCCGTGTATAGTATTTGGCACATGTATATACACAACGTCTATTCAGAGAATTTACAGAGTGAAAAGACAGCTGTCTTGCTCACTGTAATGCAATGCTAACTCTGAAGCTCCAAAATATCTGATGTTAAAACCATTAATACATTTCTTCATCTTCTAGACACAATGCCACAGTATGGGTTAAATTTTCATCTCTATTCAAAAGAGAAGTCCATTTTCCTTAGTTAATGCTACTAAAGTGTGTCCTAGCTATCCACAGAGTGTCATTATTCAACATAAAATCCAGTGATCCCTTGGAAGCCAGTGCAGGAGTCTTCCTTAAATTATGTGTGCCAGGACTTTGCCATGGCTAGTTTCCGATAGCTTTAGTGCCAGACTTCTATTACTTCCCTTGGGAAATGATTTGGCAGTTAAAATCTCTTTATTAGGAAGCTTTCTCTGATAACTTCAGTCTGCTTTTTTTAACTGCTCAGCATGAGCCCATTTGTCCTATTATGTCTCAGTGCATAAAAGACTTAACAATCAATCAAAATATGAGAAAGTAAGAGTGTGTGACACAAGAGTGAATTTGCCAAAGAAAGGGAGAGAAAGAGAGATGCAAAATCATGAAGGCTACCTTTCAGGAGTTCTTTCTAGCCTTTTTAAAAAGTTTCCTAAAAGTATATGAACCTAGCTTATGTGCTTTTCTGAATGTAGGTGGCATGTGAACTGTGAGCCTGAACAAAGATTTCTTTTTGGTTGGGGAAAGAAAACAAACTTTTGTGCTGAACAAAGTTGTTTTGTCTAGTATAAGAAAATACACACACACATATTTTTATGTTTTCAGTGAAGGTTTATGCATATTTTTACTTTAGAAAATATCATGTATTCAATAGAATATGATTGCTTGCAGCTGCCTTAGACAAGGTATCATCAGTTGGTATTAATTTATTACACCATTTCAGATCATGTAGTCCAAGCTCTATAGTACTTCTCAGTATTTCTAAGTGTGATATACTTTTAATGTAAGTATTAATATTCTTAGCAGACAAGTCAAAACAGTTCTCCAATCCCATTTTAGGCTCAGTTTTGCACTTTTCAAAACTGCAACTGTTTATTACAAATATTTATTAGAAAGGTAAATATACAATAAATGTGAAATTTTCAGAAAGCAGTTATTCCTTGTATACCTTGTTTTCAAAATCCAAGCAGTGTCTGTTAATATTACAGTGCTAATATAGTGTATATCCTAACCCAGAAATCAGAATGATATTTACTCTACTCTACATATAATAAATCATGTACCACTTGGCTGATGAAAGCCTGTATTACCAAGATTCTGCCACAAACATAAAGAAGAGATGACTTCCTTATTTCAAATTGAGTTCCACCCACATCTGGATATTAAATCATTCTTGTCAGGAACAGCTTTTATCATTCATAATCCTTGGAATATATAAAATACCTTAAAGCACAATTTCTGTTAATGGAAAGGAACCAGACTGATAAAAAATATGTATTATAATATTATATTAAATATATATTAAAAAAATAATATTCATGTATATACAAAGATGCTTGTATATTTTTTAATTTCATTCTGTTTAAGTTTTTCAAACTGCAACTTAAAGGTTTTGTACTTTTAAAACATTAAGGAGACAAATTTAGAATTTGTACAAGTATTAATATTGCAATTCTTCTAAGAATTACCAACTGATAATTACCAACTGATGTTAAGTCATTATTTAGTTATGACCTACTTTATATAAACATATTTTAATGCTAATAAAATATGTTATTGCATTAATGCTTCCGTATCTATGATACTAAGTACTGTAATGTGGATGTCAAATACTAGTAATACATGGAGTTTATCATGGATGGAAAGATAATGAATTACATATCAGCGTCATATCACTGAAGACTTCACTAACAGACATGCTGCATAATTAAATATCTCTGATACATCATGAGAGTTTTGTTACTTCTTGTGTGAAATTCATGCAACTACACGTTGAATTGGTGCCAATATATTATCCAATGTATGAATGAGCAAATAGGCATAGGAAGCTTACTCAGCCTTTATCAATTTTTCAAAACCATTTATCCACTTTCTATTAATAATGCTTGTTCTTAAAGTATACTGCACAGAGGAATAATGTCAGGCAAAATGCAAACAGTGAAGATGACAGGAGGCAGTAATTAAAGATTGGCTTGGTCACAGAATCTTTTAAAAGTGTTACATAATATGTTTTAAAATAGTGGGGGTGGGCTCCACAAATTACTTTCTTGATTTTATGAAGATCAGAGTTTGTGTATGTTGTTATGCACAGCACATTTCAGGAGCAGGCAACAACATGAGCATGTTTAGATGTGCAGGTGTGAACGCGTTTCTCTAGAGTGTTGTAACTCCCATCTGTTGCACTGTGACCCCCTCCCAAGACCATTTCCTGTGGCTTCTCATTCTACTTGAAAATAGGGACTGCTGATTCATCCCTTTACAACAGAAGATATTTTCTATTGTAAAAAGGTACACCTGGTTCCACCCTCTGGGGAGGGCAGAAGAGGAAGGCATTGAAGCAGAGACTGTTTTCATCTGTAGTTATCCTTAACAACTTTCCTGTGTATCTTCATACGTGGGATTTGTGTGATGATTACTTTGCCCTTGAATTCTTCCACAGCTCATCTGTTACTTTTTCTGTGCATCTTGCAAACAGCAGCTTTGGGATTTTTTCAGAGGTGTGGTGCATTAAAATAGGACAGGCAAACAGTGGAACAGATTGCACAGAGAATCTGTGCTGTCTCCACCTTTGGAGGTTTTCAAGCCCTGACAGAACAAAGCCTTAAGTAACCTGGTCTGAACTGCATTAGAGGACCTTTCAGTGACTGTATGACTTTCTGAAAATGGGAGGAGATGTGGAGGAGTGAAAGGTGCTCTAGTGCAATAAGATAATCACAACAACAAGTATAACTGTTAGGAAAAGAGGAGTTTATGAATTTTGTGTAATGAAGTAAGTCCCTCAGTTTACCTATAGGATGTTCACTGATATATCAGAATGATATATCTGAATGCCTGAAATTAAATCAAAGGATATGTAAGATGGCAAATACAGGTAGCAGATGTAAATTCCCTGATGGAATGAATACCAAAAGGTCATCAGAAATGCTTCTGGCTTGACACCTGGTAGGTTGCAAAGATTTGTAATGAATCAAACTAAAGATCTGGGATTTGATGATCAAAGGACATAAGAGAGCCTTAAAGATACTAGTGAAAGCTCAGCAGTGAGTAGAGGATGAGTAGATGATTAAGATTCAAGAATGCCACTGACTTTGAGGCAAGGAACATGCTTCAAAAGTAGAGGCTGTCCCTCCCAAACCAGCAACTGAAGTCACAAAGCTAACAATAGCTTAATAAACCTTGTCAGGAAAGATAAAGGTTTAGGAGAAATACACACACACACAAAAAAAAAAACCAAACAAAAAAAAACCTCAGTATAATTCCTCAGCTTGTCTTGTACCATTTTAAATGAAAGAATGAACATAATCTAGTTTTCAGAAAGTGCCTGTCAATCAGATCACTGTATACTGTCTCTGAAAGAGAGTTCATGTAGTGCTGAGCTCCACTGAGCGTGTTGCATTGTCAGAATTGGAGATAGATGTAGCTTGTACTCAGGAAGGTCTCAGCGTGGTTGTAAGTCTTGGCCTACTTTTGAGAAAGGGAAGATCTGTCGCCTTAGTAGCTCATTGAAACAAAGGAAAATACATCCTTTAGTAGTATGACTGAAGTAATGCATGGGAGCTAGATTAATTTTACTGAAACACTGTTTGAAAGCTGTAGCTTTTCTAGTATTACAGCTTATTGAGAAACAACAGTTCCTAAGGCAAGTTGAGATAAGCTTCACAGGTAGCTGAGGACTCTCATTTAAAAAAAAAAGGCATTGACATGATCTTTGAATTCTTAAGCTATAAGGGGTTGACTCCATTTTCGTCATGCTTCCCTCAGAACTGAAAAAAAAATCCTTGTACTCAGCCACCAGGACAAAAAACAAGCTATTATTTATCAAAGCACTTCTAAGGTCCAGCTGAACATTTGCAGGATTTGCTATTTTGTGAGGAGGAGGGCAAGAAAACCAAAAGGAATCAGGTTAAATGTGAAAAAACCTGCTCTTTGTTCTGTGCTTGTGAAGTCGTCTTACACTTGAAACAGTTTTGTAGCCATCCTGAAAAGGAGTTCCTGCCATTAGGAAATCTTATTGACACTTTATTTTCCTTGTTGAAGTATGTTGATCTTTAAAAAATAACTAACACTCCTTATTACCTTTCTTCCTGGGGGTGGATTGCCTGGGAGCACCATGACTGTCGGGGTTCATTAGAAGAACTGAAAAGAAGAAGTGTAAGATTTAGCACAGTGGATTTCAGTTGAAAGAAAGATCAAAATATTCTGCTTCTCTTGTTGCTGAAGGAGATGTCACTTCTTGCTCTTCTCTTGTACATCCTTCTGTGTCATGGTGTAGCAGATGGAACATTGCTCAGGCAGGGCAGCTGCCTACACCTGAGGAAGGCACTGCCTGGAACTCTTTTGAGAAGAGTCTAGATTGTATGACATACTAGTGTCCTTTCCAGTCCTTTCCTATTAAAAAAGACCTTTTCATGTGAAGGGAGATTGAGCTTCCAGCTCTTTCAAACAATATAAAGCTTAACTAGAAGCGAGTAAGGAGCTACATGATTTTTTAAAATTCCCATAAAGAAACAGCTTAATGCAGACGAAGTTCTTCAGTTTCGCTCAGTTGACCTGGCAAAATTGTTAAGAAACCAGAAAGCTTTCATAATGTTGGGCTCATTCCTCTGAAATCTGTATATTCCAAGATCAGGTCTTGTTCTTGGTCACTCTGTGTGCAACAACACCCAGATGATCTTCCTACCATGCTGTCAGTCTGGAAGGCAGATACAGTTTTAAACATTTTAAAAATCCCCCTTGAGACCCTGCATGTGCAATAGCTGTCTATAGAATGGGGATAATCTTACCTCCACAGTTTTGCATGTATTTAGATCCTAAAATTGTTAGGGAAGTGCTGCATTTTCAGATGCCTATGCACAGCTGCTGGAATACTGAAAACCTTGACCGGGTAGGGCCTAACAAGTGTAAAATAATGAATTACTTTAATGTATAGGCCTTCTATTTATCACTAAATTGATATTTTTTCTGTGATGAAATTCGAGTCTTCA
The DNA here is from genome assembly GCF_012275295.1 of Melopsittacus undulatus. Taxonomy (NCBI): domain Eukaryota; kingdom Metazoa; phylum Chordata; class Aves; order Psittaciformes; family Psittaculidae; genus Melopsittacus; species Melopsittacus undulatus. Next base: position 25,506,457 of record NC_047532.1, on the reverse strand, counting down.
ATTTTGTTGCACAAGATAATCTACTTTTAAAAATACCACACACATAAAGCAGAAAAAAATTTATCATTGTTTCAAACTAGTAAAGCCCAGTTACTTTTGCGAAACATGATAACAACTTTTGAGTAGTTTCTGATAGTTTTCTTCACAATTTAGAGTGAAAAAGACAAAGATTTAATTAAATAAGAGATTTGGCAGGCAATTCTTCAGTCATTAATCTGGTCTAGTACTTTCCACTATTTATAAAAAATATGGCTTTGTACAATTATGAAATTCATTCCTTATAAATGACCAATACTTATGTAGGTTTAATAGACTCAAGCCTCTAGTGCACAGAAAGCAGTCAAAGGCTTTTGAATTAATTGTATTCTTCACTGCATTACTGTAAGTTCCAGTATGATAACAGATGAGCATCCTAACCCTGTGATATTTATGGTTATCCCTACAGACTTTTTTCATAACCCAGTATAAATCAGGTTAGTTCTGTCACAGATAAAAATAGTGCAATATGGGGAAATAAATATCTTATAAACTCAAATGCTTTATGACCTTATGAAATTTCTTTGTAAAAAACAGAAATTAAGCAAATGAGTTTTAGTAGTTAACTAACAAAATTCTAAATGAGGAAAACTGCTTTTCCAAGAAGATTTTAAGATGCTTTATGCATATCCATACTACAGCCTACCCCTGGCTTTCGTAAGCATTATCTCAGTGTGAATTAATTTTCTATTTTTGTATTTCAGTACATATCCAGTGCTTGTGGAAATTTAATAGACCCATGGAGAAGAACATGCACATTAGTCTTCTGAACTCCATGCTTAACACAAGAACTGCTTCTGTTACTTGAAATAGCTCTAATAAACCCAGCTCAGAGTTTCTAAACAACGCAGAGTTTGATACTGTAGTTTGATCCTACATAGCCTGAGCTTTACATAATAGGTTTCTTATTCAGTCAGAGTGGGAGAGTCTCTCTCTTCTCAAAATTAGCTTCAAATTCTACTGTAGCAACAATTAATCTTGTAAAATATCTGAGAGGTGGATGATATGGTGGTTGTAAGTCACTGTGGGCATAGTGAACTGAAAATGATAGCTTTTTATTCTCAGAGAAGTAAGGGGGGTGGGAGGGGTGTCAACAGGGTCGCCATCATTAGAGGTATTTAAAAGTGTAGATGTGGCACTTAGGGACATGGTTTACTGGTGAACATTGTAGTGGTGGGTAAATGGTTGGACTTGATGACGTTGAAGGTCTTTTCCAACCTGAAAAATTCTATGATTCTAAGATTTACTGACTACATCCTCTCTAAGTAAATACAGATCTTCTGAACTTTTTAGGAAGCTAGAACACAGTGGATCCTTGCCCATGCACCCAGAACAGCAGAGCCATAATCATCTTCCAGAAGTCAAGAAGGTATATCTTTCCAACATAACAAATACATAGGATTTACACACGGTGGTATGTTAGACTGCTTCTCTATGTATAGATCCTTTCAAGATGGCAGGCCTTTCTAAAAAACTTAAGAAACAGTTTTCCTTTGTGATAAGAAAAAAAAGAAAAAAAAAGCCAAATAAAAACAGGATGATAAATGGAGGAACATTGTTGTGTATAAACCACAGTGGAATATTCATTCAGAAACTGAGCTCTTACACATGAGATAAATATAAATAACAACATTGTCAATTCATGGCTCTCCTGAATATTTGTGGGTGTTTACATTTTTATTCTTCGTAAAGTCTTGCAGGGAAAAATATATATCACCAAGGGAGATACTTTAGACATATAAATTTTTTTCTGAGCATTTGGAAATGTGTTTCTGCTGAACCCAAGTTCAGCAAAAGTTTTTTCACCCAAGGACAAAAATATATGTGCAAACCTCATGAAGTTCAACAAGGCCAAGTGCAAGGTCTTGCACCTGGGTTAAGGCAATCCCAAGAACAAACAGAGGCTGGGCAAAGACTGGACTGGTAGCAGCCCTGAGGTTGGGGGTTGTTGGTGGATGGGAAGCTCAAAATAGAACCATAAAATAGTTAGGGTTGGAAAGCACTTTAAGATCATCTAGTTCCAAACCGCCTGCCATGGGCAGGGACAACACAAACTAAACCATGTCACCCAAAGCTCTGTCCAACCTGATCTTGAACACTGCCAGGGTTGAAGCATTCACAACTTCCTTGGGCAACCCTTTCCAGTGCCTCACCACTCTCACAATAAAGAATGTCTTCCTTATATCTAATTTAAACTTTCCCTCTTTAAGTTTGAACCCATTACTCTTTGTCCTATCACTACAGTCTCTAATGAAGAGTCCCTCTCCAGCATCCCTGTAGGTCTCCTTCAGATACTGGAAGGCTGCTGTGAGGTCTCCATGCAGCCTTCTCCAGGCCCCCTGATCATCCTCATGGCCCTCTTCTGGACTTGCTCCAACAGTTCCATGTCCTTTTATGTCGAGGATACCAGAACTGCACACAATACTCCAAGTGATGTCCTATGAGAGCAGAGTAGAGAGGCAGGATCACCTCCTTCGACCTGCTGGTCACGCTCCTTTTAATGCAGCCCAGGATACAGTTGGCTTTCTGGACTGCGAGAGCACACTGCCGTCTCATGTTCAGTTTCTCATCATCCATTACCTCTAACTCCTTCTCTGCAGGGCTGCTCTGACTTTTTTCCTTGCCTAATCTGTAAGTGTTAGTGGGATTACCCCAGACCAGGTCTAGGACATGGTAATTGCCTTGGTTGAACTTTATTTTGATTATTAAACTGTTCTTATCTCAGCACAAAGGTTCTTACCTTTTCCCAATTCTCCTCAACCCACTGGGGCAGGTGGAGAGTGAGCGAGTGGATGCATAGTACTGAGATGTTGTCTGGGATTAAACCACAACAGTATCCTGTCTCTCATTTTCTATTTCCACAAACTAGGTGTGATCACAGAGACACCATAGCGATTTCTGCCACAACTCCACATAATAACTGAGGTGCTAAGAGGAAGAAGAAGCGGCTGCAGTTGGAGAGGGCATCAGGGTGCTCTCCAAAGCTGCTTTTGAGGAAAACAATAGCCCATGCACCTCCTACATTCAGTCAGCAGACTTGGCTGGTTTTGCTTGCTTTGGGGAATGAAGGAGGCAGTGAGGCAGAGTCCTGAAAATACAAACTGTGCTCCGAGCTTCTTCCAACTGCTCATAAAGGTCAAAGTAAAAATGTCAAGAATGTGACTAAAACAATATTCTTCTTAGAAATAAAGCAAATCTTTATTAAAGCAAAGATCTCTTTATAAAGCTACCAGTTACTGGAATTAGGATGATGATTCCCCAGAACTGTGACATTGTCTTTAAAATGATACAAATTCTCTTCAAGATTACAAGCCTTTTTGAAACATACCAGTGTTTCTTTTCACTTAGGAGAGTGAGAAGTGTCCTTTTTAAAGGAAAAGCTGAGATTCTCAATTGTCACAGGCTTTAGAATGCACAGATTTAATAGATCACCTAACCTGCTGTATTCCAGAGTTCCTAGTAGTTTCTGTAGGTATGCCATTAGCTATGATACTCTCAGTAGTTTAGAGAATGAAGGATTTCAGTCACATTTATTTTTAGGGTCCTGCACCAATAGCGTAGTGAAGCAATAATCTTTGGATTCTCTTTCAGTGTCTCTGTTTGGCTTATGTCCTTTCAGATGCTTACAGCATCCCCAAGATGGCACTATGCCATAGAAATATTAAGGGAGAAGACATCAAAGTTAAAATTAAATTGTGGAAAATAAAAACAATGACAACATTTTGTAGTGTTGATAAAAATGGAATGGAATGTGCATATTTAAACCAAGACATACAATGCTAAAGCATTGCTAATGTCATTCAATTAACATAAATCATCAAAAGGTATTTTTACTTAGATTTTTTTTTCTGACGGTAGCGTAGGAAGATTTTTTATTATAATGAATATTGAAACTAAAAATAGCTTCCCTAATAAAATCTTTGGAGAAATAAAATTACAAAAGCCTAAAGCAGCATGTAGGTGATATGTTCTAAGAAATGCAACACTTGGAAATGCATTAGAAGACTAAAAATCCTTTTTCCTCTCTTTGAAATCTGATAATGTGTCATAGAGTATTAACAGTAATGAAGCTAGCTGTTCTGAGCAACCTAATTTCTTCATTATTTTGGCATTCATTGTTTCCTTTATATGTTTTTTCTGTCATGACAGTTAAATGGGATCAATAAATTATTACTCTGCAATGTTTGTTATACAGGTATAAGGTGAAATCAAATCCTAATATTCATTGTTAATAAGAACCTTCCCAACTTTCTGAAGAAAATGTATGGAAATATTGGGGGGTGAGGAATGGTGTCAGTGTATTTATTTGTAGAGCACTCTTTGTATGAGAAAGGATTTTAGAATTTATCTGATGTAGGTTCAATAACAAAAACCATATTCCCCCCTGAAGAGATCTTTTACACAGTCACCTTTTCTATGAATATCAACAGGTCTAATTGTGAGGCATAAAAATGTATCAAACAGGCATTGTAAGTAAACCTTGCAGTGGACAGTTTACTTAATTAAGAGAACCCTACCTCCTAATGAAGACGAAGAATCCCACCAGCATTTTGTGAAGTCACCTGAAGAGATGTGGTTCTATAATGAGGAATTTCCTACAACAACTAATTGGCTCAGTTTTCTTAAACAGTTCTTTATATTTTTACCCCCTTTTTTATCTGGATATACTGCTTCTGTTTTGTTTCCCTTTTTATAAATAAGCAAACAGGCAAAATATTAAGCTTCCAGGTGTGAAATGCTTGTTCCTTGCGGTTCTCTATTAAAGCATCTCATTTTTAAATATTTCATTTGCTTTTTAATCTCTTGTACAGAGAGCCAGTACACTACACATACAAACATAAAAAATAGACTAGCAAATAAAGCAGACATTTATAAGTTATTTAAGGTAGTAATGACAGAACTGCAGAAATTGTTCTAATTAGCTGGATTCAGGCTGGAGTTCCCAATGTTCTCCTTAATGCACAATTTACCAGGCACAACCAGGTAAATCCACACTATTTTGAGGATGAGCATCCTTGAGAGTATCAAGTAGTGAAATAGCACCTGTCTTGTCTTAGGGCCTATGCTGTGCTGTTAGGTAAGGCATGAATAAACTATTGTTTAGTAAGAACAAATTTCTGAGCAAATTTCATCTGCTCTGTATACACATTATTAGCAAACACTGATGGTGGTAAAATTCTCAGCTCTGCGATATTATGCACAGAACGAAAGCTGTCTTTCTTCCTTCTATCAGAAAGTGCTATTCCCTAGAAGAAGCAAAACACCAATTTCTGGCTCCCCACCTTTGTCCAAGAGCAGGTAGGCCAATCCATCCAGCTGTCAAAAGCCCTCTGCAGATTTGCTTCACAGTCACTTAGCACAGATACTTTAGACAAAGCACATCACTGTGATCACCACAGGGATCTTATCCCAGCTATCTTACCCATGGGCAGCTTAGCCTGCAAGGCATCTACAACAGGTCTGGGCCTTTCGGGAGACACGCCATAACCAGCTGCAGAGCTTTAACACAAGTCTTATTTACTATTTATTTCCAGGTATGATACAATCAGGAAAATTATCACTGACCGTACTCCAGGATGTCACTGCTCATGTCAGGTAATGCTTGTGCATCAAGGATAGACTCAGCACATATAGGTTCTGTGCTTTCCTGAGCTTTGACATCCACTTTCTGAAACAGGCAAAAAAATTTTGTTTCCTAAAATCTGCCGTCACCACCAGCACTTGTCTTTCTTTAACCATGATATCTCTAGTTTCATATACAAAAAGGCATGAGAAGACCAACTGTTTGCCTGTGAATAGCAAACTGCCCCTATGCAGGGCCAAGGCAGCTGGTGCAGCTTTGGTGGAGAGAGCACAACTGAGTTGCCTTGAGTTGCCTTGGTGGCACATTCATCTCAGGCATGGTGACCATGACAGATCTCTCAACAGAAATTATTGCAGGTGATCTCTGCACTCCCAGCATACATTTGTCAGGGCACAGCAGGTCCAGCTCCTACTTTATAAAAAAAAAAGAAATTGTTTTCTTTTGGACTCTACTATATGCATGCAATGGGGGTAGAGAGAAGAGATGGGGGGGAAATGTACTCTCTGGTTGTATTTTTTGCTCCACACCCATCTTTGCATTCCAAAAACCAGTCATCTCATGCCTTGCATGCGGTCACATACCAGAAGAAACATAGAATCTTAGAATAGTTAGGATTGGAAAGGACCTTAAGATCATCAAGCTCCAACCCCCCTGCCATGGGTAAGGATATCTCACGCTAAGAAATGTTGCCCAAAGCTCTGTTCAACCTGGCCTTGAACATCGCCAGGGATGGAGCATTCACAACTTCCCTGGGCAACCCATTCCAGCACCTCACCACCCTTACAGTAAAGAATTTCTTCCTTATATCCAATATAAACTTCTCTTTAAGTTTTAACCTGTTACCCATTGTCCTGTCATTACAGTCCCTAATGAATAGTCCATCGCCAGTGTCCTTGTAGCCCCCTTCAGGGGGCTATAGGTATGGGACAACTCCGTTTATGGTGAAATCGGAATAATTCAAAGCTTTGCTGTAGCTCAGTAAAATCATGCATATTACACATTGCTTAAAGAAAAAAAGTATTCCATCACCTCCTGATACATACAAACCTTGAGAGGACTCTTAAAACCAGGTTTGCAGAACTGCTTCAATCTATTCCACTGATCAGGTTTGTATACGTAGAAAGCCTGAACATTAATGTAGGTCACAAACCTGCTTGGGAACATATCTGTTCATAGCTTCCCATAATATACACATTATCCTCATGCTTTTCTGTACAAAGCAGCCCTAGTTTCTCCAGGGCTGTGAATCCATCAGCCACCCCAAGCAGAGGATCCTACCCATACTTCCACCATGTTTGCACACTCCAGAATTAGGTCTTTGTGTCCTGCTCTGCTTTCGCCCTTACACATCCTCTGTAGATCCCACTGCACCAATGATGGTCACATCTTTCCAGCTGTAATAGAAAGGTATTCCTTTCACATATAGCTGTGAGTTATGGCAGTAATGTGTGAGAAATAGATTTATATCTCTTGTACGTCTTTAACAACAAAACACCAAAACCACAAATTCATTAATACTACTAATGATAACTATCCCTAAAGCTTCTTAAAGATACTTAACCATTTAGTCCAAACCATCTATAAGATATAGGTGGTTGATATCTTCAGTTTTATGTGAAATTAATAGTTTTACTTTATTTTTTTGTTTGTGAGATGGTTTCTTTAATTTTACAATGATGGTTTGTCATGGCTTAAGCCCAGCTGGCAACCCAGAACCATGCAGGTGCTCACTCACTCCCCCGCCACTTCCTCCCCCTGCTCCCGCAGGGATGGGGATGAGAATCAAAAGAATGAAGCTCCCATGTGTTGAGATAAGAACAGCCTAGTAACTAAGGTGTAACACAAATCACTACTGCTACCACCAAAAATAATAATGATAAGGCAAATAACAAAGGAAGAGAATACAACTGCTCACCACCCGCTAACTGACATCCAGTCCAACCCAAGCAGTGATCTAGCTCTTCCAGGTAACTGCCCCCAGTTTATATACTGGGCATGACATGCTGTGATGTGGAATACCTCTTTGGCTAGTTTGAGTCAGGTGTCCTGTCTCTGCTTCCTCCCGACTTCCCCTCCTCCCCAGCAGAGCATGAGACTCAGAAAGTCCTTGGTCAGAGTAAATATTACTGAGAAACAACTAAAAATATTGGTGTTCTCAGTGCTGTTCCCAGGCTGAAAATCAAAACCACAGCACTGCACCAGCTACTAAGGAGAAAAATGACTGCTACTGCTGAACCCAGGACACAGTTAAAAGGATTTGATCTGAGAATATAAAACTTCATTCAAAATATTATTTGTCATTTTAGCATTTTTCCATTATGGCACGTCATGTCAGTAGTACAAGCAAATGAACCGTTTGACACATTTTACCCATCAGTGTCAAAATTTCAAACCTATTCATTACAACACACAATCCACAAAGACACTTTGAAAAGAAAATAAATAAGACTTTCAAATCAGGAGGGGGAAACTATTGACTTTACTGATATTGTGGAAGCTCTTTAAAAAAGAAATAAAAATAAAATAAAAATGAAATTAAAATAAAAAATAAAGTTATCAAATACAGTTCTGACAATATTCAGGCAGAGCAGGGTCATAATTCCCAGATGCAGCAAAAGCTAACAAAAGCTGATGAATATATTTTATTGATAAAAACCTGGTTTGAGTATCATAACCAGAATAAGCTGCTAAAATTTCTGGAACTACCTGTGTGACCTTTTAGCTTAATCTATACAATAAATTATTGACCGAAGTATCATGCAGATTATAAAACTTTACATTCCATGAGTGTAAATTTAAATAGTGGATAATCTGATTTTTTCTTTCTTTCAAGATGAATCAGCTTTATGATAAAATTCAGATTCACAAGTTTGATACAGGTACTTGCAAGAAAAATAATACACCCAAAACCCACTCTTGGGCTTTCTATGACATGTGGACTTAGCGGTTTCTTACTTGGCCCTGGGCTAGATATATATTGTTTTTTCTAAAATTGTCTTGTTATTAGGTTTTCCTGAAGTAAAATCCAGGAAGAAGGAGGAACTATCTCAATAGTGCTGTGTCAACTTGCTGCTCCTTCTCTTGTATGATAGCTATATACTTAAAGAATACCAATGACGTATTTGGATCTCATTGCAGGAGTCGCTCTTACATTGAGAAATGTAGCTTCAGAACTCTTGCTAAGACTCAGAAAGATTTTATTTCCCTCTTTCACCAAACACTGACAGCACACAAAGCTTGTCAAGCTTGGCATCATGAATGCCAGCAAGAGAAGGACACACCAAAACACAAGATGTGATGTGCCTTCCTGCTGTGATCCCACCAGCTAGAAAGCTCAACAGCTACTTCTGTTTCACTGAAGTGCATATTTTATATAAACAGCATCTTACCCAGTTTCCTGGGTTTCTTATTCTAACAGGTAACTGTATTTTGTTGTAAGAATGTTGATTGTGTATTGTTTCCTAGGGAAATTCTAGATGCTTTTAGGCAAAGAACACTCAAGGTTTAAGAAACATAAGAAAATACCATTTTTCCCCTGCTATTACCTTATCATAAACAGGTAGGTATTTCTGTGAATGAAAACAATGAAATTGCATTCTTGCTTAAGTAGTCATGCTTTTTGAACAGGTTGTAATGAATAAGCAGAGAGACTTGGTTCTGCTTTTGTTTCATGGAGAAGGTGGCAGTCCTCACCTTGCTCATCTGCATCTTAGAATTACAGAATCAGAGAAGAATTAGGGTTGGAAAGAACCCTAATATCATCTAGTTCCAGCACCCCTGCCATGGGCAGGGACACCTTGCACTAAACCATGTCACTCAAGGCTCTGTCCAACCTGGCCTTGAACACTGCCAGGGATGGAGCATTCACAATAAAGATATATTCATAAATTTTTATACCCATTTTTATGATCTACATTTATGAGCGTATCTCCTGTTCTTAAAGCTTCGTCAGCTTACTGTTCTAGCAATAAGCAGTTCTAGGTAGACATTAATCATTTTGTCACACTTGTTAAAGTCTTTATATATCACTTTTCAGTTTTGAAGGACACATTTGAATACATATGCTTGTCATTTTTTGACCAGTTAAAAACAAAAAGTAGATCACAGAAATTTATAAACACATTCTTGGTGACATAATGTAGCAATCATTTTAATGGAAAGAATGCCTTCATACAGGCCATAATCAGATTTTAAATGATTCATAGCTAACTTAAGGAGATAATTTATCCACTTTGAAGAGACTGGCCAACTAGCCACATATATGGAGTAACATTATCCAGAAAGATGTGTTTTTGATCAAATTAGTAGTTAACATAGGTTGGTCTATTACAATGATGACCCAAAGGAATGTGAGTGGTACTGCCAGGAACATTCATTAAAGTGACATACAGTTTCAATATTCATTATAATAAAAAATCTTCCTACACTACCTTCAGAAAAAAAAATCTAAGTAAAAATACCTTTTGATGATTTATGTTAATTGAATGACATTAGCAATGCTTTAGCATTGTATGTCTTGGTTTAAATATGCACATTCCATTCCATTTTTATCAACACTACAAAATGTTGTCATTGTTTTTATTTTCCACAATTTAATTTTAACTTTGATGTCTTCTCCCTTAATATTTCTATGGCATAGTGCCATCTTGGGGATGCTGTAAGCATCTGAAAGGACATAAGCCAAACAGAGACACTGAAAGAGAATCCAAAGATTATTGCTTCACTACGCTATTGGTGCAGGACCCTAAAAATAAATGTGACTGAAATCCTTCATTCTCTAAACTACTGAGAGTATCATAGCTAATGGCATACCTACAGAAACTACTAGGAACTCTGGAATACAGCAGGTTAGGTGATCTATTAAATCTGTGCATTCTAAAGCCTGTGACAATTGAGAATCTCAGCTTTTCCTTTAAAAAGGACACTTCTCACTCTCCTAAGTGAAAAGAAACACTGGTATGTTTCAAAAAGGCTTGTAATCTTGAAGAGAATTTGTATCATTTTAAAGACAATGTCACAGTTCTGGGGAATCATCATCCTAATTCCAGTAACTGGTAGGTTTATAATCATAGAGTCATAGAACAGTTAGGGTTAGAAAGGACCTTAAGACCACCTAGCTCCAACCACCTTGCCGTTGGCAGGGACACCTCACACTAAACCATGTCACTCAAAGCTCTCTCCAATCTGGCCTTGAACACTGCCAGGGATGGAGCAATCACAACTTCTCTGGGCAACTCATTCCAGTCCCTCACCACCCACACAGTAAAGAACTTCTTCCTTATATCCAATCTGATCTTACCCTGTTTAAGTTTGAACCCGTTACCCCTTGTCCTATTACTATAGTCTCTAATGAAGAGTCCCTCACCAGCATCCTTATAGGTCCCTTTCAGATACTGGAAGGCTGCTATGAGGTCTCCCTTCAGCCTTCTCTTCTCCAGGCTGAACAGCCCCAACTTTCTCAGCCTATCTTCATATGGGATGTGCTCCAGTCCCCTGATCATCCTCATGGCTCTCCTCTGGACTTGTTCTAACAGTTCCATGTCCTTTTTATGCTGAGGACACCAGAACTGCACACAATACTCCAAGTGAGGTCTCACGAGAGCAGAGCAGAGGGGCAGGATCACCTCCCTTGATATGCTGGTCACAATTCTTTTGATGCAGCCCAGGATACAGTTGGCTTTCCGAGCTGCGAGCACACGCTGAAGCCAGCTCATGTTCATTTTCTCATTGACCAACACCCCCAAGTCCTTCTCCACAGGACTGCTCTGTATCTCTTCTCTGCCCAACCTGTAGCTGTGCCTTGAACTTGTCATGGTTAAACTTCATGAGGTTGGCATCAGCCCACCTTACAAGCATGTCACGGTCCCTCTGGCATTCCTTCCAGATCATCTCCTGCAATGGGCTTATGGCCTTCATTCTCACAGTTCTTGTGTCTGCTTTCCAAGACATGGAGGTGGTGTGGTCAGAGCATTTGCCATTGAAGATTGAGGCAAAGAAGTCATTAAGAACCTCAGCCTTCTCTAAATCCAGCGTAGCCATTTCTCCTGATAGCTTCCAGAGAGGGTCAACATTGTCTCTAGTCTGTCTTTTATTTGCAATCTACGTATAGAATAAAGAGATCTTTGCTTTAATAAAGATTTGCTTTATTTCTAAGGAGAATATTGTTTTAGTCACATTCTTGACATTTTTACCTTGACCTTTATGAGCAGTTGGAAGAAGCTCGGAGCACAGTTTGTATTTTCAGGACTCTGCCTCACTGCCTCCTTCATTCCCCAAAGCAAGCAAAACCAGCCAAGTCTGCTGACTGAATGTAGGAGGTGCATGGGCTATTGTTTTCCTCAAAAGCAGCTTTGGAGAGCACCCTGATGCCCTCTCCAACTGCAGCCGCTTCTTCTTCCTCTTAGCACCTCAGTTATTATGTGGAGTTGTGGCAGAAATCGCTATGGTGTCTCTGTGATCACACTTAGTTTGCAGAAATGGAAGATGAGAGACAGAATGTTGTTGTGGTTTAACCCCAGACAGCATCTCAGTACTATTCATCCACTCGCTCACTCTCCACCTGCCCCGGAGCTGAGATAAGAATTTAATAACCAAAATAAAGTAAAATTAAAAAAAAGTAAGTGTAATGTAAAGTAGGATGATAATAATAATGAAAGAGAATTGAAAGAGAGGAAAAAAACAAACAAACAAGGAAACCACCTATAAGAACGAGGTTTTGTTGACCTGAGGCTTGTTTAAGAGATCCAATTATTGTTTCATTGCCCTTGTTTTTTTTGGTTTGGTGGTCAGTAGGAGATGCTTACTGTAAGATCCCTCTTGGAGATGACCTTTTTCATCCTGACCCAGAGGTACTCGATAGGGCTTTCACAATTCCCATAGCTGACTTCTATACATTCAAGATTCTTTTAACATAGAGCACAACTCCTCTACTTCTTCTTCCACCCCTGTCTTTACAAAACAGCCTTTAGCCATCCATCACATCCTTCCAGTCATTAAAGGTGTCCCATCCTTTTTCAGTTATTCCTACCATATCATAACATTCTGACTGGTTGCAGAGCTCCAGTTCCTCCTGCTCTTTCCCCAGTCTGTGTGCATTCAATAGATGCACTTGGGGTGGTTGATCTTCTGGTTCTCATCTTGAGAGACATCTAAGGAACATTTGTTGCTGCTTTGGCTTGCCTGACTTACTGCCCAGCTGTTTGCAACAGAGTGAGCATTGACATTTTGGACCTCACCCCCTGAGTCCTTCAGTTTAAAGTTTGCCTCACTGGGTTAGCTAGCCTAGTGCCAAAGATTCCCTTGCGTCTTCTAGACAGGTGGATCTCAACCCTCCCTGGCAGGTGGTAGTCATTGAAGAATATTCCACTGTCATAAAACACTCACAACAGCATCAGCCATGAACTCAGTAGCTTATTTGCAACATATGCTTATTTCAGTCTTCACCCTTTCTTCTAACTGGTAAAATGAAGGAAAATAACTCAGGCACAAAGATAACTTTGCAATTTGTGTATAGGAAATAGTATCTGTTTCCATTACTGCATTGCATGCAGAATTATTCACAGTGGTACTTGCAAGTAAAATTAGCTCAACTGATTTTTTTTTTTCATCTTCAGATAATGCACTGTATAGGCCATTTTAGACTTTGATGCAGTATCATTAGAGGTTTTTTAAATATGTTTATGCTTTTTTCCTTTCAATGTGAACAGCAAATTCCACAAACAATTCAAGGGCATTGAAAAAAATAAGAATTTCTTTGTTATGAGTTAATTATTTAGATAGAATGTGGATGTGACTGACTAATAGTCTCTGCACCATGACATGATTTTGATTGAATGGGTTACTCTTGGCATTGTTCCAGCATAAATTTTCCCCTTTTTATTTCTTTTGCCAAAAGTGTGGAAGCAAAACAAAGACATGGAAAAGTTCCAAGTCCTTTGGGACACTCTAGCAAATTATAAAAAAATGTCATGTAAGAAAGAGTAACTCTGAGGGAAGTTTATAAATGGAGCTAAAGTACACAGTAAAGAAAACTAAGTCTGAATTCTTGAAAAGTAGTACATGAGAAAACAGACTGAATTCATTAAACTGTAGGAGACAATATAAAAACATTGACTAGATCACTGATACTCTCTACAGAAAAGCAACAACTATTACTTCAGAAAGGTTGGAAAGATTATCAGTTTGGGGACAAAATAAGACGGATCTGACAGAACGCTGGTCACTTGCTAAAACAAGTATACTGAATATGACAGTAGATCTGAGCAAGGAATCATTTTCTGTGATAACAGGAATAAAACATGATAGAGATGTTCCTGCTTCTGATATAGCAGACTGTAAAGACTATTTTGTAGAATAATTGTTGGGATAGGAGTGGGAATTGCTATTCAGCTAATGTCTTAGCCCAGTGTTTTAAATACAGTATGACTCCCAACGCCTAGGAAAAAGTGGAAATGTAGTACATTGCCTGATACTGGTGATGAGAAACAGACAACTGTGAAAATAGTGACTACAAGAGGAGACATAAGTGATGGTGTGAAATATACCTTAGTCATTCACAAAATAGCTCAATGGTGCTCTATGAAGAAATTACTGGTTTTCTTTTATTTTTTTTCGGTGGGGGGAATATTTTGAGATTTAAATATTAAAAATGTATAACATATCCAAACAGACATTACAATAGTGAAATGAAAATAAATTCCAGCATTAACATGAAAAATGTAGTGTTTTGATAGAACAATCGGTGTGAGTTAATGACTAATGGGTAATTAGACATCTCTGAGAACATTTTAATGGTCCTTAACTTTGCCGTAGGCTGTTAAACTACAGTTCAGTACTTAGATAGCAAATGATTTAGAAGTGTTGATACAACATTATTAATGTCTCCAAACTTTATTTTAAGACACAGATGTTCTTTGCAACTGTTGCTATATAAAACATTCCATAGTAAAATTAACTGTTGTAATTCATGATGTGCCTGACATTCTTGAGGTTCAACAGAAGTCTGACTTAGCAAATAGCTGAAAGTAACTTTTCTTGCATAATATTGTTTAGAGCACAAACTTTCTGAAAGTTTGTTCAAAATATACACCAGCATTGTTTTACTACTGTGATTAACCTGAGAGTAGGCATGTCCAGATCAATAAAACCCAAACAAACAAAATCAAAATCCACAGGTTTAGGAAAGGCCTCACTTTGCATACCTTCTACAGGATGTTTTTACTTTGGAAGCAAGATTAAAACAGATAGTGGGAATTTCTCCTCTAGCCTCTTTAATAAAAGGTGGGAGGGAAGGAGAGAGAGAAAAAGGAATGGCTTCCTTTTTATGCTTGAAAATGAAAATTCTGGCAGGCTGCCAAAGGTGCAAAATGGCCAAAATGGAAATCTTGGTTCATTCTTTGTATACTGGTTTCATATCAATGCAGCTGCTATGTAAGAATGTAGCTATGCACTAGCAGTACAGATACTTGGTGTCAAATATTTGATGACTAGAGGACTGAATAATCCAGAGCAGTTTTCAAGGATGGATAAATGAAGAAATAAAGGGCACAGCTAAGAATGAGCTTCCAAAATTCTTATGATCTAAGAGCCCGACAAAATGATTGCCTAAATATTTCTTTAGACAGGAGGTAAGATGAAACAAAGAAGAGTATTTACATTCCAATGTGTACGTATCTTAAATGATCACTTGATTTTCTATGAGCATCCTGTCCAAAGAAAGGCACAGCTGTTGTAGAATGATGAGGAGAACTACAGAAAAAAAATATATCCTTCAGTGGGAGCTGGAACCAGTCATTATTTAACAGAAAGTATTCATGCTTCACTGATTTGTTCCCCTCCACTTAATGGTACCCTTCTAATTTAAATCACTTCCATGCAAAAAATTTATGGGTTGAACCCCAGTGACTGCAAACTGAGCTAGTTCTTCTGAACTCAAATATATTTAAGTTTATTTAAATAGAGAATTAGTCTATGATTCATAAATTTATATATGCAGGATGTACCTTTATTCATAACTAATAATGAGCAAAAGCCTTTTAAGTCATTTGTAAGTTTCTCAAAGATTGCTGATCATCAAAATAATTTCTTAATCAGTACTCTGTAACAGGGAGATGGCAGACTGCATATTCTCAAATTGGTAATTGTCAGATGGAAAGTGGGAAAAGTTAAAAGACTACAAAATCAGATGAAGTTTCACAGAGATACACTGCCTGTTGTATCTCTCACTACTATTTACAACTGTCCCTACAGTCAGTGCACATAGTTTAATAACAGCCAAATGAGAAAGCAGTTCTGCAGCTTGCCCTGAGGAAGAAAATAGAATATAAAAGACAGAGTAACTTGTAATTTTGGTATCATTGGTTCTACAAACATCCCTGTCTCACACTACACTTAGTGGGGAAAAAAAATGACAGCTACAGTAAGAATAATCACAGAGAAAATTGCTAGAAAGAAGCAAAATCCAATCTGAATTCTGTGTGGCTCAAAACTTTAAGAAGAAATTTAAGAGCTCATATCATTTCACACTGAACCAATTAAGAAATCAAGAAGTGAAGAAAATAAAATCCCCACTTTAAGAAAAATAAGGATCTGCTTGGATTTTATTACTTCGCAGCCTTTATGTTATTCTTTAACAAAGACCTGAGACTCATAATTTCATATGCTTTCTGAGAGAGGAAAACTAAAACTTAGGAATAGATCTGTGAAGTTAAACAACTGTGATAACTTCCTCCAGCTCTCAGCAATCTTCGGGAAAGATCATATTAGAACAAACAAAATAATAACCTCTTATACCTCAGTTCTGTTTTGCTTGACTTTTTATGTTGTTTTTCACCAGTTCTACCTTTTGGCTGGGCAGCTATTCAAATGCACTTTTGGTATTATTTTGGACATTAATTGTACTTTTTATTAATTATTACTTGCATGGTGAACTCAACAGTTGTTCGAAAGCTTTTTGCAACCAGAAGTTCTTCCTTGTCTCTTCTTTTTAATAACTTCAGCATGTTTCAAATGAGGATTTAGGTGAACATGGATAACAATAGAAATGGGTATTTAGACTATGACCTACAGCTGAGTGTAATCATCATGTCCTTTACATGTTCCATCAATGAGGGCATTAGGCTAAATTTCAGTTGCAAACATAATTTTATAAGATTTGTTTAGTCATAAAAAGTTGCATGAAAACATATTAATTGAAAATAATTGTTATTTACATGAATAAGACTCTCTAACAAAAGCTTGAATTATTTATGCATAGATAAAAAAAAAACAAACCAACAGTATGCAGTATTTCATTATCCTGAGTATTTGGAAGATGCAGTTTTTAGTTCCTTTAATGCAACATCTATGCAATATGATCATTTCTCCTTAGAATCACAGCCTTTTCACAAAGTAGGCTGTTACTCCTGCAGGTTAGAAAAGTAAATGCTGATGGATTTGTGATGTTTACATTCTGTTTAACAGACATTTGAGCAATGCCCTTAATGACATGCTTTAACTTTATGTTAGCCCTGAAGTGGTCAGGCACTTGTACTAGATGTCCTTTTCAACTGAACTTTTCTCTACTTCTGCTTCCCTGCCCTTCTCTGCCCTTCCCTTTCTTTCATGCCATCTCTTAGAATGAAGGCAATCAATGCAGACAAGATCATTTTTCCATGAAGTATTTTGCAACATGCAAGAAATACAAATACTGTCTTCTATATAAGGCTAAGTCAAGAAGGATGAATACCCTCCTTTAAACATTGAAAATGACCCTACTAAACAGGGTAGACCTGCTGAATAAATTAGTATGCCTTTGACAAGTGTGAGATCGCAAGTTTTCAGACAAAAAAAAACCTTTCCTGGAGCATTCCCAGATATACGAATTTTGAAAATGAGCCCTTAGCCCCTTAGTTCTTCCTGAAACAAACAGAAAATTTCAACAAATGTATACCACTGTTTTCAAAAAGGTTCACAGCATTTAATCTTCATTCTACAAAAGAACACAAATTATAAATCTTATTGTAAATGTTTCACAAATAAAAATGTGTAGTTTAAATAATCATGGCATTTGGGTTTAGGACTGTTTGGGGTTTTTTTGTGAATATGTTTTCAATTATCTATGTGATCACATTACTGCAAACTGATAACACAAATGCATCTTTCGTTAATGATTAATCCAAGTGTGCTATTTCATGGACTTGTCATTAGAAGACTTTTAATCTACCTAAAACCTCAGTGATTTTTTTTATTAATTACTAATGCAAGCTTCTTGATTTTTGAGTTGTACACATACTTTTTTAATGGATAAATAAACAGTATGAAGAACACTGTAGCTAAGTCTCTTGAGATGGATGGGCTCCAGTTCAATGCAAATCAGCAAGATGCCTCCACTGATGTCTATCACAAGATCTACACAGTCAAAAGAAGACAATGTCTTCAGTTCAAAGACTACTTGGAAACAGACAACAGAAAGAGAAGTGGTGATTCTATTTACATCAGTAGTCTAAACTTACAGTCTTTACACAGGAATGTTTAAAATATACACACATACATACATGGTAATCACCGATATTCTGATCATTTTCTCATTTATATATACATAAACAGAAGTAATGTGCACACTTCTCTCATTCAGCCTTGCTAAAGTCATTACCTTATTTACATGATCAAATTGCTCTGTGACCTATTTTCTATTGTTTCTAATAAAGCAAATTAAAAAGTACATAATTGTATCCCTAAAGCAGTATCTGGGAAGAACACTATTCCATTCATTATTTTAATAAGACAAAAATTATTAAACCACAAAATATAAACTTTATACATTATATCATACTATAATAAATATAATTGTAATAAATTATATTAAAATCTGAATTTTGAAACTTGCTATTGTTTCAAGTTATAGTCTCTGTACTTTATTAGAGCTGCAAAATAGAAAAGGTTTGATTTTAACTGTAAAATTATAATAGTAAAAATATATCTGGAGAACTGGCTATGACAAGAGGGAGAAAGTTTTATGAAGTAAAGAATTTTTCTTTGCTCTTTTTTTTAGTTGCTTTAGCACATTCCAGGGAATTACAGATAAATCGGTCTCTATCTTATTTATAACTCATAATTATACAAAGTACAAGTTTTCCACTTGCACTTTTTTTTTACCTTTGAGTTATATAATGCCACTCATTACAGAATTAAATCCTAAAGAATTTAGGAAGTCTACTGTAATGGAAGTGGAAGTGAAATTTCCCCTAAAAAGAAGCATCAGGCCAAATATCAGCCTGAAGTTGACCAGCTGGGTCACCCTAATTAAGTTACAATTACAGAAAAAAAAAAAAAGAAAAAAGAAAAAAAGTCATTTACTCATCTAAAAGCCCTCTGTAAAACACATCAAGAGATTATGGAAAAGCATAACTTTTCATCAGACTTCTCATAGGATTTATTAAATGACATGTGAAAAACTACCTCTGTAAAGGATGAGGCAGGGCAAAATTCTTTTTAAATTCTTCACCTTGCAGTAGTGGTCCAGTTGCTGCAAGAACCAGGATGGACATTTATAGAGGGAAATTAAATGAAGTATAACTTTGCAAAAATTGTCATAAGCTTGTGGCATTTTCTTGAACAATCAGTGCAGGTTTCTTTTCTCTAAAGACTACTACAATTTATAATATAGTCTTTCTGTGGTCCCTTCCAACTGGAACCATTATACATTCTATGTCCTTGCCAGTGGTGGGGAGGGGGTGGAGAGAGTGAGGGATAGTGGAAAAGGAGGGGGTTGGACCCAATGATTTTAAAAGTCGTTTTCAACTGAAATTGTTCTATGATACATGTTAAGATTCGGGCATATCTGCCTTCAAAAAGGACATAATCAGCCAGGTGTCATGAGTCAGCTCAATCTTCTTAGAAAATCCTTGTCCATGCTATGTTACAATGTTCCTATTTGGTTTATGCTCTGGAAATCAGTAGGTCTATCTGAAATTTTACGTAAAGTCAGTGTTTCTCACTATTTACACAGAAGGGACAACATTTTCAGTCCAACTTTCAGATGAGAAGATTTGGTGAAAACAAGCCTCAATGAGTTTGTTTAAATGTCTCTCATACTGGTCTTCTAGTTGTCAAGCCAACATACAAAACCCGAATGCAGTATTATGGGAATAGAACTGGTGATGTATGACACAGTAGAAATTCTTCTGTAATAAGCCACATTTTCTCACATGCAATGTGTTTTTATGTACCTTTATTTGCCAGATGATTTAACAAAATGATGAAACAATTACCCAACTTTTCTGCGCTGTTACAGTCACATATTTTCAACCGGAGATGTATCACTTTGAGTCTGTATGGCATAAGCACAAAGAAGGCCAGCTTTTAAAAATATACACTTGTTTCTACTATATTTTTGTGTTTGCAGCAGTATTGCTTCTCAGTCAGATGAGGCTATAATTCAACTATAGGATTCTGCTGCCTGTTCATGGCTTCTGAACGTCAGTGAAAACCACTGAATTCTCTCCCCTGGCACCACATCATTTTCCTATATGAACAAATACAGAGCTTCATATCTAAGAATCCATGACATAATATTCAGGAGCTGTGGAACAGAAAGGAGAACACACATTATTGTAAACAGGATGGCTTTGACTTTTGTTTTTCTTGTGGTCTAAATTATAGACAATGAAATAATTCTGTGTTCTTTATGCAAAAGGTACACCATGAAGAAATTCAAATGATTAAACTCCTCAGTTTTCAAGCTGTCAGTTGAAAGGAGAAAGGGAAAAAATGTAGTTACAGATTTTGTATATAGATGTACATTTTTATAAGAAATATAAAATCCTCTGAATTTTGTATTAATTATAATTACAACTGAAGAGGTATAGAAAGGAAATTGTCTCCATAGATTTTAGCTTCTGAGTGAAAAATATTTCAGCTAGCCATTAATGTGGTACTTAACATTATTGTGTTAACCCTCAGAAATCTGTTTTAAATTACAACTGTACTTGGTTTATCAAGCAGCTTTAATTCTACAATGTGTATATGGGTAAATATTGCACTTGGGATTTTTATTGCACTTAGTGAATTAGATTAAAACCTGGTTTTTAGTTTATTTCACAGTCTCAAGTATTTTAATTCAGGTAAACTCCTTCCCTTTAACCCAGTCACTCTTTACCAAATTCCTCAAAATGGCATTTATGAAGAGAGGCTTCATTGAATGACAGCAGTAAAAATTGTTTGCTGTTTGCAAAGCAAAAGTTCGAGAATGGCGACCCTTTTATTAGTCTTTAGGTATGTTAAGCAATGGGAAGAGTAGCATGTCACCTGTTAAGCCCCTATGAAAAAAAGTTTTGGTGCAAAAGGTCATCCAAAAGTTCTTCAAAAACTGAGCAAATCATTTTGCCTTTTCTTTTTCAGCCTTTAACAAGACAGTACTATTTCCAAGCAATCATACAGTAGGCAGATCATAAGACAGGTGATGAAGATACCTGGTACGAATCAGCCTTCTAAGGGGATTGAGAAAGATGCATTTGTAAATGTTGCAATTACATTTTTTTATAGCACAATGTACTTGACAGTGTGCATTTTGCAGGGTGTTTATCCATGACACTGAGGATCTATGATTAAATGTAATGAAATTATTAATAGAGCAGACACAATTGTATTTTGGTTGCTGTTCCTACTCATAAAAAGTCAGCAGCATCTTTCACCAAGTTAAGGGTATGATAAATTTTTGCTTCAGGTATCATTATCTGAATGATCATGGTACCAAGGTTTCTGAATAGGGAGACTATGGTGTACTTATTTTGTTCTTCTCAGGGCTGTTAACAGCAATCTTAAAATGTAAAGCATGATTCTTCTATGATTACACTTCCCTGGCTGCCATGAAGACAGTCCCTGATTATGATAAACAGCATTTTCCCATAAAGATAACTCGAAACGTATCAAATAATTGCTACCTACCAAAGGGTTTGACTCTGATACCCCTTAATTTTCTGTGCCGCAAAATTATTACAAATTATATTTTTGTTGGTTAAACTTTTTATTTTGTCTGTGGTACTGTGTTTAGAAAACCCAACAACAATTCAATTAAAGAAGTTGTGGGGTTTTTGTATGCTTTTGAAATAAACATGGGCATCTACTTTATTTCAAGATAATGCTGGTGTGTCTAGTAAAGCTAATTCTGTTAGCATTTAAAGTTCTTATTTTGGTTGCATCCCTCCCCATCACCACCATGTTGATCTCTCAAAATCTGGAATTTTACATCAGAAATGTATAAATCTTCTTCTTGAAACTGCTTTTCCAGGAACATGTTAACTTACATTATGGGCTTTATATTAAATGAACAAAGTTTGTGAAAAACAAAACTAATGTCTCATTATAATTTCTTTTTGATACGGACCCGCATGTGTCTACATTTTTAATTAGTCTGTCTTCTATAGAAGAGTGTGCAATTCATTTTATATGATTTATTGACTCTGATTCTTCCTGAAGTTCACAGTAATTACATTCAATCGGAGATTACAAATTCCAGCAAGCTTTAGACCTTTCACCACATCATTTTTTTGAGAGAAGCACTCCAATTGTCTTTCCAAAGCAGTTGTTCCAAATCACTGCTATGTACAATAACAGGACTGACAGAATGCTGTGTGGTGCTGGTTGAATAATAAGAAAAAAAGTTTTACAAATGCTGTGAGAAAAAAGCAGCACTGGCTTTGGTTTGATGAACTTCACTGGTTTGTGTTACTGTTACTGACTTGTATGCCTTTTACAAGGGCATCTGTTAAAATGTGGACAGAGCTACCCATATTGTGAAAATTTTTACATACTTCTTAATCTCAAAATTTGAAACTAAATGATTCATGGGTTGAGGTACATATAAGTATATACATAAGTATATATGTATATGTATACATAAGTATATATATGTAGAGAGTGATTGATACATCTATAAAGTACATATAAATATTTATACAGTAGGTATGTGTGTACATATGTGTATAAAAGATCAATCTAAAATGACTGAATGCACAGCTCTGAAATACAAACACCATGACAAGATCAAAATGTCAAATCAATTTAGTTCTAAATGCAAAACTTTTCCCTGAATAGTATCATCTGATTCCTCAAAATCGTGTCCCTGAAGTCCAGCTCTTACTTATGCACTTGATATCTGAACTAAGCCTCTGGTAATTGGCATTTGAATTCAAGATAGAACATATTAGGGGACTTTTATAATCACGGATTTATTGTTAGGATATTCAGCAAGACATTGTTCTTCAAAGAGGGTTGAACTGTCCTAAATTGCTATTCATATATTCATTGGAGTTATTAATACTGTAATTATAGATGATCAGAACTTTTTCATTGATTTTGCTGTATCCATTTGATTGAGAATGATAAGGGCATGAAAGAGAATTTTCCACAACAGCAAGTTATCCAAACTTGTCAAACCACATGTATAGAAAAAAAAGCTTAATCTCATGTAAATAAGTTGATTAGCAAAATTCAGCCCTGTATTTTCACCATCGGGATACAGGTTGTTATGGGAGATTGAAGACAGGGAAACAAACAAATATAAAATTCTCAAACCAAACTTGTGCTGAGAGGAATTTTTTGTTTTTTATTTATATCCCAGGTTTTACCTTACAAAGCATATTCAGAATCACTTTGATTGATAAACCTAGAAATTCACTGAGACAGAAGCCTAATTCTTACAAATGTCATGCTGGAAATAAGATCTGAAAAATTTAGTTTGAAAAGAGAAGGGGTACAAAACTAATCAGAAACTGGAGTTACAGTTTCATGGATGTTTATTGTCTTTTTAAAAGATGCAAGTAGTCTTTTGCTTATTAATATAATTTTTAATAACTTCTCTGATAAAGCTTCTGAAAAGGTTTAAATAATTTAGTTCTTATTGGCCTTTAACTTGGTTTTAACACTTCTTTTTTCCCAGAAGATCAACCCTATGAAAAATGTAAGCTTCTACTTTTCAGTCTTACAGGCTACTTCCAGCCTTTTATAAAGAACTAATGCATGACTGAATTGTTCATAAATATATATATTTGTCTTGAAACTCTTAAGGAGGATTTAACACCTTAGCAATATTTTCAAGTAAATAGTCCTTCGAGACCAATGCTGGTGGAAAGGATTTTCAGATTTAAATAATGTGAAATATGAAAAGTAAGCCTGCATTTGATGGATTTCTCATGGGAAAAAGAATACAGTGAAATGTTACAGTAATATATGTGAGACACTGAACTAAGACTGAGATAATATAATAATCCTTGCAGAATATGTGCTCAGTTCTGTTGTATGAGGGGCTTGAAGTTACCTAGGCAGAAGAGTAAGTATCAAGGCGATAAGATCCCAGACTGAAAGAATTAGCTTATTGAAAGTGACAGCCTGAGAGAGAGTGCTGGAGATTGTAGATCAAAACTATCTAACCCCTTAAAAATACACTTCATTGAGCCTGATGTAAGTATGGGAACATGCAAGTTTGACTTCAAAACATGGAAAACTTAAAAAAGCTTTAATTACAGAAATTAGATGTGACATTAATGATATAAGCAGAAAAACTGCTCTGAAGTCTGTTGCTGGATTTTTAACACTATTCATATGGCCTAAGGGTTCTATAAACTAATGAAAATTCAACAATACTCATTTAGATCACTGTATAAATGTATGAATGTACTTCAAAAATCTTTTTTCATTTAAAATTGTGTCTGTCTTTTTTGCTGACGTTCTGTTTTTATTCTTGCTTCATGTTTTAACCAATATTTGATGGCACCAAACACAGCCTTCTGCTCCTATCTATATAATGACCATTGTTATGTAAAATTGTCTGCACAAAAGAGATTTTACTTCTGCCCTCAGAAAACGTACTTTGACATTATTATTTTTCTTTTGAATTCTACTCTTTAAAAAAATAATCAGACAGCACATAAAATATTGAACAATTACCTTTCTTACTCTGTCTTTGAAGCGTTATTACTTGAATATATTTTCCTTTTAAATCTATCTTCTACTTACCAATGGATCTAATGAATAGAACATCAAAAGACATTTTATCTCATCATTCCCAAAGGGGCTAGTGTTTGAATTCATGCAGGTTTGCTTGTGTAAACTTTTGTGTGCTGTTTTATGCTAGAACTAATATGAACACCTCCTTTCTCAGAAATGAAACCTTTTTTTCTGAAGTTTTCTGGTCTCTGGACCTCGAGACATTTTGAAAATACACTCCAAACTTGAAATGATCTTGCTGTACCCAACAGGAATTCACCTTCCTCTTATACTGTGTAATAAGACTCTTATGTTGTCTGCCTGTCTGCACACATATTTAATAGATTCCTAATATCAATTGTCTTAACCTAGATTATCAGGTTCCTTGACCATGCCCATATATATGAGGAAAATTATATAGCTGGTTGCTGCCTTTTACTTTCTTTTTTTTTTTTTTTCATTTGAAATGCAAAATGCTCTGGAGTGATGACTTCCTGTTTGAAGTGACTGTTTGTTTTATTATACTTTGGGGTAGTTTCCCATAAAAGTCAGGAGACATGGAGTATTTCTGGGAAAAGGCAACAAGCCAAGGGTGTCACTCTTGAGTGCACAGATCTGCTACTTGCTGTGGAGATATTGCTATCTGTCTGTTCGTTACAAGGGTTTTATCCTGAAATACACAGGTCATCATGGCCTTGCATCACTGGCAAAAATGTCTCAATTCACAGAATTTTAGTTGATTTAATTTGCTGCTAATCAGCATAAAAAGAAGCCTGCCATATCTGTCCACTGTATCCTGATGAGAACTCATCATAGCTGTGGTTTCTTGTAGAAACAGCTAGCACTAAATCTTGGTTTGATATCTGTGGTCAGAGAAAGGTATAACCGTCTTTATTCTTAGACAACTATGGGCTGCTTTTTTGATCCCTGGGGCCACTTGGTGAATAGTGAGCTATAAAATGTGCAAAGCTTTGACGCTTTGCCTTTTCTCTCTGTTCAGTGCTTTAGATTGTTATGTACAATAATAAAAATGTAACAGAAAGCCGTATTGTAGGAGACACAAAACTTCTGAAGATCACTCTCAGGTTGCTTCAGTTTTGCATCTTATGGATAGGCTACAAGTTAAAATTGAGCTAAACTAACCACAGTGCAAAAAAAAAGGATTGTATATTTACTCTTATTTAAGTCCAGGAAGATACCCTCTTCTGAATTAAAATTGAATTCCTAAACAGTAAATTTTGCAGACATGCAAAAAGGGAGTTTATGTGTTCTGTGGCATGATTATTTACCAGCTGCCCAAGCAGTTTCAAATGGTTTCCAAATGTTAGACTTGTGCAGGGTCCTATATCTTAAAGCTAATTGGTATTGATTCTACTGAAAGACCCTACCAGAAGTCAGTGTAATATAATACAAACAACATATCCAGAAATAATAAGAGTTTTTTGTTTATGGTACTTCTTGCTTTAGCCCACTTTCTTTGGCAGAAATATTCAGAATATACAGACTGAAAAAGTAGAATTGATTTTTATAGAAAGAAAAAATCCAGAAAACATAAGTTTAGCATCTAAACACGTATGTTTACAAAAAAATGCACAGTTCTTTACTCTGGAGAATCTAACCTAGAGGGATGCTGTGGAGAGGTTTAAAGAAACTGTTAGTGTCTGCTGCTATGAATTTCCTTTGAAATTTTTTTGGTTGTGTCTCCAAATACCGATATAACGAGGTGTCTTAACAGGTTTAAAAGTTTTGGAGATACCTCATATTAATAAATTACACATCCAAATATTAACTATATTCTGTTTTCCAGATCTCCTTTTGGGTCTGGCTCAAAACACCAGTTTTAATTTTCTACTAATTGGTATGGTGACATGCAAGTTATTTAAGTTGAAATCTGACTCTGTCAGCTGAAGGAAATAGTTAAATTTGACCCTTGCTGTCAATTGATGGTTCAATGTCCTCACACAGATTACAACCACTATAATATTTCAGTAAATTTTTCACTAAATGAACCGTTTTAATATCAGATGCATTTAACTTACTTTTTCTATTACTTTAATGCATCTTTTTATACCTAGCCAGGGTTATGTATTACTAATTGCTGGACCCAACACTGCCAACTGTATTAGTATATACTGGAAGCATTTTGCTTTACTAAATTCTTTCCAATTATTTATAATGTATGCTATGTGATGAAAATCACTAAAACACAAATGTCAATGGAAATTTTAATACATTGACAGAACAGAAAAACAACAATTCAGGTCCTGAATACACATTATTATCAGTGTCTTAATCATGTCAGCCTCTACAGGGCTATCTTCAAGTCTCTTATTGTAAAAGACCATATTACTTTATGATACAACAGCATGCCAAAATCATAAGGAGATGGTTTGCAAGAATATAGTTAGCATCTCAGCCTTTAGAAATAGTGTCACTAAATGCTGGGCTTTCTTTTTATAACTTAAACTTTCAGTTTTTAAGGTATACAGTATGTTTTTCTGAAACAAAACAAAACAAAAAAGACATAAAAAACCTAAAACAAACAAGCAAACCAAAAGCCCCACAAACATGCACACACAAAAACCCTAGCAATCTGAAGGGTGCCTAAACTATGGAGTTAGGCAACACTGAACAAACCGTGTTTCCCAAAAAAGAGAAAGGTTTCAAAGAACATTAATACTGATTTTATTTCCTGACACAAACACTTTTATCTCATTTTCGGATACTACTTCTAATTCAAATGTGATCTAAACCACTAAAAGAAGGTCAGTGAAAAGTTAATAGAAAAATATTATGAAACCTTTCACTTCTGGACAAACAGTAATTTGGATCATTCTGAAATTAATCTCTGGGAGTGTTTTTCTGCCTAAGACAGGCACCTTCAGGTCAACCTGGAGTGAAAAGCAGAAAAAAGAATAAAATTATAGAACAACAACTAAAATATTACTATTTGTGTTTTCAGCCTAATAATAAAATCACAGAATAGCTGAGGTTTGACGAGGCATCTGGAGTTCACCTAGGCCAGCCTCCCTGCGCAAAGCAAAAGAAACTTAATTCCATTTTCTGGGGCTTTGTCTAGTCAGGGTTTAGATATATCAAAGAATTGAGTCTTCACAAACACTCTGAATAACCTTTTTTTATTGTTGCAGGTTTTGAACAACTTCACAACCTCATCCAGCTGAGTTCTAAATATCTCCAAAGGTGGAAATTCCCCAACTTGTTTCAGCATCCTCATGGTTTGGGGTTTTTTTCTAACATCTAGCCTGATCTTGCCACTAAGCATCTGTGAAAAGAGTCTGACTCTCTCCCTTTCTATAACTTTCTTTTCAAAGAGTGTTGCAGGAAACAATATAATCAATGTTTAGCTTTCTTTTTATGGCAGCTTTATTCCAAATTACACTGAAAGCTGCTTATAACAAAGGCACACCCTGCTGAAGAAGAGAAAATCAGCTAGTTTTTTGCAATAGGCATGCATTTGGTTGCATGCATTGTTGATGCTATATTCCCCACAGTGGTAACGATGGTCTAAGGAATAAAACAGGAAGAGTGGCAGAGACTAGGAATTTTTAATGAAGTATGGAAAAAACGTTGAAGTCATTCAACACCTTCTTGATAATCAAAGATCATAAACAAAATCCAACTGTATTAAAAGAACAAAGTTTCATTAATCAAGCCATTATGACTACATTGTTGTCTGCTTTGCATTTGCATGCAAGACCCTACATTAGGGTGATGCTGAACTGAGCTCCTCATTCTTGTTAACCAATGGGAAGCAAAATTCAGTCTTTTCTGCCCAATTTTTAAATTGGGTAGGAAAGGTGGGATAAGCAGACTGTAAAATGTAAATAATGCAACTTTTTTTTCTTGAACATTAACAATTCTATGACAAAATTAAAGCTATCAGAATTTCAGTGCCTACAAGAATATAGCAAGTCTATTCATTCAATGCACTTTATTGAACCAAAGCACTGTAGCAGACAAAGCCTTATATTTGGCCAGTCACAGATTAAATAAAATAGTTTGTGTCTGCGGTCAGCCCAGTGAGTGCTTGGTATATTGTTCTTATGGCAGTGAAATTCTTTCTGAAGTTTTTGTTTGTCTGTTTGTTGGGGTTTCTGAGGCAGGCATGTTTTGGGGGTTTCAGCCCTGTAATATGTCAGATTTAGGTGATAATAACAGCATTCACAGTGACAGCACCATTTTAAGAGCAATTGTGTCTCCCCTTGTTGGCCAAGTTTCATTGACTTTTGCTTCCTCTGTTCACTGGAACCTCATGGCCAATTAAATCTTTTAGTAGACTTCTGGGGTCCTTCAGGCTCTCTTTTTAAGAACATCATCCTATGTCTGAAAAGTATCCCTGTATTCTAAACTCAAAAAAGTAGTATTTTCAAATACCAGGTGTCTTTCCTCACTTACTAAGGGTGTACTTGATCCCCTCATCCAGATCATTGCTGAAGCTATTAAAAAAATTGACTCCAATAAGGAGCCTTGGAGAGCATCACTGTGAGAGGCCACCAACTGGATTTAAATCCATGCACCAGCACACACTCTTTGGGCTAAGCCATCCAGTCAGAATTTTACCCAGTAAAAAGTACACCTGTTGAAGACATAAGCAGCCAGTTTTTCCAGGAGAATGCTGTGAGAAATGTTAAGTCCAGGTAAAAAGCATTCAATCACAGAATGGTGGATGTGGAAAAGGACCTTAAGAAGTCATTTGGTCCAATCATTCTGTTCCTGCAAGGTCCCATAGGACCAGTTGATCTGGACCATGTCCAGGCAGTTTTGAATATTTTCATGGAGGGAAACTACACAAATTCTCTGGACATTTATGCCAGGGTTTGGTCAACTTCATGGTAAAAAATTGTTTTCTGCTGTTCAGAGGGAACCGCTGTTTCTCTTTGTGCTCATTTCCCCTAGTCCTACCAGTGGGCACCAATGTAAACAACCTGGCTCCCTTCTCTTTTCACTGCAGTAATATTAATAACATACCTTCCCTGATGACTCCTCTTCTCCAGACTGAACAGTTCCAGCTGTCTCAGTCTTTTTCATAGGAGGCATGTTTTTGTCCCTTTATTGTCTTCATAGCCCTTTGTTGAACTCTCTGGTATGTCCATCTTGCACTAGAGAGCCCAAAAGCGGACCCAGGACTCCAGATATGGCCTCACTAATGCTGAGTACAGCAGAAGGATCACCTCCCTCAACCTGCTGGCAATGTTCCTCCTAATGCAGCCCAGGATATCATCAACCTTCTTTTCCTTCAATGGCGCATTGCTGGCTCATGGTCAGCCTGGTGTCCACAAGGATCCCAGGTCCTTTTCTGACAAGCTGCTTTTCAGCTGAGTGGTCCCCAGCATGTCCCGGTGCCTGGGATTGTTCTTCCCGGTTACAAGGCTTCAGGTTTCCACTTGTTGAGCTTCATGAGGTTCCTCTCAGTTCATTTCTCCAGCCTGTTGAGATGCCTCTGGATGGCAGCATGACCCACTGACATATCAGACATTCCTCTTAGTTTTGTGTTTATTTTTTTTTGTCCCTATGGCAGTTTCTTCATGCTGCTGAATGATTTTGTACTCTATACAAAGCTGGAGATGTATTACTGAGTGTAGTGAAGATATGGCTGTCAAAATCTATTTAGATAGTATTTTGTATTCTATAAAAGTATATCACATATATGCTTCTCATCTTAGTTTTTACTCATAATCCTTGGCCATACCTGTTTTTTATTTTTTTAAGAGTCATGTACAACACTGCAGACCTGTAAAAATCAAACACAACCTTGATATAAATTTCACAGCTTTCCCAATTTAGTAAGAGCTTGAATCTGCTAGAAACACTGGATCTTCTTCATTGTTAGTGTTTGGGCTCAGCAATTAATTATTTTTTTCAGATTTATAAAGTATATTGCCTTATAAGTAAATATAATCTAATTATTATTTCAATCCTAAAAAAATGAAGTAGTAATTTAGTTAAAGACAACACTTTTATTGTGTTATTTTCACCCTGATTCTCTATCATGTTATTTGATGTTTAAAAACAGTCTACTTACCAGGATACAGATATGTGTTTAAAAATATAGTAATAATTTTCTCCAAATGATACCTATCTGGCTCTTCCAATAAAAGCAAGTTATATGCAGTCAGTTATGAATGATGATATGATCTTGATGGTTTTATAATATTTCAAATGTACAGCAGAAAATTTCTATTCTTGTAGAACGTTTCAGGAACAGATGAGTTTGAGGCAGGTCTTCCACAAGGGGGCTCATTATTTCAAATTCGGTGTTGCCAGTTCTCATTTTACAAACTGCTCAGCAGACATTAATGCCACATCCTTAGCAGGAATTTAGTTTTCTCTTAGTAAAATCATTTTTATTAACATTGTGAGTCTTCCACAATTGCTTAGATAGAACTGCTTCCACAAAATATTGCTTAGATATTTCCATATAACATTTCTGACTCAATGTTTATTTACTGGAAATAGTCACAAGGTATGTGTTAAACTAATATTGTTTCTAATTTGTGTGTTTACACCACAATCAAAAAAGATAATGTCACTTTTAATAAGACCTCAGAAACATTTCTAGTTGTCATCCTCAGCTATAACATGAATGTGTTCCATCACCTCTGCACATAAAACCTGTATATAGCTGAGGGTGTTTTGTGATTTGTGAAGCAGCCCTTTTCAATTTGTTCATTCATATAATACCATTTTTTATTTTAAAATCAATTTAAGACAAGTTTTAAGAAAAATACTGTGCTTCCTTGTCATGTAAGCATTTGTAAGCATTGAAGAGGATATCTTAAAACACTTTCTTTGAATTGAGTGCTTCCTTTTCAAATTCATTGTCATTATTTACAAAATGTTAAATTCCTTGAATTTTTAGAAATAAAATGGCAACAAAAACAGTCTGCTTTAGCTGTGTCACCAGTTTGATTTTTTTTAGTGAGAGATGAAACATAAACGATGGTGTAATCATTTGTTTGTTTTGCTTCCTTATGATTACTGAATAGGTGTAAGTCATACAAATAGCTTCTTAAGCTTACTTGCTGCAGCATATTACTATTAAGCAACAATTAAGCCAACAGAGCTGCTCCCAAGTTCCTGTAACATAACAGGAGGCAGAATCAGACCTCCAACATGTTCTGGTTGCACAGAAGTGAATATTTTCTTGTTTATCTACATAAAACCCTCTAGCTTGAAGGCTGAAATTGTTAGTTTTTTTACATCCAGCAGTCTTCCTCTGTGTTCTTGTCATGTTCTATCTTTCTAATATAACTTGCAATTATTCCTATATGATGATGATATATAATCTCTAAGAAATATATGTTCTGATGAATGAAGAAATAAAAATGTGACTGCCTACTAAGAGGCTACATTTTAGGTCTTATTTTAGTAGCATCATGTGTGATTTTTCCACTGTTTATTAACTCCACATAAAAGTCCATCACAGCATTGTCTTTTTAAATTGAGTTACATTGGGTTGGCAGGGCTGCTCTGTGACTATGTTCTCTGTAGTTTAAGTTATATAATACCTGGAAAAGCTTTATTCCCTGTAATGAAAGTCTGGTTCCTGCAAATTAGTGAGATTTTCAGGGGTAGATTAGCAATCTGAACACAATGGCTATGTGTAATTCTACTTTATTATCATTAGTGCACTGGTGGGTCTATTGAGCTCACTTTTTGGTATTGTCCTTTGATGAAGCACTTCAATTTCCTGATAGTGAGACCTTATTTAATCAATATGTAGCTCTGAGGTAACACATCAAGTGTCAAGTTGTTCAGGGTATTTTTTAAACAAGTATTCCGTATAGTGTCCAAACTCAGAGCACAAAAATAATGTATCAAATTTTAAAATCCCTTGCTAGCTCAAAAAGCAATAAATTTAACTTTTTTGGAATGATAATTGAAAATTTGACTTTCAGAAGTTTGCCAAATATTTACTTTCTTCTCCCAGCCTAAATTAAGAGTAGGTCCCCCTTTAATAGAACATTTTGTTTTCTCTCAGTCTTCTCACAGACAATCGGCAGCAGGTGTCCAGTAAGTTATTTCTATCAATGTGAGCAAGCTGTTATGTGTCTAAATTTAAAAAATATCCACTTTCCCTAAATGAAGATGGCTATTCTTTTATTTGGCCTCATAATTTCATACATTCTTTTAAATAAATGTAAAACAAAAAAAAAACCTACATCCAATAAATTGCAGGATTTCTACTTTCCAACTATCAGAAAGTAAACCGTCAGTTCAGTAGAAATAGACCTAGAGGCAAGATGCATTTCATACCAAGGTAATCAAGCCTTCCTTGGTTCCCTGAATTTCCAGCCACTGCTAGAAAAGAGGTGATTTCTCCTTGTTTGATCTCTAACAATATTTCAAGAACAGGAAAAAAAAAATTACTGATGGGGACCTCACACTGGTGTTAGTGGAGCAGACTTCATTGTTTCAGCAACTTTTCCTACCCTTTTATCAATTGCTTGTGAGTTGACCATATTTAAATATTTTAGACTGAAACTGTCTCAAGTTGACCTTTTCATGGGATTCCCCCATAACGTTCCTTTTCCATTATTACCAAAAGCAAAGATACTGAAAAATAAACTAGCTTCTATTATGTATAATTCTGTTGATCTCAGTTTTGAAAAATATTAACTTCAACAGGCTTTGGAGCACATGGTTAATATTTCATGGTAGAGTAGCATTTATGATGCTACTGTGTTTATCAGCTGTATAATCTGTGCTATAATTTGACACAGTGTAATTCTTTAAAAAAGCATATATTTTGCATTTCATATTAGATTTTAAGAAATGGGTTGGCACTACGCAACCTATCCATACATACGTATTTCAGTCAAGGACGAAACAGGCTGCATCAGGCAACTGGAGTTCAACTTCTGTGAGCATGGTGTGAGTAAAGGAAAGAGAAAGATTACCTTTCACAAAGTACCTTACATTGTTTTTAACATGGGCAATATGATTAAAGAGATTGCCTGAAACAAATGCAAATGTAGCTATAACTGGGGAAGGAGGAGGAAAAGAGGCAGTAATGGAAAGATGAGATTACATCAAGAAACCTACAGATGTGAGAAGCTGATCCAACAGCTGGTCGGCTGGGCACAAGAAAAAACATTTCATGATGAAGATCATAAAGGAAAAGGTAGCTAGGAGTTGGGATTCTGGCAAGTACAAAGGGTAGAAATGTTTTAGTTTGGGAGTATAACTTCTGACTTTGCAACATTGGTAGTAAATATTTACCTTAGGATTTATTTCTGTGCTGAGAATCTCTTGTGATTCAAGAAAATCTGATCAGTTTATTCAGTACTAAGAAGAAAAAACAAGAATCCAGAGGGAAAAACATTAATACAATAATGGTAAAATTATCAGACTACTAAAATTAATGGGAACTTTCCTAGAAAAAATATTTAATTTTCTTCCCAGGAATAAATTACTGCAAAGTCTGCAATTTTCGAAAGACCCTCTCAGTAAAGCATTTGCAAAGAATTACTTTAATTAATTCTTATTATATGCCCTTAGGCTTAGGTTTTACTGAGTTATTGAAGAAAATGTTAAAGTTTATGTTCATGCAGATTCACTTGCCCTTGAATATACTTAATTAAGTCTGAAGAATGATAGCTTTTTCAGTTCCTGGCAGATAAATACTGAGATATATAGAATGCATATCTGTAAGATCATTTGTTGTCTGTAGTATACTGTTATACTGGAAAAGTGTGATAACTTTTCACTATATAAAGATCCCTAGCAATTGTAGTTTCTTTGGCCAGACAGTCTGCATAGATCATGAACACACGGAATGTGGGCAGTAAGTTCAGCTTGTTTGAAGCTAATTTTTCTGTTCACACCATGGACTCACTTTAAAGCTCTGGGAGTTCTTAGAAGTAAATTATTGTACACATTCATGTTTTGCTGAAGTAAAATTTAAAGCCTTAAAAAAATAAGACTTGAAAGTGCAAGAAAAGCCAGGGTTGACGCGAGGGAGCTTTAGTTAGATTTTACAGAAATTACTAAAAAGTACAGCATCACTACTCCAATATCAGCGTTTGTCTGCATCGTACATAGAACTAGGGAGGAAACTGACCAGTGTTGTATATCTTTGTCCTCTTTCACTATTACTTTTTAGACAGTTGTTGTTCTGTCTTCCTCACAATGGTCTTTTAGAATGTGCTAGTGAATGTCTTAGTGTCAGAAGATTAGTTTTCAAGCTTTAGTACATTGTAATTAACTTAAATGTTCCTGTCTGTTTTCCAAGTTTGCAATCACTATTTTTAGCACTAGACTTCAACAAGACAAGGTTTATTCATTAAGAATTAGGTCTTCAATTAAAAGACAGCAGCAGAAGTTGGGTTCAGCGAGGGAGCCAGGATCATTTGACTGGTTAGAATTCTTCCAAACACATGGGATTTTTTCTTCAGAATTTCTGGATTTTGAAGTCAAAGCTGCAAATATTGGTACTAGAAATGTTAATGCTGATCAAGTGTAACCTTTGACCACCCAGGAAGGAAAACCATGGTAAAGAAATTTATAATTAGTCTGAAGTTTCCTTTTCTGGATACCTTTTTTTTCAGGCATCAAATTCTCCTGTGAACAACCCACTAATCAAAGACAGATGGAGATGTGGGCTTAAGATATCTGTACCAGTTCATTAACTAACATAAACCTTATTTCTACTTATATAGAGTAGCAAAACATATTAAAGATTCAGCCTAATATTTATCATTTATATTTGGTTTTTAATAGCAAGATATCTGATGTGAATATATCATCAGTTACATATTTTGACTCAGCTCAGTCCTTTGTGAGACAGGAAGCCAGCGCTGGTGTTACCAAACAGATCATACAAACTTCACAGGGCCATATGTATGAATACAGCATACAGAGACTTCAATGTGCATTTGAAACAAGGTTGCCCTGTATATGCAATTTTTTTCTTGCAGAAACAAATATGTTGTTGACTCCAGCATCTACATTTGAGCCCAATCCAGTTAACAGCAAAACAGCTTTGGTCACCTCAAAATAATTGTCAAAATAATTACACATCACAAAAATCAATAATTGCAAACAGAATTGACTTTCTGGTTAGAAACATCTGTCAGCATATTTTCAAGGTTATCATGGAACTTGATACAGATTTGAGGTCACATTATGCTCCTGAGACCAGCATTTTATCCACCATGGCCAGTTTTTCAACAATACAGTCAAAAAAGGAAGTCCAGAATACCTTTCCACTTCTGTCTTGTACATTAGTTTGCCTGAGCTCACAGAGATTTTTATAGCAAGAATGTAATCAGTGAAATCTTTTGCCCATTCTATGTCTCACATGGACCTACAATGCATTAGTTTTTGTTCTTTTCAAACCCCTGAAGCCTTAGAAGCGGGCGTTCATGGAATTGCTGCAGGTGCATCAGACATGAGCCTCACTGTGGAGGAGTGAATAGTCTCTTGATTATTAGTTCTGAGAAATGGTAGAGAGGAACACAGGACTTTTTCTTAAAACAGAGGTCTGGGGTGAGAAGGGACACCAGGTTCAGCAAAACAGAAAAATTCTCATCCATGGGTGAAAAACTGAGGGTAAACTAAGGAAAAGTTTCATTGCAGAAACCATGCTACTTTGTAGCTATTTTCTAACTTGCTATTTTTTATCTTGATATTAAATTCAACACTATTTTGAAGTCCTGTTGCCATGTGTTCACATTTAGGATAATTTCCATAGCTCAAACATTTCTCATCCAGAAGTTTGTGGTTTTTTTTTTTCCTGTGTGTGCTGTACAGATGTTTGATAAATTGTGTGTTAAATGTTTCTTTTCATGTAACCCAAGATAGGATGGGATTTCTGAGCTGCAACTGCACATTGCTGATTCATATCCATTTTTTCATCCACCAGTACCCCAAGTCCATCTCTTTAGGACTGCTCTCAGTTCACTTATTTCCCAGTCTGTACTGATGTTGAGGATTGTTTTGATCCAAATGGAGGACTTTGCACTAGTCCGTGTTGAGGTTTGCATGTGCCCTTCAAGCCTGTCAAGGTCCCTCTGGATGGCATCCCTTCCCTCCAGCTAATGTACTGCACCACTCAGCTTAGTGCCACCTGCAAAAATGCTGAGGGTGCACTCAGTCTTACACTCATTTCTTAAATAAAATTGGGATATGAAGATGTGGATGAATAAGAGCAAAGCATGTTCAAAAATGCTTTCACTACTAAATAAGAAATTTCTCTGCCTTAATGCCACTTTGATTTTCAGTCAAGAAGGAGAAAATGTGAATCTTAACCAACAATTAGCCAAACCAGTGGTACTTGCACCAGGAGTACAGTTTTCCCTTTCCTTTTGTCAAGCTTAACCTTGATCTTAATTGTACATCATAATCTCCTATCCTTTGAAATAGCTAAATTGCTCCTGCAAATTCCTTTGTATTTCTCTCCATTTTGATAAAATGCATTCTTGAAAGTTTCTTTATTTTATTATTGTGGCATCAATAATAATAAGAGATTTTTAGGCAATTATAATCTTTCTTTAGTTTGTTTTGTTTGAGTTTGGTTTGTTTCTACTTGTAAATAGCTAGATACCTTATGCTTATTTTAGGACTGGTTTTTCTTTATTGTTGTTTTCTTTTTAAGGACTAAATTCTATATTCCACATTCAAAAAGACCTTTCTTGCCATATGTATGAGTACTTCCAAATAAAGATAGAGCACTGCAATGACAATGCACCTTATACAAAAAGTGGTGATTCAGTTGAAGGTTAATGGCTAGCATTGCAGGAATGCCAGTGTACAAGATATAATTAGGAGTGTCTGATGGCAGCTCACACTATAATATAAACAGAAAACATCTGCATGCTCATGGTAATGAGAGTCTTTATCTCTCTCCATACCATTTTTTGTGTTTTAATAGCATGCATGTCACTAAATCTTAAATTATTATTAAAAGCTAAACTAAAAGGAATAATAGATTTAAACCACAATTATGTGAGGACATTGCATGTGTAGTATTTAGGTGGTAGTAGAAAAGAGATTCCACTACCATTTAAAATGCTGCACATGCACTTTACTTTTGACAACGTTTTGCCTCACTAGGGGGGGGAATGTGAAGGATGTATATTTTTGATAACAGTATTTGCAAATTTCAAGAGTAGAAATATGTACAAGTGAAACTCTTAATTCCTACAGTGGATCAGTAATTTGAGATAATAGATTAATTTCTTCTTCTCCTCCTCCTGCTAGCAGGTTTTACTTTTATATTGTGCTTGTAAACAACATTCAGAGGAAGAACTAGGACCCAGGTCTCCTAATAGTAGAGTCCTAAGCAATGTTATACATCTGAGCTATCTTTCTCTGGCTCAACGATGCTTGATTTTATTTCTATAAATTTGCATACCCTCCTGGCTGGAATAAAGCGTCACCCCAAAGCAGCCTATAATCCAGCCATTATGGAATACTGAGAAAGCACAACATGATGGAAAACAGGGCATCTCAGGATCAGATGAACTGATCCTGATCAAATGATCAGATGAACTGGATGCTCAAGTCACAAGTAACTGGGGACAAAACGACTTGCCTTTGGTTATATTTTTAAAGTAAGGAATAAGCTTCTCCCAGGGAATAAACTAGGAAATCATGTCAGAGTCAAGATTCAAGGCAACAAGAGTTCATGAAGATAGCTCAGTATGTAGGCTTATGCAATTTGAGGGTCTCATCATGAACTGGAAAAAGAGCTTAGGGTCTTATCGAAGACTGAATTCCTGGGGACACACATGTGAACACTTATCTGGGATTAGCTATTTAAAAAGCACTATGAAACCTCAGATTCACAATGACATTTGTGCACAATGCTGGCATACTACCAAGCTCATATTTCTCTGGGAGACTTACTGCTTATACTGTTTTCAAAACTTTGTTTAGTTTTTTACAATGTAAACAAAAATGTTTGAAACAGGAATAGAAACTAGGGGTTATATCCGTGATTCAGTGGGTGCTGGCTGCTACATTCTGTGACATCATTTTCAACAAATACCTCAGGGACAAAAAATATGGGCTGAGGTGAAAAGCAGTATTGCAATAATGTTTAATAAGTATAGTCAATTTTCACAATATCATGAGGCACATTGTTATAAGTACTATAAATGCAGGTCTACAAATGCTTCTTTTGATCTGTGTGTATTCTTTTTCAAATGAACAGCCAGCATAGCTTGGAATGAAACAGAAGTTGAACACAGAACTGTCCCTCACAAAATGTAAATGTTATTTTAAAGAACAATTATTCCATCTTAAAAAATATTTTTCTTTCTTGTCACAGAATTCACAAAGGCATTAAGCTATCTCTTCAAAATTTAATCTCAAGGGAAAACACTGCAAGAAATGATGAGTATAATTCCTACTCTGACTCAGTCTGCAGCTCAATCCTGTCTATAAAATATACTTGAAATTTTAGGGTGGCTTGATGTCTCAACCTAATATTTTACTATTTTAGTGTAATGTCTTAGCCTTCATGTCTTAATCCTGTGTTTTAAGCTTAAATCTGAAGTTGTTTTATCTTTATTTTTAGAAGTGCAGTAGACATGCTAGTCCTCATACAGTCATGAAAATAACTCATGTTTTATCCTTTTCCTTAAGCTTCTACCAGCAGCAAAACTGGTAATAGCACAGAGTTAATGACTAAGTGGTGGAGTACTACAGAATTCAAATTGTGTTCCTTTCTCCAACTGTATCTTTCTCTCTCACGTGATTTAGTGTTTAAATAAAAGTAGCTAGGTTATTGAATGTCCGTTCTGTTTTGAAAATTAACTATGATTCTCAGAAACTCAGAATAATTCACATTTATCTTCTGCCAGTTTTCAATTATACTGCTGGCTCAGCTAGGCCACAAGAAAACTACCAATGAAATCACTGTTTAAGAAGTTTTCATCTGTGGTGAAGAATAAACAGTGAAGTATCGCTTCATACTTACTCTGTTACATCGCCTTATCTGTTAATACTTTTCCCTTCCATTGGCATGGCCAATTCCAATGGCAGGTGTTACTGTAAAGAGTTCACAATTCCCTGCATGTTAAAATTATCTGTTTAAAATTTTCTACTAATACTAAAGATTAAATTTTTCAGAAGAAAAAATTTTGCTTTCTTCATTTGCTTATATTGGCTTATGCATAGTCAGGGAAAATTAACAAACATTTACGACTTTAGAAAGCTCATTTTTTCCACTGAATAATTGTAAAAAGTTCTGTAACCTGTTCCTTTGCAGTGACTGAGGGAAGAAAAAAAAAAAAGGACATTTATCAAAACACATATGAGATAGTGTCGTTTTTAAATTTTACAAATACTTAAAAAAATTATTTTCTAAAGAAAATGTAACATATAATTAATCTTGCATTTCAAAATAATTATTATTTTTAACTATGTAACAGTAGT
Source organism: Melopsittacus undulatus (assembly GCF_012275295.1). Classification (NCBI taxonomy): domain Eukaryota; kingdom Metazoa; phylum Chordata; class Aves; order Psittaciformes; family Psittaculidae; genus Melopsittacus; species Melopsittacus undulatus. The sequence continues at coordinate 25,466,469 of NC_047532.1, read as the reverse complement.
TTAGTAGTGAACTAAAAAACTCCAAATTACAATTAGCTATCAAATTGCTCTATAAAGGGACAATTGCTTTATAAAGGGACAAAATTACTTAAGTCTTTTCTACAGTGGAAGGAATAATATGTGGATTAAAATAGGAATAATATGTGGATTAAAATAGTTATACTACTACTTAGAGCAGTAGTTTTACCCATTTAGGTAAAACAGATTGTTTTCTACTTAGGTAAGTCTGACTAGGATTTTTCTGAACAGTAGAAATCAAAGTTGAGCAAGCTCACTGCCCAGGACTACAAGAGAGCAGACTTTGGCCTCTTCAGGAACCTGCTTAGCAAGCTTCCATGGGATATAGCCCTAGAGGGCAGGGGGGGGCAAGACTCTTGGTTAATATACAAGGATCACCTGCTACAAGCTCAGGAGTGTTGCATCCCAACTAGAAGGAAGTGCAGCAGGAGGGCCAGACCAACTTGGATGGATAAGGAGCTGCTGAGAAAAATTCACAGGAAAAAAGAGGCTTAAAAAAGGTGGAAGGAAGGACAGGTGGCCTGGGATGAATACAGGGATGTTGTCAGGGTAGTTAGGGACCGGGTTAGGAAAGCTAAGCCCCAGTTGGATCTAAACTTGACTAGGGATGTTAAAGATAAAAGGAAAGGATTTTATAGGTATGTAGCGGCTAAAAACAGACTAGGAACAATGCAGGCCCCCTCCGGAAGCTTTCAGGAGAACTGGCTACACAGGATTTGGAGAAGGGTGAGATTCTGAATGACTTCTTTGCTTCGGTCTTTACTGGCAAAGGCTCTGACCGCAGCACCCAAGTCGTGGAAGGTGGACGCAGGGACTGTGAAAATCTAGACCTCGGGACCACTGTAAAAAAGGATCTGGTTCAAGAACATCTTAAGAACCTGAATGTACACAAGTCCATGGGACCTGATGAAATCCATCTGCAGGTCCTGAAGGAGCTGACAAATTAAGTTGCTAAGCCACTGCCATCATATTTGAAAAAATCATGGCAGTCAGGTCAAGTTCCTGACAACTGGAAAAAGGGAAATATAACCCCCATTTTCAAGAAGGGGAAAATGGATGACCTGGGGAATTACAGACCAGTCAGTCTCATCTCTGTGCCTGGCAAAATCCTGGAGCAGATTCTCTTGGAAAGCATGCTAGGGCACATGAAAAACAACAAGGTGCTTGGTGACAGCCAGCATGGCTTCACTAGGGGGAAATCCTGCCTGACCAATCTGGTAGCCTTCTATGACGGGGCTACAAAAGTGATGGACAGGGGTGGAGCAAGTAGATGTCATCTACCTGGAATTGTGTAAAGCGACATCCTTGTCTCTAAATTGGAGAGACATCAACTTGATAGGTGGACCACGCAGTGGATAAAGAACTGGCTGGATGGTCGCACTCAAAGAGTTGTGGTCAACGGTTGAATGTCTGGCTGGAGACCAGTAACAAGTGGTGTCCCTCAGGGATCGGTATTGAGACTGGTCTTAACATCTTTGTCAGTGACATGGACAGTGCGATTGAGTGCACCCTCAGCAAGTTTGCCGATGACACCAAGCTGTGTGGTTCGGTTGATACACTGGAGGGAAGGAATGCCATTCAGAGGGAACTTGACACGCTTGTAAGGTGGGCTGATGCCAACCTCATGAATTTTAACCATGCCAAGTGTGAGGTCCTACACCTGGGTCGGAGCAATCCCATGCACAGCTACAGGTTGGGAAAAAAGGAAATTCATGGCAGTCCTGCGGAGAAGGACTTGGGGGTGTTGGTCAATGAGAAAATGAACATGAGCCAGCTTCAGTGTGCGCTTACAGCCCAGAAAGCCACCTGTATCCTGGGCTGCATCAAAAGAATTGTTACCAGCCGGTCAAGGGAGGTGATCCTGCCCCTCTGCTCTGCTCTCGTGAAACCTCACTTGGAGTATTGTGTGCAGTTCTGGTGTCCTCAACATAAAAAGGACATGGAACTGTTGGAACAAGTCCAGAGGAGGGCCATGAGGATGATCAGGGGACTGGAGCACATCCCATATGAAGACAGGCTGAGAAAGTTGGGGCTGTTCAGCCTGGAGAAGAGAAGGCTGCATGGAGACCTCATAGCAGCCTTCCAGTATCTGAAGGGGGGCTATAGGGATACTGGGGATGGGCTATTCATTAGGGACTGTAGTGATAGAACAAGGGGTAACGGGTTCAAACTTAAACAGGGTAAGATCAGATTGGATATAAGGAAGAAGTTCTTTACTGTGTGGGTGGTGAGGGACTGGAATGAGTTGCCCAGGAAGGTTGTGAATGTTCCATCCCTGGCAGTGTTCAAGGCCAGGTTGGATGAAGCCTTGGGTGATATGGTTTAGTGTGAGGTGTCCCTGCCCATGGCAGGGAGGCTGGAACTAGATGATCTTAAGGTCCTTTCCAACCCTAACTATTCTATGATTCTATGATTCTATGATTAAGAATCTCTTCATCAGGGACTGTAGCAATAGGACAAGGGGTAATGGATTTAAACTTAAATGGGGGAAGTTCAGGTTAGATGTAAGGAAGTTATTTGCTGTGAGAGTGGTGAGGCACTGGAATGGGTTGCCCAAGGAAGTTGTGAGTGCTCCATCCCTGGCATTGTTCAAGGCCAGGTTGGAGAGAGCCTTGGGCAACACGGTTTAGCGTGAGACATCCTTACTCATGGCAGGGGAGTTGGAACTAAATGATCTTAAGGTCATTTCCAACCATAAGCATCCTATGATTCCATCATTTTACAAGTTTAAGAATACAAATGTCATTTTTTATTCATGGGGCAGGAGAACTTCTGAGTTTGATACCTTCATGCACAAGCAACATTTTCTAACCAGAAAATAATAAGTCTGAAACATTTTGTTCTAGCTTCTGTTGAACCACATGATGGTCTGATTTAGCAGGAGATATCAGAAGACCTAATGCAAACAGACATCTGAGAACACTATGTATAATATTGTCTGTCTGTCGGATACATCCTGTTATATTATGGATTATTAGCTAACTATATGTGACAATATAACCAGTACAGTTAAATCTTTGCTAGATGTGGTAGACAGTCAGTGTCAGATCAAAGGAAAAGCACTGATCAGCAAGTGCTCAATTATACCAATTTTAATGAAAAGATACAAAGGTTTAAGTAACCTTCATGTTTTAAGGAAGTATAATTTTGCTTAAAAAAGATAGAACTGTGAGATTTATCATATAGTTTACTTCAGTCTAGAAGATCTCATCACATGTTCTGTTACTTCTTTTTTCTTACTTTCATAATTTTTGCAAGCTGAAGGGTTTCAGTCCTTTTCATAACAAAGTCTCCTGTGATATAGTGATAACTTTTCATTACAATATTTAAAGTAAGGTGAATTTTCAAATATAGGTAAAATCTAATAGTTGCTGCTTCAAAGCTGTCAGTATTGATTTTCAGTCTGCTCAAACCTGAAATTCAGAAGTACAACATTATTAAAGTGATAGAAGTTCACTGCAAGAAAATTTCTGGACAAATCAGCAGCAGAATCTGCAGCTCAATAGAGCTTTAATTTTACCCTATCTATGACTCACATTTAATAATAACCATCAATTTTCTTTTTTTTTTTACCTGAATGTCATTCTGTACAATAGAGTGAGATATGCGGGGAATCTCTTGACTGAAAGCCATCTTATGAATCCAAGAAGTCATTGTTATTTGTTTTTTTATACCATATTAATGATAAGGACATCAATTTTTAAATATAAGGGCCAGCCTGTCTTAATGAATTAATATTGAACTGCTTGCCACTGATAAGACAGAACATCGAACAAGTTCAGTGCAGCACCAAGCATGATTTTGATGTGATAAAACTGGTAACTCGAAACATATTAAAGGTATCAGGGGTATGAGACACTCCTGAACACTGACTCTCAGATAATTCCACTGATTTTCTGTAATGACTTAATGGCTTTTTGAATGTGCTGTACATTATCACACCAGCCTTGATTAAAAGACTTGAGGTCAGGTACGTTTGACTTACATAATTACAGCATGAGATAGAGAGGTCAAAATCATGACCATATTACCCAGTGAAACCCTGGAAAAAGAAAAACAGGAAATATAACACTAGTATTATGTTCAGTATATATTTTATTTAATACAGAGAAGACTACTAAAGAACTGAAGTGAACAATTGTGAAGAATATAACTCTATCACCACAATTAACTACAAATTCTAAATATGTTGCACAGTCGTCTCTTTTTCAAATACAGTTGCATAGCTGGGCGGAAACAGGTGTAGAAGTCCAAATGTCTAACGGAATTCCTAAAAAGCAACAGGATCAAATATGTCTTTATAATAAATCTATTTTATATACTTAACCTAGAAGACACTGTAGAAAGAAAAGTAACAGGTTTTGTGTTCAGCTTTGAAAAGTCTTGAGCATCTCATTCCATCTTCAAAAGACATAACAATTATCTCGGCTACTGAACCATGTTATCGTTAAAGAATCCAGGAATGGGTCAAAGAGTGGCATTTGGTGTAACATGGAGCCTGGGAAAAGTGGCAGAAGGTTGTTGTTTTCTCTCTGTGTTTAAATACTTACCCTCTTCGCTTCCCAACATCCAAATCAGTAATAAAATGTTTATGTTAATTGGAAATAAATTAAGTTAAATTCCACAAGTCAAGTCTTCTTTGTCTGCAACAAATTACTACAAATAAGTCATGGAAAGTTAAAAAAACAAAACAAAACAAACAAATAAAAAAAACCCACTATTTTTAGTTTTTCTTACGGATAAGCTGTGTTCAGCTGGATTCTACTTTCAAGATACATTTCTGTCAGCTTTCACAATTAAAAGCAGAAGTTGAGAGCTATTAGTTTTACTTTTGGTAAAGGTTGTATTAGATTTACAGTATATATGATATAAGAAGGACTATAAAAAAGTGATGAAGATAAAAGGAGAAACAAAAAAAACACAGAGGCTGTCACAACCACAGAAATATGCTGAACTGTGTTTTTTTGAAGATTGATTTGAACTAAATTACCTGATTTCCATAATGAAGCCTAATTGAGTACTTTAGGAAGAAGTGAAAACAATGTAGAAGAGATACATTTATAGATCTCACATCTATAAGTCAAGTGTAGTAGAAAAGTGAGTCACTTATGCCTTTAATTCACATTGGGGCTTACTTTTCTAATAGTGAACAAAAAAGACATTTTTGTTTTAACAAAACTTATTTAACGATTTACTGCTGTTAATGTGTGGGCACCCTGTTGTGTGCATTTAGAGGCTGGATTTTTGGTTTGATGGTTCTAAGCTTTTACCCAAAGGAACTTTCTCCAAAAGATAGTGATTTTTTGAAAACTACAGTCTATATCAGCATTTTCTGGAAAATAACTATTGATCCTTCTATTTGTCCTACAATCTGTCAGCTTTTTTTCAATTAGTGAAAGATGTGCTCTGACTTATCCAATCAGAGTTGGTCTTCCTGAACAACTTTTTTTTTTAAGTGATGAGTCAAATGTATAGAAAATATGTATTGAGTTTAGATGAAAGATTTTTCAGGTTTACAGTAATTTCTTGGGTTTTTTTGATGTTTTATACATTATAAACGTGTTATGATCCCACAGGCTTTATTTAGCTCAATGTTTCTTAAAGTTATTATGTGTAGTCCTGCCAGATTTCTACTACTGGAAATTAGTAATATCTATATTGTGATAGGCAGTAATAGTTTCTACGTGTTTATGACGTCAGACAAAGTTTTGTCTTATGAATGTTAAAAAGACTCTGTTACTGAAACTCCGCTTTCCACCTGCTCTCACACCTAAACATAAGCTTGAATTTACACAAAACCAAGCATTTTAGGCCCACATAAACAGTGAGTGAAATGAATGCAAATAGGGACAGTATTTTCTTATGCTCCTTAGTGGATATTTTAGGGTTACTGTGAGCATGCTTGCTTCATGCACGTCATTCTATACAATGCTACGAAACCTGTCTGCAGTGATTACTGCATATTAAACAAACTAAATTACATTACTAGGACAGAAACATTTATGATTATATCTCATAAAGGACATCAGAGAGTTAAAAGAATGTATTTTGCTGGTTCAGTAAGAAAGGGTTAGAAACTGTAAATGGATTGCAGAGGAAATTGTAGCTGTTAAGAACACAGTTTAAAGAATGCAATGCTGAAAAGCTTAGTTTTAAATCTCATTAAAATTGTAGCACAAACTGACAAAATCAGAAAAATCAAAGCTAAGGTCATCACCCTGTTGTTAATGAAAGCTACTTCTGTAAAAACCAAATTGCTGGAGTATCATGACCTTAGTGTGATTAATTCAGATACATTTGAGTGCATTTGAGGAAATTAATCAAAAGACTGTATATGAGCAACCTAATTCAGTTGAAAAAAATATTTGAATGACAATACTTAGTCAAGCTGAGGGATTTGTATAAAAATTGTTGAACCTTATGCATGCACTTCTGCTAATTCTACACCATGACATGATATATCACACCAGTTTGGCACCAGCCCTGAAAAAGAAAGAAGAAAATTTTACCATTCAGGTATGAACATAAAATGGTAAAAGTAGAGAAAAGATACATAAACATGTTATGCATTCAATTTTTACAAAGCAGTTTCTAGTTATTTGCAAAATAATCTATAATATTAGCAATTGACAGGGTAACTAATGCCACCTTCCAGGGGACTACAAGGTGACAGAAACACTCAGGACTGAGAACTGCATTTGGAAGAATATATTTGAGTAAGGAGACAAATATGAAGCACATAACCTGAGAATATGATAACCCTGTTGTAATTTATAACAATGGGAATTGAAGACTTGGCAGGAAGCCTAAGCTACCGTTTCTCTTTTTTCTCTATCACTCTGCTTCCACCTCCTCCTTTTTACCCTATCCTCAGGTAAAAAAAAGGTTACCTTCTACATTTCCATAGTTTTTTCCTTGCTAATTTAAAATTATCACAAAACCTTATTAGTCTGCAGAAGACATTGCACGTTTGTCTTCAGGAAATAAAGCCCCATCTTGGAAACTCCCTTAATGCTTTGTGTTCAAGTTCATGAAGGCTGCTGAGAATTCCATATGTAATATTGATGAAGATATTACAGGTAATTATATATGATGGAGACACAATGGAGGAAATAAAGTGCTAGAATGCCTTACACTACTGTATCTCACTGTGTGCTGTCTGTCCAGAATAGCTGGCTCAAGTTATGCTTTGATATGAACTTAGAGACTCAGGGGATGAGGCTATATTTAAGTCATTAGTAAAATGTGTACAGTCAGGTCTTCAGATTAAGCTGTAATACATAATATGATTGAGAAACATCTCCACCTCTTCAACAGAGACTTACTTATTTTTACAAACAAAAGATGTCTCCTCACCAGAAATAAAAAAAGGAAAAAAAAGATTGATGATAAGATGGAAGTCATATTACTCAAGGTTCATTGATAACAGTTAATTTTACCAAATTTTCTGGCAACCAAGAGATTTTTACACATTTGTCAGTAGAATGTGCCCCAGTGTATGCTGGCGAGATCATAAGGTGGAAGGGTTCCTCTTCTGTGCAACTTCTATTTCTTTTTTGTTCTCCTAAATCACTTTCAACCCATTCTCCTGCAGCTATATCCTCTTTAATGATCTATTTTCCCTTTCCAAGTAACAGAAAGTGCCAACATACTAAGCAGATAACTTCAAATTAATTTTCACCCTTTGATTCTAAATTGTGTATGTAGAATTAGAGGGTTTGATGCCTGCAAAGGAAGCGAGCTATATCTTTGATTCTTGTATGCCTTTGTAACTCTGAGGATTTCAACAAGTTGTTGTGAATCTATCTTTCTCTACCTTTAGCTTAGTAGTTCTCCCTATGCAGGATTTACCAGAAATCTTAGAGGAGCAAACAAGACAAAAATATAATTCATCTATCTAATATACCTGAATTGAATTTTAAAATTACAGGATAAACTTATGAAACAGTATGTATTTGATGCTGTATTTTAAACACTTTACAACAGCCATACTGTATAATTGTTTCTAATATTTATTCAATGTACTGTCTTTTGGCTTGAATAAATATCCATTCAAAGCTTTTCTTACTATTTGATTCTCAACATACTGTGTGCGTATAAAGCTTACTCTGCTGAAAAAGGCCGGTTTGAATTTCCAGGAAATTACAACAAAAATGGAATGGAAAAAGAGTTAGTGCCTTGTCTTTTTCATTTTCTCTTTTTTCCTGAAGAAAAGCTGCATGTAACACACCAAAAAGTGTCATGATGTATTTACAGAGACAGTCAGAAATTACAGTCATTTGCAACATGTAATGCTCTGTACACGATAAGTCTTTAAAACCCATTAAACAGTTCAATGAGCTGTTCATTCATCAAACAGTTCAGTTTGCAAACTCAGGAGTGTTGCTACAAGCTCAAGAGTGTTGCATCCCAACTAGAAGTAAGTGCAGCAAGGAGGGCCAGGAGACTTCCTTGAGTGGATAAGGAGCTGTTGAGGAAAATTCGAAGGAAAAGGTTATGAAAGGTTATGATCTGGTGGCAATTACAGAGACATGGTGGGACAGCTCACATGACTGGAATGTGGTCATGGATGGCTATGTCCTTTTTAGGAAAGATAGGTCAGCAAAGCGAGGTGGTACAGTTGCTCTTTATACGAGAGAGCAACTAGAATGTATTGAGTTCTGTCCGGGGTCAGATGAGGAGCAAGTGAAATGTCTGTGGGTACGAATTAAGGGACAGACTGGTACAGGTGATACAGTTCTGGGGGTCTATTATAGACCTCCTGATCAGGACGAAGGAGTTGATGAGGCTTTCTACAGGCAACTGGAAGTAACCTCTCGATTACATGCCTTAGTCCTCAGGGGGGATTTTAACTACCCTGATATTTGCTGGAAGACTCACACAGCCAATCATTCACAGTCTAGGAGGTTCCTCCAGTGCATTGACGATAACTTCTTAATGCAAATAAATGGTGGACAAACCAACTAGGAGAGGAGCGCTGCTAGATTTAGTACTCACCAAGAAGGAGGGTCTGGTTGAAGAGGTGATGGTCAATGGCAGCCTTGGCTGCAGTGACCATGAGATGGTGGAGTTTAGGATCCTGTGTGGGAGGAATAGAATACCTAGCAAGGCCACAGTTCTGGATTTCCAAAGGGCCGACTTTGGCCTGTTCAATCAACTGCTAAGGGAAGTCTCATGGGAAAGGGTACTAGGTGGTAAAGGGGCTCAAGATAGTTGGTCAGCATTCAAGGACCACTTCTTCCAAGCTCAGGATCAGAGCATCCCAATGGGTAGGAAATCAAGTAAGGGATCTAGGAGACCAGCGTGGTTAAACAAGGAGCTGCTGGGCAAACTCAAGTGGAAAAGGAGAATCTATGGATTATCGAAGGAGGGGCTGGCCACCTGGGAGGAATATAGGACAGTTGTTAGAGGGTGTAGGCAGGCAATTAGGACAGCTAAGGCCTCCTTGGAACTTAATCTTGCTAGTTGTGTTAAGGACAATAGAAAGGGCTTCTTCAAATACATAGCAAACAAAACTAACACAACAGGCAATATAGGCCCACTGCTGAATGAGGTGGGTGCCCAGGAGACAGAGGATGTAAAGAAGGCAGAGATGCTGAATGCCTTCTTTGCCTCTGTCTTTACTCCTGCAGGCTCTCCCAGGGGGTCCCAGATTCCTATAGCCCCAGAAGGAGTCAGGACAAAGGAGGAGTTTGCTTTGGTAGATGAGGATTGGGTTAGGGATCAGCTATGCAATCTGGACATCTATAAATCGATGGGTCTGGATGGAATACACCCACGGGTGCTGAGGGAGCTGGTGGAGGTCATTGCTAGGCCACTCTCCATCATCTTTGGTAAGTCATGGGAAACAGGAGAGGTACCTGAGGATTGGAGGATGGCAAATGTCACACCAGTCTATAAGAAGGGCAAGAAGGAGGACCCGGGTAACTATAGACCGGTCAGCCTTACCTCCATCCCTGGAAAGGTGATGGAACAACTTATTCTTGACGCCATCTCTAGGCATATCAAGGATGAGGGGGTCATTAAGAACAACCAACATGGTTTTATGAGGGGGAAGTCATGTTTGACCAACCTTATAGCCTTCTATGAGGAAGTGACTAGGTGGAGGGCTGATGGTAGAGCAGTAGATGTGTTTTTTCTTGATTTCAGTAAGGCATTTGATACTGTCTCCCACAGCATTCTCATAGATAAGCTAAGGAAGTGTGGGCTTGATGATGAGGTAGTGAGGTGGATCAAGAACTGGTTGAAAGGAAGAAGGCAGAGAGTTGTGGTCAATGGCACAGAATCTAGCTGGAGGCCTGTGACTAGTGGAGTCCCTCAGGGGTCGGTGCTGGGACCAATGCTGTTTAATATTTTCATCAACAACCTGGATGAAGGAACCAAGTGTACCCTCAGCAAGTTCACTGATGACACTGAACTGGGAGGAGTGGCTGACACACCAGAAGGCTGTGCTGCCATTCAGCAAGACCTGGACAGGCTGGAGAGTTGGGCGGGGAGAAACTTGATGAAATTCAACAAGGGCAAGTTTAGAGTCTTGCATCTGGGGAAGAACAACCCCATGTACCAGTACAGGTTGGGGGTTGACCTGCTGGAAAGTAGTGAAGGGGAAAGGGACCTGGGGGTCCTGGTGGATAGGAGGATGACCATGAGCCAGCAATGTGCCCTTGTGGCCAAGAAGGCAAATGGCATCCTAGGGTGCATTAGAAAGGGTGTGGTTAGTAGGGCAAGAGAGGTTCTCCTGCCCCTCTACTCTGCCTTGGTGAGGCTGCATCTGGAATATTGCATCCAGTTCTGGGCCCCTCAGTTCAAGAAGGACAGGGAATTGCTTGAAAGAGTCCAGTGCAGAGCCACAAAGATGATGAAGGGAGTGGAACACCTCCCTTATGAGGAGAGGCTGAGGGAGCTGGGTCTCTTTAGCTTGGAGGAGACTGAGGGGTGACCTCAAAAGCTAGGCTTTTTCAGTGATATCCAGTGATAGAACAAGGGGTAATGGGTGTAAACTGGAGCATGGGAGGTTCTATGTTAACATCAGGAAGAACTTCTTTACTGTGAGAGTGACAGAGCACTGGAACAGGTTGCCCAGGGGCATTGCGGAGACTCCTAAGTTGGAGATCTTCAAGGCCCGCCTGGACAAGTTCCTGTGTGATGTACTCTAGGTTACCCTGCTCTTACAGGGGGGTTGGACTAGATGATCTTTCGAGGTCCCTTCCAACCCTTGGGATTCTGTGATTCTGTGAAAAAAAGAGGATTATAAAAGGTGGAAGCAAGGACAGGAGGCCTGGGAAGAATACAGGGATGTTCTCTGGGAAGCTAGGGACCGGGTTAGGAAAGCTAAGGCCCAGTCAGAATTAAACTTGGTTAGGGATGTTAAAGATAACACAAAGAGATTCTATGGGTACGTAGTGAATAAAAGACTGACTAGGGACAACGTAGACCCCTCCAGAATCTATCAGGAGAAATTACTACCCTGGATTTGGAGAAGGCTGAGGTTCTTAATGACTTCTTTGCCTCAGTCTTCATTGGCAAATGCTCTGACTGCACCATCCAAGTCTTGGAAGGCGGACGCAGGGACTGTGAGAATGAAGACCCTAGGCCCACTGTAGGAAAGGATCTGGTTCAAGACCATCTTAAGAACCTGAACGTACACAAGTTCATGGGACCTGATGAAATCCATCTGCAGGTCCTGAAGGAGCTGGCGAATGAAGTTGCAAAGCCACTGGCCATCATATTTGAAAAATCATGGCAGTCAGGTCAAGTTCCTGACAACTGGAAAAAGTTAGATATAATCCCCATTTTCAAGAAGGGGGAAATGGATGACCCAGGGAACTACAGACCAGTCAGTCTCACCTCTGTGCCTGGCAAAATCTGGGAGCAGATTCTCCTGGAAGGCATGCTAGGGCACACCAAAAACAAGGTGCTTGGTGACAGCCAGCATGGCTTCACTAGGGGGAAATCCTGCCTGACCAATCTGGTAGCCTTCTATAACGGGGCTACAGAACTGATGGACAGGGGTAGAGCAGTTGATGCCATCTACCTGACCTTGTGCAGGTCCTTTGCAACCCTAACTATTCCATGATTCTATGATGTACTCGAATCATATAGATTACAATGCAACTATTTTTTCCCAGGGACAAAGCAAAAAAAAGGGCTTATAGTAGTTACAGATGTCTTCTGTTCCACAAGTTTTTATGTGTGAGTCTTAGATATAGATTATCTATAAATATGATACTCGCTGACAGCAAACTTCCCAATTAGGACATGCACCCAGCTACGAGAAGTTTAATAATATACTCAGGCATACCATTTTAGAAGTTGTAAAATTCTTATTAACAGCAGATAGCCAAAGCAGAGGCCTACAGCACCCATAAAGTGGAAGTAGACTAAACAACATGAGATTACTCTTTTCTTGCGTTATAACCAGACCAAAGTATACCAAAACAGTATGTTACAAAGTGGCTGCACTTGGTAACATTGTAATCTAACTAACAAGATATGATTCTAAAATTCAATGAAAATTTGAATGCAGCACACAACTGGAAACACAATCTGATTTAAAGGGTATTACCAATGATGAAGACAGGCTAGTTTTCATAGGATCATAGAATGACATGGTTTGGAAATGTCCTTAATGATCATCTAGTTCCAAGTCCCCTGCCATGGACAGGGACACCTTCCACCAGACCAGGCTTCTCAAAGCCCTCTCTAACCTGACTTTGAACACTGCCAGGGATGGGGCAGACACAGCTTCTCTGGACAACCTATGACACTGGCTCATCACCCTCATAGTGAAGACTTTTTTCCTAATATGTAATCTAAATCTACCCTCTTCTAGTTTAAAGCCATTCCCCCTTGTCCTTCCCCTATATGTCCTTGTAAGAAGTCCCTCTTCAGATTTCCTGAGCCCACTTTAGGCACTGGAAGCTGCAATAACATCTCCCCAGAGCCTTCTCCAGGCTGAGCAAGCCCAGCTCTCTCAGCCTGTCAGCTTGAGCAAATTGAAGTTCTGTAGTGCCATGTATACCCAGTGGTTGCAACACAAAGTGTGCCATATTGGGCCAAACTTATACAGAAAAAGTGCCAGGCACATTGAAGCTCTAGTGGCATGAAACTCATTTAACGCCCCCATGACTTGGTTCGTGCCCATCCAAGGCAAAGCTTTCTACTTACATATAAATCAAAACCTAGAGAACTAGAGGTAACAAAATGCAGCTTCACAGAAGTGAAGCTTCCTTCACTTGGACTGTCAGGAGGTTAGAAGGTCCATCGTGATTGGAACTTGCAGTGATCATTTTGTTGTTTCAGTGATGATTGTTCTATAATGATCAAGACTAAGAATTAAAGCATTAATCCCACTGTATTCTGGAAGTCTAATTTGCATAGGTTGTCCAACCCACAAACATATCTGTGGAAAGTATAGAGAATGAAACCCCTGTTATATATCATGCACTTTTGCCTAAGACTGTAGTACATGATTTTTAAATGTTAACCGTTATCACTTTGAATAAATTCAAGCTTAGGAAATAAAGAAACCCAGGTCTGCATACCCTTGATAGTTGCTTGCATTGTAGGAAAAATAAATCTTGATTAACTGATAGTTTTTACTCCACAAAGAATAAGCTTTAAATTCTGTCCTGAACTGGTCCAATATAGTATGATTCCAGGTAGACCATCTTGGATATATATGTTCAGAATATGACAAAGGTCAAAGCATTACCTCCTTCCATCCATTTAAGCACTGACTGCAAGAAGCTGAAATTTCTTCTATCATTTCTGTGGTAATTTCCAGCCTCGGGGATGCCATAATATACTCAAACCCTGGGTGACCATGAGCTTCATGAGCCCATTTAATTAAGGGAAGCCAATCTGTTTTCTTGACTATGTCAAATTTTACTTAATTTATCAACTTTGTCATTCCAGTGCTTTGCAGTATATCAAGTTTCATGTCCTAGATTCGATTCAATATGGACAGGTTCTCCTTTTTGCTGTGTGATTTCAGTATTTTCTTGTCAAATTTGGTGTAATCAAATTCATTTTAAATTCATAAGAAAATTATTTCTTTCTCAGAAAGGTAACCACTCCGTGGCCCTTCTAGTAAGTAACTAAGAGCTGGTATAAGTTATCTGGGCTCCCTCATAAGAGCGATAAGGCCACAGACACAAAGTTTTCCCAGCAGTAATGGCAAAGTTTGAGGCTTTGTACAGGCCAAAGCCCAAAAGCATCATCCTCTATTGGTTATCAGCATAGTTTTAGTCACAAAAAAAGAACACCATATGGACTGCTATGAACAGAATTAATTCTGTCTCAGCCTGACACAGTACATCACATTAAAAGCAGACATAAATGTTGACTTAAGAATGGGCTTATGTAATACTGCATATTTTTTTCAATCTAGTGGACCAGTAGACATCAGAGCATGACTAATGTTTCTGAAATAAAGGAGGGAAAATAAGACAAGTGGACTAGTTGTTACACAGATGTTTATACCTGGCCATTTCAGGGGTGATTAAATGTTCCTAGAACCTAATGATTACAACTTGCAGCACAGTTTGACTCTATCGGACTCAGTTCTGTGTGAAGATTCAAGTAATTTCACAAGATACTGTGAGTTTGTATGTAAACGAGTTCATTAAAAAAAAAAAAAAGCTAACCCAATTATTTAAAACTGCTTCTTACGTTGAAATGCAGTCACTTTTTGAGATGCAAGTTAATTAACAGTTGAAAACAGAAATCAAATTTATTTCAGGCTGTGATAGAAATCTGTCCAGTGGAATATAGTTGTCAGAACTGACATATAGCTATGCCACTCCACTCATTTGACTGTTTCTTCTGAGATATAACAGGAGTCCTGTAGCAAAAGGATCTGAAGCCCTGACACAATGATCAGTACTTCAGTGAACAGTTTCTTCAGAAGATGTCGCAGAGTAATTTTTTAATATGCTGGGATACATGCTGCTATTAGTGTGCCAAATTATGACCATAGCTTCACTAGTAATCCTTGCAGACTGCTCATTCAAAAAGTGACTCAGCCTGGGCATCTTATACTAAGGGAGTGGGCGAACACACTGGACACAGTTGTATGACTTCAAGCTTAACTGTGTTTGGAAGCCTACTGCATTAGGTTCTTTCATAAGACAATGACTGAGACCTGCTAACGACTTTTGAATGCTTTGCCCAAAATAAAATAAGGAATTTACAAAAAAAATAAGGAATAGATATAAATAAATATATATTTATATATATATAAATAAATATAAATAAAATAAGGAATAATAAAATTAGGAAACACACTTGTTTCCTAAATTTTTTTCTGATACTTCAATCAAAAAATTAATCTCTCAGCTAATTTTTCTTGGTTGCTTCATTTTTAGCATGGAAATTTTAAAGGCCCAGTTGGTATCCACAGGTAGGAGGTGTAAAATGCATTTCCACTGGAGTTGTGAATTATTAAAGCAGCAAACTCAGCTTCTTTTCACTACCCACAAAGTTACCACAACTTCTGCAGTTCAAGTCTGCCTTCATAAAACGATCAACTGAAACTTGTGAAAATATTGACTTTCTTCATCATTGTGGCTACATTAGTTAGGTATTTTAATAAAAAGAAACAACTATACTAATTATCTTGATCGTACTCTTAATTACTACATTTAAGTTTTAAACACAGCCACAGGGAGACATATTTTCTGCTCAAAGTAGGCTTTTTTACCTGTTGCTTTGCCAAGATCATATGCACCAAACCCAAGAGCCTATCTGCAAATATTGTAGGTTGATTTAGAAATCATAGCAGTTTGCAGATGGCTGTATTTTGAAACTGTGTGTTAGCAAAATAATTCTTACTTTCCCAGTGAGGAGTACCTTCACACTGTAAGATGCAGCTCTGTGTAGGGACATATCTCCTAAAATCTGTACCAGAAGCAGTGTAAAAAGTAAAACTTATCTACTCAGAGATTTGTGGTAATGTTGTGATATGGTTTTTTATATTCAGATAGCAAAGGAACACTGCAGGTTTGCAGATTTTTCATATGGTGATTTTTTGTTGTTTTTTTTGTTTAGGAACTGTGTCTGCATTAATTTGGAAAAAAACAGCAAAAAGAGTGCAAAGTTGTCTTGAGGATTTGTTTTTAAAACAGTCTGTTTGCCACAAACTGATCTGAGATTTGAGTGTTTTGAATGCTGGCCAGACCCATTTTTACTTTGGATTTGTTTTTGGCTTGGTTTTTTTTTGTTATTTTTTGGGGGGTTGTTGGTTGTGGTTTTTTTTTTTTTTTTTTAATTTTGGTGAAACTATTCTTCCTTTCAAAAGCATAGAACATGATCACCTGTGAAGGCAGCCTGAGTCATCACAAGTGTTGAGTATGTCAAATATGCAAAGTACACTTTAGCTAAATGTTGCTATACAGAAACTGCAAATATTAACTAGTAGTAGTTATAGCAGTATGAACATTTTGTCATATTACAATGAGATTTAAAGTTCTTAAGGACTAGGACTCTAATATTCTGTCTGCCAACAGACATAAAGCTGACTCTGACATTTCTCTGCAGCTTTTATTACACAAGCTAGTCAGGTTAGGCTCACTGTGGCACATATTGCACTTGTAACAAATTATTGCTAAAGATACCCAAGAAATAAAATACTAATTGTGACACATATAAAGGGTCCATAAAAGAAAAAGAGTCCATAGGGAAAGAAAACACAAAGAACAACTCTTGCTGTAGTGAATCAGCCTTGGCAGGCTGCTGGGTGCCCACCCAGCTGCTCTCCTGCTCCTCCTCAACAGGACAGGCAGGAAAAACAAGACAGAGAAAAATGGGTAGAAATAAAGAAAGGGAAATCAATTACCAAATACCATCACAGTCAAAAGACTTGATTTGGAGAAAATTAGTTTAAATTATTGCCAATTAAAAATACGAGTTGGATGGCAAGAAACAAAGACAAAAAAAACGTAACTTGTTTCCCCCCTCCCAAACTGCACCCTTCCTGGGCTCACCTTAACTCCTTCATTTCTAACTCATTCCTATAGGAATTATTCCATAGGAACTTCATTCCTATCTCATTCCCTGAATAGAGCAGTGCAGGGAAGAAGGGGACTGGGGATGTGGTCAGTCCATAACAGTTCATCTTGGCTACTCTTTCCTTCTAATGTTTCTCTTCTGCTCCATCGTGGGTGCTTTCCACAGCCTGCGCACCTTCATGATAAATCTGCTTTAATATGGGCTCACCACAGGCTGCGGTTTCCTTCAGTGTCCATCCGCCTGGTCCAGTGTAGGGTCCTTTGTGGGCTGCAGTTTGCAAATATCTATTCTGTTATGGTCCTTTCTATGAGCTGCAGGGAAATACCTGCTATACCATGGTGTCTCCAAGGGCTGCAAGGAAATCTCTGATCTCTCACCCTGGTCTTGCAGGACTGATTCTAAGATTGTTGGAGATTTTTTTTTCCTTGTCTCCTCATTTTTTCACAGATTTGCCCTTTCTTAAATTCATTTTCCCAGAGGTGCCACCAGCTTCACTGACGGGATCAGCTGTGGTGTGTGGTGAGGCCACTGTGGAGCCAGCTGGCACAAGCAGCCCCTAGCATCTTTTCACAAAGCTCTCCACCCCTGCACCTCCCCTATGCCAAACCTTGCCACCTACACCCAGTACGTTTGCTTGCTTGATCTGTGGAAAATATTACAAGGACATAATTAACATTCCCTACAGTTAGTAAAAAGAAATCTTCTCATCTGTTCTCTACATTTTATTTGCTGATACGCATTTTGACATTTAAATAATTTTCTTGTAAAAAAAGTTTAAAAACCCTAACAAATTATAGAAATGATAACTCCTATTTCAAGCTATTCATAAGAAAAGGATCATATCAGTCAAAATGGCTCAATATATTCATATTTCCAGGTGTAGTGTAAACCTTTGAAAATGTTTACAGATACTGACATTTTTTGAATCTTGGATAAGTGTCCAACCCATTTGGGGAACAACTTGTCCTAGTTTTCATTATTTCTGGCATAGGAGGGTAAATTGCATGCAGTATTCATCATTTCCTCCTGCTGTGTAAAATCACTTTCTTTGAAAAATAATGTATGGAAATTACTTTCTACTTGTAGCTTCTCTTAAACTTACTCTTTATGAAAGCTTCCTTCTTTATGCAGACTAGTAAATCAGTACATCAAAATGTGATAAATGGACCTTTTCCTTTCAATGATGCCTTTCCTAATGCAGTTATCTGTGTAAGGGCCAAAAGGTGACATTCCAGTGGTACTTTTCCCTGTAGGGAATAGCACCAGTAGGGGGAAAGTTGATGGAGCACAAGACATACTGCGCCTGTGACGTTATACCTTTATGAATTAAGTGCAGATTGAACTACATCTACTTCCCTGGGGGTGAATGATGGAGTAACTAATGTCAACAACAGAAAAGGACTGTTACATGACCCTGGGTGATACACTGGAGATAAGGCTTTATTTCACATGCTGGTTTTTTTTGAACATATTCATTTCTAGATGTTTCAGATTTTAGAGCTCTCAACTACCATCAAACAAAATTCTTTCCTGGAAATTCACTATTTTCACTTTGGGAAGGATGACTTCCATATCCTTCTTAGGAGTCCTTCAAGCCCTCTCTCTTGTGTTATTTTGCCTCTTGGAATAAAATGAGGTCTCTACCTGGATTTATTCATCTGTATTTTACACAATCTTTGGATGTTTACCAATGTATTCAACCTCTTGCTTGGTAAGTAAGCATTTACATCACCTTTCTGTCCTTGTGCACCTTCCTTTCATACCCTCCATATGGCTAGCAGGAAAGAGAGAGAGGGAAAATACCTAACTCTTCCCTTGTCCATCCTTCTGAACTGAGTCAGAGTGCCAGCAGTGAAGTAGAGAAAAGCTTGGAGGCCTCATTACAAGAAATAGTAATACCTACTTAAAAGTTACAGTATTAAACATGCTCTTTGTCCCAATACCATCTGATCTTCCCAGATATTTAGACTGCTACTCTGTTGACTTAAATTCTAGATGCTGTTAATCATTCTTCAAAATTTAGATATTTCATTTGTGGATACATTCATGTCTTTATCACTTTTTGACAAGCTGTCAGATAAAAATATACCAATTAGCATGAAAATCATATCCTGAATCTTTGCTATTGAGTGGCTATCCATGCATCTGATGGCTTGGTATTTTTAGCATCTCTTTTACGTAAATCATCCTCCATTGCAGCCCACAGTTTATTTTTTTTCCCTCCTGTTTATTAGCTGTTACTACATTGTCTGAAATGTGATTTACTTTTAATTATACAAACAACACATTTTCTGATTTTGCAGTATCACAGATTTTTCAGCTGAATGCTTTTGGTAAAGCCAGTAAACAAAATTTATTTTGATGGCATGTGGCTTTTAACTTGCAGAGACGCATGTAGTGAGTTTTTTTTAAAAAGTTGCTGTATATGTTGCTATAATTATTACTTACTAAATATGCCTATGCAAATTTTTAACACAGATGCCTTTGAACATGGCAATTGCTATGAGATCTGGGCAAAGTTGTAATAGCTTTCCAAGGTTTCAAAAGATGTATGTGAACTCTATGAAACGGTAAACAGTAACATGATACTGATCCCTGGGTAAAAGGCTGCCTCCAGGACAACTGTCATCAGCATGTCTGTACCACTGCAGCCATAATGCCCCTTGTGGGAATGAGACCTAAAGCCATGAGACTGTGGTTAAAAGGTTGATGGCACTATCCTAATAGGGATGATGGGCTGCTGATGGGGGTATTTAGGCTATCCAGGGGCAGTCGATGGCCCTTAATGCTGCTTCAGCTGGGTGGAAAAGGGAGTGATGGGAATATTTCACAAACCTGTTCTGCTCTTGTTCAAGACCCACAGCCCTCCAGCAGCCTGTTCAAAGTTAATCATTATCCCTTGTTTACACCTATTAAATACTCCAGAGTGGGAAAGTGGCTGCCTCCCACACCATTTGTGATATCAGCAACAGGTAATTTGACAACAGCCTCACCTCCTTTCAAAATTATGCATTTGGCGTTTGAACTCCTCTGTAGCAGAGAATAATATGAGCACGACCCCAGTTTGCAGGCAAGTCAACAGGCTAGCTTCTCTTCCCTCCCCGAAGCAGAGATGCATGTGGTTAAGTTTTACGCCTTCAACTTTGTGTAGGAAGATACTCGGGTCGAGCTAAACTTAACGAATTATCAATTGGGGTGGTTTTTTTTCCACACAACTTCAACTGTTGGCGATCTTCGAATTTCAGCACTAATGTAGAAAGAGTTCAACAACGCAATTTAGAATCTGTATTTGTTGCTTCAGTAAACTGCACTATTTGCATATCCATAATCATGCCAAGTTCTTATAGAACATGACTGGATGTAGAGCATTGAATTAGTTATAATCAGAAATTAAGTCTGTCCTCAACCAGTCCCTCTGATATCTGAGTGGCTAGAGTGTGAGTGTGGGGATCAGGGGACAGGAAAGGGAGGTATTTTCTGCCAAATTTCTATAATCTTAATGCAACACACTGTTGTCAGTGTCATGGGGAAGTAAAATCCACTGCATTAAGATCTAATAGTATTTCAGTGATCCTCATAACGTGTTAAAAGTGGTTTTCACATGGCAGCAATATTTATGTATCTTTAAACTGACTGGACTGCCGTTGTACATCTCCCTGAAGCTAGAAGATGATATCTAAGGACAGGTAGATGTGCAATCAGCATGGCTAACTCGAAAAGGATTTTGAAAATACTTGTTTATTTGCTATGTAGGGAGAAAAGTATGTGGATTGTTCCAGTGGTTTTGTATTGTAATAAAAATTGCTGTGTCTTTCAAAGTTGTTTTTAGTGATGCAAAAGATCTTTTGTCTCCCTCAAACTCTTTAGTTGGTGATTTCTTATTTGTTTGGGTTTGAAGATTACATAAACTGCATAACTTCTTGTTCTCTGCTTTCTTATTAAATTGAGGTTTATTTAAAAATGCTCAAATGTAAATTGACATTGCCTAACATTCTGAATCCATCCACCTAATTTGTAGATGACCTCTGAGAATAAAATTAGTATAAATTAGATTTGTTAAGAATTTGAGCACTTCTTAGATGCTTTAAGCAAGACACTTTGTTGTGTGTTCTAGCATTAAGACAAGAGGTATCTTTATACAGACTTGAACCATTAAAAAATCATACTGGTCAGTGATAAAGGGGGACCTTTTACGTTGAATGTTCTGGACAAACTTCAGTTTAGCCAGGCACAGACTGAGACGTGCCGGTGTATTGCAGTGAGTTGTTATTACCAAGTTGTTGTGGCATTTTTCTGAATGCTTTCTGAGCTCAGATTTTGCAACACATGGCCTTCTGACTAGTGGTGACTGGCTGTCTTTATCATGTGTGTTCCCAGAGACAGACAGGATCTGCCTTTTATGAGAGATCAAATGACGATGGCAGCTATTTGCCTGCATAAACACTGAGGTTGTAATAGCAAATTTTGTAATTATGTTTTATTGAAATAAATTTATTTTCTAGTTAATCTTAATATGCAGCTTTGGCTCTTTCTTCTACTAAAAAATACATGTATCCATGTTGAGCTTAGCACTTTAAAACCTTCGTATGAAAAAAAAAGAGAAGTTATAATTGCAGCTATCTTAGATCTGGGAACCTGGGATGAAAAGATAGGAATGAACATAAGTTTGAGTTCTGGTTCTGTTTACTTTGTTATGTTGGATTTTTTTAAGGTCTATCTTATTTTCAGTGTGCTCATTAGTTTGTATAAGAGAACCCAATTTTCTATTTCAAGACATTTCTATTTTCTGTTTCAAGTCATTTCTATTTTCTATTTCAAGACATAGTATCTCTGAATTACAAAGTTGAGTTACTAGATCATTGGATTCTGACTATACAGGTTTTTAGTTTGGGCTTTGTGATGGTAATTTATGCAGCTCTGTTGTGACAGCTGCACATTAAGATGATGTTTGCAACTGTAATGGTCCTAATGGTGCACAGCTTGAGTTTCCCTGTGTCTCAAGGGATGTAAGTTTCTTCGCTTTCTCCTTTTTTCTTCCCATACTAGCTTTTATAAGTGGTATTTTAATCAATACCTTACAAAGTCTGAGTGTCCTTCTCCCGGGATCCATACCTGACACCGATAGTGATTCCTTACAGCAAGAGAGTGAACAAGTCTTAAATAGACAGTGGTTAAATATCTGAGTGACATAAGCAGTCCTGTGATGTAATAAAAATAAATACAAGTATTAGCTTGGTATTTAATAAAGAATTATTGTGCAAAGTGAATCCTTCAACATTTTTTGAGACCTTTTGATTGTGTTTTAAAAAACAGAAATAGGTAATACACAGCTTCAGAATTTACATGTGTTTCTTAGTTCTCTAAAATATACTTTTTATGAATGGTCAAAATAGAAGACCATCTTGGAACTGATATTATCACATCTAAAAGTTCATATTGTATTATCGCCTAGTAAATCACACCTACTTTGCTAGTTTCTTGACAGACTACCTATAAACACTGTAGGTTTTCAAAAGTACAGATACAGAATAAAGTATCAAAGTGTGTTTTTTTCATTACCTTTTGAAGCAACTTAATTATAGGTAATATCTGTGTCATTAACAGTTAATAGTGATTTTAGTGGTTGGCAAAGAGAACCAGCACTGAAGAAAATGCAAAGTGCTTTTAAGGCATTTTCATGATCAGCAATGATTTTATTTGCAATCTGAGGTGAAAGTGTAGTGCTTAAACTGACAGCATTGTTGGCATATGGACTGCAAGCAGTGTGGTTGTCTTTAGTCAAGACTTTCAGCCTTTGGCCATGAATTTCAGGAAGATTTCTCCCAAAACATTTTGAATTATTAGTATTTGTAATATTCATCTGTAGAGATATTTTTTAAGCTTTCAAAATAAGACTGCCACTTCTAAGAAAAGAAAAATAAAGGTATTTTTATGACATGGGGAAAACAATGTTTGATCTTTCATATATGTAAATAAGATAATCCTAAGTACCAGTGTAAAAATTTTACACAGACAAGTTTTTCAGATGAATATAAAAAGTTGCTGTTCATAGATATTTAGGGCTGAAAGAGACTTGGGAAAGCTGACACTTCTCCTGCTCTGAAGCAGGACTTATGCCTGATGTTTATGTAATTTATTTATATATATTCCACTGAGAACCTCCCCTTTATGATGTTCATCTAGTCTAGTAATAGCTAGAAATAGTTCTCTAATATCTAACTTAAAATTTCCTGGTAGCAATAATTTTTTTTTAGTAGGTTTTTCAGTTTTTGTTTTGCTTTATGCTTTTATTCTAACCTGAGCGGATGTGGGCATCGTCCGACACTTGCTTTCTTTGTAGAAATCTTCTATATGTTTTATCATAGCAATAATGTCTTTCACGTGTCTATTTCCTCATTCCTATTTTTTTCCTATCTACTTGCTGTATTACTTGCACAGGTGTACAAATACCTCGCAATTATATCATGCTGCCTCTTCTCCTGAAGCAGATAGCAAAATAGCACAGCTACCCCAAGGCTGTATGCAAGGTTTGATAGAGGAAGTCTTGGAAGCCCTATGTGCACTACATATGCCACCCTCAGTGGAAGCATTATCTTCCAGGGAGGCTGAAGGTGAACTAGAAACTCTGCAGTATGGGCAGCGATGGTGTGGAATAAACATTTTACTCTGCTTCCTTAGCATTAAAGCCTCAATATTTATAGTCCAGTCCCATCAGCTGTATCAAGACAGTTTAGTTACCTAATAGGAATATGGTTCAATTTTATGAGCAGGGCCCATTTCAAATTCCTATTAGCCCAGAATATGGTCATTTTTGAGACAACATTGAGTCCTCAATTTTTCTGTTGCTTGGCTACCATAGTTCTGTGTGCACTAAAAATATCATCTCGGGTGACAGACATCTGCAGGCTAGCTGTAACAAATAACAAAAATCACTGTAAATGATGGCAAAATTACAAAATGTGGCCACAGTAGGTAGAGAATTGAAAGTAATCTTTAGCGAAATTGGTGAGGTTTTTTAGTTATTTCTGAATCCAGGTTTCTATTTCCATAAATGGCAGCCTTTTTCAAAGAAAAACATCATCTGTATCTATCTAATTAATATGGCAGCATCTCATCTGTGTCTTGCCTGCATCTATAATTAATACCATAGTGAAGTTGCTGTGTTCTTTCAGCACTTAATTTCAGCAGTGCTTTTCTTTTTATATAGTTGAAGAAAAATGATTACCTGTGAGAGCCAACTGTCTAGAATTGCAATTGGTATAATTTATTAGTATGAAAGTGCTACTTTTAAGAACAGTTTCCTTCTTTACTCTGAAACCCTTAGTATTAACTGACCAACTCTTGAGATTATTTTTACCATTGTTAAGAGATGTTATAGCACTGGAATTCCAGCGGGGGTTGGAATTAATAAACAAAGGAATCAGCATTTCCAGATTAGACAGCATTCTCAAACTGAGAATATTCAACACCTACATTTGTCAGACAATGTCAATGCTTTGCAATCACTGAAATTTGTTTCACATACTTGTTCAACAGATTAGGTCTCTACAGGATTAATTTTTAATTTTCTTTTTCTTATGCATTAATTAACAATATTACCTGATGGCTATTTGAATGTTTGGAAGTGTTTCAAAAAGTAATCATATCATTTGCTCCAGAGTGAACAAAAAAACCAAACAAAAAACCACCATTCCAAAATAGCGTTTTTCATTAAATTATAAGTTTTAAGACCACAATATCTTGTAACACATTGAAAAGACTTATGGAAGATAGAGATATATTTCTAATGCAAGATTTTAATTTTTACATTAGTTGTACTTCATTGAATGATGGCTTATTATATTGAAGATAAAATTGTTCCTCATTAAAGCACTTTTGATGTGTATAGAGGCCAGTGCAAATTCTATGCTAATGTAAGACGTAGAACTAAATGCTGCTACTTCTATTGAGACATGAAACCAGGAAAAGAGTTTTAAATGTGAGTTGAAGTTTTGTGTGATGGAAGTGGCATTAAAAGCACAGTATTAAATGCTTGATTTTTATTTTTTTTTTATGATGCTTGTTCTAGGCTGAAAGAAATCATAACTGCTATAATAAATGTTATTTCCTATCTTTCCCATCTAAGATACTTTGTGACCTGAAAATCATTTGAAGAAGCTATGTCATCTTGTTAATTCTCATATGGTGCTCTGATGTAACCTGGATATTTATTTTTGTTGTTTGGTTGTTTTGTTTTGTTGGGGTTTTTTTTCAGGGCATGGGGGTGGGGGGGTTGTTTGTTTTTGATGGGTTTTTTTTTCTATAACTGTTTCTTTCAAAATGGAAGAATAATGTTTATTGTCAAAACAATGATAGCTTTAAAGATCACATCTCTAATGGTTTTTTATTTTGTCATAGACTTCTCTAGAAGTAGGAACCCCATATTGGAATGTCTCCTAGATACACCCTAAACCATGCAGCTGGGTGTATCTGGACCCTTTAGGCTTCAGATGCCTGCTCCTGGCAAATTTTTTAAATACTAAAGTCCTGGAGTTCCAAGTCTGTGATGGTGCACCAGCTACTAAGAACGAGAAAAATTATGGCTACAGAACAAAGTCCCAGATATCCTGAGGAATCTCAGATCCAGAAACTTCTCAGCTACATGTAAGGTCTCAGCTGCATGTAAGAAGTTTGGTGTGCAAACTGGC
Organism: Melopsittacus undulatus; assembly: GCF_012275295.1. Taxonomy (NCBI): domain Eukaryota; kingdom Metazoa; phylum Chordata; class Aves; order Psittaciformes; family Psittaculidae; genus Melopsittacus; species Melopsittacus undulatus. The sequence continues at coordinate 25,440,754 of NC_047532.1, read as the reverse complement.
ATGAAAAGAGTGTTGTTCTCACACATCATTACAGCTCTGGTAAATAATCACTTTCAGTTGAAGGATGTTTCTACACAAGTTTCTAGCCCCATACTTTCTGTAATGAAGTAACTCTTTGTTACCACACTATGTTGCAAGATATAGCTGGTGTGAAATTTCTCCTGTCCTTATGCATCCTCAATATGTTTGGGCTTCTATATTTTTTACAAATTAAACTCACAGACTTCGATCAAAGGAAAAGTCAATGAGCAAATATCACATACAAGAAGGTTTTGTAGCACCTAAAGAATCATAGAGATGTTGAAGAATACTTAGAAAAAGTTACCAGTGTGGCATGCTGGGGCACCTCATGGAAATCCTGTTAACAAGTAAATATATCTCTAAATGTGATTTGCACTGTAAAATGTGTTGGATAACAGAAAATAATAAGGTGCATTTTTCCTTTACTCAGATTACAGCATTTGAAATTTTTATTTTCCAACCACTGACTGACTTTGTTGTAAAATTAAATAATTTAAGACAGAAAAGCTCACAAGGCTTTTAACATTTCCAGACAGTTGTTGTTCATATTTATGAAGTAACCTGAATATTTATTTTCATTTTGTGACCATCGTTTTTGTTTTTATACTCGTGACTGATCTCAAAAACCCACACACAAGATAACATGAATACTGGAGTTAAATATTTGTGTTTCATTCTGTGAAGATAAAGATTTTAATCCATTTCTTTGTCAGAATTGAAATGAGAGGATTTGTCCTTATGTGACCAAGTAATATTCTTACTGACTCCAGGTAACAGAGTTCCATGTTATCTTGCTTTTGTAGCATGTCAGGAGATGTAAAAAAAATGTTAATGCCAGGCAAGACTAGGAATAAAGTTTTCATGTCAGCCCAGTATAAGCACTTATTCTTGGCAATGACGGCTATGTGCAGCATATGGACCCATCTGGAGCCTGCATTTCTTTTGAGTGGAGAGGAGGGGTATGCAGAGAATTCACCACAGAAAGTAGTGCCTTGGGATTTTGTTTGGAAGTCCCATCATACCCTTAATGTTATTTTCCTAGCTACAATTCTAGAATAAAATAGAGGAAGGCACTGATCTTGAGATTTTGAGAAAGTGCAAACGCTCTTCCCTGGGGCTAGTCTGTGTGAATTGGTTAACTTGGAGAGGTTTCTCAGGAGGCAGAGGTATTTATTCTGTATGCCTCTATAGGGTTATATAAGTCTTGTTTGGTTACCAAAATCATTCTAGAGTACAATTCATTTGGGGTCTTACTTCTGATGTATGGTTATTCCTGTTATATAAATTAAATAATTGCAGTGTGTGTTCATCCTTGACATATCAGTATTAACAATTATTTTATTCACACAGTTTAGCTGTGCTTTCTCTCATTAATTCTAGTAAATCTTAAATATATTCAATATTAGTTAATGATGTTTGAGCTAAGTTTACTAACTTTCTGAAATAATTTACTTGAACGTACTACATTGCCACTACAGTTGCTGTACTTTAGTTGGTATAGATTTTAAACAGTGTAGTTATGGTTTGCATGTTCATTTACACAGACTAGGTATGCTTCAATGAAAGGTAGTTGAAGGTGTTGGCATGCTTTTCAACCAATAGGAGAAAATAAGAAGCCTGCCAGAAGACACAGTAAACATTGAGAAACTACATTTCTTCTACTAACACAATAGTCAGATATACAAAGTGGCAAATTCTACTCCCAGAATAGTAAAAGGTAAAGTTTCTCAGTGGTTTATTCATAATCTTGTTTGCCATAGTTTTCTGACTCCAAGTATTATATATGTCCCATGTAACTTACCACTATTTTAGCAAGTAAGAGTTTATTTGTCAGAGCTTTTGTTAGGAAGTAATCACTTCAGGGCATTTCTCCTCTCACTTATTTTATTTTTAAGAAAGGCAAAGGACAGTTATTTATTTTGGAAAGAATTACAATTATCCATCTCATTTAAAAAATAAAATATTTTTTATTTGTATTTTGTCTTCTGAGTACATAAATATTTGTAACCCATCATAGTGATTGTCTTTTTAATTTAGTCATACTTTTTGCTGAAATTTGTATATTGTCTTGTTTCCTGACGTCTATCATTCTTTTCATCTTTATGTCATCATTATTCAACCATAGAAAATTTATGGCACTTCATTGAAACTACTGAAATTATGACAGCTTACATAAACTGAGAGTACGGCATTTGGAAAACAAATCATTGACATATTTGTGTATGGCTACAGAACAAGGCCTGCTGAAAAGCTACATGAGAAATTGTAAGAAAGTAACGTACTGAACTGTCCATTCAACATTTTAGTTCATGTTTTACAATTAGTAGTATGTTCCTTCCTGTAGCTCATGGTGTCATGCTTGTCTCTAAGGCACTATTTAACAACAACAACAAAAAAACCCATAAATAAATTCTCAAGACCTGTTTGATAGGTAAAGCAAGAGTGGAGGAAGCAAAGACATTTTAAGTGATTATTTAAAAGCTGTGGTGAAGCTGCTTAGGGAAGGAAGCACAGTGTGAGTATTTAATAAAGTGGGGATGTGAAGAGAAGGCAAAGGAAGTGGAGGAGCTGGCCAGGATGCCTGTATCTGGGAGTAGTGTTCATCCTTCTGACAGAAATTATCCGAGATTTAACAGTCTCCTACTGCATCCTTTGTTGTGTGCCTGGCTTTTTTTCCTTCTGGTAAATGCAGCATGATGTCATGACCTATCTGCTTCCATGTTCAGAATCAGCACATCAGGTGGAAAATTTTAGAATTTTCAGAAGCCAGCAATTATTTCAAAAGGTGACATCATACTCCATAAAAGTAAAAAAATTAAGTCATGTAACACTTGCCTCTGTCACTAGGTAAGAAGTGAGCAAGCTGGAAAGTTTTGACAAAATTAAATCTATTGAATGTGTGAGTTTACATCTGTAAGTAGAAATGAGAATCCCTGTTCCTCTAAGATTTTATGAATGTCTTGAAAGACTGAGAGAAAAATATAGAAGAGATTGTCTTGATGATTTAAATATCTTTCAAGTGAAAATGGCTTTCAGTACAGCTAAAGACTACCTAGAATGGAATAAATTATTATTTCCTTGTGTTTTTAGGATACAAGAAATACCTCTGGGTTCTTTCAAATAGATACTAAATGTCACTTTGATTATTATTATGAGGGCAAAATAATCTATTTTACTGAATGGAAATTCTCTTAAGGAGCTTCAATGTACATTCTGCTAAGGAAAATAATTACTAAAATATTATCTCACTACTAATTTTAAAAATATTATTTTTAAACCCTGTGTACCTTGAATCTGATCTTGAAGACAACAGATTGCACAGGAATATTTCTGGTCTTTGTGAAGAGGTTCTAAGTCAACAATTTCTATAGTCTTATGAATGTCATCAAAAAGGGCAATTCAACTTTGAATTCTCCTAAAACAATGCTGGTCAGCAAACATTTGAAAAGTTTTTGTGAATATAGCTGCATGGTATTGGGTTGGCATCTTTGCTGGATGAAAAAAAAAAATCCTGTTATTATTCAAGAATCAGCCTGAACGCTTGCACCCAAAAATCCTGTCCTAAAGATATACAATTTAACAAGTAGAGGTACAAGTGAAAAAGAAACCTTTAAAGAACAAAATCCCTGTAGTAGGGATTTGTAAAAATCTAAGAATTTGCATTATATCGCATTTTTCCCCCTCCTACTTCCTGCAGAGGGATCTCCCAGAGCAATTGCACTTCTCTGAGCTCACTTCAGTGCAACGTTTGTTCTAGCTGCATAAATAAACTACTTAGAAAAGGACTTTCACAGCAGCTAATGCCTGTTGCCTTTAACAAATGACACTCTTTTTATTCCAGGCATAGAAGTTAGTCAGCCAATACTCAGGGTCTGTTCTGTACATCTAAGATAATTTCCAGCTAAACAAAGGACACCGATTATTTCCTTGCTGCAATATAAAGCAGTCAAATACACTTTTTATTATAGTTTTATTGCTTTTGTGCCTTTTTTTTTAACTCTAAGTGGTGTTCATATACTACAATGGGTTTGGCTCTGAAAAACACCAGGCATGTGACAGATGTTTAGAAAAGGAAATACATGAATAATGCTCTCCCTGTAAGTGTTAATACCAGGTATATGGAAATTTGAAAGCAGGAGATGATCTAAACTATATAAAATGTGTAACCTTGAAAGAGAAGTTGAAGACGGAACACTTTTATTGTTAAAACAATTTAAACAAATAATTTTATCCTCTCATATGAGTTAGCACGTAAATGAGTGTATTTGGCACTGAAAATGACAAAGTGCTTGGTTTTGTTGTGATGCTGGCTGGACCACAAAAGCAACACTTGGGTTCAGGATGCAGAATGCTGCAGGGACAAATAAGTGCATAATGAGCTGTTCTCTTAATGTCACTGGGAAACATGAATAAACTTGAAAATTCCTATTCAGGACAGCACACTACTCTTACAAGTGAAAGTTTACAAAGGACTTAGGACTCTCTGTTCTTAGTAATGCAAAACAGCATTGTGTTCTGCATATAGCAAATGCAGAAGATCATTACTATGGCAGCACAAGTAGATAATTTTGCATTATCACAACACTGGGTTTGTCAACTATTTTGAGTTCACATCAGTCATATTTGGGAGGAAATAAGAGTTAAAATGATAAGCTAAAAATTCTGTAAAAATATATGTCACTGTATGAATGTGTTTTATCATTGTAAAAATCTATGCCTTGTAGCTTGAAAAAACTTTATAATTACATGTGTTCCTTTCACTAAGGATTCACATCAATAGCTGCAGATGAGATTCATTGAAAGTAATTTGCCTGAAACAGATTTTTCTAATATCAAATTAGTATCCTTTAAAAATAATACTCTTGTATATTCAGATTTCATTAGATCTCTATTAAATGTGGTTATTTCTGGTTTAATTCATGGACTTCTTTGAACTTAAATTCCATTGTTTAGTCCAGATGAAGATTAGCCCTTTTACTAAAAATTTACCTTATTATAACATAAATTAACATACTCACAGTGGAAGAATTAAATTTACTGTTTTAATGTAATAATTAATGTATTAATTTATCCTAGTGTGGAAAGTTTGAGGGTTTTGGAGAGTTATTGTTTTAATCAACCCTAATCTTCTTAAAGTTCACACTTTGCCACTGAGATTCAGCTGACTGGCTCAGTGAATGGCTGTTGGTAAATTGCCCTCAGAGCTTTATTTGACAACAGTCATAGTAAAAAATTGTTTTATTGTGGAAGTCATACCTAGCATGTTGATTTTTTCCTAAGTTATACAGCTGAAGCATATCATACATTTACTTACCTGTCTGACAAGATGTCTATTTAATAGGAAAAACACATTCTGACTGTGATTGATGGTGCAGCTGCCTCTTTTTAGTGATGGGGGAAATAGATTGAGTTGAAGTACATCTGGCTACAGCATGGCATGTCTCTCTTTACTTCTGCTTCCTCATTTCTCTTAATTTGGATAAGAAGGCTTTGCTTTGAACACGCTTATTCCCAGCCTCCTATCTCCCAGACACTCTTCTCAGTGCTTTCTTCTTTTTGACTTTGAAATTACTTCAGAGACATTACTCTGTACTGGCCTACATTAAAGAATTTTTTTTTTTTTAATTCCTATTATGTGCTCTCCAGGTCAAGGACAACAGTTTCAAAAATAAGAGCCAGTGGTACAGACTGAATAGTGCTATTCACCCTTTTTCTTCACTTTCTCTCTGTACTGTGACATTTTGTTTCAGGTGCTATTTTCCCTGTGCTGATTTCTTTGGTATTCTGCCTTGGCACCTGTCTTAATGCAAAGAGACCACAGGCACACTGAGGGAGCACAAAATTTATCCTGAAGCTGCTGTACTATTTTAAATGTATTTGGCAATGTGACTTTCGGATGAAGTGGACAGAGTCATGCACCTAAGAGTTCACCTTCTCCTAGGAGACTTGCAGGGTAAACCTGTATAACCGTCACTAGCTTTCCATTGGCTGCACAGCTCAACTGATAAAGAATTCTGCAGACAATCATCTCTAAATGTCAGCCTGGTAGAGAAAAGGATGACCTTACAAGGAATCCGTTGGTGCAATCCATGCAGCCACAATGGGCATAAATAAAAGATATTAAGTAGGACATGTGCCAGTAGAAGAATGAAAATTGTACTTAAAATTCATACATTTCACAACTTGGTCTGCAGTTTATCTGTCATTTCCATTCAAAGAAAATATGCAGAAGGTTCTGAATTTATATCAATATAATCACATCTCTTCTATTACCTCATTTTGGTGGAAGTTGGAGACAAGCCAAATACCAGATTCAGAAGTGCAGAGTATGACATCATTCTTATTTACATCTTAGAATCATAGAATCATAGAATAGTTAGGGTTGGAAAGGACCTTAAGATCATCTAGTTCCAACACCCCTGCCATGGGCAGGGACAATACCATTTCTATATGTGCCTGCGTATACATACTTTCTTATCCTTGTCACCACTAAGAAACTGCATTTGTTGGGAGAAGGATGATCTTTCCTGAAGCAGAGGTACATCTGGGAAATAGGAAAGAATTCTGAAATAATGAACACTGGTTATCAGTTAACATATTTGTGTTTCCCTATGGTGCAAAAATTGGTTGACAGTGTCAGGTTGAATCTTTTGGCTTTAGAGGAAATTTGTCTTTCCACAAGAAAAGAATCATGCAAGGGTAAACTTTCATGTTTCTTTCTTCTCAACCTACAAAAACAGGATAATGAAATAGTTCAAAGTGCTTAAGCCTGCTTTCTTTTGCATTTTTCTAATTGCATCATGGTTTTCAGAAGTTAATAATGTCATTCCACCAAGAAAGGATAAGGCAAACAAAGCCATGCATGGATCTTTTGTGAACTGGTTGCTATGCTGATGAAATGTTAATGAAGTACTTTACATCCATGAGATTTTGTGGTCATTGAAATCACTGTGTTGGATAGACCGCCTCCCAGTAAGTCAGTGTTCATTTGACTGTTTTGCCAGTTCTTTTGGTATTATAAAAGATCAAATACTAAAATTGTTCCCACATTACCCTTCTTCTGGTCTACAATAACCTCAAAACAGAGAGACTGGGGGATTTGATTAAACTTGTTCTGTCTTTTAACAAATTACAGTACTACTTGGAAAACAGGTGAAGAAACTATATTGTTAAGAAGTATTTATTTTTATTATATGCTGGAAAAAATAGCCATATGGTATGCTTCCTCTCTGGTGTGAAGTGATTGTTGTGATGAGGTTTGGAAATAGAACAACTCTTTCCCAGTATCACTGAAAAACAATACAGGTTATTGCATGTGTATAGACTTTGTTCCTCATAAAGTACATGGTCTTTAAAAATGAAAATGTATTTTGTATATAAAGGGAAAGTAAACAGTTATCCAATCTCCTTTGCAGTTTCTCAAATGAACATGAGACAGTATTCCTCCGTGTTTCCATTCCTAGATATTGAGGTAACTACAAATGAAATTAAAAAATGCCCCAGAATTTCACAAGCAAAATGTGAATTCTAGGAAATGGCACTCAGGTGCTGAAAAGTGTGCTAGAAATACAGTGAAACTGAGAATGAGGCATAGATATTCAGCATGAAAAGGGGTTAAAGGTTCCCCTTTCTTTCCTCTGTATTTTGGACAGCATGAACTGGAGGTTTTCAGCTTATTCTCTTAGACCAAGATTTTTGTAGTATCTTGGAAATACAGGGAGATGGACACTTCAGTAGAGAGAAGATAAAGGAACAGAAAATTTAAAAGGTTGAAATAAATTACTTTTGGAAACTAAATTAAACATTGAATTTGCTTACGATATTATAATCTAATGTTAAAGAGAGAACAATTGTGTTAATTATCTCTGTTTCCTCTCGAAGAACTACCAAACACCTAGATTTCTTCCAGTATTGCTCTGACACACTACTCACTCTCTTCTGCTTCACTGGGATGTTTGATTTGATCTGTGTGTCCTCATCTTTATTCCAGACTAAAGAAATCTTGGTAATTTATTCTCTCCTTGCATGGAAGTTGTTCAAGTAGTTTTGATCATCTTCCAGAATCACTTATGAAAGTTCTCTACATGCAGAAGACCTGAACTGCATTTCCAGTATTCAAAATATCAGCTCTCTTGGCAAGCACGTAAGCTTATAGGATCAAAGCATTTTCTGGTTTTTTTTTCTTGATTACTTTTCTACCTACTGTTACCATTTTAACAGTATTTTGTACTTGTTATCCAAGCACTGTTTTATTGTTTCCAATGATCAAACTACTTCAGCAATTTCCTGAGCAGTCATAGATTATGTAAAAGGTGCAAGTGAGATCATTGCAAACCAGAAAAGTAGTACAGTATTCTGGGATCAGTGATATAACTTCCAATATACTTGAGGTCTCTCATCTTGTTCATTATGGGAATGCTTTAAAAAAGACTATCATAGACCCATAGATTAGTAAGGGTTGGAAAAGACCTTAAAATCATCTAGTTCCAACCCCTGTTGCCATGGAAAGGGACTTCTCATCCTAGACCATGTAATAATAACTGTGCGAATGTTTCATTGTGGTTAGATTTAGTTCACTAAGAGAAACTTGTCTCAAATATCCTTCAGGAAAAAACACCTCAGAATGGTGACTGACACCATTTTTCATTATCACAGCGTCTGGGTTTGTCAATTATTTTGAGTTCACATTGTCAGTATTGGGGGGGAAATTTAAGAAAATCTCAAATGCCCTCAGGAGAGAGTTTCGTGAATGAGTTACAGTAAGTGGTGTACAAAAGGGAAGGATAAAAGAGGTAATTGTCTATTTCTCATACAGAATAAAAAAAGAAATCACCATATCTGAAGGGGGCCTACAGGGATGCTGGAGAGGGACTATTCATTAGGGACTGTAGTGATAGGACAAGGGGTAACGGGTTGAAACTTAAACAGCAGAGGTTTAGATTGGATATAAGGAAGAAATTCTTTCCTGTGAGCGTGGTGAGGTGCTGGAATGGGTTGCCCAGGGAGGTTGTGAATGCTCCATCCCTGGCAGTGTTCAAGACCAGGTTGGATGAAGCCTTGGGTGATATGGTTTAGTGTGAGGTGTCCCTGCCCATGGCAGGGGGGTTGGAACTCGATGATCTTGAGGTCCTTTCCAACCCTAACTATTCTATGATTCTATGATTCTATGTAACCGTAATAGAACAAGTTTTTAAGACAACACAAATTCATTTCCTCTCGTGGAATGTTACTGTAGTTAAAATTATAAGTCAATTAGGAAAAAATAAATTTATTAAATCATAAAATGGTTTGGATTAGAAGGGAAGTTAAAGATCATCTAGTTCTAAACCCTCTGCCATGAGCAGGGACATCTTCCATTAGACCAGATTGCTCAAAGCCCTGTCCAGCCTGGCCTTGAACACTGCCAGGGATGGGGCATCCACAATTTCTCTGGGCAACCTGTGCCAGGGTCTCACCACCCTCACAAGGAAGAATATATTTCTAATAGATAATCTAAATCTAACCTCTTTTAATTTAAAGCCATTCCCCCTTGTCATGTCACTACATGCCCTTGTAAAAAGTCCCTCTCCAAATTTCTTGTAGGTCCCCTTTAGGTATTGGAAATCTGCTGCAAATCCAGCAGGCAACTCAAAACCTCACAGTTATAGCTGAGCTCAGGACAAAGAGAAATTAGTAAGGTCCACTGATACATAGTCCAGGTGCAAGTGTTGATCTAGATATCTTTAAACTGCTGACTTTTGTAAAGTGTGAGAGATATTTGAAAGACAAGGAGTCATATACCTGTCCTGTGGTTAAACCTTTGCTATTAGCTACTGTTGTAAAAAAAAAATCTTTGCATGCATCATTGGTATGAATCAGTATGGATATTTTTATACTCACTTGAATAGTATTGAATAGGTTTAGCTGTTACTTTTAAGTCAAGACTTGAGTTTGGCATCAGGTGTGATGCATTATAAAATCTCTCTTAAAAGTCCACAAAACTAATTAGAATAAAATAGAATAGCTTTTCTAGACTTTATTAGTCAGAGCATCTAATTCTCCAAAGTGCATCACAGAGAAATTGGACAGATATGAGCAGTGTAATAATGTCAGCATATGGTGCTTCCTTTGTGCACTCAGCAGTGCTCACATGACGCCCTCTGTGCCACAGGTACTTGCACTGTGACTGGGAAGGCTGGCCAAAATCCCCAAATTGATTCCTTTTTTTCTGTCTAATTGGGAAATAAAGGCTCTTAATCTTCTCCTTGTCCTTTAGTGACTAAATTCAGCCTAATATACTTTCAAGGTGTGCTCCTGAAGTTGTGCTGCTGTTCAACCTTGTCTCTCAAGAAATAATATTTTTTCTTTGAAAAACATGCATTAACTCATCAAAGCTTGCATGCCGAAGGTGTAGACTATATAGGAATTAGTAAGTAAAGACTCAGATTCATCAAAAGATGTGACTACCTCAACTGTGATGTAGCAGGTGCCAAAGAGAAGGAAATTATAGAGTCCTGCTGGTGTCTGCAGACACTGACTGGTGTAAAACAGGTTGTATACCCATGACAGAAGTGGTTTCAAGGAGCTTGGGCAGGTGATACCTAAAACAGTGCTACAAGCACAGAAGGATTTCACCCACTTAAATTAGAATTCTGAATTCTATTCTTGGTTATACTGTCACAAAAGCTATCCTTCTGCAAGTAATTTTGCTTTCTTTATGTAAGTGGCAGTAAGTATAATACATATTGGCTCAAATAATGCCATTTATGAAACGATCTGTAGTTTTTCCTGAAGAATAAACACTGTTAAAGCTCAGATTCATTTTTCAGTGTCAGAAATTGGTCCATTATCCTTATTATTAGTATGGGAGAAACTTATTGACATTAAAAATATAGGCATTAATATCCATATATTTTAAAAACATCATGACTGGAATGCATCATTGGGCATACATGAGCAGTCATGCATGTAAAGTATACACTATAAAATGATACATAGAGTTGTAAAATGAACTATTAAAAAGCAACTAATAGGAATAACTATTATAATAGAATGTAAAAATGTTTTGTCCAGGCAAAGGTTATAAAAACCGAGAAAAGAAGCATAAATATGCTTGTGACTTATCTACTTAAAAAAAATAATAATCTGGTGACAATTCTTTTTCTATGGAACTTTTGTAATTTGCAACAGCTGTTAAGTAAAGACAGAAAGATGGTGAGTGGGGTGGAGAGGAAATATTTTAGGATCTCCATACAAATAGTTTGACTCAATACTGGGGACACTTTGGAAATACTTGGTATGAATCATAATTGTGTATTTCAGTCAGTCAATAACAAGGAGTAAATTAAC